>NC_079293.1:66760000-67456250 GCF_023638135.1 Falco biarmicus
CTCTGCGATACCTGAATACCTAAATTTCATTCAAGCTGTATTTGAAGTGTACATGGAGTGATCTTTAGTCACTCTCCCCAGCTGAGTTAGGTGTCTGAGACTTCGTAAATGCAAGAAACATTACCTGGATCTAGAAAGTTCTTTGCATCCTGAAAAATGCTGCAGCTTTTGTGCAGCTAAGCATTTTCAGGCCTGTTTTTCACTGAAGGCCTTGGCTGTGATTCATGAAGCATCCTTAAGGCTAAGGCCAGCCAAGCAGGAGCACAGATACCATACATCGTCTGTCAGTTACTCAGTGACTGTACCTATAGAGGTGCAGCTGTGAACCCCTGATTTTCAGGCAAGTACTTTCTCACTGGGCTGCAATCATTCTTCTTTTGCACATGGTTAAGTTACCATCTTGGCTTAGTCTTAACTGTCCAAGTGTCACACCATGTGGTGACTGAAGTTATTCAAAAGTTGCTTTTTATCATAAGGGAAGGCCACACTACTTCTAAACTGCCTTTCTTACTACTTCTTTGGCTTTGTATGAAGAGCCAGTGCAAAGGCAGGCCTCTGTCATCTTCACACCGGAGTCCTTTTTGACTGTGAAATGTTGTGTTTCTTTGTGACTGGCTTCACAAAGATAGTGAGTTAAGGCTCCTTGTTTGCTCTCCAGCGGGCAGAGCAGGAGTGCTGTTAAGAAGTCCCCTGTAGCCTGCCCTAAGAGCACCTTTCTGTGAAGTGCGATGGGAACATCAATTCCCCCGAGGCTGGCCTGACTCATTGCACAGGTGTGCTCTTACTGGCTTAACCTTTTAACTACTAGACACTTACATAATAGTAATGAACCCCGTCCCCATCACAACCGTTTTTCAGATAATGAAATTCCCCCAACCCCAGAACTTATTTTCTGTATGCAAAGAGATGCTTAGTTGTCTGAGGCCAGGAATAAGTTTCTGAAATGCAGGTTTTCTTGTCTGCAGCCTCTAGCGGGCTTTTAAGTCGAGATGGCTTGTGGGTTTCAGAGAATCCTTCCTTCTGTCGTTTCTTGTCAGCTGGATATTCTGTTTGAATCCCATTTTTTAATTCTGTTCTTCCCATGTGATGTAAGTGTGTCTTCCCCAGCCCCTGCTGAACCATGCTCAAAAAACGTGCCATGACAAGGCTGATCCCCCTTTACAGGTCTGGCTATGCATGTTGGAACGGACCAGGGGTTTTAATGTGTTTTGAAGGTGTATTGTGCAGAAGGTTATTTAATATGTATTTGAAACTTGAGTAACAGGTGAAAGTAAGTTGCTATAGACAGCTGTTAGCATATACCAAATACGTAAAACTGAATGCTCTGAGTATGTAAATGTATGCATATTTGACTGTGATCATATGGTCATGTGGTGAATCCTATGGTTCATGTAAGTGCATATGTAATACAGTGGTTTGACAACTGTTTTAAAAATGAGTATGTCAGAGAGTTTTCTCTTATTTACTTCTGACAAGTCATTAATAAAGCAAATTGGATAAAAGCCCTGAGGCTGGTAGAACTCCTGCATTTCTAATAAGGAAGCTGACAATCTTGCCAAATAGCTCCATGCCTTACCTCTAGTGCTAGATATAGAATTGTCAGTTATAATTAGTTTTGAAAAAGAGGGTTTTGGTGGTTTTGGGTTTTTTTTCAGATGTACCTGCAGCAGTAACCATGAATGCATCCTGATAACCCTTCTTTGTTGAGAAAAATAGATGTTACTTTCCTGAGATGTTACAGATTTAAAACTGTGTTTATATTATCACATCTGGGACTGTCAGTTTGAGTAGAGAGGTTTCTTTTTCAGAACAGTTTGTATTTCAGCCTAAAACTAGCCTGTGTTTTCAGTGACATTATCTTAGGCTTATAAATCTTCTTCATCAACATAATTGATTTTGGTTGTGTTACAGACTTTCCCAGCTGCTTTTTATTAGAGCTACGTGAACAGGTGATTTTTTTCCCCTCCTATTTGACATCTGAAGTGGAAAGGTAGAGGAATGGCTGACCACCACCCTGTATTTCTCCTTGTTTTCCTTCCCCTAGTAGCTAAACAGCTTGTGTATGACCTGAAACAAAATGGTTGATCTTGTCAGTGGGACACTTCAATAAAATGCATGGAAAGGATGGGCAAAATTGCCAGAGGTGGTGAGAAGGACAGTTCATTTCAGCCCCTACCAGCAGGCCAGTGGCAAATGCACACACCTGGGCAACGGTGGAGAGTCTCCCACTGGCCTGCTGGGTTAACTGGTGGAAGGGCTACAAATCCCACAGCTCTTGTTTGCTTGGATCATGAGCAGAACATCTGGGAAATAAACATTTGGCTAAACATTTACCATCCCTTTTTGACCCTTCCAAAATACCTTATCACATCTGTTTTGATGGGAAATTTGTTCTGTATTCTTAGTGGTTAATTTTGAACTAGCATTGCTACCCATAAGTGTGCTGTCTTCTGCTACACCTACTTGCAGAGTCAGTTGACTTCATAGTTGCCTGAGCTTTCCCCCACACAGACACTTCCATGAAATTTCCCCCATGTCCATCTCTTTCTCACAGTAACTTCTATTTGCCGTGTTTCCTCTCTGTTCTTTAATTTCAGAGTTTAATGAAAAAATGTGGTAAGAACGTTAGCTGGTTTTTCTCTCATGCAAATAATTTAAATCTTTGCAGTATTTAAATAAGATTGCTCAAAAATATGAATGGTGCTTGCAATAAATAGTTGATCTTTTTTTAATGCAAGTGTAAATTACTGATGGAGTTAAACCTGACAGTTATTGGAGGTTAATATTTTAACTGCCGAGTCTACTGAAATGGCTGCACATGTGGAGAAACACACAAAGCATTAAGTGAAATGCTCATGTTTGCTTGATTTATTCTCTGCAGCAGACGGACTCTGGTAGTAGGAGGTGTAATTTGCAGCACATTAGCTATTAGCCAGTGTCATTGCTTGAGTGGGTGGTGTGAGTCTCTTGTGCCTGTACAGCGTCATACTGCGCATGTGTCAGAGCCAGACACTTCCACTCAGTGCTGCAAGATGAGTTCTTTGTGAACACTGTTCTCTGTTTAAAACTGTGAATCTGCTAGTTTTGAAATGGGTTATTCTGTCACATGGATAATATTTAGCGTAAATGCCTAGCCCCCCTGGCTTTTTTTTCTCCCCACCCCCCAGGTCCTTAATGTTTTGCAAAACTGAATTGTAGAACCATTTGACTTTCCTACCTTGTTGGTGTGCAGTCCCCTGGAGATGAAATATGTAATTTGCAAGATAACCAGCCTGTAACTTGGAGCAAGAAAATTGTGCTAATGTTTCTTTTTTAGGTACCCTATGCATGTACTTGTGGTGTTCAGCAGAGGTTTTCCAAAAGTCTCAGCTTGATGCATCTTTTTTTGTGTGCACAATTTCACTTGGGTTGCTTTGGTTCACTTTTTTCCCCAGAGGCACCTGTCTCCTGCCACATACCCATCAAGACTAATTGCACCATCTGGAAGACTTTTGTGTAGCTGTTACTTGTGCAGAGTATCTCTTGGGAGCTTAATTCAGAATGTGAATGTGACCCCTGAAGCCATGTCAAGTAGCTGCAGTAGTTTCCAGTGTCTAAAGGATGATCACCGTGGGCTTTATTTGTTTCAAGTCTAATTCGGTTTGCTTTAGTGTGGATATGTTACATGTCAGTAACACAACTTCAGTCATGTTTTGAATGGAATTTGACTACTGGATTTGTAATTCATAGAAAATGCTGTCTAAAATTACATCCAAACCATATGTAACATATAGGCTATATGATTAGGTGTAGAAATGGCAGACATGTTGCTCCTTATTATTACACTATTTTAGTATGTCCTGTTCTTCCCTCACCCCCCAGCTGCACTTCTCATTGATAGCTTTCTGTTAAGAATGCAAGGCATTCGTCGCTAACAGTGTTGCAAGCACTCTGAACAGCTCTGGACACTTCTTTTTGTTATTGCTATGAAACTGTTCAGGTATTTTCAGCACAGGTAATTTTCTTCATCTGTTCCTCACCTAGTCTGAATCAGGTGAAAGTACTGTAGTGCTTCACTTCTAGCGGTGTCTGTTTAGGCAGTGGCTTATTTGAAGGCTGGTGCTTTATAATTGTGTGGTGAACACATTTCCTCTGTACTTCTGTAATATCTTGTCCCTTGGCAAGCTGCAGAGCACTGAGTATGCAAAACCAAAGTGTTCTGATTGTTAAAAGTATCACCATAATTGCTATATTTTGGTTTAAAAAAGAAAAAGTGTTATTAATTTCTCATGGGATCCTGCATTTAATAAGACACTCTGATTTTTACCAGCATACATACGTGGGGAAAAAAGCAATTTTTTCCTAAACCCACTTTTTTTTCAAAAATGGAGTTGTAAATAGTGTTGAGGAAATATATTTAGTGGAATCATCTGTGTAACTTGTGAGTAATGTGGTCAACTGAAGTTCAAGCCAGAGAAGTACTTAAACCACCACAAACAATTATGGATTCTGTATACAGGATGTATACACACTATATATTATTCATCATATGTATTTTCTGTTTTTTCCTGGGTAGTTTAATGTTCATTGTGGCTCTGACTTTGGAAATCTATATTGTTTTAAGTGTTTAACTGTCTTGGCTGCATTCTGTTAACTGTATATTGGAACATGGGAAGAAAAGAATTATTTATTTGTGTGCTTGAGAATAAAGGTATGCAAGTTATGAATTCACAGAATGCTGAAGGCAAGCAACTGTCCCCTCCTTAAAACCCCTCACTACATGTACCCAGTACCTAAAGTGAAGGTGCACGTTGCAGGACCACAGCGTGTGCTCTTGGGGAGAGATCTGAGCTGTCCAAGCTTTCATGGGTTTGAGCGGTTGGGAAGCACTGGGGGACTGATCTAAAAAAGAAATAATTTCTGCTCCGGGAAGTTATATAGTATGTTCCTTTCACCATTTTTTAATGCTGTTTTAGTCAGAGTTATGTTGCTGTGTTGGGGTTTTTTTGGTGTTTGGTTCTTTTTAAAGGCTCTTTGAGGGTGGTGAGAGCTGGTGGCTCTACGGCATGGTTTATCCTTGGGAAGTTATGTTTGAATCTCGTGCTAAAATCTGTGCTGAATGTCTTCCACTAAAATATTGATTACCCGTGTTCTCCTAATTTTCAGAAACATTTTAATTGGTTTATTTTAAGATAGCTAGCAAGGTAATGTGTTAATTGCTATTTGCACGTTACTGCTCTGTTAAGATAGACGTAACATTTAATTGCATTATTGCAGATTAAGATTGGTGGGTAGCGCTTGCTTTTGGGTAAATTTCAGCTTTGGCTGTAAATGATTGGTATCCACTTGGTTCTTAAAAACTCAGCTTAGTTGAACCAAACTCTGTAACTGTCTGAACTCGGCAGAAGTTGATACCTTGTGTAACACCAACATGTCGCTATGTGTGTGGGGGTTAGTGCTGCTGGGCTCCCACAGCACACCTAGCTTGTAATAGGTGGACCAGCCTGTTAGTCTGCCAGTGAAGCAAATGAGATGTGGGCAGATTATAAAGGCACAGAACAAGAAGTCATGGGCTCGTTTGGCTAATTAGACCTCACCAGAGCTAAAAAATGTTGTGGGTTGTGGTAGAAAGCCATACTGGCCTCCTGTTATGTTAGTTGATAGTGGTATTTGTAGGATGTAGCTGCACTGAGTGTGAGCTCAGGGCTTCTCTGGAGGGAGAAGTGCTAGCCTGGAATCAGTGTGGGTGTGAAGATCAAGCCCAGTAGCTGTCCGGCACCAGCTACCTGGATGGACCCGCTCATTCTCCTAGAGCATGCATGCAGTTTAGGCCATTTCCCCATCACTGTAGAACAGGCTGTAAAAACTCAGGAAAAGAAGTCAAAATTTTATTTTTAGTAACACAGGAACTTTCACACAGAAGGGTGCAATTTAAGTTATGATTTTTTTATTTTGATGTGTCTGTGTAAATGAAATAGTATACTAAAGATATTCTTGCATTGTGAAGTGCTGTAAATGTAATGAAAAAAAAATCCAAATGAAACTTTAGGTTGCATCCACTGTTCTCTTTATTCAAACATACTTCCAAGATCAACATCTTGCATTTTAATTCAGATCTTTTAAAGACAGTTCTGTTTTGATTTCCTTTGGTTATTAGGGCTAAAATTATACTCTGTAATAAAATGAGTTGAAGTGCTTGGTAATCTGTGATGTAGTTCTTCATATGATTTATTTAACAAATATTTAGGTGATGTAAATATGGGCTCTTATTTATTTAATAGCATCTGGAATGTATTATCCTTTCCTCTAGCTATTTAGCCTTATTGATGTATATAGGAACGAGAAAGCAGCTTGACAAGGACAGGACAAATACAAATGGAGACATTGCAGTCAGAAAGGAAAGCTAAGCTTGCTTTAAAATGAGTTAATTTCTGAGATAGTGTATCTAAGTGTCATTTAGAATTGCTTTCAACAGCTGTGTTTTTGGGGGCAGTTTCTTTCTGACCCCAAATTTAAAGGTGCAGCATTTCAAATGTTTCTTTTGTTTAAGACAGCCTTCATTTATCTCTAACTTTTATTTTGCATCTTTCATCAGTTTCTGTAAAGTCTATTGCTAATATACTTAGACATGTTGTATGTATTGTGCAGTCTGTCATAACCACTCTGATCTAAACAGTTTTCTTTCAGGAGGTTATAGATTTTGGTTGTACCTTTCCTCCTTTCCCTTTCTTCTCTTGAAGTATGAGACTTCTTTTGTCTTTTTTTTGTACTTCAAACAACAAACTGAAAGCTCTTATGTTCCTGTTACAGTAGATCGCTTTGAATTATTCTGAAATACTCCTTACATGACATGAAATGCAGGACATACACTGCTCCTTGGAAATAAACAAGATTTAATCCTGAATACTTGCTTTTCTTTGCAATAGTAGTATTTCATTGTGTCAGGTAAAGGATGACAAAAGATCATGATTAATAATTGCAGCTTATTTCCATGCAAATGTGAGTATTAAAGAGTTGATGAAATGATGGCAGCCTGAGGTCTGAGTCTTTCTTTCCACTTTAGTATGACCAGTGAAAATGGATAGTGAAAACATGCTTTTTCTTCCCCCTTTCTTTTTTGCAGGGGTTTTGTGTACGACAGCCGAAATAATTTACAAATGCGAGGTTTGGTCGTGTTGCTTATTTCCAAAGCTGCTGGACCCAGCACGGCAGAACTGTCTTTCCAGCACAACATGGTCAGTGGAATTTATTCCAGGTATGTAGTAACTTTCTTTAGCAAGATACACCAAGTTATATTTGATAGGCAACTTATGGTTGTATAAAAGCATCTTAAGTGGTCTGCTCAGCTGTTAAGGAAAATCAGTACTTACCTAATCACAAAACTTTGTTCCTCAGGATTATTAAAAGCTTTCCACGATAAAAACCATTTCTTACACTCTTTGTATAGCTCTTATAATATCTACATTGATATCTTAATGGTGGCTTTTGGGCACAACCAAATTAAAAACATTTGGATCAGGGTGGTTATTTGAAAGGTTATGTTAAGAGGTACTCAGAACCAAAAAAAGTAAAGATGCTTGAAAATACTTTTAATAGAGTATTTTTGGTTTTGAGTTATTCAGGTGTTACTGAGGTACACCTACTTAATAGAAATTTCAGAGTCAGATTACCAGTCTTCTGGAATACCAGTTGGTTTCACTGAGCACATAAGCTTTGCTATAGCCCCTTTGAAGGATATTTCCCATGAAATAGCAGTGTAGAATAAAGCTTTTTACCTCCCATGTGTCACAACAGAATTACTGATCCTACTGTTAAGGTTCCTCGGGCTCTCACTGAGATAATTCAGTTTCATCGAGTTCCTAAATATTTTTGAAGTATTCAAACCAAATGACGTAATACTAGTAACAACAGTAATCAAAAATAGTGGTTGGTCTCCTTTATTCAAGTGAATATTCTCCTAATATTCAAGTTAACTGTTCCTTTGAAGTAATAAGTGAGATCTGATTGAAAAATTTTAAAGTTTGAATTTTTTAAATCCTTTTGAAAAACAGTGAGTGTTGCTTGGTTAAGGGAACAGACTTGTATTTTCAGTTAATCATGTTTCTGAACACTGTGATGTATTAAATGAACGTGTGCAAACTTAGTGACATGCCTGTATCCTGATTTGTTTTAGAAGTGCAGAGGCAGCATTGTAAAATTGAAAAGACCAAACAAAGATGTTAAAATATATGTAGTATCTTAAAATAACAGAGAAGAAAAATATGTGTAAATGGGTACAGACAGAAATAACAGTAAGGAAGAAAAAAGACAGGGCTATAAAAGAGGTTTGTTATGGAGGCCGGTGTTATCCTTTCAGCTGTTTAATTCCATTCTTGTTTTGTTTTGTCCTTGATGTCCCCTTAGGCTTGTAAAAATTTTTATATTTATATGCAAATGATTCTGTATGAAAGCATAATTTTACTTAGTTAATTATGGTGCAAGAGGTATTTTAGTTTTTGTAAATGATTGTAAAAGTTTACCTTAAGTATGCCCCATAAAAGGAGAGAAAAAGCATTATTTTTTGATAACTTAAGTTCTTGACTATGATGATTCTGACCATGGAGGTAACGTTTGAGCGTTTAAAGCTGCTGTTGGGAAGGTGACTAGTGGAAGTACTCATTAAGGAGCAAATAAGACCTTGAATTAATAATGAGCCATTTGGTGTAAATGGACATCATTGGAACTATGCCAGTTCAACCAGCTGAAAATCTAGCCTAATAATCTAAGTTTGAGCAAGTCAATAGCCATTATATCTAGTTCAGAGTTACAGAGGTACTCCAAATGTGAAGCAGTTTTGAATACGCCCACACAGGTTCCCTTAAGGTTCATTATTATCTGCAAAAGTGATAACTATGGAGTTGTTAATTCAAATGGGTTTTCAATGACACTTGACACAATGAGTCTATAGCATGTTGTAAATATGAGCAAACTAGTGCACGCTAGGAGAATGCCGATGCGTTGTTTCATTTTGTGCCTATAGTGGCGAGTTCTTGCCCTCCGTTGAAGTCACTGTGGGCTCTGCCTTTGGACTCCTTTCTTTATTTAAGGTACTTTTCCAAATACACTCTCAAATGTGGGTCTAATTTCTAATTTTGAATTCTCCACTGTGTAAAGCTAAGAGAACAGGCAACTTGTAAAATTGTGATCTTACAGGGCTTTTGTGATTGTTTTATGTATTACAAATAGTGTTTTACGAACTACTTGTGAATACGAACAAAAGGACATAGTTTGCTATTAGTATGTCTTTGTCTGCTATCTTGGTTACAATGTAATTATATATGGTGTCTATATTAATCATACTTATTGAAGGTAAAGTATATCCCTCAGTAATATGAAGTGAAGAAATACACTTAATCCTTTATTGTTCATATATGTCTCCAGCTTTGGAAAGTATTTTAGGAAATAGATTCTTACAGATTTTCAGCTCAGCTGTAAACTATACAGCTCTTTTTGTTGCCATGCCATATAATTATTTCATCTTTATATATAATATTTTGCTGGAAATATTATTTCTGGCACTGTAATGAGCATCTTCATTGCCTGATACTTACGTGCTGTGAACGTTATATTGTGGACTATTAGCTGGGATATGGCTCACTTGATTTTATGGTACTTAGTAGTGATTAATTAATTGCATTCCTGAAATCTGAGCATGAGCTAAGTTGTTCCAGTACTTGTCAGCAATTGCACCAGCCCAGTCTTTCTTTTCCGACTGTTTGTATTGGAACCAGCTCTTGTGCTCTCTTTAAATATTCAGTCCCACAGTGGATAGCCAGGTTACATCAGCCCTCTGTATCTGGTACAATACAATCTGTGACCAGGAAGATGTAACAGTGTGATAATTATTTAAATTAGAAAACCACAAAAAATATGATGAACTTTTTCATCCTGGAATCTGGCATATTCTGCATGACCTCTTCTCCCTATTTCATATTCTTGAATCACAATATAAGCATGCAGTGTAATAGCTATAATTAAAACAGAAAGATACTGAAAGCTGAATTTTTATAGCAAAAAAAAAATAATTTTAGCCTATTCTCCTGTTCTCTAGATATGTCAATTCGTGGGACAATTGACCTAAATGTATAAAAATAGATTAGCTAGCTGCTTAGCTGGCGTCTGTTTTTTGCTGGTACACAATGGAACAAAACTGATGGCTGCTACCAGAGAGCAATCTTTCCAGAATAGTGAGGATTACAATTTAGGTAGTTACAGCAGCAGGGCTAGTGTAGTTATATGGTGCTGCCTCTGGCCGGCATTGCCTCCAGCTTTAGCACTTCATAATTTGCAGGAGATGTGATCTGCCTGTGTTAAGCTGGGAGTGTGGGGATCATTGTTTGTGAGTATATCACAGTAAATGCAGGTTGCCTACAAGCCATGCTGAAGATAAGGGGGGGAAGTGTTATAAAAGCCTGCTTGGCATGCTTTAACTCTGTACAGCCGCCTCCCTATCATGTTGCCAGCAACCTGACTTTATTCCTATTGGCGGGGAAGAGAAACTGGCTTTACTTCCAACTCAACACCAGTGATCCCAAAAGAGGATAAAGAGGAGAAGTAACAGCATGATAAACAGCTCTATTTCAGCTGCTGGACAGATTTCCTAAAGTTGAAACTTTCTGCTGGTCTCAGCCTTTAGGAAAATATTTTCTTGGCTACAGAAGCATTGCAAATGTAATGATGAAGTGCAGCGCTCACTATAGAGTATGCAAGCAGTATCGGGTAAGGGTTGATGTCATTGCCTGTACTTGAGCAAAGCATGCATCCCATATTCCCTTGATACTCCTTCCTACTCCTGTGCAGAAGAGAAAGCAGAACTCACATTTGGGTTTAGACAGAATCCAAGTAATGATAATTGATCATGCTAACAGTGTCAGAGAACACTTTAGATGTGACACAGGAGCCTAGAGCTTCATAAGAGCTTTGAGACCCTTTTCCTAACTGGGGATTATATTAGAGTCTGACATTCTTATTACCTGCTTTCAGAAGAACTCACTTGGATAATCAAGTATGCAGCTTACTGTTCTTTGCTGCTAGAACTGAGATTTTTAATGGAAGCTCCAGGATCATACGGATTCTGAACACATAGAGCTTTATGCTTTATAGTTGGAGCTAGATTCTTAAAGTTAAAGATACCAAGACTGACTTGGGGCCTCTCACTAAATGCCCAAAGAGGTATCTTCTGTTCATGTCTAGCACTGCCAGACACAACTGGCTGGGGACTGAGGAATCTCCTTGGCTTTGTATTGAGTAAGGAATTCCTGACATAGCCTCTATATTGCAGCTTAAAATGCAAGTGACACCAAAGAACAAACTTACACCATCTCTTCAGGCCTCAGTATTCTTGGCTGTAATACAAGAAATTACTTTTTTTTTTTTTTGCCATTAGTGCCAGTTTCAAAAATACCTTCTAGTACTGACATCCATTGAGTCAGATTTGCAGATTTCCTTGGATGCTTGTCAGAAGTTTAAAAAAAAATATCCTTTTTTTTTTTTTTTTTTTAGTCAAATCTGCCTGTGCACACACACTGGTGACTCCTATGGTCGTTGACAAGCAAAGACCTTTTTATTCTACCAAATGCAGCAAGCATGGGTCAGTGTGTGTGTAGAGTGGAATATAGGAAGTACTATTTCATATCTGTACTAAAACATGGTAAATCCAGCAAATAGATTGCTGGGCTGGTACTAGCAATACTGGGCTCTGTCCCTGCCTCTTCTGCCTCAGAATGATGCAGCTGGTCTTTAAAGCTGCAGGAATTCATCTCATCCAAGATGAACATGCTTTCCTTCAAGAAGGTGGTACTCACTGGATAAACTCTTCTCTCAATCAGAATTCTTCATGGTGCTTGGAAGGGTGGTGGTAATACTGTGATCATGTGATCATGACAGTGATCATGAACATACGCTGCTTTTCCTTAATGTTCTAGTGATGATTTTGGACCCAACATTGATACTACTTTCAGCAAAAGCCCAGTTTAAGAGGAAGTTAGCAGCAGATGTCAACTCCTTGCTGTGGTGATGGGTTTTTTGCTCATTGGATTCCAGTAGTAATTCTTACTAAGTGTCCTGGGTACCCTCTTTTGGAGACATACACAAACACACACACATCACACGGTCTGATTTCATATGCTCTTCAACATTATGGCTGTGCCAAAGTCATCTTGTTCTCACCTTCTGTAAAGGAACATAGATTCGCACCTTAAATGTCTCCAAGAAATACTGGACCTTAACCAGAGGGCTCATTCATCCAATGGTTGCTTTTCCTCTGGAAGTTTCTTTGGTTGCAAAGAGGTTGGGAGGTGGTAGGTGTCATTCTAAGGCCCTTAAGGACAGAGGGCCATACTGCTCTGTTCCTTTGCAGTTCCATCTAGCTTAGTCCCAGCTTTTATTTGCTAGATATGAAAACAAAGCATTGCCTTAACTTAATAATTTCCTTCCCCTGGATTCCAGAGAGCTTTAAACTATTTTCAGAGAAAGTTCAACCTTCCATTACTGTCCTTTCAGGGTAAACCAGATGCTGCTTTGATAGTACATCTAGGTTCACAGGATAATTCAAGTTGGAAGGGATCTCAGGAGGTCTGTAGACCAATCTCCTGATCAAAGCAGTGAGCAGTGAGATCAGACTTATCTAGCTTTCTTCATGAAGGTCAGGTATTTCGAGAACATAGTCTTCTCCACAAGGTGATAATCAAAATGTGTTTTAAACAGATGAGTGAACTTTCTACCCCCTGCCTGTAGCCTCATGCTCTGTGTTTAATGCTGTAGTTGGTGTGCATTCATGAATGTGTAGCTCACAAGGGGCTGCACTGATGTTGGCATAATCTAGCCTGTTACATGTCCCTCAGGTAATTTGAGAGCTGAAATATCCAAAGAACTTTCCATCCCAAGATTTTCAGAATTAGTAACATTGGCTGTGTCAAGGCCTACTATGAGAGCACAAGCGTAAAGTTCTTGTCTGTCTTGGGGATATGCCACCAAAAGTTGCTGTGTATTAGCAGAGACACTAGGAATCTCTTCCATTTCTCATAGGTGACAGCTCGCCATCTGCAGCTCTATCTGTTCCTTCTCCAAAACCCATGCCATGGCAGGCATAACAGAGGTGATGCTGTGCTTGTTAGAGCAGTCTTTAATTGCTGTATGCATGAAGGGCAATCAGGCTGCCCCCAGGGAATTGGAAGCTGTGTGAATAATGTTGCTTGGATAACTTCAGTCCGTAAAGGTAAATACGGACTAGCGTATTCAAAAGTGTAGAGGTTTTATACTGATTATAGCATGCTCTTGAGACTTGCATTCTGCACAAATCTAAACAAATGGACATTGGTTTATTGACTTCTGCATGTGCCCTGGATTGCTGTGGAACTGGCGTTTTATGGTTGAGAGGGATCTGAAATGGCAATAATCTGTTTAGTCTAATAGTGTATGAGGTGTACGCACGCAGTGTCTGGAAACTGAGAAAATGTAAAAGGTGTTCCACTTTGAGTGATGAACAGAATACATGCTCCATGAGGATGTGTACCTTGGGCTCTGCATTCCCTGAGAGCTCCAATTATTGGCAAGTAGCTTCTGTTCTGTCCTTCTGAATGCAACCGAACAGCTGAGAGCTGATAATGCTGCTCTTGACTTAGAAGACTGTCACATCTCCAATTGGAGTAGGTGACTACAATGGCAAAGGGCTAACTTCTGCTTTAGGAGCAGGTAAATGTTTACTCTGACAAAGGAGGTCTTTTACTGTAAGCTGTATCTTCACTTGCTCAGCTCACCCTTGAAAGCTTTACCAGCATATTCTTTCTACTGTAGACAAGCTTAAAGGTGTTTGTAATTTTTAAGAATTGTTTAAATGCTTTCGAACTGAAACGTGCCTCCACATAAATCTATATCTGATTAATTAATAGTTCTATGCAAAGAAATCAGATAGTCTTCCTTTATAAAGAAGAAAGGAAAATGCAAATCCATTACAAAGTCTCTTGGCTAATAAGCCATGGGAAACATGAGTAAATTTTGGTGAAGATAAGATTAATTGTATTGTTACAGTCTAAGTGACACTTAAAGGTTGCCTTGATGTGTTTGCTACTAAATTTTATAAAAGCCTCCTTTCTACTTTGCATGGTGTAGGTTTATCTGGGGACAAATTCTGTTTGCGAGTTATTGTAAAAGACAAAACTCAGATAACAAAAATCAAAGAATGACCATACAAATTATTATTCTGGTACCTACATAAATAAAAAGAGCATGAGTGTGTAACTTTTCACCTCCTCTTCAGACCTCACCTTTCTTTCAGTTTCTGTACTCTGACCTGTGTAGCGTATTAACTTGGGGGATTGGATTTGACTATTTTGTAACTTCATATTTTGAAGTAAATAAATGATGCCTAACTCTGTCGTGGACTCCTGTCATATGAAGAGTACTTCCATGTTTGCAAGAAGTTGGTTTTTTCCTCCATTACTACTTGTCTCAGTTTACTAGTAATAGAAAACAAAATTAATTTACCCTGACCTGGTGCAATGCAGGGGGAGTGGATGTGAACCAGAGTCTGGGAGACTTCATGCTGCATTGCATCTGTCCACATCAAAGATGTAAATCCTAACAGAATGTGTTTAAACAAAACAAAAAGCAAGAAATCAGAAAAATGTAGTAAGACCAATAGTGTCTGTAGGAACTCAAAACTCAAAGAAGGCAGGGGTTGGTTTTTTTCGTTTGCCTGTGTAAGTATTCAAACTGGAAGTTTTAGTGCAGAATAGCTGTTACACTTTAAATTCATACTGGCTTATTGCACACAAGCCGTGGGTCTCAGCTGCAGATATTGCAGAGATTAATCTTATTAATGGAACTGCTAATTGGTGTTTGACTTCTAATTATAGTAACAATAGGCCATAATAATCAATCCTCACCTTTACTGGGGCACATTAGGACTCTTTATCATAAAAATGATTTCCTTTGGGACTTACTGTTCTTATTCCTATATTCTGGAAGGCTGGCTTTGAATGAAGGTGCAGTATCCCAACTAGCATGTACTTTGGAAGCTTAGCTAATTAACTGGTAGAGAAAATGCATGGTCCTAAAATATTCAATATCTAAGTACATTAAGAAGTGCAATGCTCTTGACAAAATTATTTGTTTGAAAGATAATGGGAAAAGTAGGTCAAAATGAGCAGTCGTGTCTGTTATAACCTTTAAGAAATGTATAGTTTTGTTTCCCAGTCCTTGGTAGCTTTCCCTTAGATTTCAGTGACAGGAAATCTAAGCAATTATTCTAAATTATTCTATTTAGCTTTTGCTCTCCAGGATAAATCCTATGAGATTCTTCATCTCATTTACAAGGCAAGTCTCAGGAGATGAAAAGCACATACAACTTGATTACATATTCCTATTGATCATCTTCCACCCACAACAATAAAAATCAACTCCAAATACAAATCTAACAATATTACTAATTCATTACAACCAGTACTTTTCTTCATTAACTTTTTATTGTTTTCAGCATACACAGCATGTGCAAATACAGCAATTATGTGTTGAATAAGAAAAAGTCCTCTCCTTACACTGTAGGATAAATCAAAAGGCACTGCATTAAAGCTAATCAAAGACTGTGTGGAGGTATGGACTCAAATGTTGTTCAAAATTTGTTTAGCACTAGATAGCTGAGCAAGGTAAAGTCTGTGTACATTACAAAGTTGTTCTTAAAAAAAAAAAAGGGAAGTAATTTTCAGTATCATATAAAGCACAATAGGGTTGGCTTACCTTGGAGAAACTGTAATGCTCCTTGCTGGCTGGCTGTATAGCCCACCCTTTCACTGGAGCTTCCTCCTACCACTGCTTGTGAAGTGAGTACTAGACTGCCATGATGTGCAACGTAGTGCTCAAGACCAGGGCAGCACTGATGAAATTCTGGAGTGGGTCAGGAGCAGCTGTGGGAGCAACAAAGTCCTCCCCTTTGCCCTGCTGGAAGGCCAGATGACCTGTGGGTAACAAGAACCTAGCACAGCCTTCCTGGGGCATGGCATTTCCACGCTCCAGAGCACTTTACCAGAGCTGTGGTTTTGCTGGTTTGCTGTAAAATTTTTCCCTTGCAACAGATTTCTGCTTGAGAACTTTCATATTTTCTTTAGAAAAAATAGTATTTGTGAAGAGAAATCTCCAACTGTCACCCAAGCACAATCCAGTGCTGTGATGAAAGCACACAACAGCTCTGGGGAGTGCTTGTCCCTCAGAATGATGATGTCAATATGACCAATTGCTTCACAGCAAGTTCTTAAGTAACTGTATCTATGTAATTTATTTGTCCTGCAGTCCCAAAAAATCTCCCATGCTTTCCCATCTGCTGAAGTACCAGCTGTCCTCTTCCCAGGCACAACCTATTAACTTTCCCTTGACAAGTTTTACAGTTGCAATTATACAGTTTCAATACAAATTCCTGCAATACTTGGGAAGTTGTAGCAATATGATGTTAAGTATTACAAGGCTTACTGTACCCATTAATTTATTTTCTTAATATGATTCAGTCAGTACGCTGATATGTAACTGAAGATATTACAAGATTTTTTCATCTGCTGTGGTGGAGTTGAGAACAAGGTCTTCAGGTCTTCATTATACTCCACAAGAATATGTATATAAAAATATGTACTGATCTTTGGCATATTTGGATATGTATGGAAACTATGTTGTTTCTGTGGTGGTAACAGATTGTTTTGAGGTTGAGTGTGAATAAGAGTGGGCCTGACCACTGATGAATGATGTCCTCTTAGCTCAGAAGGTATCACTTTTTGCTTAGAGCTTATGAGATTCTATAAAGACTATACAACATCCATTCTCTTCCACTTGAAATAATGGCCTCATCTGGACCCTGATTGCATTATGTGTTGAGTGAGTATTTCTTATCACTTCCCTGGTAACTGACCTTTAACTTTCAGTAGATTTTTGTGTGGAATTTGACAGCTCTCAGATGCTTCTGAAGCAAAAAAATAGTATATTAAAAAAGCAGCATATTATTGCAGGTGATACAGACAGAGCATTGTGTTGCTGGACGGACAGAGAAGCTTGGTTATTTGTAATATAATATGTTACCAATATAATATATTACCAATATAAAGGTGCACCTGTGCGTACCTGCAGACAGCAGGTAGAAGAGACAGAAGTTACCACTTACTGCAGTGCTATAGACAGGACTCTTCAAGGTAATAAATTTTATGTGGTGTGCAAAAACAGGAAGCCAGGCAAGGGAAGATTGCCTAAGAACCTTTCGTGTGGGTTTTTGTTGTTGGGTTTGCTTTCTTTTTGAAGGTGGGGAGAAAGGTTTCTAAGCTGCACTCTGGAAAAGAATGTAGAATCAAAAATTCCTTGTTTCAGAAACTGAATTTTCTTCAGGACATGACAGCTGAATTGGGAGAAATGAGTTTTTGGACTGACTCCCTTTTAAGTAGACATTGACAGTGAAATAGAAAGTGCACGCTGACATCTTTATATGGTAGGTCTTCATCTTCACAAGCACAGTGGGGTTTTTTATTTGATGCAGTGGTGGGAGGCAAATTACTAAGGAACAATAGCAAGAATTAACCTTATGGAAATGACTCGTAAAAATGAATCGGTTTTTAAAAAACATTTCCAATGGGCATGAAGTGGTATTTCAGTAGATTGGAATGGGCAGCGTTAGTCCTTGTTATGTTGCATCTTGGCTCTTAGATTAGAAGGAAAGTTGAATTGTTATTTAAGTTACGGATGGATGGATTGCGAAACTAGCAAGTCTAGATTTAGAGGTGATGGTTCCATTCTGAGTTTAAGGTACTAGAAATAAGTATGATGACAGTGATCAGTGATTTTAGAAGAGGAATAAGGAGTTGGAGAATTAGGGATAAAGATTTCAAGAATATGAATACAATGTGATATTCTAATAACGTATTTAAGAAGGGGCTTAGGCAGTCAAAAGAAATCAGAAAGATGAAGTTGTTTTTGAGGGTTTGCAGCAGTTGAAGACTTCTGATCAGCACTGTCGACGTGATTGTGAAGCATGTTCAGTGTGTGTGACGTTTTGGGAGCTTGATTGCCCAACCCTTGAAATCTATTAAAGTATTTATAGTTGCAGATTTTAATATTTCCAAAGACTTGCCATATTTGTGTAAATTTTTGTGGAAAGAGTAGATGCAGCCTGTTAAATTATACATCTGTCATTTCCAGAAAGGGAAGAAACATAAGAAAGTTTCAGATACTGGACAGTATTTCTGGTTTCTTTCTCGTAATTGTTATGTTTCACCAAAACAATGTTCTGTGGAAAGCTTACTTCAGTCTTTTACACTGAAACTTCATTCTGGCTTCTGATACCCGTGCAGCAAAACCAGTACAAAAAGTTCAGCTAAATTTATGTGCTGTTCCAGTCAGCAAATTGAATTTTAGCAAAACTACAGTAGTGTCTGCAATCAAGAAAGGATCCTATTTGTGGACTCTGGTAGGAATTCAGTAGAAATTAAGTTTGTTCTTGAAGGTGGTTTATTGGTACATAGCTCTGTCTCCACCATCACTCACTTGGGGTTAGTTGCTTGAATTGGTTGATGTCGTTTTATCCCATATTAAAATGTGTAGAATCACTGGGGTGAAAGGAGTAAAAAAATCAAAGCATGAGATTTTCAGATACCTTATAGAGCTGCTGTAAATAAGATAAAAATAGGTGGAAATGATGCCGGTGGTAAAATAGTAGGTCTTTATTTTAATCAAAAGACAATATCCCAACCTGGATATCACAAATTCTTAGTATCACACGGTACTCTATTTGCATAAAAGAGATACTAATAGTAATGATAAAATTTTGCAGACATCAACAGCACCAAATGCTTGTTACTATGCTGATATGGTCCCAGAAGCAGCAGTCATTGCCTTGCTCCAAAAGGTTTATTATCCTTTCCCTGCTGGTGATTCTGTCAACACACCTGGTGTAAGGGGCAAGGTCTCTGAGAAGTCTGCTGTCTCCCTTTAGCTATTTGTCTCATTCCTTGTACATGGCAGGCAATATCCATCTGCTGCATACTTCTGCTTTGTGAAAAGCAAAACCATTCCTATAATAAACCATTTTAATATATGTTATTAATGTCCCTATCCAGTTCTGAACATTGAAAGTTCAAGAGGGGATAGGAGAGAGAACAGGTGTGATAACCATACTTTTAATTGCTGACTACCTTAAATGCAGTTACAGCTGTTCCGAGTAGGACAGGTTTCCTTGATAGCATGAGTATCTGTGGCTGTGCAAGCAGTGAATATTTTGATATTTTTTTTCCTCTGTGGGTTGGATATTTGTTGGTATTTCAGAAAATAAAGTCAGTTTTACATAAGCGTGATAAAAAAATATATATATAAAATAAATCCCAACCCTGTCTGGTACAGTATAGTCTGGTAATTCAGATTTTATTTTTTAATGCCTTTTTCTTGTGCAGTTAGACATATGAACAATCTATTCTGTTAACAGGACTGCTCATTTATCAGGTGTTCATTCTTCACTGCATAAAGAAGGTTACCTTCTTTTCTCTCGTATAAAAAAGTTCCATGTATTCCAAGTGTCATTAGTAGCAGAGCTTTAATGTCAAGGTTACTGCACCTTAACTTTCAGCTACATTGAATACAATTATAGACAAACTCTTCAGAGAGATTTCAGAGAAACTCTTGGAGTGATAAGTCATGCTGGCAGTCTCTGCATTAGCTGACCGTACACAGGAATGGGAATTTCTGTTATGTTGGTTCTGTCTCCTGTAGTCATTGCAAATAAAATTATAGCTAGGCTTCAAAGTCTTGGAGGGCTTAGAAACAACTAATACAAGGTAAGAGAAAGTATGGTCATAAAATTAATTATTAGTAGCCTGTTTCTTCCATTTACCTGCAAGTGAGACCTTTTATTTCCCTTCATATCCTTGCAGCTGGATTTAATGCAATAAATATTTTGGTTAAATAAATAGAATAGTCAAAACAGTTTTTAAAGCATGATGTGAAACTTGTTATAGAATAGATGCATGAGACGTAATTAGAGGACACTTGCTGAGGACCTGTAGAGCAAATCTGGGTAATCTGGGATGGATGGGCATCCTGGGTGGTGCCTAGTCGTTTCATAAGCAGTCTGGCTGATACATGCTGCTGTCATAAGGGAAGGAATCTTGGTCATTTCCATAACAAAATGTGATTTTTTCCATCATCATGTTCCTTTTTGATTTCTGCTTTGGTCACAGCTCTGTCATCCAATCTACAAATTAATCTTTTTGTTCATACCTCATCTTTTGAGTTTTTTCATCAACATGCCTTATTCAGTTCTGAGTCTTACTGTCTTTCCTTGCATTGTGTGTCCTACCATCCCATTTTCCCAGAGGCGGTGCTAGAGAAGCTGTCACCAAAGGCTTTGATCACCTCCTGTCTGTTTTAGACTCCCGTTTACAATACCTGCACCTTACTTCAGTAAGCCAAAAAGACCTTTATGCTAACTTAATTTTAAACTCTTCTTTTGGCTTGCTCTTCTTTCACCCTGTCAGTGTTCAAATGTCTTATTGTTACCTTCAGGTTTTAGAAACGTAGCACTGCTGTTTGACAGAGACGGTGGTGGTTCTGTTGTTTCTAGACCACTGGTAGTTGTGCAGAGGTGGACCTGCTTGTGAACAGCTTCCTTGGAATTAGCCACTGGTCTTCCATTTCTGAATTAACATTACAGAATTTAAACTTACTCTGAATTGTCTGGAAACTTGGCCTGAAAATAACTATATAAGACTTCTGCATAATATTTGCTATGTTCTGCTTAGACCTTTAAATTAGCCTGATGCCCTTTGAGTTTTACAATGAATCAGGCACTTGCGTTTGTTTCACATTGCACGAGTTTCATATTTGTTTCATATTTGCTGATCTGCCTGCAAAAATGCCACTTTGCTGAGGTAAGTAGTTTTTTGTCAGTAATAAAATGAACTGTATAAATGGCAGGTGGTAGAATTAACTCGATGCAAAATATTGTTAATGATACAAAATTGTTTACTGTATTTAGTCATTTAGAGTACCTGTTCAGTTATCATAGATTCGCATTACCTGGAACTAATAGAATTCTTTTAAAATTTGTGAGCTTTGTTTTTAAGACTCTATTAAATAAAACATGCTTTTAATCTTTCAAACAATTGCAAAACATGGATAAGATTTGTTGGCTAGTTTAACTTCGGAAATTATTCAGGTGGGATTCTCAAACTGGATATGCAGTGTTAACGATGCTCCGTGTTCTTTAGCTACTGACTAAGCATTCACTGATGACGAAGGAAGTCCAGGTTTGGCTCCCACAAGTACTGGAAAGGATGCAAACTCCCGGTACTTCTCTGTCTGAATTTTCAGAAAAATCCTCTTCACAGAGGGGTGTAGGACACCTAGGTCAGGAATGCCTGAGATTGTAATGTTGTTTCCCTCGCAGTAACTTTGTGGAGCAGGAACTGGAGTCCAGGTGTCCCACCTTTCTTTCCTGTAATCTCCTGGAGACTAACTGACTTCAGCCATCTGGCTGAATGAATAATTCAGCATTATGTGTAAGGGCAGAATAGCTCAGCAGGAGTGGCCAAGGAAGGAGGTGTAAGGATACCATGGCCTTGTGAGCCGGGTGGCTGCCTGATGCGAGACCCAGATTTCCAAGTGATGCTCTGCATGCTTCAAGAGAGAAGCTTGGACTGAAAAGCCAGTTGTCTGCAGTCGTGTTGTCAGGTGGCATGTCCAGTGCTCAAGTACTCCCTCTCTTTCACAGATCCTTGACTTTCAAATGCTGGCTATCACTTGGAATTTGGGAGACGTGGGCACATTTTAATGGGATTAATATATCCTTGCTTGTGCTGACAAATTTTATATGCCCTGTTACATCTTTTCACCCACATACCTTCTATAAACACAAAAAGGCAGGAAAATGTCTCCAACACTCATTTTCTAGCTGGAAGTGAACATAAGCAGTTGGGTGGAAAGGTACTTTAAATCATCTTGTATGTGTTTTCTCAGAGATGGCTGCCTAGTTGTTTGAGGCAACTATTTTTCCAACCTGCTGTGAACAATGAGTTGCCTTTTGGACACTTAAATATTTCTGAGCTGTTAAAGCAGTGAACTGCAGATGAGAAAGTTCAAAGCCAGGGCTGAAAGTTCAGTTTCAAACTTCTAGTTTTAGGCCGTTTGTCACTTTGTGTCACAACCTAACTGTTGTTTTCACTTAGTATTATTAAGCAATACAAAGTTTGCTCATTTGAAATAGGCTGACTTTCTTCATGGCAAATGACAGTGAATTTCATTCTTTTTAGTGTCCTGTGTTAGATAACAGTTGAGAGAATAATAGATTCCAGGGACCTTTGATCCACCATTACTGTAAAATAAAAATACAACTTAATTTTTTTTTCCCTCTGACCGTAATGATTTTAACCTTGTGTACTAATTTGAATGGGCTTGTGGGGGCAGAGTCTTAAATGAGACACAAATGAAGGAAAAATTGCTAATGCTGCCACTGTATATCTAATGAGTGCTGTGTAATAAACCATAACCTCTTCAACATTTCTGTGGAAAATGGTGTGATTATTTTGGATGGCTGGCCCTTTGTGCATGGCTCATTACCATCTGGCATAATGTGTATTGATATAGCTTGTAATTGTCAACTCTTATTTGACGTGCTGCCTTTAATAAATGTGACTTGCATGGCCAGAACCCCCTAATGGTTATACAGAAAACTGTAATTAAAGAAAATATGTATACTTAGGTAAAATACCCACCCTTATATACATAAAATAATTTTGTAGATGGTCTCTGTTTTTCTTTATCCCCTGTTCTTTGTGGGAATACTTGTATGTATTCCCAGGTTAGTACAGCACCAAATACATTGCGTTACCAATGTGGATACCTAAATGCGTGAAGACAGACATGAATCCCTAATGTAGGTGGTTTCCTCTTGCAGAACTTGCTTAAAATGTATTTTGAAATAATTATTCTCTAGGTGCCATATGATAGAATTAATATACCTGTTGTAATAGAACAAATTCCCAGCCTGCTGGTGGCTTTGGATGCTCCTGCGCTGGGAATGGGACATAACTGTAATGGGCAAAGGAGCTCTGTTTTTGTTATTTCTCCTGAATAAGGTGGCTGAAATAAATGCATTTGGAAATCCCAATGCTGAAAGCACCTATAACTCCTTAAAAGAAAATGGACTTCTGGCCGATAGTAAGTTTTCAGATAACAGGGACCAACATTATCTGCTGCCAAAGCTAAGTTATCTTTTGTTTATTTCCTGAAAACTTTCCTTCCCTTGGCTTGATAGTTTATGAATACATGAGTAACTAAGAGACATCATTTTGATAGTCAGATCAACTTGCAATACAAAACAGGGCATAGGATTTCCTTAACGCTAATCAGCTTTAATACTTGTGCTTAAATGGGATTTCATCAGGTGTTACCTTCAATTGTGCCATTGTTGGAGAGTCCGTCGTTGCTCTTTGTAATAGATTTTGGAAAGTGCCTTCAGCTTATTCTTTTCTGGGTTTGCTTAGGTTCAAGCTTCTGAATCTTTGCTTGATAGTCTATTTTCTCCTCTTGAATTTGTTTGCTGTTGTGTAGATAACTTTCTATAAATGGCAATGACCATATCAATCTGCAGATTCAGTATCAGCCTTCTCCTTACATTAAATAGATGTAGTTTCTCACTTCATCTGTTTTCTTTGCTCTGATTGTTAGTGTGACTTTGCAACTTTTTCCTGCTTTCCCAAATTCTTCCTGAATGAAGTTTCCCAGTAATGATTTTTACTGGCATCAGAAACTTAGGGTTGACAGAAACACTGCTTTTGCTAGTATTCTTCCCTTAAATCTTCAGTGGATCCCACTAGCCTTTTTGACCACAGTGGTATCCCCTATCTTAGTGTTGTGGTTTAACCCCGGCCGGTGACTAAGCCCCATGCAACCACTCACTCACTCCCCCCACAGTGGGATGGGGAGAGGATTGGAAGAGTCAAAGTGAGAAAACTTATGGGTTGAGATAAAGACAGTTTAATAGGTAAAGCAGAAGCTGCGAACACAAGCAAAGCAAAGCAAGGAACTCATTCACCGCTTCCCATGGGCTGGCAGGTGTGCAGCCATCCCCAGGAAAGCCGGGCTCCATCACGCATAACAGTTACTTGGGAGGACAACACCGTAATGCCAGATGTCCCTCCTTCGTCCTCTTTCCCCCAACATGGCGTCATATAGTATGAAATACCCCTGTGGTCAGTTCGGGTCGGCTGTCCTGGCTGTGTCCCCTCCCAGTTCCCCGTGTCCCTCCAGCCCTTTCACTGGCAGGGCCTGAGAAACCAAAAAGCCCTTGGCTTGGTATAAACATCACCCAGCAACAACCAAACCCATCGGTGTGCTGTCACCATTGTTCTCATGCCAAATCCAAAGCACAGCACTGCCCCAGCTAGTAAGAAGAAAATCAACTCTGTCCCAGCTGAGACCAGGAGTCTTGGAGCAGGTATACCCTAAGGGATGTACCTTAGCTGATTATCTGGGATGATCTATTCCTTTACCTTCCTTCTACCCTTTTCCAAATCTTGAGTGTTTTCTTCCCGAAAGAGTCCCTGTTCATGTATGTATATGGTTTGCTTTTCTGTAATTCTAGCTGAGATCTTTTGGTTGATCTTTTTTTGCAATGTGTATTTCTACTTCAGTAAAGCATATTGAACCAGCTCAGGTGACTGTGTTGAGGATGACTCATTTTCTTTGCTGTTTATCAGCTATGTCATTCCTTTTCTGTTGCCTTCTCTCAAGTGCAAGTTCTCTGGACCTAACAACTGTAAAATCTTAACCACTGCTGTTCATGAGCATTATTATTCACTGCTGGACTACAAGATATTTGTATCTGGTTGTGTAAATATATTGCTTATAAATAAAACAGGCTTTGTAAAATCCCTTGCCTTTATGTTGTTTATGCTTATGTTTCTTCCAAACCTTATCTAATGGACCATTGCAGTTCTTAAAATTCTTCTTGGCTTTGAGGGTTTTTCAGTATATCCTTTTTTAATTACCTTTGCTCAGCTCCCTGTCAGTCTCTGTACTCCTTCATTCCTTTATCAATTTTCTTCCTTCCCTAGTTTCTTTGATTTGTATTTGTTGCTATCATTTTTTCAGTTTGTTCGAGCTAGGGAGGGAAGGAATTATAGCTGGTTTGGCTTTGTCTCAGCCATGATTTTTTGGCTTTTTGTTTTGTTTTTAGGCAGCTTAGTCTTTTTAACTGGGGAATTATGGCCTTTTGGTCATACAGAAAAATACTCTTGAGTACTTCCCGGAAGCTATTCATATTTTTCTGTTTAATTTATCTGATTCAGCTTGTTTTATCACTGAAAGTATCGCTCATGTATAATGTTTTATACATTATCTGAATATTATGTCATATGTATAAAGAATGTTTGTATACTGATTTTAATTATATTGTTTTCATATAACAAATGTATTGAGATCATGTTAACTTTTACTTAAATTTTTAGTTCTGATCTGAACATTTTATAGCAAATTAAATTTTTAACAGAGAATTCAAGTTGAATGCAACATTTCTTGAGATAGGAAATTTCCTTTTAGAAATTCAAGCTAGTGACAATACATTACATTGCCAGTATATACTATTCAGAGTATTAATTACTCTTGTGTAATATCTGCATCATTATTTAGAAAATGAAAGAAGTACATCTTTATAGAAGGAAACATCTTAGTTCTTGCTATGACTTGATGTAGTACATGATATGTTCTGCATAGCTGTTACTATAATCTGTAGTGGACACCAAGTTGTCTATTTACTAGACGTTTAAGTCTTGATAGTTGCCTTATAAAAAGACAAAATTCATTTGGAAGTTTTACTTCGTTTTGGAAAAGTGAATCTTCCCATAGAGATAACCAGTGATTTTAGAACGGGAATTATAGTATGTGATTTTAATAATGTCAGATTTTAATAAACTTGACCATATGCTTATAAATGAGTAGCTTTAACTTTTGTTACTGATATTTTAGCATCAGTGTTCAAGTAATCCAAGAGTTCTTTTTCCATATATCTTATTAATTTTTTATTTGCATCTTCAGGTAAGTATTCCCCTTTTTTTCCTTTGGTTTGGATAGCTAGGTTAAGCTAGCAAGCCCTCCTTTTTTTTTTTTTTTTTTGAAAAGAAGAAAAAAAAAAAAGCCATAAAACCTAAATTGTAAAGCCACTTCTTTTTAACAATACTTACGTAATTACTGGGTAATGTCTACAGTCTGCTTCTCTAGCAGTGTAGAAAGGATCTCTAAGAAAAGGAAAAGTAATTGATGTCTCCCTCTAACACTTTCTAGTACTCACGAAATCTGTAATAAAGATGCAAAGCTATTTAAGTTTCTCATATCCTTGTCTGTGGGGCTTAAAAAACATACCTTAGGCTTGCCATCACATCTGAGCAATGCAAATGTTCTTTTAATACCTGTCCTTTGCAGAATGTCCTTTGCATCCTTTTCACTATTAAACTCCTAGCATGACAAGATTTGTCTTTATAGAGAGTGTATCTAGAGTCTTACCTTGACAGCCCAGCCCGCCTGCTCCTCATCTGTTTGCACAGCTGGATTGTCACTGGCTTTCTGGTTCTTACAATGGTTAGATACTTCTTACTGTGCAGGCTTCCTCTTGATGTTCTCTTCTTTATTGGTTCCAGCCTGCAAGTCCTGGAAAACATTGGTTTGGCTTATTGATTCTGGTGGTGTTTTTCTACTTGCTTCTCTGATTAACACTTTTTATTTTTAAACTGAACTTGAGGTAGCGATTCTTATCAGGTCTTTGTCTAGATTCTCTCATCTGCTTCCCGGAATTGATGCTTTTGCTTCCAGGCTGGGAGTATTTTTCTTTTAGTCTGTGGATTTGAAAAGGGAATTGCCATGATGGTGCTATCCAGCACAAGAAAAAAGATGTGCTGTAGGTTGTGATCACTGTTACTTCGGGGGAGGGAAGCATAGAGGAATAATAGAAATTGCACTTGTTTTACTTGTTGCAGGATCTAATTGTTTATATAACTTAATCTTGCATTTTTCTAGCATTTTTCTGCAAGCTGGTGTTTCACAGTCCTGGAGTCAATATAGCTCCAGCAGACCTTGCTGAAGAGGTTTTTTTTAATTACTTGTGAAGTTAGTGTTTCCTTTGTACTTTCCAGGATGACATTTACTGTTTGAGGAGCTCATAAGCTAAGGGATACTTCATAGCAAGCATTTTACAGAGATTTAGGTTAGGTACGCTGGTACTAAAAGTGCAGGAACAGGGAGTCAAGAGAAGAAAAACAAGAGGCCACTTTACATGCTGCACCCTTTTACCTGCCACAGGCAGGAAAAGTCTGTGAATTAAGATTTTTTTTTTTTTCCTTGAAATAAAGAGTAGAACTAAAACAAAAGAAAGCCAGGAACAAGCCTGAGGATCTTATCAAAGACTGGGGGGGGGGGGAGGAAGTAGTCACTGAAGTGTTAGATATTAATTGACTTGAAAGCATAATAAATATGTCCTGTTCCTGTAAACAGAGGTTGCAGAGTCTCCGTTCTTGGAGATGTCAAAAAGCTGCCTGGATGTGGTCCTGGGTGACTGTTTCTAGGTGGCCTGCTTGAGCAGCAGGGTTGAACCAGATGGCCTCCAGAGTTCCCTTCCAACCTCAACCATTCTGGTATTCTCTAAATTGAGGAGGGGAGGGGGGCCTGTGTTTCACAATTAACTATGCTTAAATAATGCACCTAACAGTGGATCTTGTGCCTTTTTGACTGTGACACATCGAAACTTCTTAGAAGGGTCCCCCAGGTGCTGTCCAAGCCTCTGTACCATCCTCTTTGGAAAAGCCATTCCTGCATGTGGGTTGATTTTTGGAAGGAGAGAAAGAAAAGGAGATTAGGGCACGTGTGGAGTTCAAAATTGTATCATCTGTCAAAACATGATGCCTGTAAGTGGAGCCTCTGGGGCATTTGGTGGTGGTTTGCAGGGAGTTCTTGCTTCACAGGTGAAGGCCATGAAAGTATGTTAGCATTTGGTGAAAAAGCTTTCCCAGTTCTTAGCCTGCTTCTGTTGAGGAACTTCGGGCATTTTAAAAACACTGAGTGTTTCCTCGGTACTAGCTTGCTATGTAGGTAATTCCTGCGGCAACCACTTCTTAACAAAGAAGTCTGAACATGGCTTTGGAGCGGGAACAGGATGGAAGCGGTAGGAGTTCATAATCCTGTTGCCCTGTTGTTTCTGCTTTTGTACTCTGATGTATGTTGTTGTTTTAAGTCTAGTGTTGCATAAATATTATTTTTTATTATTATTTTGGGATTAGCTGCTTTCAAATACGAAATTACTTAATCACTGAATAGTACTCCAGATCAAGAAAGCTGTATATAGTATTGCTTTAGCCATTCAATAGCAACTTAATATGTGAATTTTTTTTATTGGATGCTGGCCTTTAGAAAGAATTGTCAGGAACCCTCCTGTATCCGTAGCAGCACTGTGGGCCTCTTATTTTGCCTGGGTATTATGGAGGTTATCACAAAGGCCGTTAAGAAATCTATTGCCTGGGATTTCTGCAATAGCTTGGTTCTTGTATTTTCAGTTTGCTAGAGAGAGAGGGTGGAAGAGCAGTGTGTAAGATCAGAATTAGTTGCAGATTATCTGCCTAATACAGTTCTTGTTAGCACAAATAATATGAATAATGTTTGGAGAACAAACGGGTTGTAGAGAAAGAAATGAAAACATCCAGATCCTGAGCATTTGGAAGGCGTGACACTGATGTATTTGTGTAACCTTTTCATGAAGAGCGATGCTGAAGTCAAAGAGGGGATTTTGATTTCCTTCATTAAAAGCTTATTAAATGAAGAAATAGGACAGTCGTTGTTTTGCTTCAGTAGTTGGGGGTCACAGAGGCAAGCCTGATCTCCTCAGGATATTAATGCCTGCTTTCAGCTGGGGGAAATGAGCCATCGCTTGAGTTAGCTGCAGCTTTATGTGCTCGTCACTAGGGATCCCCATATGTCCTGGGATCTGTGGCAGTCGGAAATGGCAGAGCTCGGCAGCAGGGAGCAGAGGGCTCTCATTGCTATTCATAACAGGTAGCTCGGCTCAGTCTGCCCAGAGCAAGTCTGTTTAATGTTGATCAGCTGTCCATCTGATAAACCGAATTGATATGGACATTTCCTCCAAGGGCTGCCCTGACAATGACAGCAGGAGCATCGAGATGTCTTGTTAGTCTTTTTCTCTAAGCTTAAAATTTTATTAACCCTTTGTTAGAGCTGAGCCAAGCGTGATTACAATACTGCAGCTGTAGATTGTGCAAGTTTCTCCCTTGCCTCTTTGGAAAACAGCATCACCTTCAATTTTGTTGTCTGTATGGAGAAGGGCTAGCTGTTTTGTTTTCAGATTGTTTTTCCTGCATGGAGCAAAAATTGTGAATTATAAAGGTAGATTTTAAAACAGCTTAGTTTTTTGAGTGTGTGACAAAGTATGTTGGGAACTTCTGTTTATCCTTCCCCCCTCCCCAGCTCATCTACCTTTTGCATGCCTGCCCAGGCTGTGTGACACTCCTGGCTCTTCTCTCTTGCTAATTGGCATGGATCACTGGCCTGAAACAGTTGTTGCTGGGGCTCTTCACAGGTCAGATACGTTTAGGGCAGAGGGTTACTTTAGATTAATATCACTGGGGGCAGTTGCAACACATCTGCACTGTCCAGAGGGAACAGTGTTAATTTACTCAGTACTGTGCTGATACTGAGGAAGAATCTAACCTGAGCGTGTATCAGAAGGTATATATGTATGTGAAGGTATGGAGCAGTTTGGTTACTTAGTGTATCAGTGCTTGGCCACTTTTGAATAAGCACAGGGAGCATAGCATGCCTTCGTGCTTGCAATTAAATCTGAACTTTAGGAACCTTTCAGTCATCTGTCTAGTTGAGGGCATGCATTGGATTTTTGCTCATGTGTGAAGTCTCCATAAAACAAAGAGTGAGTCAGAAAAGATGTGAATGTGATGTGAATGTGCTGAAGATTTCGGGGGGGGATGTATCTAGGTTTGCAGCGTTAAGAGGATGCTCCAGTGTGTTGCTCTGTTCCCGCCTCTCCTTGTCCCTGCTCAGTTATTATGTGTGTTCATCGCCCTGTTGTAGTTCTGAGCTAAGGTGACATCTCTGGGCTCCTTGGAGTGACAGTCACTAACTATCAGGGGCTACAGGGTTGAATTGTGGGAGGAGGGGAGGAGAGGGTTGTGCTAATGACTCTTTTTGTGCCTTTTCCAAAAATGAAAATAAATAGAGGGCAAGCCTCTGTGGTATAACCACTGTGGCAAGCTATTCACGGGGATTTGAAACTCCTAAATTCAGAATGTAGCACACTGTGTGTTGGAATAAGAAGTAGTTTGTAAATCTATCCAAATAAAACTGGGTCTGCCCCTTTGCCAGACAGTCACCTTTGCTGCTTGTGACTAAAACAACCGGTGAAATATCATTAGTACACAGTTTTAAAATGTTCAGCTATTTCTCGTCTCCCCCCTGCACACTTCCCCCTTGGTATTATTGAACTGCAAGGTACCCTGTTATTAATTTAACTCTAATTTGAGCAGTCATTGACTGCAGCATTCTTACAGTGTTCAGATCGGCTTGCTTGCAACTCCCCTGCTGATATGTCCCTTGTTCCTTCCCATCAGTGCTTCCTGCTTGGCATTTTCTTCGCATCAGTGTCCCTCAGCCTTCTGGAAGACAAAACAGAAAAAGAAAGCACCGTGAGGACTGTATTGATTACTTAGCTTTATTTTGTGAAAGAACTCAAACAAAGGACAGTGTTCCTCCAAATGGAACCTGTGGCACCTGTGACTTACCTGGAAATATTAGTGATAGTTCTCAGAGCTTGATACCACCTGGTTGTGGCTTCTAGAAGTAGGTAGAAGAGCTACATGAGAATTCATAAAATATCTGCTTAGCACATGCAGTTGGGTTACACCAACCCACCCACCCCCCACACCACTCCCGAATCTATTTTATTAATAGCATCAAAAATAATTGTACTTTTTCTTTGCTTTCAGTCAAAGAAGTCTGGCCGAGATTACAGAATTGATCCACACTGCCTTTCTGGTGCATCGTGGCATAGTGAATATTGGTGAGCTCAAGTCCTGCGATGGCCCGCTGAAGGATATGCAATTTGGAAATAAAATGGCTGTTTTGAGTGGAGATTTTCTTCTAGCAAATGCTTGCACAAGCCTTGCACAGCTGCAGAATACCAAGGTAAAAGAAAAAAATTCTTCTACTAGCAGAGCAAGTAACTATTAGCGAATCTTCTGAAAGAGAGGCTCTTTAAAAAATCAGCAGTTATGATACGTATGTATATATGGAGCATCCTTTGAAAATCAGCATACTTACTTTGTAGCTGTAGATGGATTGACAAGCTGCTGCTGCTGTGAACATGTTTACCACAGTCCTATAGAATTACTGTGGTGAGGCCTTTAATATACATTCTGAAGCACTGTAGTAATGGATGAGTGGTTAATTTGGTGAATTTAACGTATATGCAGTGGCATCTTCGTGACATGTCAAACTGCACCACCTCTGGCAGTCTACCAGCTGAAGAAGTTTGGTTTGTTGTTTTGGTTTACCTTGTGCTTTGTGAAAGGGTTGTCTGTCTCAGGAAATTCTTGGGGGAGAAGCTTCATTGCTTTGTCTACACAGTGCTCAGGTGACTTTTTACTCTTAATAAAATACTCTTACTTTGTTGGGCATTTGGATGCCCCTGAGTATCAGGTTGCCCTATTAACATGGATCTGCTGGCTTCTAAAGGGCAGCTGCAATCTGGCTGCTCAGCCAAACTCTTTGAAACTTTACAGGGAAATGTTTTTCATGACGAACTAATTGTATATATGTATGATCTTAGAAAATTAGACTGATGGGGACCTTAGGAGATCATCTCTGTAGCTGGTTCTTCTTTTCACTAGATAGCATTAGCTACACCAAATCATTCTTGACGTGTTTGTGTAGCTTGTTCTTAGACCCTCCGATGGTAGAGACCAATTCCTGGGCATCCCTGTGACAGTTTAGTGTAACACCTAACTGTGTATGGATGAAGAGCTTAGTGTGCCATTCCAGTGGAAACAGAAAACAATTCTATTTTGCGGGGGTACTTTTTATACATCTGAAGATTGCTGCCATATTGTAATGTAAAATAAATGTTTATCATGCATGCGGTTGTCAATAATCAACGCAGTTTTAATCCTAAGCTTAAGGAGTCTATTGTTTTTAGATCCTCATGCTAAACTCCTTGTGATGGTAGTTGAGTATTTCTGTACTGCTTTGATCATGAGTGTGACAGTTTCTCTCAAAAGTGGTGTCATTTTGTAACATAGAGCAGAGATTCAGGAGAAGAGAAAATTAAATGTCATTCTGCTGGAATAGTGGGTTAAGCCATTATGGTGATAACTGCTAGTAAATATTTTTTTAAAAAAAGTTTGCAATAGTGCAAAATTTTAGTCATACCGTAACCAAAACAGGGTGCAATCGATAATTACTAATTAGTTTTGATTTGTATTTGTTCATTTTTTTTAGTACTTAGTAAGATTTTCGAGATAGATGAAAGTATTTAACCCTATATCAACTTTTTGTTTCAACATAAGAGGGAATTTTATAAAATGTAGCACTTACTACTTTGCATGTAGTACATCATTAAGTATTGCAGCAGGAATGCATGATCCCTGAAGGCTTGCCAGGAAACAAGCCTACAGTGAAATGAGGCACAAGTGCAAAGAAATACTTACTTTTTTTTTTTTTTTTAAGCAATTATTATATTGCATGTTGGAAAATTCTGCCAAAACATTTTAGCACTTTTTTCATTTTTCTGACATCTAAATACTTTCATAGCTTCTACATACGATAAGTGGGATGCTATTATGGAAACTGATTGACTTAGTAAATTATTCTTTTTCATATGTCTAACCCTACTAGCAAAGTTAGAAAAATTGAAGTACAAGCTACAGAAATCTCTTGACAGGTGCAATGATTTAAACATACTGTATTTATTCTTTTGTAAATGATGAATTTTCAAATCTGGCATCTGTTTTTCAGCAGTGTGAAATAACTTCGACTTTTTTCCTTCATAATGTTTTGTTTTCTTTGGTGTAAAAAGTAAAAATCACAGTACTGCTTTTTTGCTGGCATTTATTTGGTAGCTCAGCAAACTGGCTAATGAAATGAGTAGGATTAGATCGTACATGGTACTGACAATGGTAGGCTGTAACCTCTATAGACATGCATAGCTGTTGTATAGACTAGAATTTAAACTAAAGGGCTTTTCAGCATTAACTGAAACCACTGCTACCAAGATAATTTTAATGTGCTGTTAAACTCTTGTCTGAGCTTGTGTATGATGCATTTATCTCTGTGCTTCTCTCGGGGCTGACAATTAGATGTGAAATTCTGTAGTCATAATGAAATGCAGAGCTATTTTATAATTGCCAAGGGTAAAATTAGCAAAGTCAATTATTTTCCCTTAGGCTTTTCCCTGTAGATATTAAAAGGCTGCAAGGTAATTGCCTTAGGTAACACTTTGATTTTTAAATAACATTAAATATAGGAATTGTTGTTGTTAATTCGTTGTAATTCTCCTCTTCTCGCTACTGTAGTAGAATATAACTGTAATGACGTTAACAAGAGTCTAGGCTCAGGGTTTGATTTTGGGGGGTTTCTTTTGAACTAGTGCTCATACTTCTATGTTTGCTAAAGTTATGCAAAAAAATGGTTTGGAGGGGGGGTGGGGTGTTATTTTTTGTTGGTTTTTTTTTTAATATCTTTGAGGTACAAAAACTTTAGATTTCTTGAAATGCCAATTAGGAAACCTCCTGTAAGATAAATTTTGCTGTTGTGCTATTATAAAGTCATCCAAAATTTTGATTTTTGAACACACATGATAATTCAGGAGGAATCATTCTCATTTTCTACTTTGTGAAATTAGGAGACATTAATTATGATTACAAAGTTGGTATTGACTGAGACTTAAAATGAATTACTGAACTGCATGTTATATTTTTGTAATCATGGCAAAATTTTACATTTATTCAGATAATAAAAACTGTTTAAAGTGAACAGTAGTTTCTGCAGCTACAAAACATTAGCTTGATCAGATCACATCTATTTACAATTTTTTTGTACATTCATGTTAACTTTTGATCATCTCTATATAACTGTCCTTTTTTTTTTGTCTACTTTGTATTTTGGATGGTAGCTTTTCTTGGCCTGCTGATTGCTGTGATAAATTGTTGTGAATTGAAGATGATACAGATAAAACCTTACTTCAGATCTGCATCCTGTAGTAGATTGGACATTGTTAATCCATGCATTTTTAGAAAATAATTGAGCCCAAAGATGAGTTGGGTTGGGATTTTTTAGTAGCTGGTATATCAGCAGTGGGTTTAGGAATGGTGAGCCTTTGACAAGGAAGGATATGTTTGTTTTTTGCTCTTTAAATAACAGCACAGTAATGCCTGGTAACGTGCTGATTTATTGGATTGGGGTATGTTTATTTGGGATGATGAGGTTATTTTGATAGGTTTTCTCATTTTGAGGTTGCTGTGTTTGGATACTAGGATTGTGATACTTGTAAAAATCATTGTAAATATGTAGATGTGGGAAGAGATGGAAAAGTAAATGATGTTTGCCTAACAAAATAAGATGGCTCCCAACTATCTTGTGGGATATATGACCATGTGCAGTTTTAAATAAATATGTGAATAAATTATTAAGAAGTGTGAAAGAATATGTTTAATGGTTTGTTCATTGTTGGCATCTGAAGGTAGCACATCTTTAACGTTTGTCTCCTGCTTTGCCTAGCTAGGGATATGGGGATGAAGCTGCTAACAGCAAGTTTTATTGCATGAAGGTCCTTCTTTGACTGTGGTAGCAAAACCTGATATTTTTGTCTATGATTTCTGCATAAGTAACCTTCACTTGTAATGTTTTTAGGGGGGCGTTCAGATGCAAACAGCAAAAGTAACAAGCATTAATTGGCATTTTTTTCACCTGGCAGCCAGATGGACATTTTAACACATGATGATATTGACCATGATGATACCATCTAATGTGCTTTTTCCAGGGTATATCACAGACAAGTTGGAAGAAACTTGTTGCATCATTAAAGGTGGAGTTTCCTAGAGTATCTGAATCATCAGTTGTCTTATGAAGCTATGGAGAGGGTGCATAAAAGATGTAATTATGACCAGTAATGTGCTGATGACTAAAGAAAATGATAAAATAATATATAAATGCATTGCTTGCAACTCAATATACTGATAGGGAGGCATTCCTTTGTATTTAAAAACAAAAATTCCACAAACCAACCAACTAAAACCAAACTGCCAAAACCCAACATATCCAAAACAAAAAATACCACACACACCCACACCCCAAAAGCAAGAAAAAAAGAAGAAAAAGAAAAAAAAAAAAAAAAGAAAAAAGAAAGGCCTAGCTGAAAAACCTGAAATACATGTAATGGTTATATTCTCTGTAGTTCTTACTGGAATCTTAAGAATGACTTGTTTTTTCCTACTGTAACTTGGTGAACTCGTTCAAATGATTAAACTGTTCACATAAGGACTTAAAAATCTTCAGCCTGAAAGCTTGGAATTGAATTTAAGAATGTTGTCTGTCAATGCAGAGCTTTGCCAGAAGACCGTATTATAGAGCATTGTTTTATTAAGCATTATTTGTTTATAAATAAACAGTAGCACAGATGTAGTACTTGTATAGTAGATGCATTTCCTTATGTTAAGTTTATGTATTCCTAAAGGCATAAATGTGGTGTTTACAAAATAGGCCTTGTGTTTGCATAAACATCAACAAGTTACTGCAACAATCTGAATATACATTGTGCTTCATAAAAGAACTGCTTATCTTGAACTATGATTTCTACTTCTGTAGCATCAGTTGTGTTCCTCGTGGGGAAGGCTTAGTTTTGAACTTGAGCAACTTGGTTCCTTGCTGATCAGTGAAAGGTATGGAGAGTATCCGCTTTCTGGAATTATGCCAGTTGCTCTTTCGATGTAAATTGACATTTTTGAGAACTGACAAATAAGTTAGCTAGAATCTTCAATTTATTATATGTTGTCTAAGAAAGGTAGTACTTGTATCAAGATTTTTATTTCCTTGAACGACGTCAAGAGAAGAACATAAACTTTTCAAATAATAATTAAGTATTAAAACAGTGAAAAATCAGGGATTGGCTAAATAAATGATTGCTAGGATCAGTGGCAGTTTTCTGGTCCTCTCTCCAGAACTCTTTATCCTAAAGAACGCGAGGAGTGCATACCATCAAGAATCCTGTAAGAAATACCCTTTCTAGAAGGAAGTGTCCTGTTGCCAATGTAATGGCAGCCATTAGCAGCCACTGACTTGTCATAGGTCCAAATTACTGTCCCTCAGAAATGTGCTTTTCATGTTGTTTGAAGTGAGTAGAAGATACTTCTTGGTAAATGTAGTTGTGAGATGAATTATTTTCAGAGCAGTGAAAAGTATTTTGAAAAAGCTATTATTCATTGTTTTCTCTGGTGGAAAATGTTAACTATAAATACCCGTGAAGTATATTTACATTATATTTTACATAAAATAAGACCCTTACTCTGAATTTTCCTACTGATCTGAGATTCAGCTGTATTGCTCAAAGAAGGCAGGATGAAAAAAATCGTGGAGAAAAGGTGAGAACTAGAAGAAACGTGTTTGCTCCCAGTTACAGTGTTGATATAGAAAATATTTATTCTTAGCAAATAGTTATTCTTAACTCTTCACTTCTGCTCACATATGTACTACTTTTTTTTTCCCCAATACAAGCTGCCCTTAATAGATGAGTACCTTTAAAATGATCAGCTCATAATGCAGCTAGGTTACACTGAAGCATGAATTTGGTAAGAAGCAGAGATGAGAGTAGATTGAGGCCCAGGTTATGAACCTTGATAGAGAAACTGAGTTCTTGAGAGGAAAAAAAAAAATAAGAAAAACAACATTTTTTTTTTCTTTTCCAAAGTATGCTATCATGTCTATCTCTCTGTACCTTTCCCTGAGGTACTGTTTGACAGTGACTACTGGACTAGATAGGGTATAGAATAATATGTACATTGCTGAGTATTTTTATTCTAATTCAGTGTTTTAGAGTGCCACAGGGGCGTGTCTCAGAACCAGACACTAGTAAAAAACATAGATAAGTTTAAAGAGCTCTGAACTGATTTATGGAAAAGTATGCCTAAGAATCTCTGTTTTATCTAGGTAATGGAGGAGAAGAAAACCAAGGAAGAAATGTAATGTTTTGGAACTCTTAACCTAGTACGAGATGACGTAAGACAATGTAGCCATCATGATTGCATTATTACAGAATAAAGTTCTTTGAGCAGCCCTAAATAAGCAGTTCTGTATTGAGATACCTGCTCAAAATTGGCAACATAGCATAGATTTTATTGGAAAATGCAAACACACTTCCAGGACTGAGAAATACATCATTATGATTTGTACCTAATTATGAATCAATTCTTAAGAAAAATGTTTCTTGTTTTATTAATTATTTTCATGATGCACCAAAATTTACTAATTTGCATCCAATTCTGAGAGGTAGATCTGGTTTTAGTTTACCTTGAAGTAAAACATAAATGCGATTGTAATTCAAACAAACTTTAATGGACATGTATTGGTTTTTTCTGTCCAGTGTTTCAAACACTGGATTTTTTGTTAAGATTTCTTTAGTAAAGTTTTGTTGACAGTCGTGTGAAGTTCCTTTGAGAGCAAAAAGGCACTCTTTATAATAGTTGATGAAAGTATGTAAGCATTAGGGGGGGAAAAATCCTGTATGTTAGAGAGAAAATATGAAAATCTATTGGAATCAGTACTTGAGAATCAAATTTTTTCCCATATCACTGCCTTAAAACTTTTGTCAAGCATTTCTGCTGTCATTAGAGGTAACAGTTCTTGTGATGATGATGATAAAATTGTAGAATTATGCTAGTGAATCTCCTAATTACTGCATTATGCTCTTCCCATTGCCCCTTTCTGTGCTGGTGTCAGAGGAACAGTTCCTTAGCAAGTGCATCATTTGCCTTTGTTTTCAAGGAGTAACTTTATATTCTCTAAAATAACACCTGAGCAAGTGAAGCATTCAGTTTTCTGAATCTTTTACAGATTTTTTTTTTTTCTATTTGACTTTTGCGATTTGTAACTGGTAATATAATTGTAAAATTTCATTACCTTAATGGCTGCAGTTATATGTTTGAAAAGTAATCTTTGGGAGAAGTTAAATTAGAGGATTAGGTGACACAGCTTTATGAACTTATTAAATTGAAATTCTAAAAGTTAGACTTAATCTGTAATTGTGGTAATATGTTAGAAACAGGCTCCTTTTTGATCTGTAAGAGTTCTGTTGCGTTGCGGTGATTGTCAGTTTTGAGATTATAACCGTTTAACTTTGCTTTGATTCCTAATCAGTGTATTCCTCAAATAGGACTATCCTTTACCTTAGTGGCCTTTTGCACCTGTACTTTTTTTAAAGCTAATGCTTATGTTAAACTTCCCCAAAGCTAGACTCCACTGGGTTAGTATAGGTCTGTATTGAAAGAGTTTATTTTTTTTGTGGTTCTTGGCTATAGTGCTACTAGGTGTTTAGATTTCAGTCTTTTTTTTCTGTCCTCCCATTTCTGCATGAAAAAAGTTTTTTTAAAAAGGAGGAAGAAAAGAAAAAAGTTATTTCTGCCACTTTCCTTATGGACATGTATGACTTAAAACCACTGCAGTGCCTTGTAGCAGAATGACTGCTGCAGAACATGGAAGGACTGAGACTGAGACAGATACCAAAATACATAGTCATAGGTATCACTGTGAATCAAGTCTGAGATTGAAGCTTTTTCCCAAAAATACACTGCAAGAATATTTTGAAAGCATCAAGGCGTGGCGCTGGTGAGAACAGAATTGTGTTTTAGATGCTGCCTCAATGCTGCATTGCCTGAGCAAGTAACAGTCTCGGGAAAAAGTTATCTACTCAGTTCTGATGTATTTTCAATAGACTGCTAAGGATTTTCATACGGATTTGCACAAAGTCTGCTTAATGTTCTTGCCTCTGTATCGTCTCAGTAACAACTTCCCCAACTAGCATCTGAATACACCTTCCTCATAGCAGCAACTGGACACATCTTTCTGCTTTGGTCTGCCTAGCAGACCAAAGTCAATGTTTACTGCTTGAGTTTCTGAATTGAATGCCTGTCATTATTCCACATAAATATTGTCCTTCTCAGAGGTAGACACACAGCTACTTCTAACATGTGGTTAAGTAGTTCTTTTTCTGATATAACTAGTTTGTCTCTTTCTAATTAACAAGATAGTCTGGAAAACTCTAATATGTGTCTGTACATGAGAGAGGGCTTTTCAGAGATGTCTGTTGAGCATCAGTGAAGAAGTGAAAATAAATTTGAAGGAATTGAAGGAAAAGCTTATTTTGTTGAGAGGAAGGACAAAGGTCATTCAAGATCTCAAGATAATCACTATACCTGGGAAATGTGTCCTGGATAGTTGGGGTAGCAGCGTCTGTCCCTCTGTTATTTGTTCCCTTAATGTATGACGCTGAATTGGCACTTGTGTGGTGCTGAGGACACATGGCTTAGGAGTCAAAAGTATTTGCAGGCTTTGAGATACATACGTGCATATTGTGTGTGTGTGTGTGTATATATATATATATATATATAAAAACAGTTTCATTGAATGTTAAGGCAAAATTATGGAAGAAGGGTTCTTATTATATTTTTTTTAAAGGCAAACCCCCTCACTTTTCAAAGAAGAAATTGCCTTTCAAAGAGTTGAGGCAAACCTTAAAAAGTAGCTATATTTGGTATTTCCTTAAGTGTTAACAAGAAACTGTATCCAAGATGTTGATCACTGCCAGAAATTGTAGGAAATAGATACTCAAAAGACAACAGAATTTATTCTAAGAAATTGAAATAATGAAAACTTGTGGGTATGTGATGTTTTATTCTCCATGAGATTCACACTGTGAGAAAGGACTCTAAAGAGCCAGCAGTTTGCTGCTTCGTTCGCCGCTTACTTAGAATAGGTATTGGCACTGTCCGGGTTTCTTAAAAGCAGAGATGTTCATTACAGCTCTTTCTTTCGCAGCCATGAATAATCATCATGGGGGATTTCGTTGCTAAATAGCTTTAGCTCATACGCACATTATAAAATGAAAATGAATTTTCATAAGGTTGTGGAAGGTGATGTCCTCCATAAGTGATATTTGCGATGCCAGCTTCATTCTTTTTATAGCTGAAGCAGTGGAAGATCACAAGTTCTGTTTTCTTGGCTTTATTTAAAGTCTGTTTCTTAAACATAATAAGAGTCATATTGAGAGTGGTAGTAGAATAAAAAGCAATCAAATCTGTTTCTGGTGAAACCCTGTCTTAACAATATTATCTCAAATAGACTTTTTCTTTTCTTTTTTTTTAATTTTTTCATGAGTGAGGACTTAATACATGTTAACATCCATCTTTGGGTGGGTGGGATCTCAGGACATACTTGGTTCTAGAGGTGGACTTTCATGCCAATGTGGTCAATAAACAGTTTTGCAGAAGGACTGGAGGTCACAGTGGTTAGTATATAGCCAGCTGTCCACCTGAAGTACAACTTCAACAGAGAATACACTATTAAAAAGTGAAAATAGATTTTTATGATGATTCAGTTGCAATTCAAAGCTGTCAACAATAGTGATCAGAATCTAAGGTTTGTCTGCCTGGCCTTTTCTTAGTCTCCCAAGAACTTAACTATTCGTAAAAGGGAAATCTGTTCCCAGTACAATCAGTAAACTTTTCCCTAAGAGAGTACAAAAGCACCAGCTTTGTAGCCTTGGTTTTATTATTTCAAAGACAAGAAACATTGTTATTACTGGTGCTGTAGATGTGAGTATGCAAAATCGCTGTGGTCGTCCTCCTCTACCAGCTGCTGGTATCACGGAATGGTTGAGGTTGGAGGGGACCTCTTGAGATCATCTAGTCCAAACCTCCCGTTCAAGCAGGGTCAGCTAGAGCAGGTTGCCCAGGACCGTGTCCAGATGGCTTTTAAATATCTCCACAGATGGAGACCTTACAACCCCTTTGGGCAACCTGTTCCGCTGTTAGATACCCTCACAGTAAAGTGTTTTCATGTGTCCAGATGGAATCTCATGTTTTAGTTTGTGCCTATTGCCTCATCCTGTCAGTGGTCACTGCTGAGAAGAATTTGGCTCCTTCTTCTTCATTCCTTCCCAGCAGGTGTTTATACACATTGTGCTGCTAGGAGAGGGTAAAATATGTGTCTTGTAAATCAGGTGATAGATAATGTATTCTCCCCGCTTTTTGCACTGCTGTGAAGCTCCACTTTAAAATGAACTTTCCCAGGGTAAAATTTTTAGTAAAAGTGCCTTTACATCTGGAGTGGCTTCAGTGCAATAATACAGTATATAATGTATAGAACTATAGCAGTAATGTAGGTGAGATAATTGTATTTTTAAACAAAACACAGGTATTTGATATCTGGTTAGCTAGCAAGAAGATTGAGTCTTTGGACAGACTGGAACTGGTCATTACTATTAGTGTTTTGAAATTCAGCAGCATTTCACTTGGAGTCTAGAATCTGATTGCCACTGCTGCTGGTACAGTGGGTTGCCGATTTGTTAGTTTAACAAAAATCTGCAGCTTTGTTTAGTTGATTCCATCTGTCAGATGCTAAATGATATTACTTCTGATTCACATTTATTCAGATACAGTCTATGCAAAATAAGTAATACCACTTGCAGGTATAATTTCTGTCAATTCAGAGCTGATCAGGGTTTTTTTTAATTGAGTTTAATCTGCATTTCATTTGTGAACTTAGCCCAGTTTAATGCTTGTCTGCACCAGTGTGACTGGAAACAGTGTTTTACAGCCATGCTCTTCTGCGTCATTTATTGATGAGGATGGTTTTATAGCTACAGAACCCTGTGGTCATGATACCTTCTTTGGTCGCTGTTTTATATAGTAGAAAAATATGTAATGTAATTACCCTATCCAAAAGGGTCAAGCTGAAGAAATCACATGCTTCTCTAATCCGAGTCACTCGTGAACAGTTGGTTGAGTACTTTAGTGCAAGGATCAGCTGCATTGGATCTGCAAAGATTATTAATAACACTGTGTAAGGTACCATGTGGAGGTAGAGAAGGGAAAACACTATCTCTTCTGTTGGTTATGTTATCATTAAGGAAAATTACTGAATTACGCGCTAGAAGTCTTTATACTACTGAAAACCCCTTCCGCAGACAGTGTTGCATCAGCATAAAAAGGGTAACAACACTTGAAAATTCTCAAGGCAGACTGACCTTAAGACAGGTATTTGACAATAATAACAATATTCAGATTGACTGCTGCTGATTATTTTGAAGAGGTCTTTTATGTCTAGGAAGTACCTTTTTATCAGGTAATGGGGTTTGAGTGATGCGTTTACATTGCACATTGTATTTTGCTGCTAATTCATCACTAACAGGGTGAAGAAAACCATAAATGTGTTTTCCAAGAGCATTTAAAACTTGCTAGGAAGCAAATCACTTAAGGAGCCCTTTCTGTGTGTTTCAACTAGGCGAGGGACAGCTTCTTACAGTAAGAATACTAAAGAATAGTAAAGCTCAAGATGATTTAAAATAGTAAATCCAATAGGATTCAATAACCATTACATTAAGAAAAATTCTGTAGGCTGGCACACTTAGTTACCTGTATGACTAATGATGTTTGATGAGATTACCAGGAAAGAAAATTGAATTCCAGTGTTCTTGAAACTCGTTGGAGTTTTTGCTCCCCCCTTTTTTTTTTTTTTTTTAAGGTATTATTGAACAATCAAAATCCAGTTTCAGCTGTTTACTGAGTTTTGTCTTTACCTTCCTGGCGTTACAATGTTTCTGTGTTAAATGCAAGAGAATATTTAATTTTAAGAACTTTCTGTGGAATTTTTAAGTGTGAAACTATTTCCAAAGATTAACGCTTCTTTGGGGAGGGATGTCAAATGCAAGTTGAAGGAACTTTTGTCTGTATATTTAGCATTTCCTGACTATTTAATTTTCTTTTTTATTTGTATGGAGAAGTCTTGCTACGTTTTCAAGTCTATGCATCAGCAGCAAGGAGTAGGGTCTGTCATAGCAGATGTGTGTGGAAAGGATATTGTTTCAACACTTACAAAAGGAAGAAATTACTTTTGGCCCCTCTAGTAAGAAATCTGGCAAAGCTAAGGAAGTTTGTTGAATAGAAATTGTGAAGGATGAGGAACAAAGATATCCATTGCTGTGTTCTTCATAGTGCTGCTTCCTGTCTTCCCACAGGAGCTTCATCCTTTCCCTGATTTCCCCTTGAAAATACCTAGCAAAGTCTGGAGAGACACTGTGTTATTACTCTGAAATAGTGGTCTGTGTAAGCAATTCCTTTTCAGCTGCTGAATTTAAAATAAAACCACCACACATTGAATGGATCTCAAATTCGTTCCTGTTTTTTTTTTTTTAAAACTAGAATGAAAAACAGGAAAAAATACATATGCAGTGTTATGTTGCAGTGAACTTTAAACAAAATATTTCAAAGACAACTAAAGGGAACAAAGTGCTTGAGTTGCTAAACTGATGGCAGCAATGTCTTCTTTTCATCCAAGGTGTTTAGAAATCTCGTGAAGGATGAGTGGGACCCAGAATCCATTCTTTTTTCTGTGCTGGAAGGAGTCTGAATCGTACCTTCTAACTCTGAAGAAAGTGTTCTACCAAAATGTCTGATATTCTGTGATTTCCTTGCAGCTTTAAAATGTCACTTTAATTAAAATACACCTCTGTGTTTACCAACAGAGCTGGATTTCCCAGGGCGGTCAACTGCAGCCAAGAACTGGGCTGCGGTACCCGTGACAGTGCACACGTGGCCCTATTCTGTGTCATCATGTATGCAGGGTGCTTTGGGAATTCTGAACCCTGAATTAACTTATAGATGGGTCTTCAGTAAACTGCCTGAAAGACTCAGTCTCATTTCAGGAAAAGGAGGGAGGAAATTCAGTGTGTGGCTGGTTGAACGTCCCAAAGTAATTTTCGGAACCACTAAGAAAATGACCACTGTTGTGTTTTATTTCTTCGATCAATATGTAGAAAATCTGAGCTTGGGAAACTAAACTCAAATTGAGTTTAAAGAACCTTGAAGGGCTAAAGCTGTGCGTTTTTGACAAACAAGTTACTATACCAGAAAAGGGCGAATTAAGTTTCACCACATTTCTGATCTTCAAATCTACAGCGCTCTTCTGGCATTGAAACATAGCACAATCTTCTGGACTATTTCCTATCTGCATCAATGGGAGTTATCACATTGTATTATACACTTAGTCTGCCTAAATAGTAGGAGAGATTTTAGCTTCCATCCATCTCTTTTCCTTACGTTCATCCTAAATTGATGGCCTTTGTGTGACGTTTTGGAAGCAGAAGAGATCACATGACTACAAAAGGTCATGAAGTAATACTGCCGTAGGAAAAACAAACAAGCAAAAACCAAACAAGCAAATGAAAAAAAACCAAAATGAAACAAACCACCTCCAAACACCAGCAGAACTGTTGCAGAACATGCATTTAAAGGGCGTGGAATTATTTGCATGTGCATGTCACCAGCAAGTAATGGGTCATCTCCTGGGCTGCTCCTAGCCATGTGGATGCTCTGGGGGAGCAGAAAACACAAAGCTTTGGAAGATGCTGATGCAAAATGGAAAGTGAAAAATAGAGTAGAAGCTTGTTTTCTCTCAGTATGATGTTACTCCAGCTCATCTGGAGTACCTAAGAGGGACTAGGCTTCTCAAAAGTGTGTAGAAGAGTGGAAAAAAGTAGTGGGAAGAGAGCTTATGAATAGGCTGCCTTTGGTCTCCTTTGAGACGGTGCTGTTTTCAAGCAGTGATTCTGGCAATCCTTTCTTCCCTTTCCCCATCTTTTTGAATCTGTTTAAAATGGAACTCAACCTTCAAATTGGAAGAGAAGAAAAGCAGTTGGGAGCACCTGATTTTTCATTTTCCTTCCCTGCTCTTCAGACTTCTCAGAAATGTCAACAAGTGGAGCAAGGCTCTGGTCAGGCACCAGTGAGAATGGAGACGACCTGAATACTGTTTTCTGCTCTTCCAGTGGCATGCTGCATGATTTGGGGGAAAATCAGTCTTTTGTCACTGTTTTTCCCTTATATAAAACAGGAGGGAATCAATTTTACAGAGGATGTTGATTGCTTTCAAATTTTTTGATGAGAAGTAGCTGCGTAAGAACAAGTCAGTGTATCGTTGACAGCATGGATACTACTGAATCTGTAACAATTTTTCTTCCTGTATGTCAGTTTGGGATGCAGAGTAAAAATTACCTGGTTTCCTCGTTTCTCATTGCTTTCCCCAGTGCTCAGGACCCCAGGCCACTGACATTAAGCAGCATATGCTTTTCATAGATCGGATTAAGGGTTGATGAAGTAGCAGAGCCTCTTGCAAGCATCCCATTGTGCTCTTGAAACTGGAATTTCATTCCTGGTAGTGATCTGTATGGCCTTGCATTTACCTTAGAAAAATATTATTTTTAAAAAAGGGAGATATTTGGAAAGAGGGGAAGTAATATTAATACTAAGTTCTCACTAACATATAGTGTTCGATATGTCACTAAAGACCTAATGGTACTTAATATACTGATTCTTCTAAGTCGTGGATGTGTAATTCTCCTAAGATGTTTTATAATCTATAAGAGGAAGAGGTACAATTGTTCACAAATGTTTCACCAAGATTGTTTTAAGTCAGTTAAAATTGCCTTTGAGAGTAGAGTTGCACTAAAAAGAGGGAGAAGAGATGGAAAAAAGAAACCCCAAAACAGGGTCCTGCTCAGTGTAGAGTTACAGGCGAGAGAGGAAAAGGTCTAGTTATCCAGAGCCAGCTGCATTGTTAAAAGTTCATACTATCACTTTGACATTTAGAGTAGGACTCAGTGTCTTTGTAAATTCCTCTTCGTATTACCAGTGTAGGTCTCTGAGCTCAGACCATTTCACAAACCATAACATTTTTTAGTGAGTGATTGATCTGTATTATGTGTCCTAGCCATCAGAAGAATCTTGGGATGTTGCTTGTATAAACTGTAATACAATCTGGTCCTGGGCATTTAGTTACAGACTTTCATAGACCTATTGGCGATACTCGGTCCTCCTGGATTTGGGAATAAGGCTTATCTGATACCTTTAAAAAAAGGGGGGGGGTAGGGGGGAGGTGGGGGGCGGGGGGCACAAAAAAAATGACCCTCATTTTCTCTGTACCCCACTTAAATAACTCAACACATCTGGTAACACTGTAGGATCATTGTCCTTTCAGTTCCTCTGCAGCTCATATTGCTACAATATTTCTTTGGTATCTAGTTTCCTAAAGGGTAATGTGATTTTTCTTTTTTTTTTTTTTCTGGCTGTTTTTATAGGTCTTGCAAATTAACCCATATGCATTGCAAGAAAAAACATGACTTTTAATCAGCACCATTTCTAAAGTTAGCGCTTGCTCTGTGTATATGAATATGTATATGAACCAGTGTTTAAAAAAAAAAAAGAAAACACACAACCTTTCTGCTAGTACTCAAAACTAGCATACAAATGTGGGGGGTTTATTATCAAATAAAGTATGCCTAAATGTTAAAATATCTTTCTGTTAGGGGTTTTATCATTTGACTTGTCTTCAGTTACAAGTATGATAAAAATTGAAACTAAATCTTTTAACTCAATAAGAACTACATTCAATTTTAGGAAGCATAAAGAGGAATCAGATATAGACTCATATGCATAGGAAATTAAACATTCAAGAAATTAAAACTTTGTGAGCAACTAAAGGGGTAGCCTTAAGGTGTGCTTATTTGAAATGCCTGCACTTAATTTTACAATAAATCTGAGTATTTTGTTCCAATTAAGACAGTTCATGTGCACGACTTTAAATTGTACAGTAGTTCCAGGGAGACCATGGACTGCTTGTTTTACATTCTGGATCAAGTTCAGATTTTTAGGCTTCGCTTGAATAAAATAAAAAGTCTGAACCCTGAAGATAGTACAGATTGATAAATCTGATTTAAACATTCCCGTGTTGCAGACTTTCAGTATATGTGGTACAGCTGAGCCTCAGGCCATGCACTAAATACATCCACAGTGCATTCCCAGGGCACCAGAATACCAAATGATCACATTTGAAAGGTTACCTTTCTATGGATTCTGACTTTTCTGTATTAGCCATGAAGATTAGAATTTTAACAGCTCCCAATGAGAGGTATTGTGAAGTATTTACTTGGCAGGAAAAAAACAAAACAAAACAAAGCCCAGATGAGGTGCTGTCTCATATTCATGAAGTGGGATTTATTAGTTCTGTGAACATCCTTGTGAGAATACACTCCATAGTTCACACTTTGGGGGGGGGGGGGGGGGGGTGTAGAGTCTTGTTTTTCATTTATATTAACTTAAAACTTTGATAGAAGAGTTGCTGTAGTAGAGGTTTTAGCAGAGAGACAGGATCATGCTTGTGCAGAATATATCCCAGTAAATCCTGCAGTCTTTTGAATTAGCTTTCTGTAAGGAAACGACTGTTTATCTCTCTGGAAATCTGGTGGTAGCTTTGTTAATAAATTTGGTGATAATTAAAGATGTAAGGCTGCTTCTCCTTTTCTTTTACAGGTTGTGGAACTCATTTCAAGTGCTATTGGTGACTTAGTTCAAGGTATATATTATGAAAACTCAAAATCATCTGAGGTAAGAATTTTAGTGGTTTTATGTACCCAAGTAGTTTGGTGATATTAATATATGACTACAATAAATATGATGACTTTCTCATCTGTTTAAAAAGAGGACGGAGAGGGAGGAAGAGAATTAGCTGCAGTGCTAGTGTGTTTCATCAGTAACATCATTCTGACACCTGTGAACTCTGGAAGTTTCTAGAAATGCTCAAGGAGGGACTATTTTATTTCTGTGAGTGCATAATAAAACCATATCGTGTGTCATTACCGGGAGCTGTAGACATGTCTTACTGTGGCCTTTCCAAACACTTCCAGGGGTTTTCAGTCAGTGTTCTGTTAAAGGTATTTGTGACAATGTTGTCAACGTCATTCATATTTTAATCTTAAATCTCTCATTTCCAAGCCCAAAGATGTTTACAAAATGCTTCATCCCAAACTTGGATTGGGTCATTTTTTTCTTCTGAGCGTTCATCTTTTGATAATATGTACACGTGTTTTGTCCTGAAGCGGTAGGTGTGTAGCACTGCATTACTCTCCACCAGCAGTCACCATGCACACATTGTGGGAGTCGGCATGGGCAAAGACAGCGGCTGCCAGCGCTGATTTCACACCAAATAATCTTGTATTTTTTCAACGGCAATTACGGATGTACTGTTTTTGTTTGGCAAGAACTATAATGAAAATTGGTCAAATTAGATCTAGGTGTTTTTGTCTTTGCTAGAATGTTTAAGGAAACTTGTAGAGACACTTCTTGAAGTAGACTTGCTCGGGCAGGGTGTTGGAGCAAGAAAGAGTTCTTTCTTTCATTTGCAATGACTGTATCTTAACACATGCAAAAAGTTGATAATTTGAAGTTGCCATGACCTCTACAGGCTTTATGATAGGAAGTTTTCACTCGCTGATGAGCAGTCTGTATATGTGAATATCTGTCTTGAAATCCACTGAGGTAGGTAGTTTTACTTATAGTGACCTTGTCTCATGTGTCTAGTTTGCCTCAGAGGTCTGAATCTTCATGTTCAGTAGGTGAAATGGCTTGAAGATTGCTGAAATATATGAATTCATTTATATTTGTCGTGTATTTAGATTGCACCTCTGGCTTACTATTGCCATGTTGTAGTATACAGCAAAATTAACACCTTAGCGGAAGCCCTGATTTCATGGGTTACTGCTAGAGTCGATACCTGCCCTGATGCCTCTGCACCAGCCAAACCACAGTGGACAAGCAGAGTGCTGTCAGCTGCCAGCGGCTGGGTCCTGGAGGGTGCTGCTGCACCCGGTGACTACTGGTCAGTGTCTGCACCTCCTGCTCTGCAGCAGCAAAGACATGGTGCTGAAAGTAACCTTGTTTAAGCTTATCCCTCTCATTTTGATCGAAGCCAGTTAGGTGGGAAGCGACGACGCTAATGAGCTGAGGTCATCCCTCGGAGGAGGAGGTGAGAGCCTCTAGCAGTGAAGCAGTACTGGCAAGCTTGGGGGACACCCGGGGCCACAGGCTCGCCAGGCAGCACAGCTGCACAGGGGGTGATGTGCACAGAGTATCTTCTGGTTGGTACCTCTCAGGAGGGGGCCTGGGTGGAAGCACGGCAGCAATGTGATGTTGGGAACCTGGCAGTCCTGCACTTGCTGGGTTTAACCTGCGGATAAACAGACTTTAGTCATCGAGGTTGTCCCCAGGTACTGTGCTTAGGGTTTTATGTTAAAATAGATGATGTCTTTGAGATTTTTGCAAGTAGTGTTTAAAATTTTATTTTCCATGTTCAGGCAGGTTTCTAAATACAAGTAGATCCCAGATATATCGTATTTTAAAAAACATCTATTTTTCCAGGTGTAGAAGTAAAGCTTTACAAGTTCATCTTGGTAATGAAACTGCATTTTATTTTAACCACAGCCTCTGTGTAAATGAGAAATGTTGCAGACTCTCTTGGGTTCCTGCCGCTGCAGAAGGTCTTAATATTCTTTTTCTTAGCCTCTCTTTTTCTGTTTGTTTTCTGTTAAGTTCCTGAAGCACTCCACATGTGTAGATTGCGAGAGAAGTGTGATAAACTAAGCACAGCTGCATGATGTTTACCCCTCCCTGGCCCAATTACAAGTAGCAAAGACTTACTTTGTTTCAGTGACTTTTTTTTTTTGTCTAAAGGAGAGTTGAAAGTACAGTATACCCTTCCTAAGGGGAACCCAGTTAACTCAAAACATAATTAGTATGGTGGCTTAATAAATACTGAAATTTACGTGATAGCGTAGTGCATAGCTTCTGATGAGACCTAAAACAAACAAGTGCAGGATCTACTTTAATGTTTTCTTTTTCTTGTCTTCTGAGAAATTTGGTTCCTTGTTGTGTAGGAAATATTCCTGCTGTTTGTCTCGCTCTATTCTGCATGTCACCCATTCATGTCCTGAAAATCCTCTTCAGCAGAGGTTGCCAAACAGACTAGGTCAATTGTTGTTCTGTATCTTCTCGCCTTTTCATTTTTTTTTTTCCTTTTTGAGGCAGGAAGACTGTACTTTGTATGTTAAACATCTCTAATGCAGTCATTACAAAGCACCTCAATACCATAGACTAATTTAGCACCAAGTTGTTCTGAGCTTTGCTAGATGTCTACCTAGTTGTTAGACAAAGTTACAAAAATAACTCTGCAAAATTGACCTTTCTCCTCTGAGACCATAAGTTCATGTTTACCCAAAAAAACCCACCTGTTTCAGTTTGCTTCATTTGTATGACACAGCGGGAGAATTGAAAGAATCAGTTGACCTAACAATACTGACCATACTTACTGCCGGAGACATAGAATAGATGTAATTATTTGATAGCTCTCATTACCACTTTTTTTTTTTCTCTGTAAAACCACATGCAGTCTTACAGCCATCCCCTTTTAGTGCATTGTTTGGTCATTCTTCACCTTGTCTGCATAGTGAGTCATTAGATCTGTGTGAAACAAGGAAAATAAAGATAATATTTAACTTCTCATCTTTATTTGAAGTGACAATCCAAACTACAAAGTATAGGCTTCAGTTGCAAAGACAGCCTGTAGGTTACAGCTGCCACCCACGTTCAAAGTACTGAATAGCTGCTGTGGTTTAAGACGTTTCATTAGCAATATTAAGCTAGTGTTTTGGACTGCAAGCTGGAGCAGAAAGGGACGATCTGATAAACCTTTGCAGCTTTGTGTGCTGAATCCCCTCTTAACCCAAAATTCTGTGAGTGAAGGACATTCTTCCCAGTTCCTGCCTGGCTTTCCTAAATCTAGATCTAGTTTGGGAGTAAAAATTTGTGCCTTAGTGCAGAGAGGGAAATCGCCTAATCTGGCCTTCAGTCATGATTGCGGTATCTATTTTTAGCAGTAAAAACATTGCACTGAGTCTCTGTTTCCTACTTTTAGGAGACCAAAGGCTTTTAAAATATTTGCTGACTCACAGAATACTGTTGTAGTTTTAGAAACCTTCTGCCTTAATATCCCATAACATTTAACAAATATTAATGAAGAATGCTTTAATGTCCCTGTCAGTTCACTGAACAGGGATGAGAGATACAGGGAAGCTCAAGGTCAGGCAGCAGCTTCGAGAGCAGGACTTGAGTGTGTTGGTGTGCTTCACCTGCCAGACCATTCTAGCAATCTTGAAGTATTAGGGACTGTTATGGGAAACTGTTTTCATGGCTTTTCTGGGTTGTCTTCCTCACCTCCAGAATATCAAGCTGATGCTAAGTGTGCATTATCAGAACTCATTTTAGCGTCAGAATGGGACCGTTATGTAAGACGAGACCACTTCCAACATGTTCCACTGGTGGCTACAAGAGCTGTTAGGTATTTCTGAAATTTTTGCTGCAATTGTGTAAAAATTGTGTGTAACCAATATGTAAAACATGTTTTAAAAGAAATACATTAGTGGCGAGTACTCATTGTACCATGTAGTGGATTAACAGGTTCAGGGGTTTTTAGACTAATGTAGGGTTTTTTTAAATGAAAATAAGTTTATTTTCCTGCAAAGTACAGGCTACGTGTGGTAAGTGGTACCCATTCTTCTTTGATGTTTGGTCACCGGCCCTGCTTTGGAGAGTAATGAATGTTTTGGAATATGCACATGTCCATGAACTGGACTGCTGTGAGTCTATGTTGTAAGTAAAGGGTTCACTTACAAATGTTACCACAGAAGATAGATCTAATGTATTTTGAGTCATAGAAACCACCTTTTAGCAGGGCAGCAGTCAGTCAGAGCTTTCACTTTTTTTTTTTAAATGTTTCTGTTGCAAGACAAAAGGGAAAGTTAAAATATATTGAATTTTTCTAAAGAGCATCTGTGAAAAGAATGCATAAATGTGTCAGGGGCAGGGGGAGCGTTGCCAGAAAGAAGGCCAATGCTGTTTGTTTACTGCTTTTGTTCTTTTAAATACTAAACTTTTCCAGAGAGATTTACAAGTAACAGATGTGGAGAGATAAGTGAATTTAATATACATTTTCAAACTTTTTTTTTTTAAATTGTGTGTTGCTTTTTTTAGTGTCATGATAAAAGTATTAGGTAGTTGGTAGCATGCTTTATTGATCCATTTGCAGACACCCTTGTTCCTCCAAAAGCAGTGAAGACGTGTATTAATAGACCAATAAAACATGCCCTGTCATGTTCAGCAAGCAGGAATAAATCTATTGAAAGCTTATGTGAACCATGTGCAAGATGTTTTGTAGGGTCTTGCTACTGGTAGAGAGATTCATAGTTGCACTGGATTTTATTGAAGTTCTTGAACTGCCTAATTTAAAACTTTAAAATGCTGTTTAAAAATATTTCTTAGTGTTTCTGTGGATTATTTGCCCATTGAGAACTCAACTAAAGTTTGATGTGATTCAGGCATTTCAATCATTTTGTGCAACAACAGATGGCTGAGAAAGAACTGCCATGGTATGGGAACAAAATAAAGGCTCCCTTATAAACTATAGCTGAAGTTTTACATTGAGAAGTCTCTGACTTCTGCTCCTTCCTGGTTTTGCAAATGGTTTTGTGCACTTTCAAGATGCAGTGTTCATTCATACTTTCCTTACTATGTTTTCAGCTGAACTGCTTATAAGTATCTTCTTTGGTGTGACAAATCAAACTGAGTTACTGTTAAGTGCCACTTTTGTACTGGGGATCCTTGTTACCACCACTGAGAGCTGCCCTTCCTTATGGGTTTATGATTGCATATTTTGTCCTGCGGTTTCATTTTCTGAAAGTTTTTTGTTTCCCGTTGCCTGAGATGATTGTTTCAAACCCAGTTTAAATTATGGAAGTAGCTTAACGAAAAAATCAGTAAGAGACCTTGGAGTGAGTAAAATGGGAGCACCCTCAGCTGTTCTTAATTTCCCATAGGAAATTATGATCAGCAGAGCTGGATGCAGATATTTTCCCTGTACTCCCGTGCTGACATTATCCAAACCATGTCTGGAGTTGGCTCCTTTCTTCTAGGGATGGGGAGGGGTTGGGCTCTCTTCATCCAGCTTCTGCTACCCAAACAGCATCAGGGTTGGTTGTGATCTGGTGACGGAACTTGTGAATGAGGCCACTCCATCGACATTAGCTAATCAAATGTCTGAGCACTGTCAACTACAGCTAGAATTAATTTGAGCCTAAAAAGGCTTTTATATGAAAGGCTGTTAGAAGTCCTCTGGGCCAGCTAATGTCCACTCTTATATTTATCCTTTGAAATATCCACTGCTCACAAAAGAAAACAAAGCTTACCGGAAAGTGAAAATTTCTCTAGAAGTAGTAAGTGCTGTCATGATGCCAGATTTCACAGATTTTGCAATTTAGAACTAGTTTCATTTTTCCCCTTGATGTTTTAAAATAGTGTTTAGGTCTTGTCATACATACCCGTGTTGTAAGAATGCAGTGTGGATGATGGACAATTTAACGTGAGAGTTAAGCTTGGGAAAAAATGGCATTTGGGTTGTTGGAAAACTTTGCTGAAGAAAGGTTGTGTTTGCCTCTGGCTTCTTAAGCAGCAGAAGCTTTAGGGGTATGCGGTCATAAGATGTTCTGTGATTAAAATCAGCTATACTTTGGCTTGCATGCTTATATGCTAAAGCACATCCATATGGACGTAATGCCTTTTTACAGCCGGCTTCTTTCTGTAACCCAAAGATTCACAATACCTATGTTTTTAAGACTACAATACCATATCTTATATGTCTCAAATTTTTGACTTTTTTGAAGTTAGATGTCCATTTTAGATGCTTGAAGCTCCTACATAATGTTCACGTAGTAGACAGTAAATTGTTGTGCCACTTACAATCCTGTGATGAAATTCAAACTTGTTTAAGAAGAATATATTTTTGTAACAAATCATAGAATTTATTTCCTTTTATACATCAAGTTGCAATGACTGTTTAAGCTTCTTCAGTTCCTGTAGATGATATTTGATGATGTCCACTTTTCTGTTGCTGCCCAAAGGTTCCAGCAAGCACATATTTTCAACTTACAGGTCTTCTGAAAGATTTTTTAACTAAATAAATTGTTTCAGGATACCTTTCTAGAATATTTTTGCCTTGATTGGATTTAAAACAAATAATTATAAAAATCACTGCCAATTTTCAATATCATCCAGCAAATTTTAGTAAATACTGTTTTTTCGCAGAGCAGATTGTCGGTTAAGGAAAAGACTGTGTTGCGTCTTCCAAGAGCTCCTGAATTTAAATTTAAAATAAATTGATCTATATCTGAGTGGGGGAAAAGAAAAAAGACTTGATATATAGGAAAGTACTTGAATTAAATGCTCATTTTGACATTTTGCCAGTCATGGGAATTTGCACATGCTCTGGGCTGAATTAAGATATTAAAACAAAAATACTATAGTAAAATGAAACATGAGGAAAGTTAGGCTTGACTTTGTAAGTTATCATATGCATAATAGCAAACATGTGGTTTCTCTGTTCTTCACTTTCCTTGTATAAGTTAATAGCATGTCTGAAAGCAAAGGCATTTTGATACAGCTCTGTGTTACTTGGCATTGCAGAATTCTCCTACTTTTTCCATTAGTCTCAAATTATCCTCTCCCTTGTAACGCAGCACTTCTGGGTGAGATCCATAAGGGAGGAAAATTAGAGCTGAACGGATGGATTCTATTTCATTTGTTACCGATTTCATGACAGATAATACCTTGCTAGAAAACTATAGGGTCACACAGAATTACTTCTTGCTCGTTTCTAAGTAATTAAATTGACGTCACTTTGAGGGAAAAGGCTTGTTATATAAGAGGATTTTTATATTACTCTTTTAAAGAATACCTTTTGGCTTAGTGTACACTATAGATTTGGCTGAACTGAGAAATTACAAACTTTTTTGTTTATATGCTTGGATTTTTTTCTGTAGCTTCTTGTTACTGATTTTGGGGGTTTTCTAAGCAAAACAACTGTGGTCTTTTCTGGTTTGGGTTTTTTTCCCCCCCTCTTTAGAGAGCACCTAAAGGTGTGAGGGTAACATGTATGTGAGAAGGATTACAAGTAGTGTCCAGCTTTGAAGACCTATTAGTAAAATAGTGGCATATTAACACCTTGTGAGCCAAAGGAGCTGCAGTCAAGTTGCGTTTGGAGGGAAAAGTTTGGATTTGTGTTAATTAAAACACTTTGTGGGAAGTACTCCAAATTGGTATTTTGGATATGAGGGATTCTGAGAAGCGCGCTGAGCATTGCTGACCTTACAGTCAAGGTGATAAAATTCACTAGAGGCATCACTGAGATCTCTGTCAGTCCCCTGGGAAAGTTAATACCTGACATTTCTAAATCACAGCTTTATTTATTTACTTTTTAATACTTTCTGTCATTCCTCATCTTTAATATGGGAGTAGAAGAGGTACAAGTCCTCCATCACAGCCCTTCATTTTTCCAGTGCAGTTCTGTAAGGATTTTTAATAACTTTTGTAATTGGTTTTTTTCTCGGCCACAAAGCAGAAATTGTAAGGATGTTCCAAGTTTGTTTGGGATTGTTGTTTCTTTCTTGGTAATTGATAAGGAGCTGAAGTGCAGAGATGTACTCTGGGTTTTTTGATTGGGTTTTTGTTTTGTCTTTTTTCTTTTTCCTCCCAGTCCCTCATGAGGAATGTAGTTGTCTGTTAAATGTTTAGTGTAATGATACAGTCATTAAGAAAAGGATCTATATTGAATCTGTTGACTGATCCACATATTTTGCATTGTTCTTTTTGAGCAGAAAATGAAAATGTTGTTGTTTGAAACTGCCAGTATATATATTCAGATACTTTTCTCTACTCATCCCCATGCTCTTCTTTATTTGGCACCATGGCACCTAGAGTTCTGTTGCTCACCATGTGTTGTGTTGTCCTGTGCCATAACGTTAACTTCTGCAAGCTGACACAGCTGCAGTTTTGGTGTTTTCATGTTAGCCTTTGTTTCATTTTCAGGAGAACTGTCTTACAGATGATATTGGCATATCTACGTGGAAGGAGCAGGTTTACCTGTCACATAGTGCCTTGCTGGCAAAGAGCTGCCAGGCTGCAATGGAGCTAGCAAAGCACAGCGCTGAGATTCAGGACATGGCATTTCAGTATGGAAAGCACATGTCTATGAGTCATAAGGTACGCCTTTTCCTTTCGTTCTGGGATCTTCAATACAGAAGGACTTGTAAGATGTGTTGTTCTTGAGCTCTGTCATATGCTGCCACTGCGCTGTAGACTTTTGTCAGCAGGTCAGTGATGTTGAGAGATTTAACTGCTGCCTGGTGTGAAGTTGTTTGCAGAAACTGCTAGTATGAACAGTGCTTATGAACTGGCAAAATCACAGTTTGGCAACATAGCTTATTTTATTGAAGGCTCAGTAAACATCCCTCTGGTGCGTATTTCTTTAGCAGCTTAAAAAACTTTACCTTCTCTGCTCCTACGTTCTGCCCAAAGCCTCTGTCCCAGCAGCAGGAGATGCAGGAGGAAGCATGTGTATGTGTTGGGTCTCAGCTGCCACCACGCAGAGATTTGTATCAAGAGGCTCAGCTGCCTGCAGCAGCACACAAGCTGATGTATGAGCTGCAGTGTCTCAAGGACCTGCATATGTTCCCTTCTGAATAATCTGGAGGTAACTTCCAAAGGGGGAGCTGGAGGATAAGGAGGGAGGTCACCAGGGCTGGACAGGAGCAGCCCACACCTCTGCAACAGTAGGATTTCCCAGATGAAGCCTCTGACCTCCATTAGAAGTCTTTCAGTCTGCAGCTAAAGTTAGTCCAAAGGAAAATGCACACAATGTGGACCCTGGATCTCTGGCAGTCTTGTCTTGCCCTAAAGATTTGCTGCTAATGTCTTGTGCTACTTGCAAGTATAGATGCAGCTTGAGACAGGGAGACAGACCTCCTATCTACTTAGGCAGTTTCTAGTTCCTCCAGGAGAAGGAAGTGGTTTTGTAAAGTACGGCTTTACTGCCATAGAAATGCCACTATATGCTATTACAAGGTACAAATCTACCAGTAAATTGCTTCTAGTGCAAACTATAGCCTTAATATTTTGCGTATGCTGTAATACTAATACATTCACCATTGACACATAGTTGTGTATAAAGGATTGCATAATTTTCATAGAAAGCTCCTAGCTATGTAACATCTCCTTTGTCAGGAGGGTCACATTGCGTCAGCGTCCTTGGGTACTGAAGAGTAGAATGTATTACCCTTCACAGACTAAAAACTGATATTCTTCCCATCAAAGACTGGATCATTCTTTCCTTCATATTTTTTCTGCTTCCTGCCACTCAACAGTTGCCTACCTGGCTGTGTCCCATCACTTGCCCAGCTCTGCAAGCTGTCCTTTACCCGTTTCTTTGCAGATTCTCTACATGCTTCTCTTTACCACAACTTTCTGCCACTGCAATGCTTTCAACATCTTCCTATCCCTCCCCCAAACTTGAAAAAGTGCAAGCAAAGTACAAGTGTCAAAGCAGGAAGTGGTGAGTAGGTATAGAATCAGGATATGGACCTTGATTTGGTGAGTGGGTGGATAATGTATAGACTGTTCCTGGGAACTGAAGGAAGATGTTTTTCTCTTTCAGCTACATTCAGACCTTCAGCCATTTATTAAAGAATGTTCTAGTGACACCTTGTCCTTCAGTTTGAATTCTGCACCTGTGGTCCTCCATCAGGAATTCCTTGGAAGGGAAGCATGGATTAAACAGATCAGAGAGGTAAATTAAATCATTGTTCAGAATTTCTTAGTTTTGCCATTTGTATCTCTTCCTTTCTATACTTTCAATCCGGAAAGAAACTTGGAAACTAACAGTGGACAAGGCAACATGGAGGTTACCTCTGCTCTCCCATACTTAACACCTCTCTCTTACATGCTTTCAGGAGGGGGAAATCTAGGGACCTGATAGTTAAGCTCTGTCAAACTGCTGTGTGTCAGTGTAACAAGCAGATTCATTTGCGTGGAGCATATGTCTGTTCCTCTGCACTACTTGTGCAATCCCACATCTTCGCTTAAAGCTACTTCCACTGGCAGCTTAAAGCAGAGATCTTTGCATTACACTGGCTGAAAGGTAGGCACACTTTTTCTTCTGCCAACTTGGCTCTGGAAGCAGAGTTTTGGATGGGTGGGAAGATCTGGGGGACTTGGCTTCCTGACCACTACAAAATATTTGTGAGGTTTAGCTGGCCGATAACCTTATTCTTGGTTCTCTTAATTCAGCAGTTCTTTTCCTCTAACCCTTAGATGAGGAAGGCAGTAAGAATAAGATAGCTTTGTGGTGTAGACCTTTTTATGTGCCATGTAACATAGCAAGATTCAGGTCCATGAATGGCTTTCTGGCAGTTGCTGAAACACAGATAGATAACTGTAGAAGACAGCAGGGAGGGAAAGAGGGGAAAACACCAAAAGTACCAAAATTAAGCATTCTGTTGAGTTCCTGCATCAGTTGGACATGTTTTGTCTGTCTAAACAGCGGTGATGGCTACCATTTGGAAATTCCTGCAGTTTTTGCATAGAAAGTCCGCTGCCTTCAATAAGAAGCTAGCTCTGTGCAAGCATATTCATTCAAGATGTGCTTGCTGATGGCTTCTTTTCTTGCTGCTTTGAAAGCAGGATTCTCAAGTAGAGGGTGTGGAGTCTGAACCTCTGCCTAGTTCTGCGTTCATGATGGCCAGGTTGCAGCCTTCACATACCACAAGAAAGAGGTGTAGTTGCTTCAGCAGTGAAATTTTGGGAAGTATATGCAAAATCTACATTACAGTGGTGTGGAGCTGGGGGATCTTAAAGTGAAGCAAACCTTTCGTCAGTTTGATATTAGGGGCTGGTAGTTTATAGTGTGTGACAAGGAATTTTGGAATTCTACGATCTCATCACAAGGCTCATATGCGAGTTGAATATAAATGGATTTGGATGATTGTAGTTGGAGAATAATGGTATTGCCACAGCACAGTGAATAAAAGCTTTGAAACAATTTCCCATCTGCAGAATCTAGAGGAGGTTGCAGGGCGCCGGGAGTACCGTCTGTTTGCTTACTAGTTCTCAATCCAAAAATGGGCATTATAGAAGCAACGGAGCAGTTCTCTCTGAAGGCGGAGGATGGGGAAGTGGCATGCACTATGCAAAAGTATTTACTAACTACTACTTCAGCTCAATGCAAAGTGGACACCGCATCCAGGAGCCTTTCTTGGCTTGTGCTGATTTAGGAAGGAAAATTACTTTTCATTAACTACAGGCTCTTTGAGATGTCATCCATCCTCACATTCACTATGTGACATTCTGTGTAGGCCAAGCATTCAAACCAGGCTTGCTCACGTTGGCAGTACTTGTAAGAGTGTGCTCATAAGCAACCCTCTTGCGCAGTGTCATTTTTGTGGTTCCAATAGGGAAAGCAACGCACAGCACACTCAGTCCCTGTCAGGTAGAATTTTTCTTAGCGGCTGAGTTTATGACGAGGCATATGGAAATCATGTTATGAACCTTTAATTACTGCTAAGTAACCTCACTTTCTCCTTTGATTATTTGCCCGTATAAGCATCCATACAATGGATTAAAGGCAGCAGCTCCCCTTGGCGGCTTCCTCCTCCTGCAGGAAGGTCTTGGAGGTCAAGGAAATGGAGGTAGAGAGCCCCATTGCACCTAGTAGCCTCCACAGTGGTATACTGCTCAGAAAGCATGTGGCTGGGACTCAGTGGCTGTCATGCGTATCTTAGATGAAAGCTGTCTTTGGAGGGGTCATGAAGGATGCCTGAACTGCTGTGGAGTGCCCAGAACTTGCGTGATTGTCTCACCACAGTTCTCTTGTCAGAGGTCCAAATACAGCTGCTGTTCCCAAAGTAGCCTTTGAGTGATAGCTATGTGCACCTTTCTGCTGCTGAACTGAAGACCTTTTAAAAGCCCCCTTGTCTCTTCATTTGGAAAAAGCAAAACACATCGGACATCCAGGTGCAGAAGGTTGCATCAATGCTAAATATATGTGTTTTGAGAAGAGTAGGTTCTGATTTTGATGAAATGTAGAGACTGCCTTAAAAGGGACTTGGGAAATGTATAGGGGGAAGCCTTGTCATAGGAAGAAAAAACTGTGTAGAGAAGTGTGTGTGTGTGCATATACATGTGTACGTATATATAGACACACACACAAATTATCTGTAAAGCCCCACATCTCTCTTGTTCTCACTGACTTCACCACCAACACCCTCTATCTTTGTGCATTTAAAACTAAAATGCTCACTGAACTGTTTGGTCAAGTGTCTGTTTTAAAAGGAGTATGGGTTGAAGTAGAGTCCTGAAATGTTTGGGGGAAAAAACCTGCAAAACACCAACACCCCCCAAAAAACCAAACAAAACTCCCCCAAAAAACAAATCACAAACCACCACCCAACCTTAAATGGTTCCTATGAAACACTGTAGTAGACTAAGAAATACCTGAATGCTCTTCTTCAGATGAAGTGTTGTGATAGCTGCTGAATGCAGTCCCGCTGAGCTTTTGGAAAGCCTTGTATTCTTAAAATTTGGCAGGTAATCCAGGATTATCTGATGTAGGATTTCCTAGGGAGAAGAGGGAGAAAGGGAGAAGAGTTGGTCACTTTTAGCCACTTCAGATACCTCTCTCTAGACAAGAGCAAAAATTCTGGCTCCAACATCTAAGCAGTGAGATACAAAAGATCCAAGTTTGAGTGAGAAAATTCAGCAGAATCCCTCAAGAACAGGTCTAGAATCCATCTTAGCTCATAGCATTCATAATTTTAAAAAGGATAAAGTCAGAAACTAGAACCATTTCATAGGCCAAGGTAATCCATGTGCCTTTCACCATATCTTTCTGAGCATTCTCTGAAGGAGCAGGGCTGAAAGAAAAGCATTTATCAAATGCTTTGTGAAGCATTTCTCAAGAATAGATTTTAAGACATGTAAAAGGGACCATCTCATCTGAGAAAGCAAAGTCAGTCTTGGAAAACATCCTGAAAACATGTTCCAAAAACATTGTTTTAAACCGTCCGCTTGTGGTCTGCTGATGCATTTTGAGTAACTTCAGGGATCCTTCTTCCTGGCAAGGTGAGTTGATTTCACACCACCTCATTTGTTAATGAAAAATGTCAGGGTATTACCATCTCTCACTGCTGGCACATGGCGATCTTTGGTGTTCAGGAGGAAGGCTGAGCCGAGTTGTCTGTTCATAGGTCTAATATGCTAGTAAGTGGATGCTTTTCTTTGAGGGCTCAGAGCCCTGACATTCAGAGGCTGAGCCCCCCAGCCAAGCAGTGAGACCTAGAAAGTTACCGGTTTGACAAGAGTGCATACCTTTTGCAAATCAGGCTTAATACCTTTGAGGAAGCTACACCAGATGCAGAAGTCTGATGTAAAAGGAAAAAAAAGATCTGTGTGTCTGAGATCAGGGTCAGAAATTCAGAGCCGAACTACTAAGAAAGAAAAAAAAAACAAAGGTGCAGTTGTAGTAAAGGCGGCTTAGGAAACAGATAAGGCTGCTGCTTGTAGAAGCACAACTGCCACTGACGTGAATACTTGAGAGGAACAGAGCATGAGAAAACATTCTTACTGTTTGTAATGTGTCTTAGACACAGGAGGAGGCATGCTGAGCACACCTCTTCTGGCATCGCTAAGACTAAAAAGCATCTTCCTCAAACATGTTGGCAAATTCTCCACTGCGGTGTGAATCTGCGTATAGGCAATCATTTGTTAAAGAACATATTTCTGGTGTGTTCTGATATACAATATAACTGCTAGATATATTTTGAAGAAGCAGTAAGATCCAACCGGTATGAATAAAAGTTGGCAAATCAAAGAGCTGGGAATACACAAATAAGGAAGCAGTTATTGGCAGTGGTTTTGCTACTCCCAAATGCTATCAGGCTGTTTTCTTAATATGCATTCCAGAAAAGCTGACTCTTAAGAAGCTTAAAGAGAGTAGTAAAGAGATTTTGTGGATCAGTCCCCTTTCTCCTTCAGAGAAGTCAGTTTTGTTATCTACTGTTTTTCTTCCTGCTCTGCTTGCTTAGTCTCTTGTCAGTTCTTTTTTCTATTTTATTTTTCCTCCTTTACAAAAATTATTTTCCAGATCTGTGCCATCGCGGCAACATCTCATCAAAGCTGTGCTTGCCACACTGTTCCTCTTCAGTGCAAGCCTCAGCTCTTCGCCTTATGCCAGCTGGCCTGCTGCTCTCTGAAGTCCCCATAGGGGACATGGAGAGGTAGTGGTCCAAGATGTAGATCTTTTCAGGAGATGCATTCCAGAAGACCTGAGGTTTGTGGTCTTCCCTTGTGGAGGCCAGAGGGAAAGAAATACGTGATTTTTTATTTTTTTTTTTCTCAGTGTGCCTGAAAAGAGAGGAGCTGGAGTTGGATGAGGTGATAATGATACAGCTGGATCTGACCTAAGGGAAGGGCTTCAGGGTGGTTAAGCAGGAATGTTCTGTGTCTGGCAGAGCACTGCCACTGGGTGAGAGAGACATAGACATCTCTTCTACAACATACTGTTACAAAGCTGAGGAAGCTGGACTACGTACTTTCACGCATCTGGGCCAGAAGAAATGTAAAATTTACCCATACTTCTTTCTGAATGTGTTAGAAGTTACAGGTTGGTTATATGTATCTGCTGCTTAAAGGTGATGCTGATACTTAAATACAATTTTAAACCAAAAGCACCTCTAACCTAGGTCTAATAGCATTGACGTAGTCCTGACATCCCCTTTTGAGAGCCCTAGAATCACTTGTGTGCAAATCACTATAGGTACACAGAGAGTTCTCTTTTAAGAAAATAAATCCTGTTACTGCTGATATGAAATATAGCTTATTTCAGAGTCTCATGGGAGAGATTAATTCATGCAAACAGCAACATTTCTTGAGACCAAAACATTTTGGATTCAACAAATGTTTAACTACAAGTCTTACTCAATGTAATTTTTAGGCTTTTTATTATCTGCAGCTCTCATCTGAAACAGACTTATGTTGTATTTTAGTTTTTTTCATATCAAATTCCTAAAGAAAGTCAGTTTATGTTTAAAGTAGTCACTTTTTCAGTTGCCTTCTTTATTCTTGCAACTCTAGTTTTGTAGTATGTAATGTCTTATATAAAATCTCTCTTTCTCTTTAAGGCACAAGGAAAAGGAAATATAATGGACTACAAGAAGGTTAGTAAATTATATTTACATCTCCTTAATGTTTTTAATGTTTCTTGTAATATTTTCAAGGATATTCTTGACAGTTTAGAGAAACTTCCTTATTAAAATCATGTTACAGTTTGTGCATGTGTATATGGAAAAGCATCTAAAATTGCTTTACTGAATTAAATATTTGTCAGTGTATTCTGTATTTTGACTGAAATTATTTCATATTTTGGATCCTTCCTATGAAATTTATAAACTTGCAGTGTTCTTAGAATAAAAGGAAAGAAAAGGGAAAAAGCCCTTCAAATTGTGTATTTTGAGCAACTGACTTCAGCCAGAAAGCACGTGATTTTACTAGCTCCGGGTAATCGTCTCTTATACAGGCACAGGTATTATGTGTTTAGTAATGACAGCGAAAAATTCTTCATGGTTTTTGTGGGCTCAAACAATAACCAACTTGTTTTTTTATAGAAGCCAGTTTCAAAACTACTATGTCATGTCCCTCTCTTCTGTGCTTCTTCATTTAAAATAAAAGTGGTCATTAGTTACATCCATGCTAAATGAACCCAGTAACATGTAGCTCATTCCAACATAGTAGCTTGGCCACCACGTAGAATCATAGAATGGTTTGGGTTGGAAGGGACCTTAAAGATCACCTAATTCCACCCACCCTGCCATGGGCAGGGACACCTTCCACTAGACCAGGTTGCTCAAAGCCCCATCCAACCCAGCCATAGCCAATTAGAAGGCATGTTGTGCAGTACAAATTAGTATTTCTTTTTTGCCCTTTGCTGTGTTGTCTTTGTTTCTACATCGCTAGAGTCAGTGCTGTGCATGTGGCTCAGTCTTTTCTTCTAGTATCAAAGACCCCTTGTATCTTTCTATTCAGTTGCTAGAATTACTTGAACCTTCTTAATCAAACCTGGGGGCTTGTTTCTCATTGAGCCTCCAAAATGTCTCCTCTTTAATTTTGTAAAAGCAAAGGTCACGAAAACTAGCTGTAGAACTTCTGAAAAATTGTATTATTTTTGTTCTTTTAATTTTTTATGAAACTTCAGTGTGCCTTTTAGTTGAGATAAAAATGTTTTGCCTTTAGTTGAATTCATAAATATATGTATACAAAAATTGTTAGCCATTTAGCCTGCTTAAGAATATTTTACCTTATTTGCTGTAGCTTTCAGTTAAAATAATGAATGAAGGTAAACTTGAGAAATTGAGAGCCACTCATTTAACATGCCTCTGTAAAGGGCAAAGGTCTTACTTTATTTCAATTTTGAGACTGCTCAAGAATTTTTAATTGTTATTTTGATGTATGTTACAGTAAAATGGTATTCCTGATTTTTTTCACTGACAAAAAATACCTGGATGTACTAGTAAATTTAATGAGGGCTAGAATTTAAATACTTCCTTAGGTCTGGGACTGTCATGTCAATATAAGGTCACTATGTTCTGCAAAATTTTTTAGTATTTTTTTCTCCCTAGCTTTTCTCAATCTTTTTATCAGAAGAACTTTGATATCACAGGTGGCTTATATTTTAAGGCCTGTTTCTGAAAATATTTTCTCTTGAGTTTTTAACTTTTCTTTTTTTCCTACACCATCACACTTCATTCAGACAAATTATTGATCCATCATTGTGGTATTTGAAAGACTCTTCCAGAGATGAAAAGATAGTTTCAGCTCTGTTTTAGTGGTGTTTCTCAGATAACAAAAGAGAAGATACCAATATATGGCAGGAAAAAAATTAATGTATGTCATTGAAAGTGACAGCAACTTTCCTGTCACCCTCATTTGTGTGGGGGATTTTGGCAAAAATCGCAGACTTTTAAAATCAAAAAGCTTTTATCCATTCTACATCTACTTTACATGCAAGATAAGCTGTGTAATTCTAAAACAACAAATTGAGATTCTTAGTTTAATTGTTACTATTTTATAATATTGATTAAAAACTCTCCACTGATGTCAAGGCCTTAATGGTGCTTGGCACTCTACAGGCTTGTTAAATGAGTGTAACAAAGGCACAACTAGTAGCAGAAATGAGTAAGCTAAGAATAATTCTTGTTTTCTGGCCAAGGCTCTAAAACAATTGCAAGATAAGGCTAAATAAAGAAATAAATCCTCTGTTTTGCAGCCAGTGAGTATGCAACTGAAAGGATTTGTTTTTCTCCTAAATGTAGTATTCAGAAAAGATAAATGCAGTCAAGTGAAAGAGGACATAGCAAAAAAAAATATTTTTTTAACTGTAGTCCAGTTCTTTTGCTCTGCTGTCTTACAGAGGCCTTTCATGCAAACTGGCATGGGAAATATGGTACCTCAGCATAGTATGCTGTGACATTGTTGGTTTGTATATGAAACACTATGCATGGCGTTAACACAGGGAGCAGATTTTGTACAGAACTGGAAGTAGCATAAGGCAAGAAGTGGTAGATCCAGCCAGCCATTCATATGCTGCGCGGCCCTAATGTCTTGACTTCCTATATGGTAGGAAAGAGGGAAGAAAAATGGGAAAGGTCACTTTCGGAAACAAGGAGGTTTCTCAGTGGTAGCCCACTGTCATGCAAGTAATAAATAACAGTACACAGTGCCATCCAGTTGTGTTAGCAAGTCGTAGGACTCCCCTTCCCCAGCTCACCATTGACTACCGTGGTCAGTGCATTCATCCTGCTGCGGTGTTGTCTGCAGAGCAGGTTTGTAGTCCCATGGCATAAATGATGATAGTCCTGCAGTTCTGATTTTTTCAGTGAGATGTGTCTTGAGACTATAGGCCATAGACTGTTCGCTCTCTTGCTCCTGAAATGCAATAAAGAGTTAAAAACAGATTGTTGTTGTTTGTAGATGCTTATGACCTGTGGCTGTCTTCCATGAAAATTTGTCATCTTTGTTTTGGAGCAGCCGTTGCCATTGGTTGCTTTTGTTATGTATATTAAAAAAAACAGAATAGCCTGTGATTTAATGAATATAGGGGGTTTTAGATGTATTCCTAATATTACAAAAGCAGCCAAAACCATTCAGAAGAAGCAATTTTATCCTTTGTTGGAACTAACCATATCTGAATTACCAAGGTGTACATCCAGTACCAAAAATCAGTTGTATCTTTATTTGTAGTCAGTGGGTATTTTCCATGGCTGCTTTGGGGTGAGAATCCAGCACAACTTTTGTTTCATTAAAGCAAACTATTACCACATCTTGTAACATAAAGATCAAGTTAATTGCTTGTGTATGCTAAGATGACAATTAACAATCACTGTTTGCATTGATATGATTTAGGAAAGTCATGCTTTTTCTAAAGAAGTCATCACTTCACTACCATTGTTTAGATTTAAAAACCAGTGAGCCTTGTTAAGTTCGTTGTGAAAGACATGGAAAGGCATAAGGAGGAGGAGCTGGTGTCTCTTCTAAAATATTAAAGGATCTGTACAATCAATCAGTGTCTTGGGGTGACTTGTAATTTTTTGGCAAAGTGTACTACAAGGACTGCGTAACAGCTGGAGTAGCAGCGTTCCCTGTAAACAAGCCATCCTTCCTCTGCTGTTGAGAGTGGCTCTCTCCAGATTTGGTCTCTTTCGAGGTAGGGTGTTTTTGAAGTAAAAACAGAATTTTCCTGTTTGTCAAGTGAGTAAGGAAAATAAATTATACTCTACTAGCGGAGGTTTCAGCAGGGCATTTGGGCCGTTTAAAAATGCACTTCTAAACCTTTTGTATAGAAAAAGTTTCTAAGAAAATACTGGGTAAATACTGTCCCAATTTCAAATGGCATATCACGCTGCATATAGCCAACACAGATTTTAAACATAAATAATAAAAAAATTATGACATGATGAAGTGATGCAATTAAATGATTGTCCAGCCCATTTTGAGAAGGAAGAGCATAGCCCTGTGTCCAGCCACAAAAACTGTAAGAGTGAATGCTGAGATGTTCCAAGGTACTTAAAAATCAAAGGAAAAATTTGACAAAATTGATCTGCTAGCTGTGAAACACGTCAGTACCTTTCAAAGTAACATTTCAGCAGCCTAAAGCATCAGTGTTTGAGTATGGTGTTCCCACAAAAGAGAAAACAAATTTGGAAAAGTCAGTACAGAACACTGCAAACACTTGGAGAATTATTCAGTCATTCAGCCACAGATCAATTTAAATTTTGTGGTTTGGGATTTCTTTTTGTTTCAGTGAGTACAGTGTACTTCAGAAGTGTAGAATGTTGTAGCTCACTTCAAGATCAGAGAGAATGCATGATGTTTGAAGATTTCAGTACGTAACAAATTTAGCTGTTTAGGATCATTCTTCTAAAACAACAAAACAAAAATTCTCAAGTTACTTGTTGATATCTTGTCACTGAAATAATCCTAAATTTGGCCATTGTTTAAAAAACAATATAAAAATTAAGAATTTCAATGTTCTCATTTTCCCTTTGCCCATAAAGTCCAGTACAGCCAAAATACTCACCACATATTCAGGGAGTCTTCCCCCCTGAGATTTGTGGTTCCCTACAGGTAAGAGTTACCTGAAAGGAATCTTCTTTCCTTTGGCTAGGACATAAGGCAATAATATCTTGACAGAGAAGATTTGAAGTTAGTTGTCTTTGTGTTTGGACACCTGCTTAGTTTTTGTCTCCTTTAATTCTTCAGTCACCAAAATGCAGCAGTCCCTAGCTTGCCTCTGGCTTCTCACTGCCCCCAGAGAAGCCGTTCTGTCCAACAGCAGTCCAGAGCAGTTGGTGTGAAAGGCAAATACGTAACTTCTGTAATATGGATGAGAAATTTTCTTTCAACCTTTTTAAAACAAAGCGACTGGGAAACATAGTACTTTGAACTCTGTTCATGGGATCAGACAATAATTTAAGTTGGATGCCCCTCTGGGGCATGTCTGGTCCAACCTCTCTCTCAAAGCAGAGCCAGTGTGGGTTTGCTCAGTTGAGTTTTGAGTATCTGCAAGGACAGAGGTTTCACAGCCAACCTGAGCAACCTGTTCCAGTGCTCGACCTCCCTCCCCGTGGAAGAAAATTTCCTTGCATCTAATCAGCATTTCCCATGCTGCAGCCTGTGTCATTTCCTCTCATGCCTTCCATGTACACCTCTGAGAAGAATCCAGTTCTTACTCCTGCCCGTGAGGTGGTTGGGACAGCAATAACAGCCTTCTCAAGGCTGAACTGAGCAATTCCCAGCATTTCCTTGCAGCCCACGTACTGCTCCAGCCCTGTATCATTGGCTAGCCTCCCACCACGCTTGCCATGGTATGGCAATGTCTTTCATTTAGTGGGAAGCCCAAAATTGGGCACAGCACTCCAGACATGATCCCACAAGCCCCAAACAGGGGGAAGTAATTCCCGAATATGCTTGCCTACACAACCAAGAAAGTGGTTGATGGCCTTTCCTGCAAGGACATGCTGCTTCAAGGGGAAAAAAAAAAAAAAAAAGGTGTGTAGATAAGTAACTGAGAAGGAAAAATAATATGGTTGGAACATCAGAAAAACAGGATGTGGACCTCTTGGCTTGTTGGTCATTGATTTAAATCTAGCTGAATGTTATCAAATCTGTTTAGAGGCAGCTTGTGTTGGATGACCATATAGTACTGTATGTGAAACTAGGGTTTGAGATTCACCACCACCATTTCATTAGTCTTTGTACATTTGTAACAAATCGCTAGAATCTAAAAACTGTCTAGACCCTGTCAAGGTGACTATCCCTTATGAATGTGCCTAATAATTGAAATAAAAAAAGCCCAACAAAAAAAAAAAAAAACATATGTTAAACCCTGCTACAAAATAGGAGCAGGAATCTGAATTCACTATGATGGTACATATGGTATGACCTAGACAGCACAGATTTTGTTATTCACTTAACGTTCTACGGCAGGAAAAGTTTTAATGTCTTACTAGGTCATAAGCTGAGGGGTGGGACACACAAACATACTCTTTTGGTTTTATGGTAGACTCAGACATTTAAGTCAGTGAAAAGAGAAGGAAAGTTCTCATCCGTACCTTCTAGAGCCCTAACCCATGGGATTCCTCCAAATAGGTCCTTGAAGAGGCCAAAGGTAGCTCTTCTGAACTCCAGGGTTATAACCCTACTTACTGCCCACCTTGGTGTTGCTGTTGCTTTTTCCTTAGATTCCTAGAACAGCCTTCAGAGATAAAACTTCAGGGTTCTGAGTTTCATGTGTACCAGGCAAAACTGTCAAGTCTGGTCATTATATGAATATATTGAGGAAAATGGAAGGTGCTGAAGGAAAACAGTGCTGGTACATTGCAGGGAGCATCACTTCTCATCTGAGTCTTAACTTGGCTGCGCTATTGCAAGACTGTTCTTTAAGCTGAAATTAAATAACAAACACCAGTCAGTGATTTTTGCAGATTCTTGGCACCTTTAGAATAAAGTAGACCTTTAGTGCCAATGGTCTGAACAAAAGCTTGAAAGTTAAAATGAAGTATTCCAGTATATCTAGCAGTTCAGCTGGAGAAAAGTGTGTTGAAGCAATCTATTTTGACTTGTATTCACTTCTAACTAGTGAATGCTACTCTGAAGAAGATTGTGGGTTTTTTAATGATGGATGAAATTGTTCCTGCAACTGGAAGTACATTTGATGTACAAAGTGATGCCATATAAGTACAAACTAAAATAGCAGATTCCTTTATTTAGACGAAATTTATGAGGGAGTTTAAAGTTCATAAAGTAACAAATAAAAGCAGTTCATTTTGCTTTTCTGTTTATTTGCCTCAAAAATTAGCTGTTCCTATCCAAATGAAATTAAAAAAATAATACATCTAAACTGGGTACATTGATTTATTTTTTTTTTTCCCTGTGTATTTAGTTTGTGAAGTTCATTACGTAAAAATCATTGAAGCTCAAAAATTGAGTGTGAAAGTGTAACTGCAACACAACTAACGGTACAGCTAAGTCTTAAATTAGTTTCTCCTGCATACAGCAGGGCTACTGAAGCCAGGGTTCCTGTGGAGTTATACGCTGTATTTTTTTAATAGCTATCCCACTACAAGAAGCCCAATTTGTACTACTTTTTTTTTCTTTTTTTTTTTTCTTTTTTTTCTTTCCCTCCTCAGCTGAGATAGAGGTGGCATGCAGTCTGATTAATCCAGACCGGTTTGCCTCAGTGTGTGCTTATTTGAGTTGATTGGCTGCTTCTGCAAATGGAATATAAAACAAGTAAGTTCCTAAGGACTATAAATTGTTCATTACTTAGGATGATTTCTGACTGAGAAGCTGAGGAAGGAGCTTGCCATATGAGCAGGTATCTTTCATTTTGAGCTGTCTGATTTTTGTATAGTGATTCCTCTGCGTATAATTTGACACGAGCTTTGCAGTTGTTTTGGCTTCAAGGCGCTCTGTGTGTCTGAGGGCTTACACAAGAAAAGTGTGTAAATGGATTCTGTCCTTGCATTAGAACTCTGCCTTTCCAGATTTCAGTGTTAAGAGTAAATCATAGTATGTATATGCAATCATACATGCTTAAGCTAAGCTCCCCTGACCTTTGACCAATTTGAAGACTTTTCAGGAGCTACTTTCTTTCCTGTTTACATCTCAATATATACTTATATGAGTATTACAAGTGTGCTAAACCTTTGTAATGAGCTTTATCATATCAGCAGGGTTTGTTTCAAGATGTGTGGGTTCTACCATCTCGCAAAGTAGTTCCTCAAGGAAGGGGAAAGAGCTTTTCACACTGCTAGTGTACTTCCTCTCACCTGTCCCCACCTCTGCTGTAGAGCTGTGGGTATATGGCTGATTCTCATTCGTTAGAAGATGTGTTGAATTAGCTGTGCAATGCATTTATGCCTCAGGACAAGTTCCTTTCTGGCACACAGTGCAGCAAGATTCTAACTGAAGTGGAGAATAAAATTTTTATGAACTGGGACTTGAACACTCAAGTGCTGTAATATGCTTTCAGCTAATTTCATCTTTAAATACAGATAATTAATCCACTTCAGTTTGTATTCAGATAAGAAACATCATTCATTCTGTATGAATGCAAGTATCTAAATAAAATGGTTGACTTCCAATTTGGTCATAGCTTAGGGGTTGGGGGTTTTTACGTAATTTAAACTTGATAGATAAATATAACCTTATCTCTTTGGTTTTAATCACTTGTAAATTAATTGGGACATTGGGCTGTGTATTGGAGGAAAACATAATTTATAAAACCTTGTTTCTGTAGATAACCTGCATTCAAGAAGAGCCCTTTTTTTAAAAGCCGATACAGTGCTGTAAGCCAGCTATGAAAGCCAGGTGGGGCACATTAAAGATCATTAAATGCTGTCATGCTTTTGGGATAATTAAATCCTGAAGATCCACCTGGCCTTGGTTCCCAGGCTCTGGCATGAGGCTTCAGGCTGGAGTTGGTCTGGGGACACCTGTATTTTAGGGTAGAAAACATAACAGTGTTTCATGACAGTCTCATGATGCTGTTCAGGAAAAAAAAATAATTAAAAATAAAAAAGCCCTTAATAAGTGTGATTACTATTTAGAGCTTCAGCTAAGTTGAGGTACTGGGAAAAAACAACATGTTTTGTTTGTCATTTTTGTTTGTGTTATTTCATAGGAAATTTAACCTGTCATTTACCCAAGTTTTTTAGGTGCCAAATCTTTCCAGCAGCTTGCCATGAAATGTCTGTTACTCCATGAAAATATTTTGTTTCTCATATGGTGTATCACCAAACCACTGTCAGATTTGCTAGCCTCACTGAGAAGGTTGTTTGCATGGATATAGCTCAATACGATAGTTTTAACACATCCCATTTTACTGACTGAATTTGCTTTTGTCCACTACAACAAAGGTAATCATATAAATAGAAACTTGCATTACAAAAGACAAGAATTCAATGTGTGTCATCCTGTGCCTGTTTCCAAAAGCGGGATGGAATGGGTGTTCATAAAATCCAGGTTTTCACTGCAGAAAATGAGAGCGCGAGCGAGCAGCTGGTCTGCCAGTTCTGCACAAAAGCTCTCGGGCAGTGGCTTAGGTATGAAATGCCCAGATATTTATTTTATTTTTTTTTAATTAAGTGTGCCCTTTGGAGAGCCGGCATCTTTCAGGTAATGAAGTAATGGGTGATGCAGTTTAAAATACCCGCAGTTTTGCTGTAGTGGCAAGCCAAGCCAGAGCAGCTGAGAGTATTTAGGAGCTTTGTCTGGCTGCTTTGGTGTTTGCCTGTCCCTCGGGAAGGGGCGGCGGATGCCCTGTGCTCTGGGCAGTGGTTGCCCGCCGGCACTGCCGAAACCCACCCCGTTGTGCCTATGTTTTCTGACAGCTGCAGGAAGCCATCAAGGCTGGCAAAGGTGTGACTTCTGCCATCGACCTCTGCCGCTGCCACGGAAACAGAGCGCTGGCAGCCCTCGAGCGCTTCCCTCCCTCCGAGGCCAGGGCAGCCTTGGCCAACATCGTCTGTGCCGTGACCAGGTTTCCCTGACCCGCCGCCCTGGGAGGAGCCGCTGTCCCTCCGTCGGTGGGAGCAGCCCGGCGGGGACCCCGGCAGCACCCCTGCACCACCGGTCACCTCGTCGTCCCGTCCCGACAGAGGAACGCGCGCCGGCTGCCTCTGCCGCCAGCAAAATTCAGGAGGGGGAAGAAAAAAGGTCACAGGCGGCTTTCGCTTGCCGTGCCAGAAGCGCACTTGAGGCTGCACCAGTAGAAATAATTAATGAGTCCCGTTTCCGTGACCTCAGCAAATGGACAGGAAATAAGTGGGTATTGATTGGGCACCGGTGGGGACGGCGCCAGGGCGGAGGCCGGTGGTTTTCCTGCCAGAGGGAGGGGATGGAGGGAGGGACGTGGAGATCCAGGTGTCACAAGAAACCTGCTCAAACCTGCCCGGAGGGAGCAAGCCGCTGAAGCCAGGAATTAACGTACCCGCTTATCGAGGGGAAGGGCAGTTCGGGGGTTTCATGGGGGGAAATCCTCTCTCTGTCTGCATGCGGTCGTGTCTCTTCACACTGTTTTTATGTATTCAAATGTAAAATTACCCTGTGCCTAATGCTTTCCGTATTTGAGAAACTTGCTGAGAAAATGTGTCAAGCATGGTAAGTAGGAGCTTTAAAATATTTAATCAAATATTAATTTGGCTCTGTTGAGGGAACTGATTGCCCGGGTTTTATACTGCGTGTATATAATATGTTGCTCTAGGTCAAAGAATGAGGTTTTTCCAGCTCTTCGGGGGGAGGGAATATCCCTCCCTCAGATCCAGCGGTTTATTTCAACACAGTCTTACACAAAAGAATTTCCTAGGCTTGTGACATTTGTGTTCATTTAAGCCAAATAAATGTTAATTTATAAAGCTAGACATCGGCCTTTGGCAGAAAGGAAGAAGGAGTGCTCTTCTGTGAGTACAGTCTTTCACCGCACTGAATAAATGCAGAAAATACTGGAGAAGTTCTGAACCTCAGTGTGTTGAATTTGAAAGTCCAATTACAGACAGCATGTAAGGTGTATCAGAAGCCTGCAACTGGAGACCGTCTCTGTTTTGTTCATAGGAGATGATTTTTGTGGTTTGCATGCATGCAATCCGAGAGCGCCGTTGACAAGAAGGCTGAGTTTACATAAATGATCTAGATTGAGACTCAGCTACCTTTCTTCCTTCTGTGGTGTAATTACAGCCCAATCTGGAGACAGCTAGCACAGCAAACAGATTTCATTACATCCCTCACTCAAACACCAAGTGGAGTTATTTCTGTTAAATTCTCTCCTCCTTTCTTCTCCCCCTGAACTCCTTCCCCCTGTCACACAGCTTGTTTGTCATAGACCAGCATGTTGCATTCCACCGAATGCAAAATATAAATAAAAACTGTCCTCTAAAAATATACTGAAAATACATCCTCCATAATGTACATAATATTCTGTGTAATATATGCCTATATTATAATAAGCAACCTTGAGAGACAATCTTTGTTTAGGAGCAGCATCCAGAACTTAGGACTCACTTTGTTACGGAGAGTGGCTTCAATACCAGACCCCTTCTTGTTTGCACTTTCTTTCTCCTGCCTGCCCTGGCATTTTCTGTCTTCCCAAGACTCTGGTACTTCCGCCTGAGTTTGTGCTGTTGCTGCAGCAGGAAGGCTGGAGGTGGAACAGGGGCGCCAAGAAGGATGGATTAGCCCAGGCTGTGGCAGTCATAGGCATCTGCCTTAGCTAACCACTGTACGTTTTCACCTGTGAAGTCCTCTGAAGTTTTGCAAACATAAAACTAGTGCTTGGAAGAAATACCTAAATTCAACTAGAATCATATTCCAGCTTTGTTTGGCCCTGTTTTTTACATACTACAGGCAGTAGGAGCCATACATCATCTTGTCTTTGTCTTACATCTACAATAATTGGTTCATAATGATTTAGGGCTACAAGAAGCTAGAGTCTGCTGGAGATATTTTGAGCCATTTCACCTCAGCTGCATGAAAGAAATATCAAAACGTACTGCAAAACTGTGTACACTTGGTTTATTTTTTCATGAAAGTACAATTTTTTTTATTTGTACTTTTTACTAATAAAGGGAAATTGGCAAAAACTAATTACCTTTTTTCGTATTTTTATCACCACAATGTCTTGATTGCTCTTAAACTATTCTTCAACCTTAATTTTAAAAAAAATCAACATGTATTCTCCCTTATCAGTATTATCAAGTAATCTTTTATTTAATGTATTTGCCTGTAATTGTTGAGAAATTTTTGTTGTCCTTTTTCGTCCAGATAAACTACAAGCAAAGTGTTATACCTCTGTCAAACTGTGGGTGAATTTGTCATTGCTGTGCATTGATGTACTTCCCATACCTTATACAGTTTCTGAGCAATGGTAGAACCTTAAGGCTGTTCTGGTTTTATTTTTATCTCCTTGATTCATTTTCCCCACCGACCGGTCAGGGAGAGGGAGGCCTGTGGTTGTGTGGGGTGGCTGAGGATGGCATTCACACCATTTACTTTGGTTATCCAGCTGCTCAACCAGACATGCCTCTCGGCTGCTCCTCCGAACTTATTCCAGGTGTTGCTTTGCTGGACTATTCTACAGGTGTGCAAAATACAGGATAAGGTCCTAACTGCTTTTTAAACCATACTAATTTCATCTCCTACAAAGAGCACATCTGCAGTGGCTAGAATGGCTGTTTCGTAGGTCTGTGGTGGAAAGCCATTTAACTGCCGAATGAGTGTTTCCAGCTCCACAATTGTGATAACACTGTACAGGAAGGTTGTTTGGAAAATGAGGTACTTAGAAGAATAGAAACGTTGGCTGGAAGGGACTGCTGAAAGTCATCTAGTCACATCTCCTATTTGAAGTGAACTGTTTGCCAGCATGAGCTGCTACCAGGCATGGAGCTTCTACAAGGTTCCCTATGCAGCAAGTCCCAGTGCTGCTCCACCTTCCTTCTGAAGGAGTTATCCTGATATCCAGCGTGAACCTCCCTCACCATAGCTGGTGGCTGTCGCCCATTATTTATCACCTGCCGCTGCTAAGAATTGTCTGGCTCCAGTACCTTTGCTAATTCCCAATCCTGCAGCTGTGTGCTGCAGTTCGGTTGCCTGTTAGCCACATCAGGCAGGGCAGCCCCAGCTCCGTCAGCCTCTCCTGGTGGCCATGTGTGCTGGGTCCTGACGAATGGGGTAGTCCTCTCATGACCTGCATGACTTTCATATTATCCCTGTTGGGCTGTGAGCCCAAAATAAGCCAGTTCAGGAGCAGATTCACTGGGTATGGTAAGGAGAACAAAACTTTACCCTGATGTACTGGGTCTTGCTGTGGTGGAGTTGATTTTCTTCATAGCATCCCATGTGGTGCTGTGTTTGGACTTTTGACCAAAACAGCGTTGCTAATATGCTGGTCTTTTGGCTGTTGCTCAACAGTGCTTGCATAGCACCAAGGCTTTCTCTGCCCCTCCCTCTCACATCCACCAAGTGGGTTGGTTGTGGGCAAGGGGCTGGGAAGCGGCACAACTGGGACAGCTGACCTGAACTGGCCACAGAGATGTTTTGCACCATATAACATCATGTTCAGCAATAAAAACTGTGGATGGGGTGTTAGGGGTGTTCCGGGGGGTCTCTTGATTGGAGGCTGTCTGGGCATCAGTTGGCTGGTGGCGATTGCTTTTGCATCACTCATTTTTCTTTGGTTTGTTTTCATTTTCTCCTTTTACATATTAAACTGTAACTCAACCCACAAATCTTCTCACTGTTGCCCTTCTGATTCTCTCCCCTATTCTGCTGTGGGGGGCAGTGATTGAGCTGCTGTGAGGTGCTTATCTGCCATCCAGGGTGAGGCCACCACAGTCCTTTTTGGCAGCCAGTGTAGGACATGCAGGGTTCAAGGTAATGAGACATTTGACCAGTGTGTGCTAGAGGGAACTTACTATACCACTGTTGCTGGTCGCGATGTTATTTGTTCTCGATGCAGGTTTATTTGTTCCCTTACCCACTCTGTGTCATGCTCCCTCTCTTGCTGTACATTTAAATTAGAGAGCTTGTTAAAGGCTGGGTTTGGCTTTTGTAGTTTGCTGTGCCACGTAGCACTGGGTTGTGTTTTACCCAGGAGAACTATGACGAAAGCACTGGCCCTGAGCCTTATCTGGTGTTTGGGCACTGAATTGCTGCTGTCCCAGTACTTCGGGAACCATCTCGTGGAGACAATTAACAATTACACCTTTTCCTTCTTTTCCTCTGAGAACCAATTTTTGAGGAAACAAAGAACAGCACCTTCCCCTTTATCTCCTGCAGGGTTGTGGCTTTCCACCTTGTTACAATGACTATTCAGTATTTTTAACATCCCTGGGTAATCAGAATGCTCACACTGATGTGTCTCAAGAATCTGTTTCCAGCTTTTCCTGAGGTTAACTATTTAAGAATATCACACAGAGATGTGCCCTGAGGCAGTGTGGGCATGGGTGGCAGGGTGCATGGGAGAATATAGGCAGGTATCTAGAACAGTTTTCACCTCCAGTGATGTGGGACTTGACCCCTGAACAAGTGCAGGATCCTGATAAAGTGACAGAACATTTTAGAGAAGGATGCCCTAACTGTGCTAAAGGGTTGCAACTTCTCTCACCATGCTGGGCCTGGCTTGTGCCTGCTGAGCACTGTTCAGCACCCTCGGGGGGGAGAGAGGGTCTCTGGATCTGAAGACATATGAATGGGACTGTGGCTAAGCCAGTCACCCAACTCTCAATTGTATCAGTCACCCCTGTAGTCAGAAAGAAACAATGGAAGCAGAAGTCAACTCGTTTAGTCAGGGAGGAAGAAGCTTCTAAGAGGGAGCAGGAGGGGGAATCAGAAAGGCAGCCGGTTGTGCAGCAAAGCAGTCACAAGAACAGGAGAGGAAAGAGAAATAATAAAAGAGCCAGAAATCGCTAGCTCCTTATCCCTGAGTAAGCTGCAAGATAGGCACAAAAATTATAGCTATCAACCTGGTGAGCTAATTATCAGCCAGCTGCTCCAGTGCTGGGATACTGGGGCCAACAGTCAGGAATTAGAGGGCAAGGAAGCCCAGCGACTAGGATCCCCCTTGAGGGACTGGAGCATCAGCAAAAGGATTGGAAAAGGAGCAACAATCAGCAGCCTCTGGAGGCAGCTCCTGTGGAGTCCAAAGAAAAGGCATCCCCTGAAGGAAGACCTTGTAAACTATTGAGGCAAGTGGACAACCACTGAGTGGTATCCAGTATCTGAGGGAACTTGCAGTGGTAGAGGTGATGTACAGCCTGGACAAAAACCATGTATCTAAAGACCTGGATGAAGTCCAGTGCGTGCAGTCCATGCAGCGGAGGTTTGTATGGAGGGCACTGTCGTCGTACGTCAGCACCCTGATGCTGATGAGCTGGCCAGACATCGAGGCCCCAGCTGTGGGCAGATGGGCTGGCCAGCTCCAGCAATTTGAAGAGAATCTCTCTTCCATCCGAACCCTACAGGCCTATTGGCTTGGCTGGGGAGAGACTGTCCCACCAATTCCAGCTATTCGAAGACAGTATGTTCTCCTTTTTGCCCATACCAGCTATCATCTCAGCTATCAAGTGAGGTGTTCTCTGCTCAAGGGGAAAGGTACCACAGACACATTTGCATGCCACCCTGCGGTTCTGTCTGCATGACCACAAGGAGGACATGAGGAAGCAGGGTGGTGAACCCACCTGGAACCTAGAAGCTGGGGTATCTGAACTGTGAGGAAACACAGCAGCTTTCCTTCCAGTTGTTGAGCAATTCCCTGGATAGAGTACAAGGGCTCATACTCCTTCTGACCCAAATAAGGAACTTCTGGTTTGCAGTTACAAGAATTGGGTAATAAACACTCTGTCAAGGAATAGAGGGTCCCTGCCTCTGGCCAGCTGAAGGAAAGGGACAACCAGGCTTATTGAACTGCATGGATTTAATGGCCTGGCAGAGCTGATCAGGTGGCTGTGCTTCTCCTAACGTAACCCAGCGTCTGCCTTGCCTTATTTGCAATGAAGAGTACACGGGTGGCCCACAGTCAACTTAGCGTCCTACTTGATGGAAGTTGCTAAAAGATTAAAAAGCTCCTTTTTAGTTTAATGGAAACATTAAGGAAACATTCTCTGGAGCAGCTGGGGAATGCTTCTTGCCCCAAGCGCTGTTAAAGATGCCTGACCAGCCTCCTCAGGGGTAAACCTGCTGGGGAGATCTCTCCATTGCTTTTTCTTCTGAGCAGGTAGTGTTTGAATTTTCATAGATGTGGAAGGCGAGCTCAAGCAACTGTGGCATGCTGCAGATTTATCAAGGAAGTGGCTTCTAGGTCAGATCACTAGCTGTCACTACTCTCATCAACTACTTCAATTTCACAGAAAAGTGAGGCATGAAACTTTTTTTTATTCTCTGTAGTCTTCAAAGTACTTTTACCTGCACAGCGTCTTACAAAAAATAAAGAGCTTTACAGTCTCAAACTGCTTTTCAGTCTCAAAGCAGTTCAAAGGAAAGAGTATTTCCAGTTGTGGAAGTCGTCTGTTTTGGCAGTCTTTGCATTAAATTATCTTCTTTTTTTTTTTCCTTTCAGAAACCAATCCCTAAAATGCATTAATTATTTACATAATTAGTGTTCACGTGCTTCTCATTTAGGGTAAGCCTGTTTTTCTAGAGCTAAAAGAAAGTAGCCAGTAAGCTAAAATCCTGATAGCAAATGCCTTTAATATAAGCAAAAAGATAAAGCACAAAGCTTACTGTAAATCATGAAGGGGAGAAGCAGGTGTAAAACAAATTGACCGTCGATACACCAAAGCTTCATGGCAATCACCTTTGTCCACATCTTCGGGCATTTTTTTTTTGCGTGTGACTGTGCCCGCAGCTCCCGGTGTTGCTGCCAGATCCGCAGCCACCGACAGCTGGAGGAATGCTCTGGCTCCCTCATGTGTAGGAGATTTGTTCTCTGCAATGCATCGAGTTGACTTTAATCCCTTCCTATTTGCAAAATGCTTTTGTCAGGGTATAGCTCCTGAGGAAAGGCAACTTTTTTCTCCAAAATAGAAACAGCAACGAGACAATTTATTTAGTAAACTGGAAAGCAGTATTCAACAGTATTCTACCAGCTTTACGTAATGAAATTGCAAGTCTATCTGCAGTAGAAAAGAGGGATCGTATCATACGAAAATGTCTTGGCTAATAGTGACAGACAGGTGTCCCAGTGATAAATAAAGCAGTAGTTCTCAGATTTATCAGGTTTTTAAGAAATTTATTTATAAAATCCAGTTTGAGGCATATTTTAATACAACTGTATAGGAGAGTTGTAACGTTGCAGCAACATTATGAAAAATCTTGCTTTAAAGTTTTCTTCTTTACCCTATTGCACTTTGCCTTCCTCCCTTCCCCCAAATACTGAAGACTAAAAATACTCTGCTTTATTATTAGAACAATGGTCAACATTTTTACTTTTAAAATTGTACATGAAAGTGAGTACTTTACTTGCACAGAAAACTATCTTAAAACTAGACAGTTTTATGCTTTCAATGTTTACAGTAAATGACTCTCATCAACTGCAAGGTTCACATTTTAGCAGTTATTAAATGCAAATTATAAAAATGAAATGTTATGTAGAAGTAATTAGAAAAATCTAAAACAAGTAGTGATAGATTAGATTTCTTTTTTTTTCTCCTCAGAAAAAACATAAACACTCATTTTAAAAAGCGTTACTCTCTGCAGATGAGCATGATGCTTTCTGTATGTGACCAGCTTATCCAAAACAGAGCGTGATTAAGAAATGAAGCTTTTTTCCCTCTTGGCTAGTTTTGATGAAAGCTCTCCAACTTGCACATTGTGTCTGAACATTTCTTCATTCATAGCATGTGCCCATCGAAAACTGTTTTCTGTTTGCAGCATTTCAGCTGTACTATTTATAAGCTAGTTGAACAATGCTAACTAGAGGCAGTAAAAGGTGTGTATTTCATATGCAAATCACTAGCAATAATTTTCTACAATTACACTTAGTTGCTCACATCATTATTTTCATTAAAAAATGGGTTTAGCAGGAGAACATTACAGAAAAAATGTCTATATTTGTAAGACTTCTTTTTAATCAAACAGTTGTGTTGCTTTTGTCAACCTATGGAAGTTAATATGTTAACATTTTATATCAATGTACAAAAACTATGAATATCCTTACCTCTGCTCAGATGCTGTATGCCCACAAGCTAAAGGTGGCTTTTACACGTACATATGCTAAGATAAGATATCTGCAGAAAAATAAACAGGGTTTAAATATCTAGTATTTCTTAAAGAGAACTGCTGCTGCTAAAAATGGTCACGTTACTAATGACTGGAAGTATTTCTTATGTGAACTTCTATGAAAAATAATTGCTTTCAATCCCATTCTAATATAGTAATAACCGCTAAGGGATTTTGTGTTCTTCCTGTAAACCCAGGTCCCCATACCTACAGTTTTTATTAAAAAATCAGTCCAGATTAAATTTTCCCAATTTCAAAGGCAAATTTATATTGAACAAAATACATTTACTTTTTAAATACGTGATTGTTCTCAAAGTCATTACCATAGGTTATGACTGGGTTATACTAGATGGGTTATAACTAGATGGGTGAAAGGATCTAGTAACCTTGAACCAGAGATCCATGCTAATGCCAGTTCGGAAGGGAAGGTTCCTATCCACCCAAAGAGCAAGGTTCAGGAGTAGCTTCCCAACAGTAGTGCAGGTAAAGACCGGAAAGAGATCGTTAGTTGCTTCTGAGACAGTGACTTGTTTGTCAAAGGAATTGTACAACATGATGTCCATGAGAGAAGCAGCTAGGACTCAAACTACAAAGGCTGTTTCAGTTTTAGCTTCTGAAAGAAAGAGGACTCCTTCCATAAGGATTTCTGCAGTCTGAATACTGCTATTTCCATTTTTAAAAAAGAGAAGGGTTTACATAGAAAAAAACCATAGCAAATCAGCCAGCTGACTTCTCAAAGAAACCTAGTTTTCTACATTACTTACCACAGTCTTTTTTTTTTATAATATTGTTACAAAAATTTAAACTTACCGATCTTAATGAGGCATGAGGCTATGCACCAGGCCCAAAATATTATGTCTCTGTATAATGGGCAGGATATGGAATGGAGTGTTAAGCACACAAAGGGGAGTGTGCTGTTTGCACTCGGTTGGGAGATGTGGATGTCTTTGAGAGAAAGGACTTTCCCTGCTGTATTTACCTCTTTTAGACATAAGACAGAATTTCGCAAACAGACCGTTATGGGATAAATGTTTGATCACTGAGAGTTAGTTATGGTGTAGATAATACAATGACTGTGCATTAAGTGAGCATTACTTCTTTTTAAATGCAAAGCTGTGAGAGAACATACAATGGCACAGTTCTTGGCTGAACTACTATAAAGAGAACTGTGATTTCATTGCCAAGAGATTAAGAAAGGCTTGTGTTTCCAAGAGTGAAATTGCTCACATTTGTCAGTTTTTAAACAGTTATGGGTGCAAGTGATGTATAAGTAAACTGCCGCAGCACAGAAGGAGATTTTAGGTTGCTCGCTGGGTTAGTTACTCTGTTCTTGAAGCTCCTTTACATTTCTGTTCTACTCCGTCTTCCACTGCAGCTTTGATCTGATTTTTTTTTTAAGCTTTTATATCAAATTCTCCTTCCTTTGGTGCTCAACTGTTACATATCTGCTGTCTTGCCAGTGTGCTCTGGTGCTACTTCAGACTAGAAAAGGGTTTTTTTATAATGAATGTTCATTTCTTTGAAACTTTTTTTCTGTGAGCTAAACTCTTTAAGTGTAAGATTTCCAACCCACATGCATTTGGAGATGAGCTGGCTTTTTTTATTATTTTTTTTTTTTTTGGTTCATATCCAAAGATACCGTGTGGATTCTCTATTTTGATATAGTCAATTCAGCAAGTAATACAATAATGCTATTTCTTAGCCATCTCCATGAAGGCTAGGTAAACAGCATTTTTGAAAAGTTTCCAACAGTGTCTATCGTTGTACCTAATAACAAGAGAGCAGGCTACTCAGGAGGACTACAAGGACGTTGTGAGGTTATGCAGGGAGAAAATCAGAAGGGCCAAAGCCCAACTAGAACTTAATCTGGCTACTGCCGTAGAAGACAATAAAAAATGTGCTGTAAATACATTAGCAACAAAAGGAGGGCTAAGGAGAATCTCCATCCTTTATTGGATGCAGGGGGGAATAGCGACAAAGGATGAGGAAAAGGCTGAGGTACTTAGTGCCTTCTTTGCCTCTGTGTTTAATAGTAAGAGCAGTTGTTCTCAGGGTACCCAACCTCAAGTTGCACCAGGGGAGGTTTAGATTGGATATTAGGAAAAATTCTTCACTGGAAGGGTGGTCAACCATTGGAACAAACTGCCCAGGGAAGTGGTTGAGTCACCATGCTTGTAGGTCTTCAAAAGACATGTAGATGTGGCACTTAGGGATGTGGTTTAGTGGTGGACTTGGCAGTGGTAGGTTAATGGTGGGACTCGGTGATCTTAAAGGTTTTTTGCAAATGATTCTATGAATCTATGATTCTAAGATGCAGTGGTGTTATAAAATAATTTTTTTAAAAAGACAGAATATCATGTAACAATTTTGTTTTTCAGGAAAAAAAAACAACCCACCAATTATATTAACTGGCACTCTAAGCCACTGTTTCCCAACCAGTGTAATATGTTGCTGGCAGAACCCTCCAATGCTGCTTGCAGCCACAGGAAGTTTAAAACTATAAATGAAGTTCAGGTGTCTGCCACTGTTCTTTTCTGCCTGGGTTATAACAATGTATGGATATTGCCCGCAGCACGTTACTTGTTCAGTATTGTTGCCTGTGGGCCAACAGAGATTCTAAATATTCCTGTGTAATGTGTCCATACATGTCCTTTCAATCTGACTGGCAATGAAAAGCATTAAGGTATGCAAAGTTGGTTATCATGTTGCCATTAAATTTTTCAGTTTTTATAAACTTTGAATTGCAGACCACGTTATACTGCAAACCAGGTTAGTTAATTGGACTTGTTTTTTTTAATGGTGCCTTTCAGATTCTCTGAAAGTCCTAAGAATCGCTTTGGTTTTTAATTTTAATCTAAGATGGAACCTGTGTGCTTTCTTTTTTTTTTTCTCCTTTTTTTTTCCTTTGGCAAACCTATTCAGTCTCTTTGAAGTGTATTTATATCAAATACACGCCTAAATAATTTAAGGTGAATTCCAAGCTCCCTAATTTAAGTACCTGCCCAATTTCAGTGAGTCAGTGCCTGACTCCTGACATTGCACATGCGGTTAGTGCAGAGTTCAGCTGGACACCCGCCGCGGGGGCAGGGGGCCAGCCTACCTGGCTTCCCTCTAGAAGGCAATCCAGCCCATCTGATCCAGTCCCTTTGAACCCTAGCCAGCACGTAGGAACCCGCAGTAAATATTAGCCTCCATCCACTAGGCAATCCCCAGGGCGAAGCACCCTTCCAGCGGCAGCACACTCAGGTAAAGAAATTGCGCCCTATTCCAGAAGACAGTTGCTGAGCTCTGGGCTGCCTTGCAGGAGGGGGCACCGACCCCCTCCAGCTGCACACATGGGGTGGCTGGCAACACAGGAATCATCACTAAAAGTCATCCCAAGAGCAGGCAGAAAGAAGCCTAGTTACCGGTGGGGGCTTGTCTTTCTGGGCAAGGGACTTGTTTGCTCATTAGGTTCTTAATGTAAAATGCATGTAAATTGCAAGGAACTGGCTCCGCACACCAGAGTGCTCTGCTTTCCTTCTGGACTCCATGACTCTTGCGTCTAGCTGCAGGGTGGCCTAGTTTCAAGATGCGTGGTAGAGAAATGTGATAGACGATGTACTGGTACCATAGCAATAGTTTTTACAGAATCAAACTGCCAAAATTAGTTGGTGCTGAAAGTGCTTTCGACATCTCATGCCGTATCTCTGCCTACTGAGTGCTGCAGGCTATTGCAAGGATCTACAAGAAGCCTCGCTAAAGGTTTCGGGTCGGATTCTTGCTTGTTCCAAATGTATGTGGCACAGCACAGGAAGCAAAAAGGCCTCTAAATTTAGGATCATTCTTCTGCTCCCTGTCATCGAACCAATTTTCAGCACACTGAGGTCTTCCGACTCCCAGCTCAGGGCCTGCTGCAGCAACAAGCACTGCCAGCTCTGCTGCCTGCCTGCTAGCCACCGTGGTTCCTCACCGCTGCGCAGGGGAATCTCCAGCTGACTAGATCCTTTGAACTAATACAGAGAGGGCATTCTCCAGTGGGAGGGCCTGCCACCTCACAGTTTCTACGGGCAAACATCTAAGGAGCCTCCATAGCCCATCCTTATAAAACTCCACACAACTGTGAACAGTGCTTTCAGCTTTCCAGGGGCTCTGAACACATTTTTGTAGGTGGCAGTGGCTGAAGTCTAGTTGCAGTGTGGTCAAGTGAGTAATGGCCCGTTGTACTTGAGAGTGACGGTGATTTCTTTCCTAAAGAGTTCTCTTGCTGTAGCACCACAACTCCCCTCCCTGGTGACCTGGAATTTTTCAGAGATTGCCACAGTGTCACAGAGTAGCTTTTGAGCCAAAGGCATGAAGGGGGGAAAAAATGAACATTTGAATAAATGACTTGTGTAGCACAAGTTCAAATGGTGAAAAAAAACCGGGACTTGTCTGGCTGGGAAGCCAATCTAAGCTTGCTACCTGCATTGCCTGAAGACAACTTGGCTCACTCCCTTTTCAATGAATGCTGTTACTGCAACAATATGCTCGTGCTTCTTTATGCTTAGCTGAGGCCCTTCAGGTCTCCTCCTGGGCTTGGGTCCCTAGTAGCTACAACGCCTCAGGCCAGCACTATAGAGCAGAAATGAGGTGGAGTTCAAACTGGCAAGTATTTTCTCAAGGGCTCTGAAATTGAGTTTGGGATTCCACTGGCTTGCTCTTGCCTTATGGTTGCCTTTCCTTAATCCCACTAAGTAAAGCATTCAAGCAGAATCCAACTGAGATCTGGCACTACTTAGCATCTGGGCCAGGTGTCAAAACATGGTACCCTTTAAGTAAACCTTCAATTAGCCTTACAGTAAAGGGAGAGGGCAAATCATACTATAAACTTCAGCCTTCATAGTGCTAACAGGCTCAGGAAAGTTATCGGGAAGTTCTCTTCATCTTTTAAAGAGTGAATGAACTGCTAACTGCAGAACACTTGTCTTGTTAATAAAATGTATCCTTCATTCAAGTGAATCATCGGAGGAGTTACAATGCTGGTAGTTCCTGCTCTTAAGGGCTTCTTTAAACAGCTATCTATTAATAATAGTAAAAAGAGCAGTCAAAGTTAAAATCAACAAACTATTATCTGTTAGGATTATTCATGGAATATGACACTGTAAAGATGCCAAAAGCCCTAAATGCCAAATTTAGAAGAGCAACGTAAATGGAAGAATGAAATGTTAAAGAACTGCTTCTAAAGGAAGCGCTGAAAATCTGAAATGGTGAGAGAGATGCTCTTTGTATTGCTTAGGTCTAAAGAAAATAGCAAGTATCTAGAAAATGCTGAGTTATTTGTGGAGCAGAAGATGTATCTCAGATTCCCCCCCCCCCCCCCTTATTTCTCTATTGACTTGTGTGGTTTTCTATTTGATTTTACTACAAAAATGAACAAAAAACAACACAGAAAAGTCGGCTTCTCAGAGGGAAATGCAGTTTCAGAGATAACAAACAAAAGATTTATCTGTTAAATTCACATCAGTGCTCAGAGCTCACCTGTTCAACCTGCACATTTACTTGCAACCTGCCTGCTGTGTACTTGCCTTGCTACTTCTATCTGATACACCCTTCATGCTGGAATCGATCAGCCTTCATGGCAGGATCCATCCTCAACCTATTTATTTTACAATAAACACCTTTAGACTTAACTCCTTTCACTCTGGAAAAAAAGTGAAACCATTACAATATAATTAGAGCACTTGGCTGTGTGGTTTTACTAAAAGGCAAAAGGAACCTATTCAATAGGAACGGCAGCACCAGCCGAGTTTACTGCGTAAGTAAAGCATTTCACAAAAAGCTGTCAAGTTGGATACTTTGCTAATTTCACAGTCATTACATGTAGCCAAAAAATGTAATTGCTGTAACTGGCCATAGGTTACAAAACTGGACTTCCCTCTCCCACCTTACCTTTTTTTTTTTGTTTGGGTTTTGTTTTGGTTCTTTTTGTTTAATGGGAAACGGTGTGGTTTTCTACAAGCTGTTAGTAGAAAGGGCAGGTAAGGTTTGCCAGACTCATGTAATGTCTTACGTGCTCCTGTCAAATTCGGGGAAGATAAAATCTACAAGGATACTTAATTAAAAAAGAATGCGATCTCTCTTTTATAAATCATCGCTGCCACCCACCCCCACCCCGAACGTGAAGCATGCGAACGGTCGCTTGTTAAAACGGTGCAGGGAAAGAGCATAAAATCCTTAAGCTTAAACCAACTGACTGAATTAACTTTTAAAGTGTAGGCTTAAGCCTAAAATGGCACCAAGCACCAGCCTTTCCTACTTGGCAGCGCACGCCGAAGCCCACGCTGGCATTACATAAAGGCAGGCGGCGGTCCCGCGGGTGCCGCCAGCCCGCTGCGGCGCTCCCGGGGGTGCCGGCGGCCGGGGGAAGCCTGGCGGGGGGGGGAGGGGGGCGCTGGTGGCTGCGCAGGGGCGACGTGCCGGTGTCACAACCCATTTGCGTGAGGCGCTGCTCGCCTTCCTCCCGCACCGCCCGCACGGCTGCCCCGGGGTGACCCGCGGCCGTTGCGGCGGGGGGATTTGCCGCCGGGCCCCAGGCGCAGCCGCAGCCGGGGGCTCGGACCGCCGGGCAGCCGCTCCCCGCGCCCGGCCGGAGCCCGCCGCTGCCTCGGGATGACCCGGCTCGGCTGCCCGGGCAGCCCGCCCGCCCGCGGCGGCGGAGGCGAGACGCGAGCGGGGCGGTGGGCAGCGGCCGGTGCCCTCAGGCCGCGGGGGATAACGGCCGCCGCGCGCCGTCCCCGGCGGTGCGGGGGCCGCGCGGCCACGTGCTAGCTGCCTCCCGTCACCGGCCGTGGCCACGCGGCGCTGCCCGTCGGCTGCGCGCGGGCCCGGTCCCCGGTCCCCCCCGCCGCCCACCCGCGCCCCCCGCCCGGTGGCCGCCCGGCAGCCGGCGCACGCGCACACCCGCTCCCACCGCCTCCCCGCGTGCACGTGCGCGGCCGGCCGCGGTCTCGCGTGGCCGCGGCGCCGGCACCCGCGGCCGGGGACGCGCTTCCACGCGGCGGCTCCCCGCGGCGCGCGCGGCCCGAGCCGGGCCCACGTGCGGCCGTGCCCGCCGCGCCGCCCGCGGGTGCCGGGGGCCGGGGGCGGGGCGCGGCGGGGGCGGCCGGCGGCGGGGCTGCCCGCGCGGCGCCGAGTGGGCGGCAGGGCGCGCGCGGCGGGGGCGGGGGCGCGCGGGGTCTCCAGTGGGAACTGCGCGTCCCCTGTGGCAGCGCCGGGGAGGGCGGGGGGGGGAGGGGGGGGAGGGGGGAGAGCGGCCTGCTCCTCCCCCCTCCCCTCCCGCCTCTGCCCCTGCCCCGGGGCGGCGGGTGGCGCTGGCCGCGGCGGGTCGGGGCTCAGTGTCCTTGTGCGGAAATGACACACGGTCCCGTCACGTCACGCGAGAGCGCAGCGCGCGGACCCTCGCACACAAAGAGCGGGGGGGAAACGCGGGCACCAGCGGCGGCCGCTCCAGCCGCCCCCGCCGTCCCGGGGCTGCCGTGCCCCCGCGCGGACCCGAGGTAAGTCCCGCCGCCGCCGCTCGCCGGCCGGGCGGCAGGAGGGGCGCCGCTCCGCGCAGCCCTCGGCGGGGAGCGCCGCCCCGGCGGGTAGGGGAGGAACGGGGAGGGGGGCCGCGCCGGCGACCGAGCGAGCCGGGGAGCGGGAGCCGCGGGGCCGGCCCCTCCCCCCGGCCGCGGCTCGGGCCCCCCCCCGCCCCTGCCGCTCCACCCCGCACCCACCCCCCCGCCGCGGGGCGCGGGCCGCCGGGGGCGGGGGGGCTCTTTGTTCGCTGCTTGGAACGTTGCTATAGCGCTGCGGCGCGAGGGCGCGCGCGCCCGGCCCGGGCGGCGGGGCGGGGGAAGGAGAGGCGGCGAGGAGAGTGGGACGGTCACGCCGCCGCCGCCTCCAGCCTCACCTCGTCCCCTCCCCCCGCGCCGGCCGCACGGATCCGCCCGGGCAGGGTTCGGACCGGAAGCGCCGACCGCCGCCGCCGCCGCCTCGGGCTCGTGGGTCTGACCGCGGAAGCGGCCCCGGCCGCCGCGTGCGGGGCGCGCGGGGCGTCCTCGCCGCAGCCCCCGCCTCCGGGCGGGGCCTCGCCGCCGCGCCGCTCCCACGTGGCGGCCGCCGCCGCCGCCCCTCCGCGGGGAGCCCCGGCGGGGCGGGGGGGGGGGGGGAGAAGCCACCGCCACCGCCCCCGGGACGGCTCCCGCCGAGCCGCCGCGCGGGGGCTTCGCGGGGCGTCCTGTAACGGCGGGGGCGGGGGGGTCGCGGTGCCGCCCGGCAGCGGCGCCGAGCGGGGTTCGGTGGCAGCCCGCGTCGGTTCGCGGGGAGCCGTGCGCCAGGGGGGCCGGGGGCGGCCGCCGCCGCCCGGGACCGGCCGCCTCTACCCGGCGCCCGCCCGCTGCCTCTACCCTACTTTCCCCTGCGGTGCGTCCGCGCAGCCCTTTGTAAACAGACGGGAACAAACTCTGAAGCAGCAGAACGCGAGCCGGCGGCGGGCCAGCGGCCATGTGACGGCTTCCACATGGCGTTGACGCAGTCCCGGAGCTTTTTGGATTGAAGTGCGGGTAGAGTTTGCCGCTGCCACCCATAAACACTGCGTGTGCCCGACCCCTGGGGCACAGGCAGTTAAACAGGGGAGGAACGACCTCTTCCCTGCTTCTGGCTGACCACCGAGTCACCAGATCGTGAATTTACTGGAACGACTGCCCGTCGAATAAAAGGAATGGTTGCCACTCTGTGCTGATACCTTTTCTCCCCTGCTAAGTCGCACTCGGCGTTGGAATAGCCGCACCTTTTTATCTTTGCTGAGTATTTTCATAGCTTAGCGGAGTCCAGTGGATAAAAATAGGAAAGTCGAATGCAGTTCGGAGGAGACTTTAAATTGCCTGTACGAAGCTCAGATGGAACGGTATTTTAAAATAAAGGCAAAGAACAAGAGGAGAGAGAACTAAGCATTAAGGAAAACAAAATGTTTCTAATAGACCAGGGGAAAACACCTGACTGAGGAGGAACCGAACTGATGCATGAATGCTGGAAATCGGCTAGGTTACTGTTTTGCTGACCACTGCAATATTAAATTGGTGTTTGATGAAGTACAGGGGACAGGTTGAGAAAACTTCAGCTTTAGGCAACTTGTGGGAAAACTGAGAAGAGTAATTTTTATTCTTTTTTTATTTAAATTGCATCTGCAGATGTAACTAAAATGAAACAAAAAAAGACCCAAATTGAGAACATGCCCTGTAAGTCCTGTTGGCAAAATGCCCTTATAGCGGGCTGGCTTCGGTGGAGGCTTGAGGCTTCCTGTCCTTCACAGGGCAGCAGAGGAGGTTTTCAAACTATGTTAAATATAGGGATTTTATTCTCTGTAAGGGCAACGCTTCCAACGACATCTGCGTGTTCTTTTAAAGGTATTTTTTCATAGTTCTAGAACTTGTTATACATGTATTTATAGTCAGAATGTGATTGCAATGTTGGAATACTGTTTTCTAAGGTATTTAATATTTCAAGTGTCAGTACTGGGTATCAAGAATAAATTTGACTCAAAAACTCCACTCCTGGGTCACTAGCGGCACTTTACTATCTCAAAATTATTAAAATAGAAAGCATCTGCTTTTAGTATTGTTTATATTGTCTGCTTGTGTTTTGCTTACAGTTCAGTGAACGAGGTAATATTGTTATTTCACAGTTTCTTTAAGATGGGTATCAATTTGAAATATATTTTTTTTCTTAACTAAGGTGGTTTCAAGTATCAGACTTCTTCGGAGTGTTCCCTTTTCAAGTAACTTCCCAGCAAAGCTCAGAAAAGTTACGAGCTTTAAGGAAACCTGACTAAATATATACAAAGTGTAGTCAGGTATATAGCTCAAACAGTACAGATTTTCCCCTCCCTCCCCAATTTCTGGCTGTTATAATAATTTTAGGTAATTTGTAATGTTAGTCAGTAAAAATGTTTCAGGCAGCATACTGACAGTGATCCTTTCCTTGCTATTTGCTTATTCTGGGCATCATACCAATGAGTGTGATCATGAGGTTTTCGGTAATAGAAGGATACTTAAATAGAAAACAAAAATTTTAGTGAAAATGCAAAAAAAAGTCCAGAAAAAATGGCATTGTTTTGTGGGTTTTTGAGGCCTTCTTGAAATTCTGTAATACTTATAGTCAAATCACTGGCCCATAGAATTGAACAGAAGGCAAACATTGCCTCTAAGAAATACATTTTACGGCTCAGTTTTGGAGTGGTATTTGCATATAATTCAGTTGAATTCAATTTGAGTTGCATTGGTTTTTTACAAATCGGAGGAATCAAATGTACCCCAAGGATAATTGCAATGTTGAAACTATTGAACCCAGTGCTACAGCTAGGAAGTAAAAGATGCAGATTACTTGGCTCCTGAAGCAGAACCCGGAACATACAGTTCTCTAGGTTTGCTTCTACAGCCCAGCAGGAGAGCTTTCCAAGGGGCAGCCTGGAAAGCACCACACACCCTGGGCAGGAGGCAGCTCCTGGGCAGCCTGAGCAGAGGCTTGTGCCTTGGGTCCTGTCTTCCCCTGGGACTGCAGGGCTGGTGTTGAGAATGAGGGCTGTTGCTTCAAAGCGACGGGACTGCTTCCACTTACCCACGCCAGCTTTCAAAACTGTGGGCTTCCCCTGGGAAGCATTGGTCATTTTCTGGTTTTTATCCAGTGCATGTTTCATACAAAATACAGAGAGACCCAGAGACAGGGAGCAGTACCTCAGACACTTGACTGTCTGGTGAGTGTCTAACTATTAGATTGATTAATCGTTGTCCCTTGCTGAGGATGAGTATTTGTACCATGGTTTGGTTGGCTATGGATAAACCACACTTTAATTACGTAGCATAAGACCATTGCAATTTTGGGATAAAGTCCTGTTACAGGAAGGCATATGTAAGAGGAGATGCTGTTAAACAGCGATTCAATGTACAGATCTTGTAAAATATATCCAGTGTTACTTACTCAGAATATCAGCTTTTTTGGCATTCCCATAATTTATTTAACTTTACTAGGTTACCTGTGCTTTAAGAGGAGTGTTGTATCTTTCACAGCATGCTGAAAACAAGGAAACTGAGCAGCCACACAGGCTATTAAACGCATATGTAATGTTACTAGCAAGCACATGTGTCTCAGCTTTTGAGCAAAATGTAAAGAACAGTTCACCTCTTCAGAAGCATATGACACCCTAGTAGAATACTTTTCATTGAAGTCTCCGAGTTTTATATATGAAGCAATGTGCCACCATGAGGCTTTAAAAGGAATAAACATCTCATCATACACAATATCTAATCCCCTGTATTTTCAGTAACGTTCTTATAGTCTATAATAAAGAACTAAAGCATTCCTTCCAATGTACATGGAAGATGCTAAAACATTTAGTGGGACAGTGTGCATTTAAAAAGCGGCATCTACACATTTACTGTGCATTAATGAACCGAACAATACAAGGTTATGCAAGCATTTAAATTCTAAATAGCAAACTTGTATAAAACTGATAACAGGCTTTCTTATTATAGTAAAGCGTATTCATTAAGGTAATGATTCATTTAGATTTGTGATTATAATTAACAGGTGTTATGAAGTCAGAATTGCTTTCCACATACAGCAGGTATACACTTTTATGCTTTTCTACATGGTTTTTGCACTTCTTTTTTTCAGTTGTCAGAACTTACTACATTAGATGTGGGAGTTTAAAGAGTTAGTTTTTTACTTATGAACAGCAGAACAACAGTATTTTTTTCTGGTGGACTTTTTTTGTTTGTTTTTTAAAGTCAGAACTTGGAACTGATCAATCAGGCTTTCTTTAAGACTGATTGCAAAGGCAGAGAGCTGCCCTGATCTTACGTTATCAGCAAGATCTTTTCTCTTTGCATTGTGCTTTTACGATGGTCACAGTTATAAGACAGGTAGGGAAAGCATCCTCCAGGGCCAACACATGAGTAATTGTTAGATGGTAAATAGGAGAACGCATGTTATGGGATGATTTAACTTAGGCTTATGATTCAAGTCTGTTTTATATACCAATAAGTAGGTACACTTTTATGCTACTTTTAAGTAGCGTTATGCATTATACTAGATGATATGAGACTGAAATATGTTTAGAGTATGATTTGCAATTTGTTCTCTTGCTCATAAAATCTTTACCTAAGTGCTTTAAATCCTTAAGGTTTCAGTGCATGTTTCAGGTAGGCGCATTTTTGATAAATGAATCGCGTTTTTTGCTCTACTTGCAAAAGCATCATCAGGGTGGTAGTTAGCACCAAATGCATGGAGAAACATTCCAAAACCGCATTTTTAAATGTATTCTTCCATGCTTTGGAACTTGCAACATTGCACTAGGCATTGAGCTTCCCTGTTAGCCACAGGTAATACCATTTCAATGTTGAATGTTGTTACCAAAATGGTATGATGGTACATTTAAGTGTCATAACCTGCTAGGTCTTTGGAATAGAGACATGTGTCTAAGTGATACCAATGGAAGTAGGGAGGGGTAAGTCCCTTCACTGAGCTGTCTCATTCATCATCTAATCTGATGAGAAGAAGGGAGAGCGGGATCTGTGGGAAGGGGATTTGGCCGGTAGTGATGGCCAAGGTGTGCTGGGATCCCCCTTCTTTTCCAGCCCCCTCATGCTCTGACCCACTGCTCTTCTTCCTGCTTGCCCTCCAGCGTGCTATAACCTGGTGATTAGATCACTCTTCTAGGATTTGGGGACCTGAATTCTTGTCTCTGCTGCAGAATCAAGGGCAGGAAAGTTAAAAAAAACCAAACAAACAAACAAAAAACCCCAACAGATTTTCTGGCTCCCAAATACCTCTTTAAACATTGTGCCGTTGCTAAGTGAAAAACCTTACACTTACTTGTGACCGTCCTCTATGAGAGTCCAAAAGTACTGAGCATGTTCTGAAAATGGCTGTTGAATGTTAGCCAGCTGGCCAGATGCAGAGGAGGTCCTAGTGGAGCAGTCCCAGCAGGGCTCAAAAGGTTTTGTGTATCTGGTCTGCCAGCAACTTGGTATCTAGAATTTGTAACCAGCTACAAGTTAGCTGGTAGCTGAGTGGGTTTTCTGGATCTTGCTGCAAATCACAAGATCACAAATCAAACACCCTTAGGTTGGTGTCTAGAGTTACTGTAATGCATGTTCAGTTTATTAGAAATAGATTAACTTGAAACAGGACAAAATGCTGTATATCGCATCAATTCTCTCCAAATAGGCTCATCGTACATTAGTTTAAAATGAACAGTATCCTCATTTACATGATTACAAATCAGGTATTTTTATTCATTTCTCTTAGAATAACAAAACCTTAATCACCTTAAGAAAACTGTCCTTTTTGGTTCATCTATTTTAACTGTTTCAAAAGTATCAGGACCTGTGGGTGAGTCTGGAGGGCTGAGCCCAAAGGCATGTTTCTGTCGTCCCAGGAAGGCTCTGGTATCACGTAGGCTCCGTTGTGTGACACCTAGCAGTGGCTTAGCACAGGTACAGTACCCGTACTAGCAGCTATCCAGGCAGTTTAGATAGGAAGGTGAGTACATGCTGATAGTCAGCAAAGTGTTTGGTTTTGAGACAATGAGTTCATATTTTCATATTTTGTAAAGCATTATTTTTTTGGTCAGTTCAGGTGAAAATACAAGAAGTTTCAGCTAAAATTCAGACATACAAGTGCTTAGGTTACAGCTCCAGTCAACTTCGTTAGGATCAAGATCTGGCTGTTGACGTAGATGTTTGGTATGTTTTGGAATCCTTCCTCCAGATCCTCTTCTCACCAGAAAATAGGATGTACTGCAGCATCTGTCTGTAGCCCAGCAAGATAAAGCTGCCAAGACAGGTTGCTCTGCCAGTCATGGCTGCAGGTCCAGGCCCCCAGCTTCAGCACAGGGTGTTCACTCCTTCCTAGAACTGGCTAACTGCTGTCCTGTAGATAGCGCTGAGGCAGTATTAGGCTAAAGATGATAAATATATTTACCTTTTGTTTTGAAAAAAGATATATATAAATACGATATAAGAACAAAGTATCATTGTATAGTCAACATGACAAGGAACAACTGTCAGGTGTTTGCTTTACTAGGTGGATTACTTGTTCAGTTGCTTGTTGCCCTATTTTCTCCCAAGTTCTCCTAGGTCGTTTTTACTCCAGCTTTGCTTATTCTCGCAGTCTGGGGCAGAATGCTACCTCAAAGCAGATTTTGACACTGCTGCCTCTTCTATGAAGCCAATAATAATTATTCATAAGTACCTATTCACTGCAAACAGTATTTTAAAGAATCTGAAATGTGTTATCTTTAGCAGACTGTGAACGATCAACAGAATTATTGTTAACCCTACATAGACAGGTGTACATGCATGGACATGATCACGCATGCCCACATACTTTCCTTCTTCCCACAGGCCTTAATTTCCTATGGAGGTGATGATACAGTTGCTGTGTTGACATCTCTGTGTCCACTCACTACTCACTTGTGAGTCCATTGCTACCCAAATTTGAAGCGAGATGGTGGTGTAAATAGGTGGTAAGTGAAGTTTTGTGAAACGGTTGAACCAAGCCAGTGGCTTGCGGGTATGAGAGAGATTAATTCCTCCTCTCTGTCCCAAATCACATGCATACTCTTGGCCCAATTTCTTGCCTTACCCTTTACCTCTCTGAATTAGAAGAAAAGTAACCCAGCAAAGAAGTGAATTGTTTTCTGTCAGTTTGTCAAGGTGAAAGAGCTCACTGAAGGTTAAGGCTGGCACTCACGCTTGACTGAGGGAGCAGGTGGGGTTATGAGGCAGGAAATCAGAGGGGCAGTTGGATCCTGTCTCTTGATAGAAGTTGTTATATTTGTGTCATTTTCTCAGGTTACCTAAGTTCTTACAAATCTCACAAAGAAGAAACCAGATAAGGAGACAGATGTTGATGTTTCTAGGGCTTGTGGAAAGGAAAAGGTTGGAGCTCGTGCTTTGTTTGGCGCCCCAGTCTTTCTAGGCCTCATTGATTCTGATGCTGGTTTGGATTATTCACTTTTAATTGGATTCTGGCAGTTTTCAAATAAAACAAAAAATACATAATAACACTTTGTTTCAAATTTTTGAAATAATGTTTTGACTTTGTTATTTGTCCTGAGTTTGGGATAGCTTTCATCTACTGATGTTACCTGCTTCAGAAAGTTAACTGTTACCCAGGGTATGTGCTTTGCTTTAGTTTTCACTTTTTTCCAGTTTTAGAGTGGCTATTCAGATTCTTACTATCTTCTCTTTCCAGTTTGCCTGTATTGTCTCAGAAGAATTATCCTAAAGTTTTTTTCCTATTTAAATAGCAGTAATAGCAGGAGTTAGAAGGAAAATATAATTCCCTATATCCCCTCCTAAATATTTTGTGGTGTTATGGCTGCTGCCACCTCCACAGTCTTCCCTTCTGGCTCTGTGTTTACCATCTTTTAGTGTTTTGCTTTGATAGAGCAGCCTAGGATTATCTGGAAAACCATTTTGATTTCCATTACAGAGTATTCTGTAGTGGTATCGGCTGATTTGCTTGCTGTCACCTCAGGCCCTCACAGAAAGGCTCTGTGTCACACTTCCTGAGCACTGGCACGTGTTGGTCTCATCTCGTACCACATCCCTCAGCCTGAGCCTAGTGCAGTGTGGAAAACTGTAGGAAGGATACAGGCACTGAATATCAACGTATTTGAGACATCAGGGCAAAATACAAATATTTAGTGCTATGTGCTGCTTTCCAGCTTAGATTTTTGATGGTGCTGTATGAAGTACGCTGTCTTAGGATTTTTCATAACAGTCTGTGGTGACTGCATCTAAATTCATAAATAATGTTGACTTAGTAAGACTTGGTATTAACCTTCACCAGTGCTTGCCAGGTGTCTTAGAAGTTGGTGTGAGCCACTTAGTTTCATGCTGTTATGCCTCTAAAGAGTTTGCAGAAGTTTAAGTGAAGTGACTATATTACAACTAAGCTGGCATAATTTATTTGTGGATCAATTCATAAATGCAAGTCCCAAAACAGGGAATTGTGGTAGGTAAAAGGAGTAGATAAGGGATTTGTAGTAGCTCTAGATCCAACTGTTGGAGACTTTCTGGTGACATGATGATGAAGACAATCTCTTGTTATCCTCTTGACAGTGCCCTTCACAAGGCTGTACATAGGGGCCACATTGAAGGTCAGCCCATCAAAGGTATTTTGGCTTCTAGAGTGGCCCAGTATGAGCTGATTTTATAACTCCATGCATTTTCCATTTGGTTTGCTACTCATTGTACTGCCATTGTACAAAAGCTGATCCAGAGTGGGACCTCATACTTACCATTGGCAGCCATCAGTTGCTGGTGAAGAAAAACTCATAGCTACAAAGCATTCAAGTGTTTACAAGAGTTCAACAGTATTTTGAGCTTTTTTTTTTAAAAAAAAAAATATTCAACACTATTTAGAAGAAAGGTAGAGAATATATTTTTCTCCAAAACAAATTCTCTGTCTCTTTCTCTCCTTGTCTTTTAAATTTCATTATAATTCCCACTTCTGGGCTGTACATACAGTTTTGATTGACTGGTTTTATTCACTTGCTCCAACCAGAGAGAAGTCTGTCTTGATTTCAGACCTTGGTTAAAGGATAAGTGGGAACAGTTGAAAAGAAAACTATCTGAAGGAAGAATGTGGAAAATGTAAAATAATAATATTCTGAGGCCAAGTAAACATAATGCTGTGTGTAGATGAACTGGAGTGGTGTGTGACAGTTTACCAGTCACCAGCTCACTAGTTGAGAGTATCAGTTTGCAGCTGTGCGCCCACGGTCGGTGGGATCTGATTAGGTTACTTGCTTTGCAGATCTCCAGAAGTTTTAGAATATCTTTTAGGGACATGTCCACAGATCGATGTTTGCCCTCAAGTAACTTGCAAAATTAGTTTTCAAGGAAACAGAAATACAAACCAGTCTTTCATTTGAGAAGTAATGCTAAATTCATGCTAGAATAATACATATATTTGTTTTTCCCTCAAAAAACATTCTTGCATTATTTAGAGGCTGACAGTTAGGAAAAGAGGAATTACTGTAGATCTTCAGATTGCTCTGCTTGAATTGATGCAATCCATATAAAAAATCAGAGATTTTTATCCTGCAAGTATATTACAGTTTATGATGAGTTTTCCTTCTGTGATCACTTTGAGTCACCCACAATGACAATATAAAAACATTGGACTGTAATAAGAAGCAGTAACTTGGTACAGGATAGAGAGTTTAATACAGTTAACTTCCATTTATATAGTGCCAAGATACTTTATAGAGAAGGTTAAAATGACTTTTAGTTTTGTCCACACCAGAAAAAGACGTGTAGTTTTAAATACTTTCCTAGCTGTCATATGTTGTCAGCAGTATAGTTTGCATGTTGGCAGGTCTAGTTATTAAAACGTACAGACTGGAAATTATTTGTGGGGTGTTAATGCCCAATGGCTCTAGATTAAAAGTAATTATAAAAACAGATGTAGATGTTTCCTGATTCCAGAAGATGCTGATATTTACCTTTGTGGTTTTGTTTTGTTCTTTAGTGGGATAGAAGATGAATTCAGCTGAAATCACTGATGATGATGAAGGTAAAATATTATACTTTGTGTAATTTATGATCAGGAAAAAATACTTGTTGAGTTAAAGCCTCTATAACCTGATAAAGAATGCACTTGGATCAAGACAAATTACATTAATGTTTCTTAAAGAGGTATCTAAAATACACCATCACCTTTATTACTCATTTTATTTCCTGCTCTGCATCCTTCCTCCCCCTCCAAAAAAATCTTCCTGCTGTAACTGTATTTGTTTATACTTTAGATTCTTCCTTGGGGAAGAAACTGTGATTTACTGGATGACTGAATAGTTCCTAGCATAATAATCACTTGACTTTGAGGTGGCCTCAGCATGCACTTCATTGTACAAGTCATAAAGTATAATGAAGTTCTTCAAAACACATTTTCATAAAAAGAAACAAGCCACAAAAGATTGTATTAAGGGTGTCATGGTTTTCTGGAGAGAGTGCTTTATCTTTCTAAACCTTCTATTTTTCCAGTAAAAATTCCTAAAAATAATGTTGTGAAAGTAGAAACAGAAAATGAAGATGAAGCTCTAGACTGCTCGGTAACGTCCAGGTCTGCTGAGAAACACTCACTGGATGGCGCAGTTACTTGCCTGCAGGATTCCAGCAAACGGAAACAGACCTCACTTGGTTGTGATGGTTCAGGGAGCCAGCAAGATGTCTTACCCAGTGTGAAGAAAAGACGCTTTACACAAGAGGTGACTTTTCTATACACGATTCTGTGATTTTTCTGGTTTTTATTTCATAGGCTAAATTATTGCTGCTATAAGCAAAATGCAAGTCATTTAATTAGATTTGCATTAGTAACGAGTTTGAGACAAACATGGCTAATCTTAACCCAGTTTGCACACATTATTGTCTGGGTATTTCTTTAAATAACGTGGGAGCGATCATATCTATGAAATACAGTTCTAGGTTAATTCATTCATGTGAAGTGTATTTTTCTTGTTTGTCAGAGAATGTAGGAGCAGGTAGTGATTTGAATTAACTTGAGCATGACTCTGATTACAGGCCCTCTCATGTCACAGAGTCCTTCAGCTGGATCCACAGCAATAAAATCAGGCTGTAATTCTTTCTTCTGTGACACAGATTTCAATGCCAGTGAGACAAGTATAAATTTGTGTATTATTTGAAAGATAAAAATGCAGGGATGCAGAAGACTTCAGCATATGAAGAGCAGAAAGTATTACAACTTCTGGTGCAGCATCTCACAACAATCCAGTTAGTGAAGGAGATGCCCAAGTTTCTTTGGTTACCCTGTTCTAGTGTTCTACCTCTCTAGCAATTGGAGATTTTCATTAGTCTTTGCTGAAACTGAACAAGTTTCTTTTTGTCCTTGTTCTTTTCAGTAGGGAGAGCAGTGATCATCTGTTCCTAGAAAAGTCTTCTGCACGTCGGAAAATCAGTGTGATGTTGCCCACCCTCAGCCCTTCCTTTCCATGACTGTAATTCTGTTTTTCCAGCTCTTTTTCAGGAGTCGCCTTATATTTTTGTTGTTCTCTTTGAGATTCCTGAAAGTGTAGTGTCCAGTGTTGGATAGTCACATCTCTTCTAACACCCTCTAGAGCAGTGAAATGACCTCCTGTTTTTCACACTCAGCACTTTATTAAAATAACCTAGATTCAAATTCATCCGCTTTTGAATAACTTCAGGCCGTGGGTTATATTTAGTTTATGACCTACTCTAATGCACATATCCTTTTCTGCTGTTCTGCTACCTAGCCAGTTATTCTGTGTTGTATTTGTGCATTTTATTTCTCATTTCTAGCCATAGCTCTTCATATTTCTTTTTCTTGACTGTCATCTCTCTGACTTCTTGGGGCTTTTTTTTCCCCATATGCCTTTGGTAGGTAGGTTTTAATCTTATTACATGGTGTCTTTCTTTTCCTTTCTCTTTTTACAAGTGTTTTACTTACATTCAGATTCTTAAAGAGCTTCATAATGGTCTCTAAACTGTGCTTGCTTTTGATCTTACTGTTTGCTGTTTGCCTTTATTAAATTTTTAATTTCAATTTGAAATTAATTATAACTTTGGTCTTCTAATATCAGAAAGTGACCCAGTAGCAGCGATGAAAATTCATTCTTGACTGACCCCAGTGAATCAGCATGTTTAGTTAAAAATACCAACCAGAAATAGCCCTCAATCCTAACATTTTTAAAGTTAATTGCTTTTCTAGTACCAATGTTTTGATTTAGTTGACTTCACCAACTATGTCTGTTTAAACAGAGGACAAAAATGTTTGTGATTTCTGAGAATATTGTGCTTTTAGTATATTTTAACATCACATAGGCTACTATGTATGATATAAGCAGAGTTGTACTTTTTGTGTTATATAACCATAGTATTGGGCTGGTGATTATAATCCTAAATGACTTTCTATCAGAAGACATTTAGCTTTTTTAAAATTCTGATTGTCTCTTCAGAACCTGAAATTAATTTTCCCTAATTTTCTTTAAAAAAAGTGTGACTTCATAACCAGAAAATCATTTTCCCTATTTTTCTTTTAAAAAACAAGGGTAGAATGTTGTAATTTTTAAAAAATTATGTGCAAGAAATTTCCAAGTTCTCATGTGTTTGATAGAATCTCTTTATATGTTTCTTGCTCATGTATTCATTCTTCTTTACTCATATGCTAGAATATTATGCTCTGTATTCTTACAGATACTTAGACTTCATTTTTTTAAGTATAATAAGGTACACAAATTAGCTGGACTTTAGCACTGAACAGAGCAATAACTAAACTTTTAAAACTTGTCTCGGGACTCTGAGAGATAGCGTGTGAGACTATTTCACAGTTACTTATATTGGTCACTGTGCATTCTGAAAATGTTCAAAGAATGTATAAAATATAAAAACTTGCTTTGCAAATGTAGTATAAAAGTCAGCACTGTCTTATGTACATTGAGTCTCACAGAACAACATCTTTGCTTATTTTTTGATGGTACATTAAAACTGATCATCTTAAACAGGTGTAGTATTAGATGAAATACATTGATGTGTAAAGATCAGTGTTACAGAAAAGTAATTAAAAAATAGTAATACTAGTTTAATTGGACAATTTATGAAAAGCCATGTATTTATGCTGTGGATACTGCCGTTCCCAGATGGAAACTGTTTAAAGGCAAGATAATTAAAAGCAAAAGGAAAGAAAACAAGTATGCATCTGAAATAGAAAATCCTTAAATATAGGCCCAAATGTGTTGTCATCTGTTAGTCAAACACTGACTGTGTGTTTTTGAAATGCAGATAACAAATCCGTCCTGCAACTGTATTCAAACACTCTGATCTGCATTAGTGAAAGGGCAGAAGTTTGCTGCCATCGCAGCAGTGATCTGCTGCTCTTAGCGTGCACGCTTCTCCTCATCCAGAGTATGGTGTCAAAAACTGAGAATGCAGACTTTCACAATACTCACTGTCAAAGTGCAAGACAATGAGTTTATGCTAATACACTTTCCAATACTGCTTTGCCCTGGCTCTGGATGTGGGGTGTGCATTAATAGAAGTTAACCTCACATTGCCAAGTTTTATTATAAATTAATCAGGGAAAAGGTATGGCAGGAGTTCTGATGAGAACTGACAGACAGCTGGTGGCCCATGGCAAGCTATTTAGTAGAGAAGGAATTGAATGGATCATACTCCGTCTGTGAAGGAGTATTTGGAATGTGCTCTATAGGAGTGTTAATGGAAGAGCTAGCTACTTAGGTAGCAGGTCTCACTTTATGTCTAAGAAATGTATTCTCCAGAATTGCTGTTTTGTTTTGTTCTTTTGATCTAAAATGGTAAGAGTAATTTGTAATTCAGTCTGGTTGTCTGACTGAGGAGCAGAACTACGTTTATGTCAGTGGGGATTTTTGTGACCTGCTTTCCCATGATGTCTCTTTGGGAGAGCCTTATTACCATCCGGAAATACCTCTGTTTCTCCGCTGACAAGTATAGGTGGTGTATGACACCTTCAGTCCCAGCGTAGAAGCCTGCAGTTAGGTGGGAGCAACGTGGATCTCAGTCTGCTCCCAATTTGGTCTCTTGTGTTCTGGTATTTTACAAGTCACAGAGAGCTGATTTAGTTAGGGTGTATCATACCACATTCTGGGGTGGTATCTTTATTAGCGGGTGGTGTTACAGGACTCTGATTCTTTGCTGTCCTCATAGCAAATGGGTGGGACTGGAGCAACAGTCTTCTAAATGGGACCTGGAAGTCAGGTGTCCTATACCAGCACAGCTAGGAATTTTGCGCACTGTGAAATAGATTGCATTTGCATTATGCTTTCATTTTATCATCAGCTTTGGATGTGAAAACACGAGGTTTCATATGTAGGGTTGCATGATGTGAATGAGAGCAGAACCTGGAAACACAACTTCAATCTAGCCGAGTCTGCTGTTTCTAAACTTGGAGCAGAAACCAGCTTGTTCTTTCTGAGCCTGTTTTGAGTGTATATTGCATTAGAAATTAAAAGTAGTTTGATTCAGTTTGTCACTGCAGTAAGCAGATGCCAAGTGTGAGTACACATAGGGACCAGATTAATTTCATGAGTGTTACAGTTCTATTTTTTTCAGAAAGGAACCTCAGTTCAAATTCCTCACTGTAGGACGTAGTGGGGGCTTCACTAGAATTTCAAATTGCTTGTGACTCTCAGCTCAGGCCTCAAGGCCGTGTTCCATTTGTTTTAATCCTTGAATGCAAATTATGTTTTTTATCTAATTAATAATCTGTGGAACAAGCCAAGCAAAACGTTGCAGTACAGCCTTCTCTAAAATCTGTGTGTTTTCTCATATTTTAATTCTATACGTTGGATTTTGATTCTGTTGTATCTGCTTCCTAAGAATTACTTGCAACAGCCATGTGTTTGCAAAAAACACCAACCCACCCAAGCCCTGCATATTTGCTCTGATTTGGTGAAAATGCTTGCTTCCGATTTCCAGCAATGAGGAAGAGCTAGAAAGTCTTAAGAACATTAATTCCTTAGGAACTCATTACTGTTATTTATATAAATAGTTTTGAAAACTAGAAACCCATGAGTCTAAACTTCCCTGCCTTTAAGAATTACAAAAATCTTAGGCTTCTCTTTTTAAAAAGACAATACCAAGGTACTTTTCACTTTGGTTTTCACTTTTTATTATTTATATAGAATACTTTTTTAAAATTATAGTCGTTCTTAGAACTTGCTTAGGAGTTGTACACCATAATAAAGATTAAAAAAACCTCTACATAAACCTTTCACGTTGAAAAGAAGAGAATAAGCATAATTCTGGTGTTTTATAACCTGGTATTTTCAAACGCTAACCTAAAGAGAGTGCTGGAACATTAAATGCAGTTGTTGGAGGCAGTGGCAAGGTCACAGGACCCAGAAGTCAGGAGTCAGAAAATCTAGATTCTATTCTTGGCTCTGTCGCTGACTTGTTGCCACCCAAATTTGCTACAGCCCAAGATCCTCGTATGCAAGGTGAAGCATAATGATACTTAATTTGGGAGAGTATTTAGAGCTCTGTGGGGAGAGTACTAAGGATTATTGCATTTCTATTCCATGGAGAAAGCTATGAGCCAAAACAACAAAACCCAAACACCTAAATAATACTTTACTGTATTTATTCTCATTCTTCCTACTGTATTTATTGATTTTGATCTACTTAACTAAGTCCTTCTGGAGAAAATTTGACTTAGCATATTTATTTAACAATGCCTGCTTAAGGGACACATACTTACAGCTAATATTTTTAAGGCAGTCTTACTAATACAGTATTTGTTCATTCAAAGGGCTCCCTTTCAAACATGAAGAACAGAGATGCTGGCTCACCCACTCAGGTAAATGCAGAGCAGCCAAACAAGAACAAGAATCCTAACGTAACATGGCTCTGTGAAGAAGAATCCTTCAGTGATGTAACAACTCCATCTTATAAAAAACCTCTCTATGGCATCTCACACAAAATCACGGAGAAGAAGAACCCACCAGGAGCAGAGCAGTTTGCTTCTTATGAGTTGTTTGAAAAAATCAACCCCAGCAGTCCCTCACATCTTCGGACTTTGAATGACCAACGGAAAAGGGACTCTGCTACAGCCATAGCCGTAACAGCAGCCACCACAGATGCCGACCCAAATATATATTCTTTGATACAGAAAATGTTTTACACGCTTAACACCCTCAATACCAATATGACTCAGCTTCACAGTAAAGTTGACCTGTTGTCTTTGGAGGTTAGCAGAATTAAAAAGCAAGTCAGTCCAGTAGAGTCCGTTGCAGACTTCAAGCCTCCCCCGGAGTATCAGCTGACTTCTGCAGAGCTCAAACAGATCATGGATCAAAGCACATCAGGCGGAGACCTAGCTTGCCGGTTGCTAGTGCAGCTCTTCCCAGAGCTCTTCAGCGATGACGAGTTCAGCAGAAGCTGCAGTGCATGTGGCTTTCTCAACAAAAGGAAACTTGAATCTCTTCATCTACAGCTTATCCGTAACTATGTGGAAGTTTGTTATCCTTCTGTGAAGAATACAGCTGTGTGGCAGGTGGAGTGTTTGCCTCAAGTCAATGATTTTTTCAATAGATTTTGGGCTCAAAGGGAAATGGAAAACAGTCAGCAGAGTGTGCAGTCGTCTGGTTTTTATGAGACTGAGCAGGTCGAATCCTCTCATTTTATGGAGGATAAAGAGCAGGAGGAAGCTTTGTCCTTGGACAGGAGTAATGCTATTGCCTCAGATTACATGCTGGATGCTCAGGATCTCAATGAATTTTTAGATGAAGCTTCTTCTCCGGGGGAATTCTCTGTTTTTTTGTTACACAGATTGTTTCCAGAACTCTTCGACCACAGAAAATTAGCTGAAAGGTACAGCTGCTTTGGAGACTCTGGAAAACAACTGCTGGATCCTCATCGGCTTCAAATAATCCGTAGGTACACTGAAATTTACTTTCCAGATGTGCAAGAAGAAGCAGCCTGGTTGCAGCAATGTGTTCAACGAATAAATGATGAGCTTGAAAATACTTATATGGATGGGAGTGAATGTGATCAGATGAGAGATGACTGTTACGATTCTTCTAGTTTACCAGATGATGTATCAATAATAAAAGTAGAAGACAGTTTTGAATATGAAAAGCCTGGCAGGCGCTCAAAAAAAATTTGGCTTGTACCCATAGACTTTGACAAACTTGACTTTCCCCCTCCTGATTTCGATGTCCCTGTGCCGGATTACTTGTTGAACAAAGAACAGATTAAAAGCATATATGAAAGCAGTCTTTCCATAGGCAACTTTGCCTCTCGATTGCTTGTTCTTTTATTTCCTGAATTGTTTACTCATGAAAACTTACGGAAGCAATATAACTGTAGTGGATCTTTAGGCAAGAAACAGCTCGACCCCACTAGAATTAAATTAATTCGACATTATGTGCAGATACTGTACCCCAGAGCAAAGAATGACAGAGTGTGGACATTGGAGTTTGTTGGGAAGCTTGACGAGAGGTGTCGACGAAGAGACACGGAGCAAAGGCGCACATACCAACAGCAACGGAAAATCCACATACCAGGGCCCGACAGGAGGGAATTTCTCAGCTATGCAATAAATGCCGAGAGGTTTCGAGAAGAATTCGAAGGGCCACCACTGCCACCAGAAAGAAGCAGCAAGGATTTTTGCAAGATACCACTCGATGAACTCGTTGTTCCTAATCCAGACTTCCCTGTGCCTTCTCTGTATTTGCTGTCTGATAAGGAGGTAAGAGAGATAGTGCAGCAGAGCCTGTCTGTCGGCAACTTTGCTGCCAGGCTTCTCGTAAGACTCTTTCCCGAGCTCTTTACTCCGGAGAATCTCAGACTGCAATACAACCATTCAGGTGCTTGTAACAAAAAACAGCTCGATCCTATCAGACTGAGACTGATCCGTCATTACGTGGAGGCAGTTTACCCTGTGGAGAAAATGGAAGAAGTATGGCATTATGAATGTATACCGAGCATTGATGAAAGATGCCGGCGTCCTAACAGAAAAAAGTGTGATATACTGAAAAAAGCAAAGAAAGAAAAAAAGTGACAGGCTCTTTTAAATTCATAAGACTTTGACCACTAAATTATTGTCAGGATTATGCTTTGGTTTAGACTGAAGGGCCTGTCGAGAGCTGAGAGCGCTCAGCATCTAGGACAGTCAGGCACTAAGTTTGTTGCGTTTTAATGTGTGTGGCATCTATGTGGGCACGGCAGGGGTGGGGAAGTGGCTTACTACATTTGTACATGGCTAAAGACCGTAAGTCATTGGTGATAGAGCTATCAATGACTCACTGAAAGCATGGTTTTGACTGGTGCAAATACATGTATTGAAACTGTATCACACCACTCCCCATTTCTGCATCTTCCTTTTTTTCACTTTATAGTAATAAATAATTTTTATTTTTTTTAAATCATGCTCTTCAGGGGCAATTTTTCATTATACCCTTATAAACAGTCTTTGAAATTTAAACTTAATTTGAATTTGAAAGTGCCATGTTCATTGGAAATCATTGGAATATTAGACTGTGCTTCTACAGTAATTGCAGCTTCCCATTTGTTTTGTTCTTGGTGATACTGAGATACTGAAAATAATACCATGTCAAATTAACTATTGAAGAATTGAGATATGAGCATAGACGCAATGTGAATGTTTTTTTTTTATATTGACACCACAAGCTTGATCCTGCCCCTGTGAGTTCTTTTTTTTGTTTTGTCCAGTGTCACTGCTGGTGTGACTGAGGATGGCTCACCTGAATAAAGCCAGCAGAACAGACCCAAGCCTATACCCGTGGAATGTCTTGCCATCGCCTGCTTGCCACTCTATTTGTAAAATAACAAAGAAACAACAACAACAAAAAAGACCTGAAACAGGAACTTAGAAAAAATTTTACACCTTACTCTCTATCAATATGATTCCAAAGGTTTCCAGTGTTCATATTGAAATACATATATAAAAAGTACGTGCAAAGATTGGTTTTGTGATGAAATTCAGTGTTTCAGGGTCCCCCATGTACGAGCTGTGGTAATGTAACTCATTCTTTGCGTGAATGCAGCAGCGTCTGAATATTTTGGGTGTAGGGATATTGAACTCCCTCACTTTGCCAAACTGATTTAGTGTAATTAGTAGTTATTTGGAGGCATAACTGTGTAGGTATAACTTAGGTTCATACGGTCAAGTTTGCATCATTAATATGTTCAATTGTAACAAAGACCCCCCAGAACCCAATATGAATTTGCTGTATGACTTGTCACTGAAGAGTGCTGCTTTAAAACTAGTTTTCCTCTTTTTTTTCTTCTTTTATTTTTTCTTTTGATGCTGATAGAAATGGTGAGAGTCAAACATGGACTTTTAAGACAGTAAAGGCAGTGATTGCTTACTGACATCACTGGAACACCTTGAAGCAATTGATGTTCTCTGTGGTCCTTTTTTGGTTTGTTTTTTTTTCCTTAGATGGGTCATAGTATCAAATTTGAAGTCAGTTCCAGTATAATTTTCTATTGTAGAATTTTTAAGAAAGTACAAAATACTTGATATTTTTACTTCAGATTTTTAGAATTTGTTGTTCTTAGAGTCATATTGATCCCTTTCTTTTGAAAGCAAAACAAAACGTTTTTTTCTGATGGCAAGAACTAGTAAAATTATGTTAAACCAGGAGTAAATCATAATAGATAGTAGCATTTGCTCATTTTCCCCACATGCTAGCAACATTCTCAAAGAATGTATGAAGAAAGTCATGAATGTACTAAATAATACACTGATACTGTTTATATCCATTTTAATGTTTCCCGTTGGTTTAAATAATAGCAGACCATGCACAAAATGGATATCAGAGCAAATATGGCTATAATAAAATGAAAACATTTTACCAAAGATAAAGAACTGATACCACAATGTCTGCATCTTACCTTTCATTTTAGTGCATAAATTTAGTAAATTGAATGTATTGGAAACCAGGATTTTATCTTGTAATTGTATGCTACCTAGCACCTCTGTTAAATTTTTTACATGCACTTTCATGGGAGATATAAAATGACAAAATATTAACAGCTGCTTAATTTGTTGTTGTGAGTGGCTAGCCAGAAGGTAAGAAATATAATTACATTTTCTTATCTTAATGTCATACATGTCTCACCACTTAGTGATTTTGAAGCTCCCAGAATAATTCAATATATATTAATTTTTTGTACGATTGACAGATGTTACTAGCTAGCATGCAAATTTGAGATGTACTGACTTTTACTGTAGATTAAATAAAAAAATCAGTCCATTCATATTATCTACTAATTAGTGAAAAAAGAATCTTCACCTTTTAAATTACATTTTTGAAAGTTGGATAGTAATATTTTGTTTTTTTCTCTTCTGTCTAATTGCTGCGTACATTCCTTTTATCTCACTCTTCACAACCCTATCATGAGTCATTTGATTGTATGTTTTATAACATATCAAGAAAATACAGACATATGGACAGCGACATAGTTCACTAATGAAAGCTCTTGCAGTGCATCTGAAGTACAGCCACTTCATCCAGTTGGTCAGTCTTGTAAATAAATTAAAGGTATATTATTTTCATACATGAGGAATGTTGTCTGGTGATTGCTTGAGCACAAGCAGGCATCTTTTCCTGAAGTCTGTTACTAAGATCTGAGATAACCTTAGCAAGTCGGACAATACGTAAATGAAAAAACCTTGGTTTGCTGCAGCCATTTTAAAAATTTTCCTGTCTTTCAGACCTTTTTAGTTTAAAAGAACAAACTTGTCATTTTGAAAGTGAGGCTATGATAGGAAGATTGCTATGTATTGAAGCGTTTGGAACCTGCATAGCCATGCGCACACTGACTTCCTATGGATGAACATTACCTTCTACCTACCAGGTCAGTAAAGCCCGTTAAGGTGAATATGAAGTGTCTTTATCTACTTCTTACAGTTTAAATTTATCAACTTTGGATTAGCATTGAATAGCCCACTTCTAACAGCTTTCTGAAAGAAAGTGTAATATATCCTGTCTATTTTTGTGTCTGGCCCATTTTTCACAAATGAAAGACTGACTTAGAAGCTCTGTAAACAATGTTAAACAGCACACCAGAACGGAGATAAGTATGCAACAGTTCATTGCCTGTTAACTGTATTCAGCTGACAGAATCAACAAGTTTGCAAATGAGAAAAATCTTTACTTGAAGTCAACCTTATGTTGATGCATTACAGCCACCGAAGTGTTTCATGTTCTAGGAAATGTTTGTGACTTTTTTTCTTATCTTCAAAATGCATATAATTTTATTTTTAGGTACATTTTTTTAAATCTGTCATTTGTCTCTTTTCAGTTATTGTTTGATATTTATATTATAGCAGAGAGAAACAGGATTGTGTGCTCCACACTACAAAGGCACAATAGGTTTTATTTCATGCTGGAAGGGGCTAACATGAATTCTACAGCCCCAAGAAGCACAGCAAATGATACGCAGGTTTTATTCATAGTTTGGTTTTATTCAGATTTTGTTTTGCTGATTAAAGGGATATGAAACAGCTGGAAAATTCAGTGTCTTAAGCTTGCATGTGTTGAGGATGGGGCATAAGTTGACAGGTGTTCTTATTTACCATGCATATTTTAGTTGATTGTACTTAAAATCTATGGGAGAACAATCATGGCAGGTTCTCAAGCCTATGATTTTTATGAGTAAATGAAACGCACTCCATCACTGTCATTGCCAAAATTTCTTCATTTCCACAGTTTGACTTTCTGATTTTTTTCCATTGTTACTGCAACTCAGCATCAACAGGGTTATGGGTTTTTTCTCAGGAATATTCTGAAAACATGTGCTTGAAGTTGTTTAAAATGGATAGATGAAGTGAGGGTTTAGTTCCCTGTCTTAATTCTCTCTGTCTTTGCTAAGAAAGGCAGAAAAAGAAAGAAGGTTTGTCTTCTACCTACTTTTTTTGTGCTGGTAAATATTAAGACGGCTAAATTCATAGCAGTGACAGTGCTTTCAAAATTCTGATTTTACCCTCTCCGTCATAAAAGTCATTTCATTTAAACTTCTCACTGGTAGTGATAGTCTTATTTTCTTACAGAAGTTTCTCACAGAATACATAATACTCATCGTTATCTTTGTCACAGCTCATACAAACCCTGTTCTGAGAAGCCAGCTCTCCTGCAGCAGTCCTGGCTGAAGGAGCTGCCCTGGGCTGGCCAGTCTCAGCACTGGAAGCAGATGGCTCCTAACAAAATCAGAACTCTATCATACTCATTTTCCTTAAACTTCATCTGACTGGCAGGAGATTAGCCCCTTACACTGTATTATTTTTATCCAGCCTGTTCGTTTTTGTAATTTTCTAGATGCTGTCCTTTCTAGTTAGTGGCCATAAAAGCCTGAGACATGGGCAGACCATCTGCTTACTCCATTTCCTGATCTGTTCCATGATGGGCGCTGTGGTCCCCACTGAACATTTTTCTTTCATTAACAATTCAGAAAGAACTTTGATTCTTGCAGGAAGTGAAGAGCTGTAATAGCCAAAAAGTGGGCAAAATCACCACGTGTCCAGTCACACTAAACTTTGTGTTAATAGATGGAAACAAATTGTGATTAGTGAAGACTGGAGGAAAACGGCTAATTAGTATCTCCCCACCCCCAATGTCAAGTAATCATTCCCAGTTTCTTTCACAAATTTCATTATGGCAAAACAGTTGTTTGTGATTGTTTCCAGAGGCATTTTGTAGTCTTGTGTGTTAGTGCTTACTTCTCTGGGAGGCAAAATATTCCTTTAATGTTAACACTTTGAGGACTGTACCACTTTGGTTAGCTGGTAAGGTCATGTGTTAGCAAGGTCTACAAACGTTTCCTGAAAAAGAAAAATCCAGAGGTACCTGTCAGCAGCAGGAACGAATCACTCAATAGGATCACATCCTACATGTGTGATTTGATCCCTCGTATAAAACCTAGAGTTTGGGTTTATGTCATGTAATGCTCTCCCTTGTCTCTTGCTCTCTATCTCTCTTGTTCCAAGAATTAAAAAAAAAACCAGGGTCTCCTTGAAGTGCTTGTCTATATATACGTTGAATGCTGAAGTACTGGAAACAAGAATTTTGGCTTCAGCATTACTCAGATTTGCAGGGCTCCCACGCATCCCCCTTTTGCATTCCTTTCCCCACATGCTATCATAGAATGGCCACTGCAGCTGGCCTGCACAGGCGGTTGGGTGCTGTAATTTGGTAAGCGCTGAAGGTAGGCTGTCCTGTTCTGATGTGCCATTACAGAAAAAACCAACAACAAATAAAACCCAGAAACACTTTGATGCTTTTCTGTTCTAAGGAAACAAGAACTACCTATTATTTTGGGGGCCAAAGGAGTCAGAGTGTAATCCCCCTCCACGTTGATCTGTAGGCAGCAGAACTCAGAACCCGTTCAGGAGTGTCAGTATGTGCCTGCTTTAGTTGCCCAGGCTGACTCTTCTGCTAGACCTGAGTCCAGCTCCTGTGTAAGCGATTCCCCAATATTCCTTCACAGGATTCTCCCGCACCCTGCTCCGTAACGCAGGCTGGCCCACATGCAGCAGGTGCTGCAGCATGTAACGTTGCTCCTGCAGCAGGTGGAACATGCAAAGCTGTCAGATAACGCTGGGTGCTGTGCAGTGACAGCTGGGTCCTGTACCCACAACCTGACGGTGCCTGCCTCTTACAGGACCAGGCAAATTCTAGATCAGGTTATCCCTCTGTGCAAGGGCAGGGATGGTGGCCATTCTGGGCTCCACGCCTGGCAGCCAGCATAAGGTTGGATTCGTCCGTGGTTAATGCAGACGTAGCTGGGACAGCACAGTCATCTCGGCAGCCTCCAGTGAACTTAGTCACGTGTCAAGCCGTCCAAACTATCCTTTATGACCTCTCGGCAGTATCTTTGCGAGGAAGCCCTTTCATGTAGTTCCTCCACCATGCAGATGCCTGTATCCTGGAGCAGGAAATTCATTACAGCAGTGAGAGAAGGGCAGAAGCGATGATCATTTACCCATTCACTGTCCGTACCCAGAACTCTTGAGCAGAAGGAAAAGCATGTATATGTCTCCCACCACTCAGCAGTCAGTGGCAGTAGCAATTTTGTACTTGATTAGTGGCAGTCTCCGTTTTAGGAAGATCATTAAAACTTCTGTTTGACCACTTCTTACTACTTTGACGTGTCCTTTGACCAGACACCTGACCATGTTATCAGATGAACTCCATCACCTTCCATTCCCAGCTGATAAAGGGAAGATGCACAGACGATTCCCGAATAAGTTTAGGTGTCCTTTACATACACACATTCTATGTGAGCCTACTTTGTCTAAAAGCCACCTGAATGTCCGGCAAAAACTGTGGCTGTGATGTGCCTGTTCCTACACCTCTGAGAACTCATACAGGCTCTGCTCACCTGGCACACACATCAGTCATTAACCAAGCCTTGTCCTTCTTTAGCTCACAGTCCAAATGTTTGAAGGCTGCAGAAACAAGCGCAACCTGCTCAGCAGCATCTGGCCCCAATAAAAAGGTCTGATCAATACAGAGAAGCTTATCCAGCACTGATCAATGTAGCTAAGTGGAACAGCTACTCACCTTCCTGTTGTCATAGTTTCCCTCCGAGATCACCCTGCCTGTGGCTGAAGCTTTTTTTTCCTGAAGCCAATGGGTACAGTTCTCTCTCCAACTATTTCAATCCTGAATCCACAGAGGGTGCTCCCAGCCATCACTTCATTAGAAAGCCTGCCTTTGGTTTCCTTTACTGTGCGGATACCGCTAGTGGATCAACACTTAAACCAATCAAAGCCCGCTTCTACCTTCCATCTGTCAGTGAAGACCTGGTTTTGGTAGCAGTCACGGAATAACACAATGGTTTGGGTTGGAAGGGACCTTTAAAGATCACCTAGTCCACACCCCCTGCCATCAGCAGGGACATCATTCACCAGACCAGGTTGCTCCAAACCCCATCCAGCCTGGCCTTGAACACTTGAGGGATGGGGCATCCACAGCTTCTCTGGGCAACCTGTTCCAGTGTCTTACCACCTTCATAATAAAAAATTGCTTCTTTATAACCAATCTAAATCTACCCTCTTCTGGTTTAAAACCAATGCCCCTTGTTCTGTCACTACAGACTGGTAAAAGGTCTCTGTCATCATTAGGAAAGGGCTAGTCTTGATTGCAAGCTCTTGTCTACTTTACTTCCCAATAGACTTTTGCAGAAGTTAAAATCTATGGCTCTGGCCTAATACTGTATTCATATTCTGTGCAGCTCAAGAAGTTACCCTGCCAGTGCTCTGTCTTAAGTCATTGGCTTTCAGGGATGCAGCTTTCTTGCCCATCTTGGATGCCAGGCAGACGTTGGCTTTTTTTGTTGTTAACTGTTTTTATCTTGCACAGAACAGACTCTTTCAGAAACTTAATTCCTTCATGTCTGTACCTTGGCTATCCCCAAGCCCCAAAGCATTCCTGGGGCTCGTGGATGGGGTCCTATTCTGGCCCTATAAGCGCTGGTGTGTAAGCTACTGCTGCTGGAGGCGGCAGGCAGTGTGACCACATTCTGACAAGCACTTAGGTAACAACTGGTCACTGACCAGCAACTGGAGCTCACTGACATATTGCTCATAACACATCTTTCTGTCACAGCACTCTCAAAACTAGCCGGCTGCAACAAGGCTTTTACCATCCCATACCAGGTTAACTTCAGTAAGTGGCTCCCACACCTTGCCCCAGCACAGCCACCAATCCCCCACAAGGTTTCAACAGTTCATCTACTGTTCATGCTGTTTCTTCATACTCTTCAGGCTGGTCCCTCTGCTTCTTGCCTCTGCGGCATCATTCTCGTCTCCATCCAGGGCACTCTCTCTTCTTCCTCCACTTCTTCCAGATCTCTCTTCATCCAGTGCTCCTCTTCCATACCCCTTAGAGCTATTCAACTACTTCACAGAACCAGCCACAGCTGCACCTTATCCCATCAGCCAGCCTACCACCCCTGAAGCCAGCCCACAGCTGTATATTATCAATGTTAATTAACCCAGTTTCATTCCTCCACATCAGGTGTCCTCAAACTTTTTAACCAGGGGGCTGGTGCATGGATGCAGTGGCAGGCAGTCATCTGCGGCTGTTTGGTTCCCCCCCAACCCCCGGTGAGGGGGCCCGGATTGAGGACCCTGGGAGACTGTATCCAGCCCACGGGCCGTAGTTTGAGGACCCCTGCTTTACATCTTTCTACTTGTTTCTCTCGGTGACCCTGGAGATTATGGGAGCCACCTACAATAGCAATGGTAGGTGGGATGGGGGAGCAGAGGATGCAGCTCATCTCTTTATTTCCATAGCACTTGGTGCAAGCTCCAACAAAGACAGTGGAGACAGCAATGCCCGCAATGAAAGTACAGCCTGCCATGTTCCTCTGGGTGCTTGCTATGCTGAATTCCTTAACGTCTGCAGTATAAGGATCACCAAAATCCCTTAGGAAAGCTTTCCAGGATCATGTCTTCTCAAGAACCAATGTTTTTAAAAGGTCACTATGCCTTTAAAATATTAACTACACATATATCTGCATCTTTAAGCATCTACACATTCATTAAAAAAAGCCCAAAATAGCACAGATTTTAGTTATGCCTAAAGAAAGCTAGAAATTACTTTAAATCCCACACACAGTAGCCACCACTTTTAAGGCTACAGACAGCAGCAGGTACAGCCTGCTTAAACAGTCATCAAGTAACTGTTGGCAATTGAGCCCAACAGTTCCCATGCACTCCTGACCAGGTGAGCAGTATCGCTTCCTCTCACCTTGGAGACAATTTATGCAGTGAAAACCAGTCATCGCTTTCCCAGAGCTTTTATGCTTACCTCATAGTCTGATGCTTAACCAGAGCACTAGGTCTGCTTTGTGAGCAACAGTTCCTTGCCAGTGCATTTAGATTTCAGGAACACCAAAGAAAATGTGTCCTGGAATATGCTCCTGCTGCCTACTCTCTTCTTCCCTCTGGGCTCTCCAGAGCAGGTAGGGAGCAGACCATGGACTGGACGAGCAGTAGCTAGCTGCTCCTACTGGCCAGTTGTCCTACACACACACACCTGCTTGTGGCTGTCTAAACACATAGAAACAGAATAAAATCTCTGCCTGTGCCACAGTTCACACAAGTTGCTTGTGTTGGGAGACGGATAGGTTGTAACGCAGGGGTCTTCAAACTACAGCCCCCCAGGGTCCTCAATCCGGCCCCTGGTATTTACAGCCCCCCCCGCCGGGGGTTGGGGGGAAACCAAGCAGCCGCAGATGACTGCCTGCCACTGCATCCGCACGCCGGCCCCCTGGTTAAAAAGTTTGAGGACCCCTGTTGTAATGTTTTCAAGTGTGAACAGTTACTCCAAAGATGCCTGTCCTAAGTTGACAGTATTTTCCTGTAGTAAGACAGACATGAGCTTTTCACCACAGTATGGTCTGACCTTTGCTTGGATCTTTACATCACCCAAGTATTAAATATTCTCTTAAATGCCACACTGAAATGAATATGTGACAAGCCAACATTTCATTTTTGCTCTGCACGGCTACTTAAATACTAAAAATCAGCAGTACTACATGCATATCCTCCCTGATCTGCCTTCTCCCTGAGAGCAATCACTGCCATCATTCATTCTGTGGCACCGTGAGGATTCCTGCTTAGAAATACACAGCTGCAATCAGTATCCTTCTGTATTCTTGGTATAGCAGGAGCGTACAGAAGCACAGAGTTGGTATTCTTAACCAAGACCAAACCAATAATGAAAGAGGAAGCAATTTTACATAACTGGGGGTTTTATCCCTATTATCCCTAACTATTTCACGAATCTAGAGAGAAAACTAAGAAAGCAGTTCTGCTTGTGGTACTGTCAGCTTTAATGTAACCTTTCCAATGAACAAAATTAGACAGCAATTAAACACTGATCAAATTAGTCTTTATTGGTTCATTATTTCTAACATCTGTAAGGGAACTGCCTGGAAACGTAAGGGTTGGTTCTTTTATCCCACAGTACCATGAAAGAAAACTAACAGCAAAAAATGACAGGCTTATTGTATGAATATTGATGTACACAGCAGAGGGAGCTAATATTCTGACACAAGCCCTTAAAAAAGGGTACTGTAATTTTGTTTAACCAAAATTCATATTTAACAACAAATAATGGTTTTCTGCAAAAATCTTACAGTGCCACATGCAACCCACTGTTACTTAAGTACATCCTGTTTGGGCACCTTTAAGTTTTTCCAGCGCCTCAAAATTACTTTGTATTTTTCACTTTCGGTTTTGTTAGATACTTTTTTAAAGACTACCCGCATAACTACAGCAGTTCCTGTTTCTTTATCTTCACCTACTATGAGATCCAGGGTGTCACCAACTTTCACCTGGAAACAGAAAGAGAAGATGAGTGATTATTAACATTCCCTGGGGAAAACAAATCCCCACAGTCTACGTCCAATTTTAATTTTGTTCCTTTCGTTCCGTTTAATATCCTTATCTCACAGCAGCAGAGGAAGGCAAGCAATACTAGACCGACTGACTATAGATCCTCCAGCTATGAACATCTAGGCAAGCCCTGGCAACAGGCAATTAAATCTCACAACTTTCTCCGCCAAGAGCTTTACCCTTCCTGTTCTACAACCAACACCTAACTCAGTGAAAAAGGTGTAACGTGGTATTTTTTTTTCCTGAAGGGTGTTTCCTGCCAATCTTTTTTTTATCAACGCTGACACAAAACAGCAAAATGCAAAGTTCTCCCTCCTGCCTTTAAAACAGTTTAAAGTGTTTTAAAAACCAGAGCACTCTTCAACTGCTTGTGCTCCTTTCAAGTGTCACAAAAGCAGTATGCCTATCAAAAACTAGCCTTAACTTTAAGGGATTGGGTACTAAACCTTTTTTTCCTATTGTCCTTTGATGACACCACCTAGGATCACCCTCACAGAAGGGGTGCATACAAATATGTCACCATTCTGGTGAGCTCTGCTGTAAAAGAGTATGGGCTGCAACCCTTCTGGCTCTTCTCCTAACTGCGTTCCTGTGTGCTCTATTACAGGTACAATAACATGTCCTGAGCTACCCCAATTTCAATCCCTTTCCATCATCAAACTTTCTCTTTTTCTTTAATCATGTGCCTGCTCCATCAATATCTCAGATGTAATAATTCCTACTCCATCAACCTTGCATATATATCATTCATTTCCTTCAGCAACTTGGAAACTTCTGCCCTTGCTGCCGTCTGCCTTCCTCCTGACTTTCAGCCTTAGATTTTACTCTAAGAACACAAGTCTCCTGTCTCCCCTAGGGGATAATAATGTCTTACCCAGGGAATCACAGTCACACACACACACAAAGCTGGAAGTGGTGTTAGCAACGCTATTCATTCACCTTTGCAGAGCGATTTAGGGAGAAGAGGTCATGCCTTAGTTATTTTCTTACACTTTACAAAAAGATTTAAATTTTAAAAAGTCTTACAGTTCTACTTTTCTTCCATAGTTTTTCTCCATTCAGCCTGAGTTCATTATGGTAGAATGCATCTTCTACTTTACTGAAGAAAAACAAGGTTTTATTGCATTTACAATGTGCAGCAGACCAAATGCAATTGTTTCTTTGCAGATACACAAGAACACCATTCATGTGCAAGGCACATTTCCACAACTCTAATTTGCGCAGAAAGGATACCTTTATTTAAGGTCAGGAGAGACTTGAACTGGAATTAAAGAAAAAGTCTTTCATAGATATTAAAGGAATAGAGTATAGCTGCTCTGTGCCACAGGTGCAAGCAATAAAAAGTCATTTCTAAAGGCCTGTCCCCTGAATATCCAACGAATAATGTCCCCTTTCCTGCACCGCCCAGTTTAATAATTTTTAAGTGATTGCTATACTAATACTCTGTTCTAACAACACTGCAATATAAGGCTTCTGCAGGTTGCATTAGATCAAACATTGTGATATATTTATAGACTGCACATTAACCTGGTTCACCTGGTATGTTAGGTTTATACTTACCATCTCCTATTTCTACAGCCATTATGTAGCATATACTTTACTCCCTCAATCTCAGATTAGATATTTTTGTATTACTTAGTACAGTATTTTGCATTTTCTTCATTTTAAATGAATAGTGGCTGATAGAAAATGCCTCCACAGCAATCTTAGAAATATCGCAGACAGTGAAAAGCAGAAAATAGGCTCTTTCAAGGGAGGTAGGGTAAAACAAACGAGAACACCCATACAACCGAAACATATTTTTAGACAGTCAAGACAGCTACACCCAAAGAAAACTCACATACTGAGTTATTCCAGCAACAAAAGGGTATCAAACCTCAAATTTTAGATGCATGACATCTTTCTCATCAGCAGGTTGTTTCTTCCTTACTTACTTTCTTGCAATGTCTAGACCAGCTTTCATGATCACATCGTATCGAAGAGACTGCACTACTTTTTCAAGATCCTTGTAATCTTTTACTACATTTGGGTCATTTTCAAATTCATCTTCCCAATTGCTTTCCCCTTCATCTTCATCCTCTTCTTCCTCTTCTTCTTGTACGGTTTGTCTGCTCCTTTTAGAGCTTTTGTTACTTTTGTTCCGCAGAGAAAGTACAGAGATATACTCTGGGGAAAGTTTTAGTGCACAGAGTTTTACTGGGGAAAAACTGAAACATCTTCTGTAGTTTACTGTGCTTGCTTGACAGCTACAGAATACACTTCTCCTCCAAGAGGGATACAGTTTATTAGAGGGGAATTTCTCCCACAGTCCAAACCAGACATTTAGTTTTCTAAAAGTAGTGACGGGGAGTCTGAAGCCAGTCATAGCATACCCTAAAATAAAACAAACATTCATATGTAAAAATTAGCAACTGCTCTGACTATTGGAAGGATTTCTCCAGGTATGGCATAATAGTTACCGCAAAGATTATTATCTTGTTCCCCACAGAGCAGTACATCATCTAAAAGCACAAGGCTATATTGACTTTAGGATCTGCCCTTCTCCTACGCTATCCACCATTACAAAGAGCTAAAACACCACATGAAAAACAAACACTAAAACCCCCAGCGGAATACTCCCTTCGTAATTCCTTTTCTGGTGTTTAATATTAACTGTCCAACACATTTGTGGCATTTTCCTCCCTACATCTGAAATACAATTCACAAAATAAACAGAAATGAAGTTAACTATGTTATAAAAACCACAGGGAGACCTACATTTATTATCACTCACTCTCAATAAAAGCAGCTTGCTCAATACTGCAAGCAAGTAAGCCCAGAAGAGTCAAAAGCAGCTTGACTTCAGCTTCTGCTCAGACCACAACACTCCCACATGGCAGAATGCTGCACAACGTTCTCCCACTTCTCTGAATGGGAATCAGCATTGTGCTAGCGTTCAGGAGAAGGAACACTCCTCCATGTACCCCAACAGGACGGACACCAGCAACAACCCTCTCATGTGCTAGCTTCCCAGTACTACTGCCTTCTGGAGCAATCTCTAGCCTGGGAAAAGCAGGTGAAAACACCCCCCAAAAACCCCAAATGTCTTTCAGCTCTCTTAGAAATTGATTTACAGTCCTTCCTAGCTACGTGGGGCACTGGCTTTTATTATGGCCTTGGAAGTGTGGAAACGAGCGTTTCTTCACAAAACTAGGGTTTGTTTTCCCCACATCCAAGTGAACTCGGCCGAAATCTGAATGAGGCACTTTTTGTGGCCCGCAAAAAGCCCTGATCAACGAGTCAGTTACCGTCCAAATAAAACCAACCACACCTCCCTCGGCTTTCTGTATTTAAATATGTGAACTTAAAATATATAACACATGGTTTAAAATTTAGGCTGGTGCAGTCCTCGCTGAAGACTTACGCCTCTCCTCAGTTGGGGGACAAATTCCTAGAGGAGTTATTTGAAAGTGTAAACACCTGTAATTACTTATTTTGGCGCTCGATCTTTGCTCCGCGTTGGGCGCCACGGCAGCCCCTGCCCGGGGCCAGCAGCGCCCCCGGCGGCCGCTTCCCCTCACGGAGCCCGGGCGCGGGTAGGCCGGCCCGCCCGGGGGATGCGAGGCCGGGCGCGGCGGGAGGCTGGAAGCCCGTTCAAAAGCAGGTGGCCAAGCCGACGCCAGCCTCCGCGGCGTGCGGTGGGGGCCCGCAGGCCACCCCGCCCCAGCCCCAGGGACGGGCCCTGGCCCGCCGGTAGGGCCCTCCGGTGCCGGGCCCGCCGCGGGCCGGAGCGCCCGGGGAGCCCCGGCTTCTCTGCCCGCTGCCCCAGCAGAGGCCGGCCGGCGCCCGCCCCCGCGCGGGGAGGCCCGGCGGGGCCCGGGGCCCGCGGCCGAGGCGCGATTACCTGGCTCCTCCAGGCGCCTGGGGCCCGGGCCTGCCGCTGCCGTCCCCGCGCCGCCGCTCGCAGGCCACAGCGGAGCCGCCTCAGCCTGGGCTCGGCGCCCTCTACCGGGGCCGGCTCCCGGCGGACCGGCTGCGGGCGAGGTGGGTGGCTCTTCCCTTCTCGCCGCCCCCTGCCCGCCGGTTTGAGCGCGGCGGCCGGAGGGAGCTGGGAGGGTGCCGGGCTGAGGCGGCAGCGCTGCCGCCCGCTCCTCAGCCCCGCGGCGGGAGGTCCCCGGGAGGAGCCGCCGGAGCCCCTTATCCCGCCACCGCCGCTCTCCCGCCCCACCGGGATGCGGCCGAGCTGATTCCCCATCGTTGTTTTTTCCGGTGTTGGCTCTTCCAGCGTACGCTGCTTTCGGCAGGGCCCGGCAGACCGCGGGCTTGCCTGCGGGGGTGCCTGGGCAGCATCCCCCGCGGCGGGCAGGGCCCTGCCCCCCCTCACCGCTCGGCCTGCTCCCCGGCTCTCACACTCCAAACACTCGGGAGTGGTTATGTTAATACTTTTCGTATCGTCTTGATTTTACATGCCTTTCATCACTCCCTTTGCAATACCTGCTGAAGTACTTTGCTTCAGGCCTCCCGGCCCTCAGTGCCGAGGGCCAACCCGTGTTTTCAGCCCCTCAGGCTCTGCCCAGATGCCCAAACCAGAAGACAGTGGAATTCTCTCACTGGGGACATGACTCCAGCAGATGCTGAGGTTTTCTCTGACCACAGATTAATTTGAAAGGCTTGGTCACCATAACAATCTAATCCAAATCCCATTGTGGCCTGGGTTTCCCCTGTCCTTATCTCTGCTACTTTCGTTCCCATTTTATCTCACTCTTTCACTCTGCACCTCTGTTACTGGTGGTAATTCGTAATCCCTTTCCTTCGGAGCTCAGAAACTAGGAGAGGCCCATCCTTCCAACTGCCTTCTCCCAGCTTTCTCTCTGCCACGCACCAGCACACCTCTCTTGGTGCTTCTGAATGCTCTGGTGGCTCAGCCTTTGGGGAACTCTCTGCATCCGTACAAAACGGGTACAAAATGCAGCCCCAGCAGGTTGGCAGCATTTTGTCCTGATGTAAACGGCTGTACACTGTTCAGGTTAATTTTGACAAATGAAATTGCTTCTCAGCTTTAAAGTTCTGCTTTAAAATGCCCGTCACCTCACTCAGCAGACTGATCCTCCCTTGGAAAATCACCAGCAAATACGGCAAGTGGTGCAACTGTGGAGCTACCGGTGCACAGCAGTTGTGCAATTAGTACAGACATTATAAGTGATTGCTTAATTTTAACCCTGTATAAACTTTGTCATAAAACATTTGAATGAGAGGTTTTTATGTCAGGGATTTTTTGTAATGGAGCAATTCCTTAGCAAAGCTGTTTTCTCTCTTTAGAAACCTCACTGGGAAGGAAGCTGTGAACATCTTTATGTCTTTGTGTATGTTGAATGTTCCAGTGTCCAGTTCTGTAGGATTCTGATCAATTTCTCTTGGGAATATAGCTGTTAGCTTTTTAGCACTTCCCCCCACCCCACCTTGTGTCTAAAAAATAAACATACATCTTTTTTGAGGCAAAAATACAGCTGGTAAGAGTAACGTTCTTGCATTCATAGTGGCACATAGTGAGTCAGAACAGAAATGAAGGTCCGAACGGTGAGGATTCCTTGAGCAGAAATGCTACCTCCTCTGTGGCAGAAAAACCCACACCCAAAACCCAACACCTCCCATCCACCCCACCCCCAGCTTTCCATACACCCTATTCTTTTCAGAGCTCTTAGGTCTCATGCAGGATTAAAGTCACACTCTAACTTTGCTAAAAGGAAAGATAACTTACTCTTAGTAAACAAAAGTATGTGTTAGTGCTTTTCTAGGTTAGTCTGGCATTATATATCCTTATTGCATCTTCATATTGAAAGGCAAGGTAAAGAACATGCCTAAAGTCACTCTGTCTTTTATGTTCTTCAAATATGATAATATAGCAACACCTTAAAAACCAGAAAGTGATCAATTCACCATTGGGTATCCTTTCCTGCAGGCCTTGCAGTTTGCAGAAGGTTAATAATGCAGTGCTCAGACAGGTCCCTCTCCATCAGAGAGGAAATGTAACTTGGATGTCATCAACAGGCATCGTGCATCTGATTTATCTCATCATTGCACAATCGCAGAGACACCACTTCTGTCATGCTTGCTTCATTTTCTAGTCCACCTACGTGGGCCATTGTTCTAGTTGCAGTAGTTAGAAGGTACATCATGTTTCTATTATATCTCAGTCACAAAAGAAGATGCTTACCAAGGTTTTTGACAGGATTCATTCAGCCCTATACTGTAGAGGAGCTTCAGTGTCACTCCAGTCTCCTTGTCATCAGATTCCCTCCATGCCACATAGTAAGAAGGGCTGTGATTGTCTTCAAGATTTGTGCTCCAGTTGTGAGGTCTTGACAACTTCCAACCTGGGACATTAAATGCATTTGTAATGGCCAAAAAGGCAACGATGAAGTTAATGTTCATTATTCCTGTTTTAACTATATCAAATTGTAATTACAACCAAAACGTTCCGAGGGGTGAAAACCAATATCTAATTTTTCTCTTCTTCCAGTTTACCATTAGATGGCAGCGAATAGCTCCCTCGCAAAGCTGCCAGGCTGCGCTCTCCAGAGGCTTTGCTCCAACACGGGGTAGTTAGACACGTATGTGACAAGGCTGTTCTTTAAGCTGCTTTCAGGCAATTTGAAGCTTTTTATTTTTTTAAATCATATGACACCTCAGCAACATACAGTCAAAAGTTTCAGCTTTGGTTGAAACCACTGATCATTCATTTCTGGCAGAAGAGTGGTGGTCTATGTATCCTTTTGAAGTCTGGGTGAGAAATTAGTCTGACCAAGATGTATTCTTCTTCCCATGGTTATTGTAATAGAATTATTTTTATAAATTTTTCCCCGCACCCCCCCCCCCCCCCCCCCCCCAAGTGGAGTCATCTTCTGTCTAGCATCTTCTGTCTAGGAAGGGCAATTCCTCTCCTGCTTACGGTTTTCATTTTCTGTTATTTCAATATACTCACTATGATCCATTCACAAGGAGATTAGTCTTTTAGTTTGGATAGCTCAGAGGAAAACTTCTTAATATCTTGTGACTTGTATGTTGGAATCTGTAATTGGGAATTCTCTCCCCACTGCCTAGGGTTTTTTGTTACCTTTATTTTCCTGCAAGTTGGTCAAGTGACAGCAGCAGATCTTCTGACGCTTGTTGCATCTCAAAATAGAGTCAAGAGCACCATGTGGCCATTCTAGCCCGGTGAGTAGCTCTAACATCCTGCAATGCACATCTCACCAGATTACTTGTCACTGCAGATTTAGCATCAGCATTACCTTGTTGGAACCACACAGCTTTTAAATGACACTGCTTATTTCAAAGTGTACTGAGAAGGTGACTAGACAGTGTTCAATTCATATTCATGCAGCCTGGGAAAGCACAGTGTCCTCTTGTGAGCATCACCTTTAAGTTTGTCCATATTAATTTGAATAATGAGCTAAAGCTCCCTGACTGCTAATTAATCTCTTCCAGTGTCACACCTATTGTAAGTGCTGAGATGTTCTCTTTTCTTATTCCATAGTCTGGAGCCAATTCCTCTAGCTTGTTACTTGCATCCAGTCTGTGACCAAATAATCCTACCATTTCTTTCTCTAAAGGCTGACTCTGGAAATTAAGCTTTCATGCAGCAGAAGCTCCTTTTCTAGCCCTTCCAGTACTGCCTTTTCAGTTGGCACGCTGCTCTAAACTGGTTTTTCTTTCTCACACATTTACCTATAGCATCTACTCTGCCATTTTTACTATAAACCATGGGGTTTATGCTCTTTAAGATACTTTTAATGTGTCCAGCCCCCATGCACACTGAAACTTGGCTTCATCTCTACTTACCAACTGTCTGTGTTGCCAGTTCATCTCTTGCAATAACAACCACATTATGAACTTCTGTCCACTTTTTCTTGTAGTCACACTGGCATCCTGCACATGGAATCCCTTTCCAGAAGTGAGCAAGGTCTCACAAAGTACCTTTGCTTGCCGCCTACTTATTCCTTGAAAACTCACAATGGATAATTAGATGAGTAAAGTAAGGTGGATGAGTTTCAGGTATTGTTTTATATTTCTTTAATAGATGAAGATATAGGCCCTTGCTAAAGTATAACTTTTTTCCCCCTCATCCTTTTCACTACCTGACTAATTTGGCTTTTGTCTGCCTATTCTCTTTTACAGTAGAAGCTACGTTGAGCCATAATGAGAAAGAAAATGGAGATGGGCAGTGCAGACTGCTCTGACTAGTGCTGGAGAAGCTGATAGAGGCCACCCTAATAAGTCAGAGCATGGTGACCCACCTAAACCAGAAATACATGGCTGCCTTGCCAGAGAAAATCAGTGTTACAACAGTAGTTAAGCAAATGGGAGGAAAACAGTGAGTAACTTCCTTCAGTCAGCCTGGTATCCAATCCAGCTACATGGAAAATAAATTCTCCACAGTTTCACTGCTAATCCTTCAAATCCCCAGTTTGGTGAGAGGTTTGCAATGAGATTTTTTTGTTTGGTTTTCCCTCCCTTTCTTTTTTGCCAATTGTCTAAAACACAACAATTTTTGGTAGGAAAAATTAATGTGCTCTTCCCTAAGACAGGCTTCCAGGCTTTCATTCATTCTGTAGTGAACATGCTAAGGTCCTGCTGGTCTTGGCTGCTGTTATAAGATTTATCGAGCTACTGGTAACAGTGGGTGACAAATGCAATAAAAAGCAAAAGCAATCAATTAAACATTTGTTATTCAAACCTTACTTATTAGCCATAAAACTACACATTCCACGAGCAAATGTTAATTAGTTTGAATTATTTGTTTACTTCTGTGTTTCCTCTGTATTCTCCTCAGATTAATGGCTTTACTATTAGAATAAAATGTTATCTTCTCTAATTGATAGTAACTAATTCAAGATATATGCATGCAAGTCTAACATAATTGATTTCCAATGAGGAAATTTAGATTGTTCCTCCATCTGTGTACAATTAAAGTTTTCTTTTTTTAGATTATGTTTTGTGTGAGGTTTGCTTTTTAAAGGAGAAAAAAAGCTGTTTAAAGTACTTCAGCTTCCATTGTGGCTAAAGGACAAAGTTGCCTTGGTTAGCATTTATAAATGTTACAGCATTAAGAAAGAAAAATGTATCTGTATTTTGATATAAAATTTTGATATAAAGCTTTGATGTAAAGAAAGAAATAATATAAATAAAGGTGCAATAGGGAGGGATAGAATGTGTAAACCACATAGTAGCAAGATCTGGGATGGTCTGTCTCCCAAGGAAGTGTGTCCTTGCAACACTTGCAATTTAAACTCTGGATGTTCTCATCACTAGGTGACGACTCTATCTCTGCACCTTGCCTAATGATACCCTGTGAGAAACAGTTCACCATCTAAAAGATACATGAAGTTTTAACACTCCTGGTGATACATGATACGTTTCCTTTGAGCAGTTCATCTTCTCAAATCCTAGGCTAGGCCTTTTTTCTATTATGAAATGGAAGAAGAGCTGATCTACCTTCTAGAACTTGTCTATTTATACACCTTTGAATCACATTTTTTCTTATTTCATCTTTTAAAATAAACAGTTTCACCTTTTCTGTTCCTGTTTATCAGAGTTCTCCATGAGTCATTCGCATTACCTTGTTATCTCTGCCTGTCCCATACCCAAACTAGAAATTAGCTAGAAAAGTTACAAAAGAATAAGCTTCTCAGGATGCCATGCGGCAGTCATGACTAGGAATGAATTCTGAAAGTGAGTGCTCCGTAAGGCAGTCCTTTTTTTATATGGACTATCTTTTTGATAACTGTGGGTAAAAATCTGCCCTGTCTAGTGGCAAAGAGAAGGCACTAAAGTAAAGATAAAAAATAAGCAAGCAACAAACAAAAAAGGGAAATGGAAGAATACTAGATTCAAATTGTGAAATACAGATTTTCAACACTTCTCAAGAGAAGATAAAGACTGCTACTGTTTCCAGAAAAAAATCAAATGTTTGGTAGGCAGGGCTAAAAACATAAGTATTGAAATGTGTCAAGGATAGAAGAAATCCCAACAGTCATAAACTAATGATGATGGTTAAAATGACTAGTAAGGATCCAGAGATTTTCAGTGAACATTTTTTCATTTGTTTGGAAAGACACAGAATGAAGCAGTAGTATAATATCAGGATAACTAACTTTGCATCCACTGGTAAGTGAGGTAATGCAGAATATCATATCCAGTGGGAGAAATTGGAGTTACAGAGCTAGGGCTCAAGCTAATGGTGAGAAGAACTTGGCTGCACTAATTGCAATTAGTAATAAGTATTATCAAAGAAAGAAAATTCAAGGAGCTGGTAAAAGTGCTAACGTTGCACTATTGTTCAAGAAATGGAGCAAGATAATCTCAAAATTGCATCAGACCACAAACATTATGAAGCTGCTGCTGCTGCAGCAGAGTGGAGTGTGCTACTTTGGGCAACATGATCTAATGAAGTACAAAGGGAAGCAACAAAAATGCATACATATCCTATGAAGGAACTCAACCTGTTCCTCAAAATAAGGAAAATATAGTGGCAAATGTCTGAGCTAAACATCTACACTCTTTTGATAGTCAGTGAAAAGACCTAGGTATCTTCAGGATGTGATTATTCTGTTTCAGATGTCTATGTAGAAATGAGATTAATGACATCATAGAAGCGCTGGTTTCCCTTTTTCTATTAAGGGTTTCCAGGGAGACTCACTTAGATGTTGATGGCTGCTGTCACACAACCCTTCCTTTCTGCTCTCAAAGCAAAGTGCCTCATACATTTTCAGCTGGTAAACACTTTGTTACAAATCTAGCCATCATTACTATCTGTGTGCTTTACTATGCCGATGTAATGAATCATTACTTTAAATTTGCAGCAAAGAAGACTCTGTATTAAGATAAATATTCTGCAAAGATAGTTTGGCAAAGAAACAGGAAGCCTATGGGCTGTGAACCACCCTTCATGGATTTTGTCTGAGAATTATATTTAAACCTGCCTCAAATCAGAAGATGGAGAAAATGAGCTTTGATAATTTTTACCTCTTCATGTCTATAGGCCTGTTATCTGACATTATGCCTCATGAGCCGAAGGAAAGCTCTGTCTTGGTTTTGTCCCATACCAAATAGCATGATCTCAAACAATTCCTGAGCATGATTCAGGGGTTGGCCCAGGCCAGGGACAACTACTACCTATAGGCAGCTTAGATTCAGACTCCATTTTCTGGAAGCTAGGAGAGTTTAATAGTATGGATGCAGCTAGACACGTCAGTTGGCCTCAAGGCCAAAGAACAGGCTCTGCTACCATTTAATTTGTTTCTATTGATGTCACCCAAGAGTTTGTTTGACTAAGGGAGAAAGGTGTGCTTTCCAGCAGATCTGAAGCCACACCTATCTGTGTAAGCTGACACCATCCCTTGAAGTCCACCCAGTAGCCAAAAGATCCATGGGTATGAGGGCAGCAGCTCTTAAACATTTCTTCTTGACAGTAGTTCTGGAATCACGCTTTCACTTCTGCTCAAACTTCCAGGCTAGAAATTGTGGCTTTGTTTACTTCCATAACGATATACCTCTAATTAAGCAGCCTGATGCTTTTTGCCTCAGATTGACATAGAAGGGAAACAGTGGCACTGCTGGAATCCTGGTGTAATGAGGGTCTGGATTATAGCAACAAGGCCCATGTCTGAAGACACGTATAGTGGAACCCAATCAACATTTATTACCAAGTGGAGATTTACAGTACCACCAACCATTCCTTCCATTAGAAGCTCTACTAACTTAAATTTAATATAAACCCTCCACTGGAAAAGAGAATGTAACCCTCAATATATATTTCGAGTTCTTACCCAAGACACACGCCAAAAAGCTTTGTCCTGTTGCCTAAAATCTGTTCCAACCAGTCAGCTCCCATCAGTATTTCAGTCTTGTTCTGCACTGATAGTGAATGTGCAACTGTAAGGAAGGATGCTTCAAAAAAAGCCAGCAATTTTTGATTACATGGCTGGAGCTTTGATGCTGCTGCACAATACGTCCTTTCTGCTAAACAAGTAGCAAGAGAAGGGCCAGCCTAGCTTATGAAAAAATAGTGTTCCTATATATTAGGAAATAGTGACCTGTGAGTTTCTCAAGGCAAAACCCATATGGCAATATGGACATCAAAGGAACTTATCAACAGATGGTGTCAGCGTAGATCACCACATATGGGCTAGTCGATAGACACTGCAAAGTTGGATTTCTCTCTTCAAAGTTGTCCTTTGAAAAAAGGTCAGGTTCTAATATACGAATGCATAACATGTTCACAGATGGGTATTAACTAAAATAATTCATAATAGGACCCAGGTGAGTACTGAGAGCTGCAGTGCACTCTAGCATGAGCTTGAGATGGATGAAGGCCCTGCAACGAGCCACAAGGTCTAGTAAGTTCTAGTCTATGCACAGCCAGAGGGATGAAGATTAGGTTGGGAATACAGGATCCAGTGATTCTCATTGGCAGCTGATGCTCCTAAAATATTTAAGTTTAGATTGATAAAGATTGGCAGCTAAAATGCAGGAGTAAATTAATGGTTAAGTCAAAATTAGTTCCCATGAATTTCACTCAAAAAAAAAAAAAAGTGACAACACTTATTTTGCTAAAGTTGTCCAAATTTAAATACATTACTTAGGTGTCTTAGAGACTATTTCTCTCCTTCCTTTTATAGATGGCTAACTTTCTTTTTCTACCAGTCATTTTAGCTGATCTTATTTGATAATGCATTATACAAAACAGCACAAGTTTTGCTTCTGAACACTAGACTGAAAGTTATGCTTATTGTAAAGTTCAATCAACTTAAAAGTCACTGGTGGAATATATGGATGAACTTACATTTAACTCAAAAGATCAAAGTAGTTTTCTCTTCTCTTTGTTAAGCTTTCTCATCAGATATTATGCATTTAACTGGGAGAGGTGCTGAGTACTATTCTGACCTAGAAAAAAAAAAAAAAAAGAAAGCAGAACAATGGGGATTTAACAATAATATTTAACACTGTATCTCAGCAACATGAAAGCTCTTAGAGCACACTATCAAGGTATGTTTGGTTGAGAGAGTATATTGTATTTTCTGACAGAAAAAATCAGAAGTGCCTTTTGGCCACCAGATAGCAGTGCTTCACTTCGTACAGTTCTCAACTCAATTACAGTGCTTCTTGCCTCATAGAAAAATCCGTATATTGGGTTCTGGTCTCTTGCTCAGATACATCTTTTGCAGACTTCATTATAGATGTCAGCTGCAAAAAGTAAAGATTTTGGAATTGGGAGCACAGGTGATTTATGTGTTCAGGAGGAATCAAGACTATTGCAGCTTTCCTGAATGGGGAGAGTTAGTTGTAGGAATCTAATGGAACATAGGCATTATAATTATAATTTCCAATGACAAAAGTTTCAAAGAAAACCTTGGGCATAAAATATTTTTAGCGCTTCTCTTGTGCTGCTAGTACATTTCCTTATTTGCTTTAGTATGTCAGGAATATTTCAGAAAGGCGTGTTTTTTGGCCTCAGAACATACATTTAACATAGTTTTATAGTTTCAGCCATTTATAATTTCTGCCAAATGTTTTAAAACCTCTGCATTTTTATTTATTTTTAAATAGAAAGGAACAGAGTTAATAATATTTTTAGCAAGATATCCCCATTTTCGCTGAAACTTGTTAAAATGCTAACACTACATAATAATAATGAGCAGTTGTATAATGCTGTGTTGGTTCATGTCACCTTACAAGAACCGTGCATCATCCTTATTTTTTACAGGTGCAGTTCCAGACCTCAGCTAAGATGCACTGGGTAGAGAGAATGGGAAAAGCCATCTGAGAGTTGTTCCCTCATTCTCATCTGTCCCAGCTTTGACATTAACATGTCTCAGCTGCTGCTTTAACCTGAAACAGCTAGCTTTGATCCCCATGGGATCATGCAACAGCTGTATCACTTCGTTTTCTCCCAGACAAGGTGGGAAAGATTATAATGGAAACCATCTCTGTCAGCTTTACACTAGAATATTCTTTGCTTTGGCTAGCGTAGAGCCCTAACTGGATTCCCTTCCTTTTGCATCTCCTCCAGGGGGTCTGGCATCAGAATAGTGTGAGCCCTCATTTTATTGCTACGATTCACATGACTTCTCTCACAGGGAATTTCACTTTTCTGTAGCGTTAGCCATGCCTACTGAGTGAAAAGGTGACCTTCCCTCCCATTTGTGATTTCATTTAACTGTGACAACTAAAGGGAATTCTTTGCAAGGAAAAGTAGTGACAGGAATGTTTTCAGCTTTGTCACACCTCTCTTGTTTTAAGTCCATCACAGTTTCCTTTTTTCTCTTCTTACATCTCTATAATAATGATAAACCCATCTTCTGGCAACCAGCGTTCAGCAGACAACCAGTGAATATTCAAAGACATAAGATCCTCAGATTGATGACTATTGCCATAGTTACTCTACAGATAGACTATGCCTCTAATAGTTAGGAACTGGAATTTGACTGTGATCAAGGATTTATTAAAAAACCAGGGAAATGTTACTTCATCAGTGCTTTGGACTTGGTGTAGCTCTCAGAAGATCCTCCATCTTGGTATAGAATAAGGATTGGTGTCTTGGGTGGTACGGTTTACCAAATACCTTTATTCCTGCAAAAACAAAGTAACTACAGCTTTGTCAGGCATTCTGAAGCAAATAATGTGGGGATGGATTTAGAATGATACATCCTCGCCTAACACAAGTCCCAGCATCTGGGTCTGCGGCGTGTCTCTCCATGTTTCTTGTGCTTTGGGACTGAGTTCTAGCAGTACCCTCGGAAGAGCTGTCCTGCCCCTGGAGATGGCCAACAAGTTATGCAGCACTGAGCTCGGACACCTCCTCACACTTTGCTCTGATGTAAACATGAATGTACCCAATTTTAAAATCCATTTATTAGTTTGAGCTAACAAAACATCTTCCTCTTCTTTTCAATGGAAATAACTGTCACAATGAAATCAGCACATCAGTGTCTCTTTTTGTAGTTTATAAAGTGGACACAGACCATTTTTGTTACTTTGTGCACTGAGATGCCTGACCAATTCGGTGAGGTGCTGGCACAGCCGACTGTCCTGGTCTGTTGAGGGTGGAGATGCCACGTAACTACTGTATTTACTGTGTCAGAGATGGAACCTTACCTACAAAGAGGCTGCAGCTGGAAGAACCTTCTGTTCCACAGGTTTGTTACTCTTTAAGAAATAATGGTAATGATCAAATATTTAGATCCAGAGACTGCTTGAAATGGCAACCTGCAGCCTGAAGTCCTAGCACTAGTGGTAAAGCAGCTCCGAGCAAGGCGGGATCTCAACTCCTCGGCCTTTTATCTGCTGTTCCCTTCGTTCAGAAATACTTAGAGCCTTTACCTTTCCTTCACTCACTCATGATTATTTTTTTGGGGGGGGCGGGGAGGGCGCGGATAAAAAAGTCTAATGCTTTTACAAACACGTTTCTCCGGAGTCACTGCAACGCAACCTCTGCAGCGCCGTGCCAGCCCCTCGATGCCCGCACACGCCGCCGGCACCAGACAAAGGCACCACCGCCCGTAAGCCCTAACCGAGGGGAGACAAAGCGCCCGGGCACGCCGCCGAGCAGCCAGCGGGACCCGAGCGCGGCGCCGGCAGCGCGGCCCCGCAGGAGCTGCCCCCGCGCCCCGGCCCGGCGCTGGGGAGGGGAAGCGGAGCCCTCAGGGCCGCGGGGGCGGCGGGCGGAGGGCGGGAGCAGAGGTGTGGGGAGGAGGAGGGGGAAGGCGCGGCGGGGCGTCACGGCAGCCCGCGCTGCCATAAAAAGGCCGGGCGCGGCCGAGCGGCGCATCTCTTTCGCCCGCAGCCACAGCGGCAGGAGCAGCGGTAGCAGCGGGGCAGTAGCAGACGGGCATGGGGACGGCGCTGGCGGCACGGCTCGGCTTGGGGCTCCTGCTCCTGGCCCTCCTCCTACCCACGCAGGTGAGTCCCGGAGCGGCTCGGCGCCTCCCCGCTGCCGGCCCGAGAGCGAGAGGCGGGAGAGCAGCTCCGCCGAGACCTCCCGCAGCAGCCCCGCACCCGCGGCGGTCGCCTTGGGAGGGACGGGCTTCTCCTGCGGGGCCGTGGGGCGGGTGGCCCCGAGGGGTGCTGCCTCCGCCTCGCAGCCCGCCGCGGCACCTCGCCGGGCAGCCGTGGGTGGCGGGCGGCGCCTCCGCCCCGGGGCGGTGGCGGGGTGCGAGAGAAGCGAGCCCGGGCAGCCCCGGCTGGGGAGGGGCCGCGCCGCCCGCGGGTGGGCTCGGCCCCCCGCCCTCCGGGGGACCGGGCGGGTGTGGGCCCAGCTCCCCGGGACGGCAGTGCCGGTGCCGTGGGTTACTCTGGTCAAATTAAAAGAAAAAAAAAAAGTCGGAGTTCTCCTTCCTTTTCCTCGGGGAGAGCCGCGGTGCGAGCGGCGGCGGAGCGCTCCCCCGCTGGGAAGAGGGGCGACCCCTGCGACCCCGAGCCGGCTGCGGGAGGGCACCGGGACCCCGGTCCGGGACCCCCGAAGCGGCGGGGCCGTGGGTGGGGCCCGTGGCGGCAGCGGGAGACCTGGGGGCTTGAAGCAAAAGGACATCGGTCTCGGTGCTGTGCTGGCCGAGCCGTACCCGTGGTGCCAGGGTAACGAATGCAGCTAAGCCAAGTGAGGCTCTCAGGTGGACGTTGTTCCTAAACGCTGCCTTTTGAAAAGGGTCAATAACACAATATCGTAAAAATAAACAGCAAGAGGATTGCTGGAGACCGTTTTAAATATTCCCCTCCCTGCCTTGTTTGTGAGGAAGAGCGTTATCCCTTCTCCACTCCTCTCTGTGGAGTCCTGCCCTTATCAGTGATGAGAACAGGATCAGACCCTGTGAGTTACCAGTATTTGTCACATGCATGTTAAGAAGATCTGTCTGGGGTCCTATCTACCGTGATGTTGTAGAACTTGGCTCTAAGCCTTTCCTTTTCCACCATGAAAAAAGAAAAAAAATCCAGGAACTAGGCTTTCTGTTCAAGGCTAAGAAAACTTTAAGAATGTATAACCAAATGTGAAACAGCAGTGGAGACTCTGTGTGAAGACTAGAAAAATTCTGGGGCAGGCTGGGACTTGCCTTGTATCCAGCTGTAGGTTATTAACTCTGCAATTCATTATTGATCACTTTCGGACTGATTTCAACAGAAACTTCCACACTGTAATTTTTATCCTGCAGTCCTAGATTGCTTCCAGCATGTTGCTGGTTGCCAAGAACCCTACCTACCAGAAGCTTTACACCAACCTGATATTTTATGATAAGTTTTTTCTGTAGAAAGTAATTAAAGAACACACTCATGCAATTTTCTAACAAATATAACATTGACTTCATGGCTTCAGGATTGAGAGGCTATAATTTTTTCAGCTAAAGAAAATTAATTTTCCCGGCAGCACTAAAAGTGTAAGATAAAGACACCTTTTATGGAGAGTATTATTTATTGAACTAACTTCTCTCTCTTACTAGAGCTTACCAAAATGCTCTGGTACAATATAACTTTTTGCCACAGAGCTGAAGCCAAGCTTGTTATATTATGGTCATTTTTGAGAAACAGTTATGTGATTCTTGCCCTTGTTTTTTTAATCCTGATGAATTGCATGTGTGGTTTTTTTTACTTGAAGACCATGTTAGCTTAGCTCTGAAAGTTTTCCTGTGCATGTGTAGGAAATAGCTTGATACTGAAGTTACATAGTGTGCACAATTTCGTGCTTTATCCCTATAATGCAGAGTTGGGGGGGAGTATTTTTGTATTGCTTTCTCTCAGCATTTGTTTAATTTGCTAATACTATATGGTTTCTCTACTGCATTTCTTCTTTGTATGTTCTAGCATGCTGATAGGTTATGATTTAATCAGTGTAGTTCCATTGTTCTAAGTTCTGCAGTTCAGTACTACCATAGCAAGAGTAGGAGAGAGGCTGAAATACTAACCCTGCTCACATAAGCCTCACCATTGCTTGAAAGGGATCCCCAAAAACAGCCCCAGAAACAGTATCAATAGATTCATCATCATTGTTTACTCATATTTCTGTTTGTGGCTTAGTATGCAAAGCCAATGAATTTGTGCAGTTGTTTTAGTTTTGGGTTTTCTTTTTCTGCTTGTAAGGTATTCCTTTGCATAGTTTTACATTTACTCTTCTTTTTTGGTGTGAGCTTTTTCCAAAGCTACCTCTATTCCAACTTTAGTTTTAGTGCAGGGTTTTGATAAAGTGATAACTATGTAACAACATAAACTTTTAGAAAAATGTTAATTTATTTCTTTAATGAATCCTGTGTGTGCAATTCAATATGTCTTTGTCCTTAACTACGCCATGAGTCATGAGAGCAATTGCGTGTATCATATCTGAATATTGTGACTGACTGGTGCTACGCATTGTTCATTACTACTAACTTGTCTTCTGAACTAAAAATGAAAAAAGACAAACCCCCTTTTTTGTTACTCTTTCTCCCCCTCCCCCTTGCATTCTAGATCTACTGTGATCCCAATGGAACAAATCCAACACCTTCAAACAATTCAAGTTCCACTTCTCTGTCAGCTGTCACAAATTCAGTGAACAATACCACCCCTCAGGGACATGGAAATTCCCTTCACTCAACCACAAGTCTTCTTTTCATTCTCTCAGTTTCTCTTCTGTATTTTTGCTGTTAAGAGACTCTGGCATGGAAATGGCTACCACTCCCCACCCAGTTTCCTGAACCATCTGAGATGGCTAGATCTCCAACCCAGCATGAAAACAAATCAGTCCAAACTCTGCATCAAACCAGCTTGGTTCTACTCCATACTCAATTTAGTACCAGTCTGACCTAGAGAAGCACTCAGTATTCTGTCTTTCCAAAGCTGACCAGTGTGAGAAGACCGACTTCAAGGACATAAAATGATGACCTCTTTCACCAAATGAGTTGGAATTCGAAAAACAAGATGGAAGCAAAAAGAGACAGTATTGACAACCCCTGATTTAAAGCTGAGAAGAAATGCTGTATCTTATAATATGGATGGATAGTGACACCACCAAGAAAAAAGGCTACAGGGTTTATCTACCATATAGAATAAGGACTTGAAGAGACTTTATTTTCCGTTTAAATTCATTAAAGTCAACAGGCTCATAGAACTACTAGAAAACACAGAAAAGCTCAAACGGTTCTGTTTCTCGCACAGGCTATGTGGTTCTAACCTATGGGTAGTAGGATGCATGCAAAAGAAACAAAATGTCAGTGGAAAGGGTTTCTTCTAGATTTCACTTAAATTGTTACAAGGCTAGGATACTAAATTTTTGTAAGAATCCTCTTATTTAACTTCTGAGTCCTAACCAAATAGCTAGCCAGGCAGGGCTAGTTTTGAAATAGCTAAACCCCACCAGTTTTCTTAAGAGTTGAATTATTTATGGTGGGAACTTGAATTTGACTTTTTATTTAAATTGTTTGTATATTAAACCATATGTGCCAGAGAAAGGAGGTGTGGCAACATTGGGAAAAGTACCAGGAGGTTTTTGTAAATTTAGTTCAGACAAAACAAAAAAAAGTCAAGAGGTAGAAGTTTCCTCTTTCCCTATTTCTCCTCCCAAGTTCTACAAGTCATATAAGTTCTTCTTGCTTCTGGAACTTTCCTTAATTATGAAGGATTTATGGAATCTTGGAATCTTTTGAGTAATGCTCTAGTGCTGCTTTTCTTTTTTTTTTGGCACAATGTGAATAACTTACTCTTTGGGGTTTTTTTGAAGAGTTTTAATTGTGATAGTTTACTTTAAACATGGGCTAATACTTCTAATGAGGAGAAGGAATGGGGAGAGGAGAGCAAACGACCAAAAATAAGAAATTAAATGATCAGGTGTTTGGAATATGAAGACCGGAGTCTTAATCACTGAATTTGAAATCTTTGTAAATACTACTTTTTAAAAATTTTTCTGAATCAAAATTGCTACACTTGCACAGATTGTTTCTGTATCATCCTACAGTTTAGATAATAGTATCTGGTACTTGATCAAAGCAAGCTTTGTTGAGGAGGTTCAACTACCTTGATGATAATATCTTGTCGGGAGAAACAAAAATAAAGTTGATATGATCGCATGTGAGTATACATGATCATATCACTGTGTATAGATATTTATCTCAGTATATTATGTCAAACATGGGTGGCTCTCAATTTTTTTTAAATATACATCTGTCTTTTGGTTACATTACCACCAATTCAGAGTATCATCTATTAATCGCAAACTAACACAAATTCATGTCAGTGAGTGTACATGGACATTTCCTTATGCTTATCATTTGTACTCAGTAAAATGTTAATGATTGTATTTTTGTGTTTGTGTAATTATGCTTTGATTTATTAGCTACTGATTTTCATTTGGGAAAAACCTGTAAATAAAACAGTGGACAGGCAATGCATTCTAGATGCACTTCCAGACACTTCTACAAAAACTTGTAACTTGCCTGCATAAAGTGAATGAACTGTTAAGCAAGACAGTATATGTGATTAAAAACCTTAAGGTCTAGAAATGCTGAAGTGTAATTAGTTTTATTTCTTCGTAAGGTCTGGTGACACAGGGAGTCTGGATGCTACTCTGAAACCAGTGAGTGAGACTTGATTAACATCTTTAGTAACTGTACTAAGTTTTCCATACTTATTACAGCCTCTTCCCTTTCAAAGTATTACTATGCTTTAATTTTATACAAACAGTTCTTGCTCAGTTTCCCTTTATTTCTTACTGTGGCAATGAGTTATTTGCCTTATAATGGCCAAAGGTGTCTTTCAGCTTCTGGTTATCAAGTATGTGAATTAACGGCTTGAGGTTTGAGTCCTGCAGACTACACTAGTATAAGAAGAATATCCTAATAATAATACAAGTTTTTCCATGCTTGATGAAGGACAGAGGCTGGAAGAGGTAGGAATTTGTGCAATATGTTGTTGAAAGGCAAAAAATAACTGGATAAGTATACAAAAGCATTTACAGTTCACGACATTCCAAAGTTGTCTTCGATGGTGGTTGTTTTTTTTTCAGGTATGCTCCTTTCTAATAACTCTTAAAGGCCTAACAATATTCAGAGCAATTCTCTTTACTCCCTAGACAGTGAGAAATGTGTTTTAAAACACCTAGCTACTTAGGCATGCTGCAGGAGGGTCTGCAGTTTTCAGTGGCAGAGGCCCCTGGAGAGGCCTCCCAAGGCTCTGGAGGGAATGCAGCACAGCAGGCTTCTGATTGTGTTCCTTTACTTTTCCAGTGGGCTGAGCAAATCTGAAGAGCAGGATGAGTTTATCAAAGCTCCCATTTGAATAACTCTTGGAATGTGCAGGGAGTATCAAAGCACATTGATCCCTCATTTAGTTTGTTTCTGAATGCCCTAGAAGAAAGCATGAAGATAAACCACATGGCTATGCATCTTTTAAAAAAAAAAAACCAAAACAAAAACCCAACACTGAAGACGGAGGTGCTCTCCAAAAGACAGAATGAGAAAGGCTGCAACAATGGGCCTTAATTCTTCGATGTACCAGTAAAATAGATGAAGTATTTTGAAATCAAGTTTATGCTAACTATTCAAGTGGATTGGGATGGCTGGCTTAATTGGCGGCATGCTCTTTTGTTTTCTTTTGGGGGCTGCTTTGTTGTTTTTGAAGAAATGGGACCAGTTTGCTTTTTTAATAGCATCTAAGTCACTTGATTTTCTGAGTTTTCATCAGACCAGATGAGTGATTCAGAAAAATGATCTGGTAACCTTTGTTCTGTTCCATTCCATCACAGAACAATGGAATCAGTGATGAAGAAATCCACACAGGCAAAGAGGACATGATGGATTTATTTAACGACATGGGAAGGTGGGAGGGAAGGGAGCAGAATGGAGCCTATGCACTTCACAACTATTTAATTTTTTTAAATTACACCTATGATAGCTGGGACCAGCTTTTACCTACACCTCTCACTTTCACAAATCTGTCCAGCTGGAGTGTGTCTGGATAGCATACATTGTGATGACTCTGAAACAATTCTGCTTCTGATTGATGGATGGTGCAGCTTTTGTTGTAAACATGCTAGCCACATATGTCCTGAATAAAGTATAGTGCTATTATTTGAATGAAAAAGCCTAAAATGAGCACTTACAGTTTGTGTGCAGCCTACTGTTCCTTCTTTCACAACATCATATTCTGAATAGCCCTTAAGGTTTTTTCACGTTGCAGTTTTTCAGCTGGTTTAGAAACTACAGGGACTTTGAATGAACAGCTTTCATTCAACAAAAATCTCCACCAAGTGAAGTATTTTGGGCCAGATCCAATGCTGTTAAACCCATAAGCTTCTGCTAGTGGCTTCCTTGTTTTCAGCAGGATGAAATAATGTATGCCAAGCTGTCCTCTGCATGCAGCGTGCATGGTGCTGCTTTGTTGTGCGAAGGATAACCCCACTATGTCTACGGAGATGTGACATTATTAACATCTCAATAAATGACTTCTCAAATGAACTTGGGACTATTTTGACAAGCCATTCTCAGCTTTTAGCTTAATCCCTCCAACATTTAGGATTTGCCTGTACAATGCAAATGCTCTCAAGCTAGCTCAAGACAGTAGCATACTCTCTAATGTCATTAGTACAATATTTCATATGGAGTCATTTCCCTTGAGAGCAGTTCTTATGCAGCTCGTTGACCTGTAAGGGCTCATGAGAAGAAACAGTTGCAGGGCTAGGCTCTTTGCCGTGTGTATTTCCGAGTCAGCATTTCCCTGCACTCGGATTACACCGCCCCTGCAGCAGAGCTCACAATGACACCTTGTATCTGAAAGCCAGGATGTATATAAACATGCATATATTGGAGGCAGTCTGGAGTGATTTGCATTTTGTGTGCATTCAGGCTTCACAGGGATTTGATTTCTAATACGAGACTGAAATGATTGAGGTAGCAGGCTTTATCATGCAGCAATTTTGTTGTAATGGATACAATTGTTTTTGCATTAAAGATAACTTTGAAATAGGATCTGTCAGCTCTGCCGCTTAGCAGCACAAAGCTCTTCGTTACAGAGTCCACATTACATTTTATGCACTGTACTGGTCTACTGTGCTCCAGTAGACGAAGAGGCTGGTTATTTTAAATCCATTATTTTATCTGCAGCAGTTTAAAAGCAGCACTAGGCTTTGTTTTGCAGCACGTACTTTAAGACGTGATGTTTTCATCATTATGCAGTAGCCTTGGGAAAGATACTTGATCCTTACTTTGGTTATCAGCCTTCATTTTTCCAAGTGAAGCCCTCAGCATCCTGCTCATGAATGCATAATTGCTCTGGTTTAGTCTTCATCAAAATGTCCGGAATGAATGACCTGGAGCTGAAGAAAAAACATCATCCATTTTATACAGCCCAACCAAAATCCTCAACTAACAAAATCTCATCTGTGAAGGCTCATTCAATTCTCTCTTGAATCCAGCAATACTTCCTGCAATATATGTGCTACAAATACATGAATAAAACATTTTCAAGCTTTTCAGAAGCAACCTGAAACTCTTTTATGCTTTCAGCTTAGCAGGAGCGTTGCTTTAACAACTGATGGGTGCACAATGTAAAAATTGAGCACACAGCAGAATTAAATTGTGGTAGCTTGATTTTGCTGCATAAACTGAATGATCGCATTCCACCAAAATCTCTCTTGAATGACCTAGCATGGAAAGTATTCTTTATGTGGCACAAATTATTAAAGGAAGCAATGCCTCTGTAAAGCAATTGTTCTGCTTCCCTCTTTTCAACAACTGTCACTGAAAACACAGCGTGGACTTTTTTTCAGATTGTTTAGTGTGCATAATCTGGACTTAAAAGTCTCTGTTCATTATACTGAAATATGTAAACTTTACATGACAAAAGCTGTATATTTTGTCTACTATGTATTGTATAAAATTCAAATGGTTTTTAAGGGGTAAGACTGAACTTTGAGACTGGAGGGGTATATAGACCAGACTACAATAACAAATGCATATTGTCTGATTGATTAGGCTAGTAGGATTCAAAACTGATTGAGTACATACAGCTAATTATAACATTTAGAGCCATAATAGGAAGGATTATTGAACAACTGTAAAATGGGTAGAAACCGTGTTTTGAGTACCCTCATTGTTTTAGGAGTCAGGTAGAATTTCTTCTGCAAGCAGATTAGCTGCTAGCTGTTTAGTTGAGAAGACAGTCTGAGGCATGTTAATAGCATGAAGATGGACTTCATAGAATCATAAAATACGGTATAGAATATAGACTTGATGAAGCCTTTGTGCAAACATGACAGTTTCAGTGTTTTAATGCTTAAGTACGAAGAAATTTTTGAATAATGAGCAAGGAAAGTCCTTCAGCAGGACTGTGAGAGTAATGCAAAGGTGTGATGGCATCACTATGAGACATGGTGATGACATTTGCTGTCATGTAGCTACTGATGATGACATTTGCTGTCATTTATCCACTATCTACACATTTTTTTGTATGTTTTCTAAAACTTGCTGGCATTTAGTGTCTTTTGTAAGTTTCCAATAGTATTTTCATATACCTTTTTAAGTCTGTTTTCACTGCTTTCTTTATCTGTTATCTTTCCTGTTTCAGGTAACTAACAGAAAACTACATGTAATGTAGCAGATTTTTTCATGCTGGAATTAGACATTGCCTGCATTCCAAAATTCTCAGGCTTCTGTAAGGTGTGCCCTCTTGCAAAGTGCTACCAGTAAATGACCCCCAATGTGAAGCATTACCAGGATGACAGACTTGGGGTTTTTTTTCCTGCCAGTCTGTGTTTTCACTGAAATTAAAATGTCAAAACAACACACAGCTATTTTCAGGACACAATGCAAACTAACTACACAGTAAATTAGCCCTGTTAATCTGGTACTGATCTAAGCCCTTTGCCACAGTTTCACAGTAAGCAAAAGCACATTGCTAACATAGTGGAGGAACTGGATGAGCAGTAAAGCATCTACACAAACTCCTGTGACGTGACTGAGATGTCCGCTTTGATCCCAAAATGTGTGATCTAATCTGCTAGGGATTTGTAGATCTCTAGGTAGCTGATAGGGGTCTGTGACTTTCCTTAGTATTTCAATGTGTTTACATTTAACAGGTCTGTTCTTACTCAGCAATGCAAGCTGACATTGCTCAGCTTCTACTTCACTCCTTTTTTTTTCCCTTCAGTCTTACATCATATGTTCCTTAGAGCAGAGGCAGGCATTGCTGAGTGTCTGCAAAACTCCTGCCAGGCATCAGATATTTGTCAGCAGGTTTTACACTGCTTTCTGTAACAGCAGTAATTAAAGCCCAGGTCTTCAAAGGTAATTTGGTGCCTGACTTCTAATTCCTATTGAAAACAGTGTCCTTGTGGGTTGTAGTCTGACTGCCTCCCATGTAAAATTAGTATATAATACTGAAAGCTTTTATGGACCACTTGGGATCTCTGCTTATTTTTCGGGGAAAAAACAATTAAGCTCCTCTCCTTTTTTTTCTTTTTCTTTTTCTTTTTCTTTTTCTTTTTCTTTTTCTTTTTCTTTTTCTTTTTCTTTTTCTTTTTCTTTTTCTTTTTCTTTTTCTTTTTCTTTTTCTTTTTCTTTTTCTTTTTCTTTTTCTTTTTCTTTTTCTTTTTTTCTTTTTTTTTCTTTTCTTTTTCTTTTTCCTTGCTTGCTTGTCTGCTTTCTATATTACAGAACCTGTAATTGCTATGGCAGAGGAGTGTTGGAAATACCTTTCTATCAAGGTGATGGTGTTTATCCCTGCTACAGTGAGATGGAAGGTTTTCTGGAGTTCAGTGCTGCCCGGTCTGCACAGCCTGACTGCATTCCTTCCACAGGGAAAAGCCTGTCCCAGGCCCTCACATGCGGGGGTCAGCACCATCCCGGAGCAGCCACACTCCTTCGGTGGCTCAGCCCAGGGACAGTGGAGTCAAGCCCCAAGTTTGGGCTTGGGCCCGTCATTGCGCTGAAGACCTGAATGATGGATTTAACTGGTTTCTGAGAACAGAGAAAGAGGGGTTGAGTGAGAGGCTGATGAACTGGCAATCTGGAAAATGGCATTCTCTTCCAGCTGGACCCTTCACATTCTATTTCCAGTAATACTGAAATACTGTATTTACTCTTACAATTTTTGTTATTGTAACACTATAGCCAAGTGCCTTGAGATGGTCTCGGCCCTGAGGATCTTCAGTCTTACTTCAAAAACACACACAGCAGATGGGTAGACAAAATAAAATGTGGTTCCTCATAATGTCAGCACACCCAGCCTTCGGGACGTGAGGGTAATGGGTGCCCCCTCCTGTTCTCACCTACCCGGGGAGCAGGCAAGACTCCCCAGCCATGCAAGCCATCTTGAGGTGAGCGGTAGCTGCTGGCTGTGGGTACGGAGCAGGGCAAGTGCCCAGGATGGAATGGCAGCAGTGAGTGTCACCCTGGGGTGGAAGCTGAAGCCAAGGGCAGGGAGCGCCCTGCCTGGGCACCTGCAGGGAAGCAGGGGCCTGCAGGCACGGCACGCACTTCTGAACCCCCCCGGCTCATGAGCGTAGCCAGCAAGTCAGGAACGGGTTTGAGGGAAATGTTCACTACCCTTTGTTCATCTCCCCTGTGACCACATTTGCAATGCAGCGCGCAGTTTGGGGACCCCAGTAAAGGGGTCTCCTCCTGAGAGAGGCCAGAGGAAAGCCACAGTGGTGGTCTTAGTTCTGGAGTATGTAACAGCAGGAGGGGCTTGGGTAGCTGGGTTTGTTCTGCCTGGGAAAAGGAGAAAAAAATTAAGGTTTAATTGCTGACCTAAGTGGCAGGGTGGGGGGTTAAGGAGGCTGGAGAGAGGGCAGGGCTGCAATGGCAGGTGGTGTGATCTGGTGGGGAAAAAGGCAGTGTCACAGAGGGACTGATAAAAGAAAGAAATGCCTGAAAAATGCTTATAGCAAATGGTTCAACAGAAATCTTACAAGCCCCAAAGAAGAAGTCCTGTGTCTGGTTTTGGACACTGCAATTAGCAGATATGAACTCGTAAAATTCAGAGCAGAGCAATGAAAAACATGGGAAGTGTAGATGGAAAAAAGTAGAAAGAGTGGAGCATATCCAGCTGCAAAAAGAGAAGTGGGAAGCACAAAGAAACCTGCAGGTAAAAGACCGTTGCTAAGACATAGGGAATAGCCTGTCCTTCCTGTGTGCTGTGAAGAGAACAAGTCACGTACTGAAGCATTGAGCTAGATTGCTGGGGTAGGTCATGGGTATTTCTGAAAGCAAATAGATAAAGCAGGTTAGATAAACATCATTCGGGAATAGTCTAGATCTAGCTGATCATACCTTTGGGCAAGGGGATGGCCTCTCCCAGCCCTTTTTTCCCCTCTGATTCTAGGATAATAGTGTTGGTGCAATCCCAGAGCACGAAGCATACATGTTCACAATTCCTCCTTTCCTCTCAAGAGAAATTTTCTTCTGTGTAAAATATCCCTTTAAACCAAATAATTTGAACTAATAATGCTGAGTTGCTCTAGTTTCCCACTTTTGTGAGTACTGCCTCCCTGAATCAGTGACTTGGGTATTTGAAGTTCAGATGGATCCTCTGAGCTATACAGCTGGATAACAGAAACAAACTTAAATGTGACTCCTGAGTGAGACTTCACCTTTCTGTGTGCCCAGTATGTAGCTCTTTGTTTCTGTTGTGTTAACATAATATAGTCATGGGTTTCTGAAGGCTTGTGGATTTATTATGTCATTTTGTCCTCTTTGATGTCAGTTGTCAGCAGTCAAGGGAGGTTTGAAAGCATTCCACCTCAGCTGGTGATAATAAGACTGGTGGATATCTCCAGCTCCAGCCCATACCTCCAGCTAGCAAATTCTAATAACTAGATTGTCCATTCAAGTGCTTGGAGTAGTGCTATACTGGGTGTGTTTGAGAAAGGGTTAACACAGCTCCACCACAACCCTAACCATGGGAGGTGGAAAGTGTGAAGCCATGTGTCTCTTGCACAAACAGATGCTGGTCTTCCAAGGCAGGAGGACAAACTTCACCTTGCACAGCACTCTTCGGAGTTGGAGATCTGCAAAGTATGTCAAAGGGGCTAGTGTCTCCATAGGAGATGGTAATGGATGATGCCTTTACCTCAGGTCTGCAGAGGAGCTTGTGCAGTGGGAAACAAAAGGGCAGAGCAGTCAAAGATTTGGGGATATGGAGAAGCAATACGGCATACGTAGGACTGGCAGAGCTGTTATAAGGACAAAGGAAAACAAAGAAAGAGAGACAGCTTGCATGGGTAAGAGTCAGATAATTTTAATGATGCTGCAGGGTGGGGATAAGGAATTATTATCAAACTACTGTTTTGCTGCTTTTAAAGCTAACTTTATTGCCCTCTAATGAACAACCCCATGAACAGGAACATGAAACTAAGGGAATTCTGGTATCTGACAGACACCTTTTATGAGCTGAGCCTTTAGAAAGGCTTGCTCTCTTTCACATGGGACAGGTGTATGTTGTTCCCAATTTCTCAACTGGGGTTTTTAGAGGATGCTTCTCTCCCCTAGCCCTTTGTTTTCATGGGGTGAGCAGGAACTTAATTCTGTTTGGGACTTTGACCATCCTGTTAAAGCCTGTTGAGATGGGCTAGTGAGTTCCAACATAGGAATTAAAGAAATGTGAAGATGTATGTGCACGGTCATGTAAGCTAAAAGTCAGTTAGCCAAGCTGGAAATTATGGGAGTTTCAAATAATAAAACCCCCTGTCATTCATTTGATGGTATGGGGGAGAGGGTAAGGAGGAGAAAAACAAGTTCAAAGTTGTTTCTCAATGCCTCTCTCCTTGAAACATGCTTCTGTGTGTAGCAATACTTAAATAAAATAGTGATAAGAGGTTTGTCAAGGGGCCCAAATTTACTGTGCTTAAAACTGGACGAGGAGTTACCGAAATGTGAGTAAGTACACAGGAGACCTGGAGCTTATAATATACCATGAATGGTTTGTTTGTTTTGTCTATTTTATGGCTTTCAACCTTTCATTTTCTGTAGAAGGAGATAGAATATGAATTACTTTTTTAACACAGCAAAGATTCTCCAAAGGTTACTATAGTCTCTGTAGTCCATTCAGCACATTCAGAATGCAAATTAGTTCCACATCAGAGTCTTTTTGTGAGGCTTTTCATTACAAGGGGACAAGTAAAGCACTCAAATTTCTTTTCTAATTTTAGATAAAGTTGAATCAAAAAGTGGATAGATCTCTTTATTTGTATTTTTAAGAGTCTTTTAAATACCTTTTCCTATCAAACATGAAAAGGAAAATAGTTATATTTCTAGGTATTTGGGGACCCCTTTGAAGCATTGAGCAAAGGAATGCTTAATACTTTGAAACTATTATTGAAACTATCAATTATTTTAACATTTTTTCAAAGGCAAAACAGGATCCTCACCAGACCAGCTTTGTGTCTTGTTTTTCTTGTTCTGACAGATTGTCTATCAGTAGTGTAATGAGAAGATGGTCAGACTAGCTTAATGTTTCACACATGATACTTTTCATCTTCGAAATGCTTTGTGAACATCAAGCAAGCATATCAACTTATGTTTCTCTAGTGAATACTTGTGTTGAATACAAGCAACAGATAGTGACGTTTTGTAAAATCTTGGGGGAGTCATTATATACTAGTGTTAATTTTAAAACCTTCCAAATATTAAGTAGGGCAAAATTAGACTTTTTTTAGCAAACTAAGACCTGTTGGATTTCTAGTGATTAGTAACATTGTCTGCTGAAGGTTTAGCATTACTGAGGCCTGGTTTTGTAATTTTAACACAGGTTTTTGTTGAAGTCAAAGACTGCAGCACTGAATTCTGGTTGAAGCTATTGTTTTATTATTTGCAAAGTTAATGCTTTTGTGACTCCTGCCCTTCTTGTTCTTTCTTACATTTTACTGCTACTTTCAGGATGCATCAACAGAGGTGAAAAATCTACCTAGAATATACGATGGGCCCTGACAAGAAAGGCAGGGAATATACTGTGAAAACCTTGTTTCTTAGAGGTTTGTTGTGAGAAATCTGTGTTGGGGGGTTGTTCATTCTCTAAAGAGCTCTGATTTTTCAGGGAATATGTAATGGTTGTGGTGCCAGGAAAGGTGATGGAGAAGAAGAAAAGGACCAATTTGTTGTTCAGTTCTTGATACCAGATACTGCTAGATGTTTATATAGTAAGACTTGACTCTGTGTACAGTGGTTAGAAAAATTAAAACCTCTTCATCTCAAAGGAAGAAATAATTTGGAAGAGTCAAGGAAACCACACCTGGAAGATTCTAAGGAGAAGTGATACTGCTGCACATATTCATATTGTTGAACGCTCAACATTTGTATGTAAGAAAAATGCAGTGATGTACAGAGGAATATAAAATGGGATATAAAGTTCTCTGATTATGTGTTATTTGGTTTATGTTACCTTTCCTGTTTTCTTCTTATTTTCCATTAGAAACAATCTCGTTTTGCTATTTCATCCATTTTCTTCTCTGGTGTTCTGTTTTTAATGTTAATGAATTTTTTTTCTTGTGATATTCAGTGCTTTAATCTGTGTCTGGTTTTGACTCTTTTAGAGCTAGCCCTAACGCTCCCTCCTCCCAGTCTTAAACTGTGCATATTTCTGAGAGGCTTTTTTATGACCTAGAAATTGGTACCATGCCTTAAAGATTTGTTCCCCTTCCTTTTTTCCTCACTTTTTGGATTTGTTTTTTTCACCAGAAGAAATTCTTACTTTTTTAATAATCATGTAGAATTGATCTCTTTCACAGATTTGCGTAAAAATTCCTTTATCTTCCTTTGTTTTAAAAACATAAATGGGTAATGCAGACATTGAAATATTCTGAAGCTGTTGAATCATTACAAAAGCTCTGTAATTACATCTATTATTAATGGTTTTCATTAGTGAATTCTTTGAGTTTACATCGGTCCTTTTATCCAAAAGGCTTATGGTACTATATAATAAAATGTCCATTACATCTTAAAACATCCCTGGAAGACAAATGGAGCCCTCAGACTTGCCTAGAGTTGTGAGAGAGGAACTGAGGCAAAGGCTGCTTACAAGACAGGAGCAGCGAGCTAGTGGCAGGAGGAAGAGTAATTCTCACAAGGTCTGACTTCTCCCCTTGTGTTTCAACCATCTGAATTTTTTGTGCGGTTTTGAAAAACCTGTATCTACATCTCACAAAGTCACAAGCATTGTTGCAGAGGGAGCAGCCTCCTTCTGCCAAAGAGAGAATGAGACAGCTGGAGAACAAAGAAACTGGGATTTCCCTGGTCAGACCCTGAACAACTGATCCTGAGGTCACAGGCAGGCCCGTGCCTAACGCAGTGTGGTGGAGTGCATCTAGTGCATCTACTTTTGCTCAGCTCCTGCTGGACCCAATTGCCAGAAGCTGGAGACAGTGTTATGTGAATATGTGCCTGAATTTCCTCCTGAGTTTCAGCCCTCTGAGTTTGAGCTCTGCTTTGACAGAACTCTCTGACATCTTTAAATGGAGAAACATGCACTGTAGTACTAACATCAAATACCACTAACCTGTGACTGAAAAAAAAAAGAGCCAGAAACGAAGTCACCGGAATGAATTGTCAGTTATCCTGGACATGCAATTTTTTGTTTCAATAACAGAGGGAAAAGATGTTCACAAGACCTTGTTTGGTGCTTTCTACCCACCTTGGCACTGGAACGCTGAATAGCTTCCAGTTAATCACTAATCTGCTGGAGCTAGAGCAAAAATCAACACCTAACTCTTCTGGAGAAGTCAAGCGCCTGAGCTGTTTGTCATGAATGGCTTCTGCTTATGGCATGATCTGTAATCTTACAAATAACCAGAAGTTTGCACTGGTCCATGGGAGTGAGAGGGAAGGACAAGTTATGTATTAGACACTGCGCCTCACTGATGGACAGGTGGAACTTCTGTCCATAGTACTTCCTTGCAGTGCAGAGACTTTTTTTTTTTGGTGAGTAATGTCCTCGATGAGAGTAAGAAGTCAAGTACTGACACCTAAATTGAGGATATAAAAGTCTTCCTTTGCTGCGTAGTTGCTTTTTGCACCTTCTAGACTGGAAGATTCTGGTAATACTTTTCAATTCATCATGTTGAAACAGCTTGCCCCTGATGTTGGAGCTTAAGCAAAGGAGGTAGCGCAGCCTTTGAGCTGCTTCCCTCCCAGGAATCTCACTTTGCATCTGTTCATGGAGGAGGAGAAATTTCACTGTTTCTAATGGCATCACTCCACTTCAGGTGGGGGTAGAATTATTCACCTGCTCTTTCCTCCTGAAAGCAAGGTCCTTTGATCAGGCAAAATAACAGCAGCATTTCTCAGGGGCTTGGAAGTAGTGTTCTACAGGAACTGGACTGTCTTCTACTGAACCTAACAATTTCTTTCACTTTGCAGACTTGCCAAAGTTAGACTCCAGCCATGCTGCTTAACTAGTTATGATACTAGTTGAGGCAGCACTAGGAGCACTGCACATAGATTATAACCTTGCTACCTGTTGCATAAACATTGAACACAATGCCCCTGCTGCAAAGATCTTACACTTGAAGAAGGTACCGTTTGTTGCTGTTTTGGGGCAGATACCTGCCTTTTTGTACATTATTGTTCATTTTCACTTTTTAATTTTAATCTCAGTCCCTCCAATCAGAATTATCACATGGGTATCCTTGACATTTTCCCCCTTTAGGCTGACCGTATTCTATCAAAAGTGGTATTGTGAATGGGAATTATCCCTTTGCTTTGAAAACTATGACACATTAAAGTATTCACCTCAGCTCTTGGCAGCATGAAAAACCTCAAAAACTTCCAGCAGCTTTTCAGTTGCTGCCTTCTTGTATTTCACAGCTGGAACTGAGTCCTTCAGTCAGTGACATCCATCCATTTCTTTGTTTTAATGCAAGTTTTTTGAGGGTACTGAAACTGATGAAGCCTTTATCTGACAGTTCTTCTCAGATATTTGCTAAGCATCTTTCCCAGTAATCCCTTCTGCTTGTGTACGCATACATAAATATGCTGTGCTATCTGAAGGGGGATGTAGAAATCACTCTTCTGTAGTGCTTCCAGCTGGGGCAGCTCCAGGTGTGGGGCTGGAGCACCTGCAAATGTGAGACCCACTGCTGCAGCTTGATCTGAGTCTGCTTAGCAGGCTCAGAGCCCTCTCTGGCCCATTGTAGCGGTGCCTGAGCTGCATGACTCCCTTCCGTAGGCAGATGCTCTCACCTTGGCTATGGTGTTACTGAACTACAAGAGATCCCTCTCCCTGCACACATGTTAGAGTACGTGTGTGCATCTGGTAATGGGAACTGAGAGGCCAGGACACCTCAACAGTGGCAGAACAAAGGGAAAAGATTCATTTTTCCAGAAATGCTCTCCTTAGGTGTCTCCTGCCTGAGAGCCCAAAGAGGACTTTACACACAGGAGTGCTAAAGGGGAAGGGAGAGGCCATCAAATTGTACCAATTTGTTTAAGTCCGACCTTCTTTTTTTCTCAAGGAAAAATATTTGTCTTTAGTTGTTTTGATAATTTCTTATCAATTCTTTCCTCTCATTTTGTTTCCCTATCCTCAAGTAAAAATACAATTAACCCACTACTTTGAGTGTGAAATCTTTTTACAATAAATCAACAACATATGAGATACAAAAGAACCTATCTGTGCATCATCTTTGACTTGAAACTAGAATTAATTTTCTCTTGGAATCTAGCTTTGCCCTTTGGGGCTGAAATAATCCAACTTGTCACTCATTCCCTTTAGAAGGTCACTTGGATACAAGCACGCACAAAGCTGTTGATGACTCAGTAGATGAGTAAGTTCAGGAGACTTGAAATGAAACACTTTCATTACCCTGACAGTAATTTCTTATAACCATATGAACTGGCTGCAATGTAATGAGGGACTGGGAGAGTAACACGAGAGTCTACCTGGCAGAAGAATAACAAGAGACCTGTTTAAAAGGAAAAAATTGTGGCATCGACCTACACTCTGTCCTGATAGCAAATGTAATTACACTCAAAAAATGCAAAAGGCTGAAAGGTAGATAGAAAATGGAAATTCTTTCTTTGCTCCTGAGAGTGCACATCACTCAAAGGCAACATTTTCTGAATCTTATTCACACTTTCGACTCTAATCATACCAGTTTCCAAGGCAAATAATTTATTTTTCAGAATAGTCTATAGTTCTTATGATTGATAAAATAGACACCTAAAGTGGTGGGAACCGTCATGCAACAGAAAGACTGTGGGATATTCCTTAGTCTGAAAAGTTCCCATCCAATGAGAGACTAAGTTGTGTGAACTAGATTGACCGTAAGGAAAACTGAGTCCTGACAGTAAATGCCAGGAAAGAAATATTAATGTACAGTAATGGAGTTAGAAGATAGCCCTTTTTTTTTCTTCTATTGCAACTTCAATAATTACTTGCAAAAAATGTCTACTAAGTGTCTTTTTAAAAGACATAAACCAAGCTAGACTATTCTTTATATAAAAGCTTGAAATAAACTATTTAAAGACTAATGGGAGATGTGTAGGAAGAGAAATTGGCACAAGAAGTTCCCGGACACTTTGTAATCGTGAAACATGTTTTAATACAGGGATATTTTTTTCTTTTGGCTTTTTAGGAGAATTAGGCAAAATGCTCAGTGAATTATTACTTTATTTTATTGCAATTTTTTTAAGGAAAACAAAGAGGAGAACATGGGTCATGCTTCCAGTCACTCTTGAATAACCAATGTGGTTGATGTGAACGCGCCCACCTGAGCCCCTCTCCTGTGAAGTGTTAAAGCTGATCTGGATGAAGAACAGCCGTGCCATCTCATGGAAAGTTCTTGAGGTTCTTGAAGTCTCTGTATCTTGTGAGAACAAAATACAAAGCAGCCCCTTTCAAATGCCTTTGTGAAAGAGCTGCATTGAAATGCCTAGTTTGAGATCAAAGACCTCAGGTATTCAATTGGGAGTTTTTATTTTGGACACAAGAGAAACTCTTGAAATGTTCATGTTCCTCTGAGATGATTCATCTTTGATGTAGTGGGATATTTGACTAAATACCACTTCAAAAATGTTCTGACCAGGTCTATGTTTTCAGTGCTATTGCACTAGGAGGAGAGGAACCTCAGCAGGGAGAGCTGTTAGACGAGGAGTTATGAAAAGACCTGGAAAGGAACATGAACACTTAATAAGGTGTTACCTCTGTGCAGGATCCAGCCTGCTTAAATCGACACTTAGGTGCCCAAAGCCTAAGGCTCAGACAATAACCCAGTCTGTCTGTTTCTTGCACCGCAAGGTGCCTCTATACTGCATTTGAAATTTCCTTGGCACTTACTGTAGTCACTTATTCATACCTAAAAGCACCTGTTAGACAAGAGACAGGTACCTCTCGCTCCCCAGAGCTGTCACAGTTCAGGCAGGCAGCCACCCGAACAGTGTGACTGCTCTGGGGTGGCCCGAATGCTGGGCTGTGTCTCCCTCTCTCTGATGGGTTAGTGAGGTGGCAGGACAAGACAACCTGCTCCTGAGGAAAAGCCAGACTTTGCTGTGGTGCCCAAGTCCTCAAGCTGTGTCCCTGTGCACAGCGACACATAGAGAGAAAGGTGAAGGCATTCCCCCACATTCCTTAAAGACCAGGGGTCAGAGAGTGTCTTCAGCATAGAAGGACTAAGTTCAGTCTTTCTTGGGCTAAGCAGCGTTTACAAATCATGTCTTTTGCCTTATCAAATGGTCTCATCATGAGGGGATGGAGACACCTAGCACTTCCCACCAGTTCTTTCTGCTCACAGCAGAAAGGAGCAGCTTTATACCCAGAAAACCTCCCTGCACATCTCCAGAGACCGCACTGGGACTGTATGCAATTAGGGCAGGTGGGCTGACCAGTGTCCGGCCGAGGGACCTAAAGCATGTAGGGTTTTTGCAAGGCAGTGTGTAAAATGAGCACAGAAGTCAGGTCCGCATTACAGCTCTGTTTCTATATTCTCCAGTGTTCAGCGTCAGTGGTGGTAAGATCAGGCTTTTCATATGCTGCTGCCTTGTGAATGTATTGATACGTATTTGTAATTGTAGGTGATGTGATATGCAGTGTGACACCTCATCCCACTGCGGATGATGAGTGTGGAAAGCAGCAATTATTTTAAAAGATATCTGCATTTCTATACATTATATTAGCTTTATATTATAAAGGTTAGTGGAATTGACAAAGTACAGTCCTGTGGAAATGGAGATAAAAATCAAATTAAATGCTGGACAGGAGAATTTTCATGTTCTGGTCTAGTGCAAGTACAATATCTGCTCAGTATTAGGGAAAAGGAAAAAAAAAAGAGTGGCAAAGCTGTTAAGGTTTGGAAGGTCATGGCTTTGTTCTCCCAGCTATAGTAACCTAGATCAAAAAGCATCTCTCTGTGAATCACACTTTCAGGGACCAATAACAACAGAAAATCAGGAACCCTGAAATAAGCTTATTTAAGATGTTGCCCCCCACACCCCCAAACAGAGCCTCTGGATGTGAATGCCGCTGTCTATGGTGCATTCTCCCCCACAGAGGCTACAAATACTTTCATCTCATGGACAGACAGATAAAAAAGCTCAATTACTCGTGGAGACTCATATGTCATAAACTAGGAGATTAGAAACTGCTCTTCAGAAGGAATTACACATAGAGATGGAATGTGTGGATCCTGTACATCCTCACAAAATCTTTCAGTTTTGTCTCAGAGTTTGCCTTAGAAAGGTGGCTCAGTGCCAAAGCTACTGGCAAGTATTTATCGTAACTCTGTTCCAGCTCTACCCTATGCACTCCTTATTACATCTTTGGTGGACTGGTTATTTCTGTATCCCAGTCCTCATCTGTAGAAGAGATATCGTATATCTTTTTCCTCCTAGAATGTAAGTTTCTGTGCTCCGGTACTGTCTTTTATAATGAGTACTGAGGAGGTGAACTTGCTTAGTGCCTCTGAGCTTCCACTGTATGTAATTATCAATGTTAATGTCTTCAAATTGAGGGAGAGATTGGATCTAGCAGAGAGCTTTGTTGTTAGTGTGTTGTGTAATTATCAGCATTCATTACAAACAGGTATGTCTAATTTTTCCAGCTCTCAGCAAGCTGACTACAATGATGGTATTATGGGTTGGGTTAAAACTGACTGGAACTGGTGAAAGAAATGGCTGCCCTTCTGTTACGAATAAATGCAACAAACACAGAGCTAGGCAGATTGAAAAAAAAGACTTGTTCAGTATGTGAGCTGTGGATTTGAACTGCTCACAGAGGAGCTGAAAGCAGGGAGCTTTGGTGGGATTTCCCAGGGTATTGTTTAACCATGTGCACACAGCTGTCTTCAGTCAGCAAACAGCAGGTGAGAGAGAGGCACAGACAACAACAAAATTGGAAATATGGTCTAAGAAAATGTATGCAAGAGGGAAAGCATTTAAGCAGCGTCACTAGAAACTGAGAGCAAGGAGCAAAGAAACACCTGCTGTGCCAAGAGATACTACTGGGGTTTGGCCAGCCTCTATGAATACACAGGGTTGTATCAAAGAGTCTGTCCTCAGCCAAAGTGCTCCAGTGGTTATATTTCATCAGGAAAAATGTTCTTGCTTGAGCACACTGCTGTGTATCTTCTCTGTGGTGCGAATGGGAAGCTGAAGCTGCGCTGACGGTCTCCCTGTCAAACTGCTTGCAATTAAGTTTATCGTCAATGAGAAAAAACCTGGTAAGAAAACCTTTTCTAAAAATTAAAAGCCCCTCATACCTAGACATATCTAGGAGTGCTAATATTTAGGAGAAAGGAGTGTTGCTGTTCAAGAGGATACCTGCCTGTTGCTTCTCCTTTTCCTGTATCTCCCCTGCTTTGCTTTGGCACAGGTGTTGCAGCTTGCCAAAGAAACGTGATGCGCTTGCAAGCACAAAATCATAGCCTGTGTTTTCAGGCACACAGGCAAGTCACCCGGATCCGGGGTAGCCGATACCACACTGGGCAGCTGCCAGTTTACAGAAAAGTCACAGTTACTGCGTGGTGGGAGGCCCTGGGGATGCAGGGAGGGAACTCAGCTCTGCATGTCTCAGGTGCTGGTGTGTCGGGAGCTGGGAGGGACTGGGTGCATTCCCCAGGGGACCGATGGCTCAAACCCAAGGCCTGCTGCTTGGTGCAGGCACAATTGTGCCTTTGTTCGTTGTGGTGGGAAGGAGGGTAGCTTGGTGCGGAGGATGCTGTGGGGAGGGCTGCCAGGTGGCAGGCAGGTCTGCTGCGACGCCCTGCCTGGCACAGAGCTGCAGCCATTGCCGAGCGTAGGAAAGAGAGAAAAAGTCAGAACTGAAAAGCTCTTTTGAAATGAGTTCTCCAAGAAAATGTGCAAAAACAGGCGCTGGCACTCTTTTGAAATCCAAGGCAATGTTTCACTTGATCTTGATAGTAGGAGAAAGCAGAAAGTGTTAATTCTTCATTCCTGTGCCAGGGGTGGTTTGGCTAGGGGGGAGGTAGAGCAGTGCTCTGTGCAAGTTTATATAGGTTACTGTGCCAGGAGAAATGATGAGGTGTCGCAGAAGGGCAATTAGGAGAAATATAATACTCCTGTTAATAAAGGCGGATGTTACTTGTGTGCCACTACAGATAATTCTTACATGACCCTAATTTTGCAGCTCAGAGCAAAATAAAGTTCAGCCAGCTAAAGTATTGTCTGGGAATATACAGAAAGCTGGTCCTTGTTGCACAGTTATTCAGCTGAAATGGGTTTAAGCACTTCACATACAGTAGACACCAGTCTTGACATTTGCACACACCGAAGGAATAACGTCTTGTTCACACACTTCCTAAGTTTGATGTAAGAAAATTAACACCACAACTGTGGATTGTTCATGCAGATCGAGGTCTGAGCTGCAGGAAATAACATCAAATTTTCAAATCACCACTGGTGATGCAGAATAGCCATCCAAAAGCATGAGTGAGAATGAATTTCTAAGTTTCCTTGGCTGCAAACAGAATAAATTGCAGGGAGTTTGAGGAAGTATTTGGTGTTGGACTTAGTCTGACCCCGCTAATGTTTTGTTTGATCACTGCGGTCATTTAAAAAATTGTATCCTAGGCACAGGGCAGATGACTGAGAGAAGAATGCCCTAGTTCATCCTATACAAATGTTACCAAGGCTGTATCAAGAAAGCTGAGACTGGTGTTTGACTGTTAGAAAATGTCCAAAGGGGTATTTCCCCTGCAAGTCTCATTCTGCCCTTTATTTGTGTTTCTGCCATGCTGTTAGTGCCGAAGAGCACTGGTTGTGTCAGGGAGTTCCAAATTCCTCTCCCCATAACCACAGTGAGTGTCTAAGTCTGGTTGGTATTTTGGGGCCAGCTTCTGATCTCTGTCGCAATGAAGGAAACGCAGGAAGGATTGACTGCATTGCTCCGGGCTTGCCCCTGTGCAAGCAAAAGCAGGAGTGGGAGGCTGATGGGCAGAGGTGGCCAAAGAAACAGCTAATGGGGAAGGACAGTTAAAAAAAACCCAAACCAAACCAGAAGAAAACATACAGCAATACTTCTTTTTATGCATAATGTTTTATTTAAGTCTCTTGATGATGTTTTGTGGGTGCTTTCTTTGGTTCTTGTTTTTTAGTCAATTATCATAAGAGCAGGTTGTGTAAGATTTTCAGGTCTCTCTGATACAGGAGTTGCTTAAAAAGGTGACTGAATATTCTACCCTGTGCTTCTGTATATTTTGCTTCTCTGCACACACTTTGCTCTGTGGATAGTAGTTAAAATTCTAGTCGGCTGCCCTCCTATTAAAATGCCTTTAATGTTTTATTGGGATACCTCCTACTTGAAAATGGTTTAGCATATAAAGGTGCTTTGCTCATTTGAGAAAAAATGAAACTATATTTCTGATGCAGAGGCAAGATTGTTTGAGCAGGTCTCCTATAGATTGCTTTTTATGCAAATGGTGCCTTGGGAACAGGCAGATGAAAGTATTTCAGGGCAGGATGGTGATGCAAATGTTTCATCTACCTGCCTGGGAGTGCTCTACTGCAAGAAGGGAGACAAGCTCTCCTGCACGTTTCTGACTTACCTCTTCCTGTCTGAAAGTTCAGCATATGCCTTAGAAAATAATTAACTCATTTAAAGTAAGGAAAGTCCAGTGTGCCTGTTTCTGAGCACTTTGCCTTAAGAAGGTTGATTCAAAAATTTCAATCACTGTCCCACTGAAGGCTGCTGACAGAATTGTGGTAGGACGCTTGGCTGGCTGGGCTATTCCCACCACAGCTACTTCCAGCCCTGGGGGTCTCCTTCAGCCTTCTGCCAGAGATTGGGACAGAGCAGTTTTTCTTGGCGGGCAGCGTGGCACATTTGTCTTCATCCAGTGTCCTCCTCAAAGGGACAGTGGAACATATGCCATGAACTGCTGAACATCTCAGGGAGAATCAGGCTCTGGCATTGACCTGAAAAGTCTCTGAAGAAACGGGAAGAATTTTTTTGGGTGAAATAAAGTTATTTCCAGCTCTGCACGCTGCAGGCCTCTGAGCAAAGGTCTGATTCAGTACCAGAATTCGTGCCTCAATTCAACAGCGTCTCTTTATGCTCCATAGAGATAGATGCCTATAAGGGGTTGACAGAGCAAACTTCGTTTTTCATGCCAACATTTCAAAGTGACAAAGGAAGGAATAGCACCTTGGGGGATCTGTAGATAATGTGAACACATGGGGGTGTGTAGAAAAACCTTGTTGTAGCTACCAGTAACCATGGCATGCGTTTTCTGTTGCCATCCTTACGCAGCATTTTCTTTGTCACTGAATTAGTCTCCAAACAACTTGCTGTTATCCTGGTTGTCAGTGTACCCACAGTGTGCAGCAGGAGATTAAGGGAGGTACTGTGAAAGACTGAGGCACCACAGGTACTGCAAAGAGCTAATGGGACTTTCTTCATTGGAAACAATATCCTTATACTGCCCCATAGAAGTGGCTAAAACCTTTTACTCAGAGAGCTGCAAGAGGCAAGATTGACAACGTCACTTCAGAATGTGTTATCCCAAATGATGTCTGTAAACCAGACCTCTTCCACTGCTATTTTGGAATGTCTGCCTAATAAATATCTTTCCATCTATATAACTGAAATGGTATTGCTCCTTCCCTCATGACCTTAGTTAACAGCCTGCTGCAAAAACAGAGTAAACTTGCAATTCCAGTGTTATGGTACAGACCTGCTATGTCTGCCTAATTTAATCAAAATAACTGGAAAACAGTCAACATCTGAAGAACAAAATGCCCTTTACTATTGTGCAATGACTTTTACTGGAATCTCTTTAAGTACTACTGAAAGAGAGCAGACATTCACCTCTTCCATTTCCCTTCCCTCTCATCCGTCCAGAGGAGGAGAGTCCATTTCCTCCACTGATTTAATTAAGGACTGAAAATGCAATTTGGAAAGGAAGAGTGGAACTGAAGACTTATTTTGGTACGCAAAAATCTGGAGGTTTACTTGTTGGTTACTTTTTTCCCTCTCAGTTTGGATGAGGAGCATCCTCCGAGGTGTGCTGGTTACTTGGGGCAAGATCTGTCAGATGTGTACTGTCCATTTTTCAGACTGGAGAACTGATAAGGCAGACAGGGAATATGATGGTTTGAGTGCTGCAAAGGGGGTAAAATTAATTGTGCTTAGACTGAACGGGCCATCAGTCCCAAGCAGAAATAGGACTCCATATTTTCTGCAAAGCACTATTTAGAAAAGTAAATGGAAAAAATAAGAGGGAAGGGAATACTGCTCATACTTACAATTTAATTCCACTGTCAGTACTCATTTTCTACTTGAATCAAATTTTCAGGGCAGGAAAATGAGAGGGGAGACAAAAATGATGGAAGTATGGCATATTGTATTAGTCACATCAGAAATAATGAGTGGTTAGTTCTGAGCTGTTGAGGAAAGTTAAAGAAGAAAGTTGTGAGCAGAGCACCAAGGGAAGTGTCTTTGAACCGAAATTCTGAGGCCTTGCTGGAAGGTATTACACAGGGTATTCAATCAAGTTAGTGTGCTCAATAGGGAAGTCTCAGAGTGGAAGTGTTTGGTGTAAGAACACTCTGGAAGTCGAATGATGATTCTGTCATTCCTTCCCAGCCTTCAAATTTCAAAGAGATCAGTTCTTTCATAAATAAGAACCGAAGGCACTGAAAAGGTGGTTGGTAGCTTGCTGTAGTCACATGGGGGTGAAACTAATTCTACGCCAGTTGCGAGGAGGAGGAAGAGATCCAGGTGCTCAGGGGCTGTTTTGGTGGCAAGTGAAATTGCATCTGTGACTTGCACGTTGCATCTCAAATGCTGTCAAAAGCCTCCTGTAAACCGTGTATTAAAGGGGCTTTCAGGCAGGAAGGAAAGAATCCTGCACACAAATGCATTGCTGTGGCCGGCAGACATCTCGTGATGACTGAAGATGTTAGTGACTTCTCCAAAGAAAGAGAGGGTGATAAACTGAAATGAGGCAGTACGTTCACAGCCGTCCTGCTAGCTGCCAGGGTACCAAATACCACCTGCAGCACAGCTTAGGATCAGGATTCCTGAACCAGGAATTTACAAGCCATCTCAGCTGTCAATTTAAAACTAAACCAAATGAAGCTCCTGCCTGTGAAAATGGCCAAAAAAGCACATTCTGAAAGATGGGAATAAAAAGCTATTGTTAAAATTTTGAGGATTATTTGGTTTTGGGGTTTTGTTGTTTGTTTGGTTTTTTGATGATGTTAAACAAGAAAGCAACTACAAGAGCTAATTTCTTTTTGTTCTGCTTCTTAAAACTGTCTCTGCACTGGCAATGTTCTTGTTACCTGAAAGCCCAGCTTGAACAAGACTCCCCAGAGAAGATGGTTACAAAAATGACTCCAAAGGTGGCAGTATCCTTTAGGCAGCAGGGAGCAAAGGTAATGCTTACACCTTCCTTGCACTTGGCTCATATGTCAGTGATCAGGAAAGCCTGGGACAGTGTTTCTTATTAGGTTTCTGTAATATGATGCACATTCAGATAAGTAAGCCACTCTTTTTTTTTTTTTTTTTTTTTTTATTATTGTCTGCATCTGTTGTGAGAAAGGAAGGGAGAAATCTAGGCAAGTCTGGTGGGGTTTCTGTCCTCCCCTTTTTTAAGGTTAGAAGCTAAGAAAAGAAGACTGTAATGGTTACAGGGAGGCAGTGACCATGAGCAGCCAAAGGTACTTCTGTAAGCAGTAGTTCTGCCATGTGTACTACCTTAGATTGAGTCTCTGACAAGTTCTACTTACAGAAAAAAATCAGCCTTCTGCATGTCTTGAAAAGGAAGATCAGAGGATTTGGGAGGTGATGCTGGAGGCAAGGGTGGATTTAATTCAGATGGAGATTTCTAGATATTCTGTAGGAAGTGCAGCCAGCTACACAGGCTTCTCAGAATTTGCCCAGCAAGAACACTTGGAGCGTAAACTGTTTAATAAAGAGGGTGACCATCCAAGAAAGAGAAAGATATCATCTAGGGGAGTAGATTAATCTTGAAACAGACAATCACAAAAACAAGAAGTGATGGAGGTGGTGGTGGAGGAGGGAAGACATGATGCATTTGAAGGAGACATGGAATTCCTGTCAGGTCCAAGGCCCAAAGTTAGGTAGAATTTGTGAAAAGAAAAACGCCAACCATGAAGTTTGCCAGACCAAAGAGAGCATCTCTAAAAAAAACCCCAAACCTCCAGGGAGAAGGTGGAGAGCTTTTGAGCAGCAAAGCAGTGGCTGTTCAGCAAAGAGAAGTTCCAGTTTGCAAGTTGGAAAATGTAGTGATGAACTGAGACTTGAAAATCAAGCCAAGATTTGCAAAGGATATTAACAATAAACCATGAAGGATCCTACAGACATACAAGTAGTGGGGTTCAAAACAAGTTAAGCTTTCACCCTGGTATAAAATTAAACCTATTTATGATGTGAAGCTAGAAGACCTGGCAGAGTGAAGGAGACTTATTCTCTGTCATGCAGAAAACATTAGAAGATGGTAAAAACTAAAGAAATAGAAATGCAATGATGAGGTCAAATTCATGAATGGTGACAGCTAATACCAGTTCATGCTATAGGATAGGCTCAGATGTTCATGGTTGACCTGAAAGAGGAAAGGGAACCCTATTGAGAAGCAGTGACTGTGTGTGTGTGCAGAGAAACTCTCCCTGGGTGAGACCTTTGGTGTCTAGAAAAGGGGGGTGTATCCTGGAGACTCTGGAAGAGGCAGTGTGGTTTGATAAACCTTGTCAGGTGACACGCAGGTTTCAGGTGTGGGTGCTGAATGGGTGATGGGGCGATCCATGCTGACCAGGTGATGTGGTGGTCGTGAGGAGCTGGTGGAGGCTGAGAGGTCTATTTTGCCACATGCTCAGCATCATCCCTGCTATAACAGATGTAACTCTCTCCTCCTCCATCATACTCCTGCTGCCTGCCCACTGTGGTGTTTTTGTGCCAGCCAGAAATGCTATTCCAGTGCCTGAAAACATCTAGAACAACTGCAAGGTTTGCTCACTTGTAAATAACAGGTTTGTTAGTGTAATGTCTTAACTTCTGTCACTTGAAACATGAGCTTGACCTCTTTAGCGTGCTCATAACAACACTGATGTCAAATTGGGGTATGCTAGGTTACATATGAGACACTGCTGATCCTTCTCAGTTTATCTCAGCCTGTCACCCTCTGTTATCCCAGGGAACAGGAGGATGAGGGAGAAGTGGGATAACCTGGGTAAAGCAGAACCAAGGGTAACGCAAAACCTTTGTATATTGAGAAAATATTTACTTGGCCTCTGCTGTGTGTTCCTGTTCCTCAGACCTAATTCTGTCTATCTGACTTAGGTAAAACTAGGGTTAAAAACTGCTTCTGCTCTGGCCCTGCTCTTTGGGGCATCCCAGGAATGCTGGATCTCATTTATATTTGGATCACACCTGGCCACAACTCAGTCATGGTCTGGTTAAATCCTCTAGATAGCGCGTGACAGACCCGGCTACCGGATGTGATACTCACAGAGTATGTTTCCATCCTTGAGATGGAGGCAGTGTGGAAATGAAGGAAGCTATCCCTCCCCATAATGCACCCTGGTGTTCCTCTGGTGTAAGTGTAAAATACTTCCATCTGGAAAATGTAACCTTGCAATTGAAATGAGACCTTAATTTAGAAAAACGTCAGTTTCCAAGTTGCCCATGGGCAACCACTGCACAAGAGTGGTACTACCACTCTCCATTTGACTGTGGATCTTGTGTGTGTGCTGGAGCTCTGCTCCCAAGAGTCCCCTCACCCACCGCCCTTGATTATTTTGGGATGTGGTGAGGGAAGGCTAGAGACTGGTGAGAGCCCACTGAACACACAGGAGCTATCTCCTCCCTCCAGCTGGTGGCTGGCAATGCATTCCCACAATAAAATTTTTAATTAGAAAAGTTTTGCCTCCAGAGTGAGTATATGTTGTGCTAAACTTACTTCCTGGCTTCAGTGAAGTTTCACTTTCTTCCCTAATTATTTGTTATTTTATTTCTTTGAACTGGTGCTAGATACGCTCCCTTTTCATAGGTCTAATGGTGTCTCATCAGCACGGGGGAGCTTGTTGCCTGTAAGGCACAGTCAGTGCTGCGCTGCCTTTGCAGTGAGGTAGCCGGGCTGGTGGAACTTGTGGGAGTGTAGGGGAGGCTTTCTGTACCTGTTTTGTACAATACAGTACGTTCTTTTTAGATTAAACATTTACAGGAGAGAAGGTGGGTTGCTGTTGTATGGATCACTACACCTGGTTTGCTTAGCAAACGGCAGTCTGGACAGGCCTGGCAAGTGTCACCTCTTGGTGAGAACTGGGAGCCACACAGGCGTGCTCAAGCCCTTGGGTATCTGTGACCTAAGCACAGCTTCTTCACGGTTCTTTGGGGTTTTAGTTTGGGTATTGCTGTTGGTTTTACTGCACCCTCTGGCATGCAGATCTAATTAGGCAGAAATGTAGAAAAATCAGGAACAAAGCCCGCTTTCCCTGAAACCCAACAGTCCAACCTGTGCCATCTAATCAAATGATACTTAGGAAGCCTTAGATGAAAAGGAGAAGCTAGCTGGATGGCTGTCACATTTGCAATCTGTATTTCTGGCCACATCAAAGAGAAATTTGGGAAAAAAATCTGAACAGTCCATATTTAGTTTCTTTCTTGTGATAGAAAACATGCCGGTACCAGCTTCTGGCGCAGTCAATGGCAATGTTATCGATACACACTGAGAGTGGAACTTTATCTTCGCTATTTTTTTTTTTTCCTTAAAGCCTGGTATTTAGGAGGATTAACTGCAATACATAGTGGACAATCAGCTCATAAATTATCAGAATTGTACATTCAAGTATTACCAAGCAACTGCATACAGACAGAGACTGCAGCTGATTGACTACTGTCCCTTCCCAAACAATGGAACTGCTTCATATAATAAAGAAGGAAAATTAAATCTGCTGTTTAGCAAAATGGGTTTTTTTTTGTTAAAATTACAAGAGAGAAAATTAGAGATCCAGACGTCGCCTCATTTATGAACATACAGACATTTCTGGCAGTTTAGTAAGTGATGCAATGTTTATTCTTTCAATAAACTATTTTAAATTGGTTGTTAAGCCATAGCTGTAATTCACATGAACTACAGGGAAAATCAGAACCGCTGCAGCACCTCTTCAGTACCAGGGCTTTTAACTGTGCCTACTGCTCTGCACAGCATGCACAGCATGCAGCTCCCATGAATGCTTTACACTGTGCTTGTACGTCGCACAGCACAGGCAGGAGAAATGGCATGACAATTTTCAGATTGCTGCAATGCTTAACTTTGTGTGACCTGCAACTCCTATCTGCTGAAACCTGCAAATGCCATGTCCTTCTCGGTGCTAGAGGCTAAACCCAGAGGGTGATATCCACACAACATCACAGAGCCTCCCTGGCTCACCGTGCTGACAGCAGTGGCTCACTGTGCCACAGTACCGATTGCAGACCTGTTGCTCTACTTTCCAAGGCCCCTTCACAATTTAAGCTGTTTGTAAATTGCAAAGCTGGAAGAGCTATCCCAGGCAGACCCTCACCAGGGCATGCTAACACAGCACAGAAGTGGCTTCATTTTTTAATCAGAAGAAGAAACTGTTCTTTAGGAGAACACTAATTATTTTGGAGAATAAGTGAATATTTTCTTTCAGAGTCTTCCACCCACTCAGAGAAATCCTCGTTTCTGTGCTGTTGGCATCAGCTAGCGCTCACAGTTCTCCTCTGCTAACTGTATCTCCTCCACACTGCTCACTCCATGACACTTAAAGGATGGCTTGTGACCCTGAGGTTCCTGGTGCCCCAGCTCCTGTGGCACAGCCCCAGTACCATGTCCCAGCTGCATTGAACATGTGGCCCATCTATGGGCTTTTTCCCAGGGGTTTATGTTTGGTCACTAGGGTAAGCCATTTTCTTCCTGTGCAAAAGAGAGGAGCCTGTGTAGGGCAGAAGTCAGAGGTTTGGAAACTGGGCGCTGTCAGGGGAGAGGTAGAGTGGGCAAGGATGGGTCAGGCACTTGGAACGTGCAGGACTGTGAGGATTTGTGGGAGAGAGAAAAAGGAGGGGGGTGAAACGGCATATGTGTTGGCTTGGGTAAACCAGTGCAGAGAGGCTGAGGGGGAACAGAAGATAGGGAAGCTCATTATTCTTCAGATTAACTTCCAGCCCTGCCTTGGGTGATCCTGTTCCTGCAGCTCCTCCTGTGTGCTTGGAAGAAGGTTTGGACCACTCTGCAACTGCCTTGCACCCATCCCTGCAGGCTGCTGCTGCTGCCCGCTCGCCCTGGTCAGGCAAGCGGCCAGCTGCAGGAGGCTCCACAGCCTTGGGCTGCCTGTACTGCCTGCTCCCTTTCAGACATGGAGAAGAGCTGGAGCCTTCACCTTCTCCTAGGGACAGACAGGTGTTTATACCCTGTCTTGTGGCTGTCCATTACAGTGGGAGCTTCCCAGGGTAGAAGGCATACCCTCACCACAGCCCTGGTATGCCTGGGGGAGTAAGGTCCCAACTTTATTTCCAAGGTCTTTGTCAGAGTATATTGTTTTTCTTACTATTAGTAGCGGCTGCAAAATCATAGTTGCCATTATAATCAGCAGGAGTTGGAGATACTCAGCACTTCTCTGGGTTGACCCTGAGGGGTGGGATGCCTAACGAGGGAGTCTGGAAGGTAGACATCTGAGCTAGTCACCTAGCCACCTAGCATTAGATAAAGGTCTCGCTTCACATGTTTTCCTGTGGCACAGAAGGCCAACGTGTTTCAGCTATTAAGTGATTTAAACTGCAGCTGCCGATGAGTTTGGTGAAATTTATTTCTGATCTTTCATCAGTATGATAAACTACCTTTGCAAGGACGGCCAGCCTTGCAGGCAGGTGCTCGGGAGTGCCTCGCATTAAATTGCTTCTGTTGCATACTGCAGGGCTGACTGATGGCAGAGGAGACACATGGTGATCCCCACTTTGACTCCTCCAGTTGCATGACACCCTACCAGTTTTTTTAGGTTACAGGGGTCGAGTTTTTTGATGCTGCTAGTTGAGGTTCTTATGGGTTTGGTTTTCTCTAGGTTTTTAATTCTTCTGGAAGCTTTTAGTGAGTTTCCACCCATGCTACAAAAGCCAGGATTTCCTTGGCAACCCTGCTCTCTGATGAGGGAAAGCTCTCAGCAGACCCTGCCTCCTTCAGGCAGGAAAGACAATAGGTTTGCTTGGTAGTGTCTGTTTATCAGGTATTCCAAGTTCATTAAATGAAATGGAATGGGGCTTTTAGCAGTATTATTAGCAAGATGAATATAATTTAAGAGAGTGCTTCATTTCCTACCTTTAGCAATAAACTGAAAATAAAATGTAAATGTCAAGTGGTAATGTGGCAATGTGCTTAGCAACCAGATGATCAAATGTTATGAAAATGCCAACAGCAGTAAGTCAGAGCGGTGCGCTTGTGTGTTTGTGTGCATGTAAATAATCTTCCTTCCCTTCCTAGGACCTAAGTGTTGGCAAAAGTTATTTTGTTCCTTTCCACTTCTCCATTGGAGTGATAATTAGCTTAACAAGATTAAAAGATAGGGGAGAGCTGATAGACAGGCAGGCCCGAAATCTCCAGATACAATAATATGCCTTTATATCAGCGTGGCAATCAGAGCGGTATTAGGCTGGACAGAAATGTGACAGACTTTTCAGACTCTTCACAGGGCTGAAGTTGGTATGAAAGTGGATATCTGATAAGCATGACAGTACAAGAGGCGCCCTTAGTCTTTGAGATAAAGGTCAGCTGTGTTTAAGGGGATTTAGATTAAAAAAGTATGTGAAGGGATAGCCTCCTACCTTAGGATGTTTTGAGCCCTTCATGTCCATTGGAAAATTTTAAGACAAAGAGAAGGCACTCCTAGGCTTTGGGAAAAACTTGTTTGACCCATCATGAGGAAACAAGGGAGTTATTTCACAAGCTACCTAAGCTTTTGTGCTAGGTATTAGAACGGCCTCATTAACCACCATTCCCCTGCCTTCATGTTTTCCTGATTATATCATATAACGTTTCTTTTCTTTCTCAACTGTAGAGTTTTACTAGTCCCTGCTCACATGCCTTTAAGAGGTTTTCCTGCTTTTTCTGTCAAATCAGCCCCTCTAGGGCATTACACATTTTTGGTTGCTTTTCATTGAACTACCTGTATTTTATCAACACCTTTTTTGCAATAAGTTACAAGGTCTCACTGTGCTATCTGAAGAGCAATCTCATGAGAGCAATAACTATTGCTCCTAGCTCTGGAACAGCTGCATTTTACAAAGCAAAAAGATTTATATTTTTTCCCTTCAAGCCATTTCAAGCAGCCTGCAAACACCAAAAGACTGATCTACTCCACAGGAAAGCTCTTCCCGTGGACTGCCGATGTGTAAGTTTTCTCCATGAACATGCAGCTAGACATGGCACTGGGAAACTCTGAACATCTGTGGACAACACTAGCAGAAAAGGGTCCCAAGCTTTTTCCCAGACATCATGGAGATTTTTGGAAACCTGTTGTAAATGTGATGCAGATGGAGTGCCTGCTACTGCATAACCTCCCAGTGCAACCAGCCACTGGTTTGAAGGGCTTATAGGCTGAAAGACGGGTCCTGGATAACTATAGTGCCTTGTTTTGGTCTCTGTAACTGTTGGATAGATTAAATTTTACTCAGCGTGCTGTGCCTCGCCTTGCCCATCCTCCTGTATTCATTTTCTTCATGTGGGGTAGGAAAGCTTTGTTCACCTGATAGCGGTAGCCCTGGCCTCGTGCTGTCCTGCCTGTCTTGGATCTCAGCCCACGCGCTGCCTGTCTCCTTCCCATTTCAGCCCTTTTCCTCAGAGAGAAGGCCACAGATCCGAGCAACGTTTTGTGATGTTATTCACCACCAAAATAAAAGCCAAAGCTCTCACTGACTTCACTGAGCACAGAAATTCATGTTACTTCAGGACTGCTTTTTTTTTTTTTTTAATAGGAAATATATGATTGAATATATTGTGTCATCTGTGTTGTCTATACATCCAGATGGACCTGAACGAAGGTCTGTGTTGTGAAAGTACAGTTATCATCAGTTAACCCAAAAAGGAGGCTGAGACCATGTGTATCTAACATCTTTTTCAATCTTTCTGCTCCTCTGTGCCTATGATCAAGGGTTGTACTGTTTGGTAATGACTAGATCTGGGCAGGAGCTGGATTATTCCTCTTGTGAGAAATTCCAGGGGTTCCCAAACATTTTTTGTTACAAAATTGACCACAATAAAAAAAACCAAACAAACAAAAAAAAAGAAGGTTGCTTTTTTCTGTGGGAAAAATCTGAAAGCAACCAAGAGGAAACAAAAAGGAATCTGTTCTGATTTTTATGGTTGTCTTAAAAATTTTGAACATTTGAATTTTAAAATCTTGGAAAAATTTTACGAGTCTTTTTGCAATGGTAAATGAAAGAGCATATGCTAAAAAAAGACCAGAGCAGATGCTGCTTCTAAAGGCAGTATTTACACTCCAACTTTCTCTCAGAACACATCTGCCTTTCCCTTTAAAAAACGTTTTCCTAAGAAAAACTCTTGCAAATTACATGCCTGATGCCTGGTAGCTCACTTTTCTCACCTGTGTTCTGGTTTGCTTAGCTCCTCTGAAGCCTTCTGGGGTGCAAAAGCCTCTAGAAATGCCATGCACATGGACTACTACATGGCATATGTGGACTTACTTTCCTAAGTCACTGCCATGAAACCATCAGCAGGGATTTTGTAGGCTGCAGAGCAGTCGTGCAGCTGGCTCCAGGCCGTGTGAATGCTGCACTCGCAGCACGGGCAGCGACAGCCACCTTGACATGATCCTCACTGAAGAAGTAGTGTGTTGGCTGGCTTGCTGGAAACCAGAGAGGGATTGGTTTTTAATGAATGTTATTGCTAAAAATATCAGAGCTTTAGAGAAAAGGTAGTTTTTGAAATGTGATTAACTTTTTCTGTGGAGTTAATGAAGGGAATATAACTGTAGACTTCTTTCTCTGTCACTGTGGTTTAATACCAATCACCAGCAGCAGAGGACTCTGGTGAAATTCTGCCTTCCTGTATTGACTTCCATTTAAATTTTTCATATCAATATAATGACCAATTTAAGTTACGATGATCTGAAAATAGCAAACATGGCTAACTAACAGAATGGCCATTTGAGCAAGCGGAGATCTGTTGGCGGCACTTAAAAACCTCTCTCAAGTCCTGGCCTTTGGCTGTGTGACAGTAAGCTGTCACTAGCATCCTTTTAGGGTCTCCTATGTATATGGGTTGGTAACTAGTGCGGTGTACATACAGTTCTGTGTAATGCTATGGTGTTCTGATGCATTGTGTTAAGTGAAATTTTGGCCCTGTTGATACTGATCCAACCTGGTCTGAGCTGTAATGCTGCAGTTCCCTCGCCTTCACAAAGCTGCACTGGGCACAGACCTGGATCCACAGCCCAGATAGTTTTATTCTGAGTAATTGATTTGTTAAATAACAGCAGGGCACAGATCACTGCATAAGCTCTGATTTCATAGAAGAACTTGGATCCAAGGAAGAACAGTTACCTAAACAGGAAGCTTAGAAATTTTGCCCAGACATAAAAGTTGGGAAGAAGTTAAAGCATCAAATTATCTGGGCAGCTGATATAAGAGAAATTCCTGGAGGCCTGAATACAGCTGCTTTCTGCAACAATGCAAATTACTTTTGCTGGCACTTTTGCTGCTTAATGCCACTTGCACTCAATTAATAGTGCCTGTGTGCATAATATAAGTAAAATTGCAGTAGGCAGGAACATAATAATGTCTGCTTGCTCCCTCCACTCCCAGCAAAGGAATAATGTGAGCCATTAGTTTCTCCTTGATGATTTGAAAGCCCATTTGGTACACTCTGTATCTGTTTGTGTGTATTAAATTATAAAATTTGTATTAGGTGGATGTTTATGAAATTGTATTTTAAGGATTCATGAATTATTTTGTGATTTTTTCCAAAATCTATGTAGCTTTGGTTATTTTCTTTTTGTGTATAGCAAGGCTCTTTTAGGGATTAGAATCAGCATCACACCCTGGGGAATTTTTTCTGGTGTGCTTGCTGGCTCACATTTCTGAGCTCTGTTTTCTGGTTTAAGATTTAAAATTGATACAACTGATACCAGAGTTCTGAGTGGCAATAAAAGGGTTCAGTGCAGGTTTTTTCTGTCAATAATTTTAGCTGGTAATATTTTTACCACGACCTCTCTTCACTGCTCTCTAAATTGCAATTACTCTCCTGAACGGGAATAAATGTTGCCTACCCAAATTCTTCTGTATGGTTTCACATAGACTTAATGTAACATATTGATCTCATCTCACTCCAGGCTAGAAGCAGGGCATCTCACATGTTCTCACATTTTAAAATTAGTTCTGCCAGATTCACTGTGATTAATTTTTGAAGAGAATTTAACTTTCAGAAATAGGGGAACTATCAGAGGGTTCATCTTAATGAAGCTGTTTCCATTCTGCTCCTCCATGACTGATAGGTTTTATCTTAACTAGTTAAACAAAAATGCTGTGATGAAAAAGGAACTTTACAGAGAAATAATCTCTTCAGATATGCAATGTACCAGAATCATCTCTCTTCTCTAGAAGGCTGAACATACATACAATACTTTTTTCAGAGTTTTTTTTGTCTTATTGCAATGTTTTGAACAGAACACTTCCACTGTCATTTAATCAGCTTGATATACTTCCTTAGGAAGATTAATAGATTTACAAAGTTCCTAAGAGGATTTAGATACATTAGTAATCACAAAGCTAGGAGACTGGCACTAGTTATTTTTTAAAAATCCAATTTAAGAATTTAATGAGACTGCAAACATAGTTCTGGAGAATTTAGTCTCTTTTGTATGTGTGTATGTGTGAGGAGAGAAAGGAAATATTTTCTGCCAAAACCTCTGTAATGCTGCTTGCTGTGTACATGGTATGTGGGCTGTATCTAGGAATTCAAGTCCAATGTCTGGCCCTATGGTCTTTTTAATGGGATGGCATACATATGACAGGTGCTTCAAACCAAGGACAAGCAATGGGCAATTCACAGCGAGAGCCCACAGCAAGTTACAGAGTGTTTTCCAATCTGTTTGATCAAGATTTTTTGCTGGGGGGCAGGAAATGTTACGAAATAGAAGGGCTGTACAATTAAATGTCAAAAAACATCACTCTTGCCTGTTGGTTCCTTTGATTGCACTGACACATCCAGCCAGGTTGGAGCACAGCATTAATGGGCTTCTCTGCTGACCCCCCACCTCAAAGGCAGGCAGGCTCACAGGGAAGGAGGGAGACAAAAGGGAGATTTTAGGATTACAGCTGGAGGTGCTTCTAGAGCCAGTGACTTAAGAAGAGGGAAATCTTCTACAGAAAGTGAAATATTAATCAAACTCCAAAAAGCTATTGCATTCACCTACTTGGATCTTTCAGCTAACATCAGCCCTGGACTTCCTTTAATTCCCATTTGGAGACAAGCACATTTTTAGAGAGGAATAATTATAGCTCAATATTTTTAAAAATCTTTGAGTGATAGAGGTGCTACCAGAAAACCTGAGAGCCTACTCCAGTATCTGACAGCATGTGCAATTAAAACCTTACACCTTTTTATTTTGTTTACCTTTGGGTTCCTGGCTATTACACTGAATGGCTCTGTATCTCTAGTCCTGTTCCGTATGGCTGGTATTTATAAACAAATACACATCAAATAGCTATGGAGAAAGCTGGGACTTCATCAAGATACAGAACTCCGGACATGTCTGCTTAAAGTATAGTTTCCAGTCTTTGAGTTGTTCTTATGCTTTTCCTCTAAATCTCATCTATTAACTTCTATTAATATCTTTCCACAATTATGGGCATTAGAATTAAGTCAAAGTTGTCTAATAGCACTCACATCCCATTAAGAATACAGAGGCAAAATAGCATCTTTGGTGCTGTCCCATACTCCTCTGTTGCTCAGCATGGGATCATGCTGTCTCTCTCAGCTTACACTGGAGATCTGGCTCAGCTGAAGGTCCCGGTGAAACCCAATTTCTTATCAAAGCTGCTCTTTCCTGGAAAAGATGCTCTCAGGCCCTGAGCCTGGCCTGCAGACTTTGTTCCCAGATGTCTGACTTCATTTTTCTTATACCTTTGTGTTCAGTTTTCCAAATATCTCTAGCATTCTGCCCTGTCTTCCCAGCTGCTTCGCTTCTCTGTTCTTCAGATTACTTGCATATTTGGGTCAGTATCAGTTTTTATACTTCTGTTTCACTGATAAAAAAATGTTGCAGAATGAATATCTGCATGAACCTGTTAGAAACCCACCTCTGCAGTTATGATTTCTTGCCTATAGGTTCTGTGCTTGTAATTTTGAATCTGGTGTTCAGTGCTGATTCTTCTTTCCTCTAATATTTTTACTGTATTAAAATACCCTATATACACCTGAAGTTATTATATCAGCGCTATTACTTTAACAACCAAACTTGTAATATCACAAAAACATCATCAAATTTATTGGGCAAAATTGATCTTCTCTAAATCTGTATTACTGGCATTAGTTGTCTCATCTACTTTTAAATCCTATTAATTTTCCCTCAGGTATTGAATTATATTGACTAGGATTGTTGCCCAACTGATGATCCAATATTTATTTGTTTTAACTTCCTTTAGAAAGTCTTGGCACAATATTAGGTCTCTTTCTAACCTTTGTAACTTCTCCAATACTCAATGAGTTATTGAAAATTGACTTATTTTCTGATTTGTGTAACTCCTTGACCAACACTTTTTGATATTTGGGTATGATTTTTCAGGATATGAATTTTTAAAAAATATTTTTGTTTAAGTTTAACTATTCATCATCCTTCTCAGTTACACATCAAATAAAAAGCTTCTTAGCAGCCTCTGATTTAACTATACCATCTGGCTTTTTTGCAAATGGAAACTTGGCAAGGAACTTTTGAACTGTAACTTCCTAAACAAAAGAGGCAAAAATGTTCTAAAACCAAGCTATAAAATGGAGCTGTAAATCAAAGTTATCTAATCAGAAGATATAATATTTGGATAATCTCACAGAGGGATAATGAGTGTCCAGAAGTCCTGTACTTGCAAAGTCATTGGATTGAAATCTGCTTGTATATCCTTGGAAAACTCAAATGTAGCCTTATATTTCAGAAATTTCTTCATCAGGTTAGTGGAAACACAAAATACCCTACTTGCTTAATGACAAATGTGGATTAAGGCAAAGATCTTTGCTCTGAGACAGCATTTCCAGTAAAACATGGAGAAGTGCCAGCAAGAGGGAAGGGTGGAAGAGGTCACACTTGATTTTAGAAGCCGCAGTGTTGTCTGCCTGGGAGAGGACTCCCAAGGTCACTACCCAGCAATGATGGGCAGGCATGAGAGGAGCTTAGGAAATACTCCAACCCCGTGGCTGACTTCCCACTGAGAAGCAGGTGACATGAACAACCAGGCTTGCAAGGAAAGGTGAGTGACGGTATTGTGAGCACTGAGAAGCCCTCAGGGTGCATTGTAGCCTGCAATTTGGATCAGCAGGATGGGAACTGCGCTACTGCCACGTAGCCATGGTGGTAAACGAGCATACCTAAAACTGAAATCATGCAGCACTTGGAGGGGAAGTCTGTCACGCTCATGCCTCTTTCCCAAGCCCTTGGAGGTGTTTCTTGCAGGTCAGGTCTGTAGCATAGAGGGATAACTAGGTGGTGAGGCAGAGAGATAGAGCATCCTTTACGGCTCGCTCTCTTCTCCATATGGCATTTCCTCACCTTCCTCACCCAGACCAGGCAACAAAGGAGAGAACTTACTAAAAGCTTTGTTTTCCAGAGTAGTTTGGTGTTTTCTACTTAGTAATAGCACACTAGTGGAATAACTTTTGCAGCCTAAGGTAAATCTGCTTTTGTAATAAAAATGGTTTTATGGAGAAGCTCAGAAATCAGGAAATCTGACTCCTCCTGGAAATCAGCCCTTTCTTCCTCTTGCCCCAGATAACTTTTGAACATATTGACCAATTCCACCCTTGCCTGACAGAAAGATATGAGGTATTAGGCTGCTATGGACTTTGTCAAAGGAGGTGCTGCGAAGCAGTGAGGAACCACCCCAGGTTTGATGGAAACTGCAGCATATGCTCAGCCTTTGTTAGCCATCAGAGTCCACACTGTTGTTTACCTTCAGGATGCAAACTACAGGATATCAGGTTTCCATGTAGCTCACAGAACCGCTGCTGTTTGTTTATCCCACATTCCTGTAATTCTCAATCAAAAACATTAATGACGGAATGATTGAATTCCTGTTTGTACCTTTATTTATATCATTATCTGGACCTGAAAATAAACCCATACTGACCCTTTTTCAGTTAAGCAGAACTTTTGTTGATAAAGACTCCTGGAAGTATGTAGCTGTTTGTCTGTAAACATTTTTGGTGCTTGTATGCTGTAGCACTCTACCCTGAAATGCTCTTGGTGAGGTGGGTTGGTTGCTCATCTGCTCTATCAATGACCCTTTCCAGGATGAAGGTGGGGGGAGTTGGTTTGACTGATCAAAAGCTAATCTGCCACCTGCAAGATTTCAGAAAAAATGTCATTCTGTGGCATTACAAATCTGTTACAATTTGGTTTTTAGGACCCATTTGCATGCCTGAAAAGATGAAAAGAAAAAAAAGAGTTCAGATCACATTAAACCAGTCCCAAACACCCTCACAAAGAGAAGCTGATTTAGTTTGTTTTCCTGGAAGAATGTCTATCTAGGTTTATTTCTTCAATTACATTGAAACTCACATTTGTAATACATCACAACAGAGCAGCTGCAAAAGACCGGTGAGCAAACACGAGCCAGGCACATTGCTGAAATGACAGCAGGGTCGCCTGGACACCTTTCTAGAGACGGTGAATTGGTGTGAATTACCCATATTGTATGCACACCTTCCTTCTCCAGCTGTGGAGATGAGAGGAGAAAAGAGAGGGCTGAAGGGGCCCTCCACAAGGGCTGTGCCTCTCTCAGGGCTGAGCCCAGGCTCGTTACAATCCTTGCCTGACACAAACACTGCTGCGTTCGAATAACATCGTCTTCGGTCACACCACATCCATCACATCTTGAGCGCTACTGAAGTTCATAGGCAAATGGCTGTTTGCTAAGCAAAAGCCCCATTTAAAGTGTTTTCTTAGTCTCTGTATAACTTATTTAAGGGAAAGTGACATTTATTTTGATGTAACAGTTTTGCTTAAACCCTTGGGTACATCGCTCTTTATTTACTAAAACTTCTGCCTATGCCTAATGTATTTTTTCAAGGATAACTTTCTCAAAGTGTAGAAGTCATCTTAGTTACCATCAAAACAGTAAAATCCAGTATTTCAGTTTTCCTGTTAAGGCTTTATTAAGTCATTAATTGTGCTAGTGCCAGCAGGGTATCCTTGTAAATTTAAAGAACCAAGGCAGTTATTTTGTAATATGCACGTTCCAGGACATTTAAATTATTGACCAGGTATGTAAATAATTGATGGCTCACAAACATATCAGTGTAAGAGCCCTGGAAAGCATCTCGTTCATTTGCCAGGGAGATGGTGGGGTCAGGACTTCTGTAGCAAATAATGATTCATTCTTCAAGACTCAAATGCCATTATCCTGCTCAACTGCGTGAACAATACATTTAGGCTTGAACCAAGAAATAAACCCTTGACGCATGCACTGAGTATGAGGAACATTGTGTAAAGGTACCTTTTAGCGATAAACACGTGAGTCTGTTTTCATTTCTGTCCTGGCCCCAAGCTGAAGTGGCCTTGGAAATGAGGAAGCCCTGTGAATTTCTCAAAGCATGAGCTGGCAAAAAGAAAACTGTGTCTATCAAGGAAAATTGACCCCTACATGTCACCATCTCGCTGCCGCCGCTATATGCCATGCCTCCCGTGGACCTGGCAGCCCTGCCCTGGCGCAGCCATCACAGGCAGAACCCCACTACGGGCAGTGCCATGGCTGCTCGGGATGGCACAGAGATGCCAGCCTCTGGGGGCGGGTGTGGGAGCACACCCCATATCCAACCTGTGTGGAGCATGGAGAGGTGTTTGGGGCTGTGGATTACAAAAAACAGTGCGGTCACTGTTGGCCAGCTATCAAGGGACACCAAACTACCGGTGGCATGGGAGCAAGTGGCGGTCCTTAGGCAGTGCCCTGCACAGGCAGCCCAAGTTCCCACCCACACACCGTGTCCTTGGCACAGGGCTCTGTGTGTGGCTGTCATTTGGGTCTCCTTTGGAGCCAGCCGAGGGAGGAACATGGCTTTGAGCCAGCCGGTGGCTGGGGTGGTCCCTGCTGAGGTGTGGAGGGATGTAGTGTGGGAAGCAGTGTCAATGAGCTACGGATCCACAGCACCATATGTGAGTAAAATCCATGCTGCACAATTTAAAAACATGCAAGTATTTGTCAAGTTGACCAACAAGATGTAATATCCAAAAGCATATAGGTCACCAGAGAGGCAAAATCCACTGTCCAGCCTCTGGAGTGGGAAATTCATCCCTTTTCCTAATAACTCATAGCTGCTGTTGAAGCCATGCCCACATAAGTATTGAATTTTTTTAAATTCAGTTTAAGTCATCAGTCTTTCAGCTGATGCTTTTTCTCACCCAGCTTTTGCCACAGGCTTGCTGACCCTTTTTTCATATACCAGGTTTAGCCTGATGCCTAAGACAGAAGAAGGGGGACACTGAAACATGAGAGGTAATGGGTGACCTAGAAGTAGAGCTTCAAGAGCATGACAAAAGGTGATGTACAAAAGGTGACTTGAGCTCACTTGGCAGTGGGGTGCTCCAGCAAGGGGTGAGAAGAGTGAGGAAAGGCCACTGGGAAGCCCAGAGGGGAGAATATCAAACAAGGTTAGAACCCCTTCATTAGGAGGAATGATGTAATATATCCTTCCTCACCAAGTGAGAAAAAGGAACAATTAAAAAGTCAGGAACGGTATGGGAAGGTGAAGCGTAAAGAAAGAACCTGAGACTCGTGGAAGGAGACAGTACCTGAGGGGACCAGCAGCCGCAGCAGCCTGGGTCACCGCTCGCCCAGGGTGAAGGAGCCTCGCCATGCACGTTCCTCACAGGTCAGATTTTCTCAGCACCAGTTATTCCCCTCTTAAAACCCTCCATCCAGCTTGGCCCCCTCTTTGTCTTTCAAGTGAAACACTTCAAAAGGGACTTGGTAGAGTACCTTAGCCCTGAAATTATGTCTCCTGTCTCTCAAAAATGATATCCTTCCTAGCGTGCCCCAGGCTCACACATCTTCATGCTATTGATACATAAGAAATCTTGGACCTATTTTATCTTCGCCCCCCCCGCCAGTCAGGTGCTCCTCATTTTGTACTTGATTTTTTTTTTTCTCCTTCTGCGGTGTAGATCTAGCACTTGTCTTTGCTGAATATTTTCACAGTGATTTCATACCCTCCACCCAAGTTATTATAGATCACTTTTAGCTCTAACCCTGTCCTCCAAAGCATTTACAACTTACAGTTTGGTGTCATCCACCCTGAGCACTGTCATTTAGTTGTTAATGAAAATATTGAGCGAAAGAGAGCAGATACCACCAGGTCTCCTCCTAACAATCTCTCTCCCCACCTGACAGTGTCTCATCAATAACTCCTGTGCTAAAAGCAGGTTTTCAGCTCCTTGTGTCCACACCTAAGGCTGGTTACAGCCAGACTGTTGCTAAAGCTTGTTTATGAGGATGTCATGTGAGATGATTCTAAGTCATGTATATAGCTTCCCCTTAGTCCACAAGGCTGGTTACCTTGTCAGAAAAGGACATGAGATTCATCTGACATAAGTTTTTAACAAAACCAAACTATTTGGGCTGTTCGCTTAACCCTTTTGTCATCTTCTGGGTACATGTGAACTGATTGTTCCCTTGTTTTCCTGGGAGCCCAACAGTCTGTTCTGTAATTCCCATGTCCTCTTTCATATCAAATTTACCTTCTGCAGACTTCTCCTCTCTTCCACACAGTATTGAAAATAATTGGTAGTGATTTGAAGGTTTTGTTCGCATGGTATATTATAATGAAATACACTCATGCACACCCACCCACCTGGGGAAGGGCTGGGTGATATCTCAGCCAGTCTCATAAGAGTTTTGACGATTGCCAGATGTTCCCCATCTCTGGGAAGGTCAGTGATTACTCACAGCTAAGAATCCAGTTGTAGATGAGAAATAACCTCAGGCAAATGGAGAAACGGGGAGGGAAGAATTGGGCCTCTTGAGGACAGCAGTGTTTTTGACAAGCTGACAGTAGCACAGCATATAGGAAAACTTGAAAAAAAACCAACCTGCTGTTGTGAGAAGGTGGGTCTTCCTGGTAGTCTTTATTTTTTTAACTACTGTTTTTTGAGCACAAAATTACATTTATGATTTAAACCTTTCTTTACAGAGATTTTTTCATTTTGGAGTATCCTGAGTATCTCTGTTCTTCTGTGGGATATTTTCTCAGTCTTGGTGTCAGATGATGCCCAGAAATTACTCAGTCAGAGAAACTGACAGCATTTGTGTTCCTTCTGCATTTCTGATTCCTCCTAGACCCAGGGATTCAGTTGGGGGGAAACGTGACTGCAAGAGTATTAGGAGAGAAGATAATATACTTAAAATATTTAACAAGACTGAGGTAATAAGCAAATTTGAAGCTAGCTAGCTGTCCTATGATTCTGAAGATCTTTTCTTTTCTTAATCTGAAGAGCTTATATATCTTATGTATTTTCAGAGAAACAGAAAATACATGTCATCTAATGTGTGTACCTGAACATCACCTTGCTAAGTTTAAGCTAGTCATCCTAAGCTTTATTTACACTGGTGGAGAGAAATAGGCCCCTCTAGAAGGTAATTCATCAGACCTACTTTATTTACATCTCTTTATGAGTCATTCTCTTGAGGTATCTGTAGTTCTCTATTGAGTATAAGTGGAGCCCAGGATGATGTGGATAATTTCAAGATGTCCATGTTAGATAACACAACTTCATTCAAGCAACCGTGGACTTGTTTTAAGAAATACTAAGAGGTTTTGGGTTATTTCAGTCTTTGATTTTAAAAAAACACAGTACCAGCACCAATAGAAGAGCCATAGAAAGTAAATTAATACATTTTAGCTGGAGGCTGTCAAGACCAGAAGGATTTGGGAATATTCAAATTTCATTCTTCTGAAAGACTAATTACCATTGTCAATTTGAATGTTACAAAGCTTCAAGCAAATGCAGAAGCATTCAAAGATCAGCCATTTATGCTTTGCATTTAGTACAAAAGTAGCTGAACATTTGTTCTCCTAATCTTTTATGCCTTCTTTATTGTCATATGTTGTTTGACATTCAGGAAATAACACAATGTTTTAATCAACAGTATAAGATTGCATTAAAACTTGATGACCCATGGTTTAATGGCAAAACTGAGTAATTAAAGCTGTGGCATGAGTAATAGTTGGAGGCAAGTTCTGGTAAGATTTCTTCTGCAAACAAGGGAACTTCCAGGACTTAGTCACCCGCGTCCAGGGGCACAGAGGTGGAGGAGCCACTTGTATTGCTTTCCTCTGTTTTGGGCTGTGTGGTGAGCCCACCAGTAGCTAGACTTCCAACGGTCATGCATAAAGCAGTACAGTGCTCTTTCCAAGGTGCAGCCCATAGTGATGGTAGTAGAGAGACTACTGGTAGTCCTTTTACAAAGGGCTGGTAGTCCTTTAATTGGAATAAACAACAGCAAGAATATGCTTATTGCTAAATATCAAAGCTGCTTCTGGTGCAAGCAGAGGAGGAAATCTCTGCTCTGACCACCACCCCACCCCCAGATATCATGTATCTCTGACAAGTTAATGGGAGGATTTTGATTACAACCAAGAAGAAACTCCATACTGAAACAGCCTGGTATGAGATAGGTTCCCTATTGTGTCCTGGAGCTCTCTTCTTCCTCTCTCACTGTCACAGGTCACCTAATATGTCAGGCATGAAAGGTGCCTTAATCTTTAGCTTTGCTGTCCTGTCTGATACAAAGCATGTTTTAAAACTCATGTCTAGGGTGTCTTATTTGTAACATTTTCCAGCTGTATGTAATAAAGTAAAACCTGGTTCTGGTACCTTAGAAGAACATTGTCTTCTTGGAAATGTCTGTCATCCACACACTTGTACCATGCAGGTCTCCCAGGTTTGTGTGTGGTCTGTAGCAGTTAGAAAAGAGAGTATCATGGAAGGAAAGAGGGTCGCACCATTTTCCCTCTGCCGGCTCTGCTTATCATAATGCTATCATCTCATAGGTATGAAGTGTCTAAAAATGAAAGCTTTGAAACAAATGCCCACGTGGCAATGTCCTTCAAGAGAATCGGGGAGTGAGATGACCTAAACATGGCTCTCTGAGGACAGTGTGTCACAGAGCCCTGAAATGTGGCCAGATCTTAGGAAGAACGGGAGAAGTGAGGTTACACTGGCAATGTGCTGAACAATGCCTCACACATTTCAGAGGCTGCACTTCCACCAGCAAATTGAACAGGGCGCTTGGAGCTCTTCCTTTGTGAAATGTAATCATATTACCTAACAGAAAAGCTCTCTCTGTAATGTTCCTAACCCCCCTATAGAATCCAATATACATTCATTTTGCTTCTGAAACTGGTATTTTAAAATCCTAAAGCTAAGACATGCTGTGGTTTCTAGCACAGTGGCTGCAGCATCTTGCAGGTTCTGTCCCTCTTCCACAGGGCATTTCCTCAGGGCATTTTCTGAAGGAGTTTGCTCATTTCAATTGGTTTTCAAAATAATTTGGACTTAGGTAGGGGTGTCAGGGATCATTAAGGAAAAAAATAAAATCCTGAGCAAAGTCCACTCTTGTTCATAGAGTGTTTGCTTCCATTCGTACCTTCCTCATATAGACTGATTTAAGTTGTTGGTTTTTCAAAAGGAAAAACATGGACACAGTAGCAGTACTATGGTAGGCAAAAGCAAATGTGCAATCCATATTCCTTTCCTTGTTCAGTGTAGAAAGATTAGGTGCAGAAGAGCAGATATTTACCACTGTACCCAAACCGCACCCTATGGTACTTGCCTTGGGAATTAGAAAAACTTTCTTAAAGTATTCTTTAAGATACTGTTCTTGGTCCAGAGATAAAGAAAGTGAATTTAGGTCCCACATGGCACTTCTCAGCTGTCTTGTAAAAATAGCATTTTTCTCCGTTACAGCATAATAACTGTTCTAAGTAGTAAAAATAATGCAGTCCCTCTTCTTACTACTTCTTTTTTTTTCTTTGTGAGGTGTAGCTTTTCTCTCTCTCTATCTGGCTGTTTCTACTTGTTAATAAATAGGGAAGGAAGGATCACACTTCTGATCTTTGAGGCCTTTCTCTTAGAGGTTCAGCCCTGAACATGGGGTCCTGGTATTCCTCAGAAAAGCAGCTTAATTGTCATTCTTTTCACATATGCACAGTCATTCCTCAATTTCTGTATTTCATAGGAGATGGATAGTAGAGATAAAGTAAGTATGCACTGAGATTTAAAGCACAGCTCACCTCATCAGTCCATAGCAGCAGAGATGAGAAAAAGCCCACCTACCTGAATAAAATGATTGCCCAGGCTGTCATAGCATGCATTTATTCATTCATGTTGCTCCTTGTACAGAAAGACCATCTAGGAAAGAAAAAAGTGATTTATAAGACAAAAATAAATGCACTTACCTAGCAACTAACTGGATTTATTCCAGTACTTGCTGAACCCCCTGCGGAGCAGTTCTTATTGATTTGTAATAGAACCTATCAAAAGACCTTTTTCAACTGTAGATGTGCTGTCTGTGAAACTGAAACTGGTGAACCATATCACGCTCTGTTCCTGGAAACCTTTCTGCTCCTGAGATCAAAAGAAAAATTAATGTGTTTTATTATTTTCCTGTCCTTTCATATGCTGGTATCTCTTAGCTCAAATAATTTAGATGCTTCTCAAGTGAAGTTGGCAAAGGCTTCATAGTGGGAGAAATTATTTACTTGTATATGCAGGTTCGCTACCAGGCCATGTTCCAAAAAATAACCATGCTAATTATGGGCTGAGATAAGGTCTGCATAGTCTGGCTTAAGTTAATAATAAACTGGGTTCTACTGGCTTGTTTTCTGCCTTTCACAGCACCATATTTAAAAAAAACAACAAACCAAACAAAAACAAAACAACAAAAAATCCCAACCTCTTTTGTCATTCAGACCAAAGTTTCAACAGAAAAGGATTAAAGGTCCTTGTATTGAGAATGGAAGTACCACCGACTGCTTCTGTGCCTGCAGAACTGCAGTCAGGTTTTGCCTGATGATCTCAAAAGGCTGTCTTGTAACAGTCTGATAGCATCAGGTTTTGCTCTGAAACCGTTTAGATGTCCATACTGATAAGTAAGCAGATTCCAGGAAAGGCAACCCCTCCTCCCTCAGCCACAGTACTATATGGAGAATTATTCAACCAAGAATGGGAAAAGCACACTGAGAGCATTGCTAGAAGAATATTGAATGATCTAATTGAGAGAGAGAGTGAGTGAGCGGTAAAGCTGATGTAACAGAAATGATCGGAATAGACATGTCTGAAAATACTTGAAATTTATGGTGTTCTCACTTTTTTTTTTTTTTTTTACTCTAGAGCATCACGACTTACATTCAAACAGCTTGGTAGGTTTGAATTTTAAATTAAGATGGCTTAGAATTATGAATAAGACCATTAAGTATTGCCTTAATAACCTTTTATTGCCTGGAACAACTTCTATAATTGCCAAGGGGAAAAGAACTTCAAGCATTTGCATTTGAGTAATTGATGGGCAATTTACAATGTTTGTTTTCTATTTTCTGGGGAGAAATGAAAGGGCCCTAATTCTGTTGTTGACATTTGTTTTTCTCTAATGTGATTTTCAGAATCCAGTCCCATTGATCTGCAGTAGTGTGCAAAGCTTATAAAAGTAGCCAGCCAGTTTGAATCTTGGAAGAGGGAGAACACAGATTTTTGTGGGATGAGAAGTGTGGCTCCAGTCTGGGTAAAGCAGTTTGTGCACACTTACTGCTATTCTGTAGGGTTGTCAGCGCCACTGGTCCTATGAGAGTTGCATCTTGCACTTGATTCTAAGGTTGCAACAACCCAGCCACTAACCCTGAATACCAGATATTCCCTGGGGATTAGGAAATGAGAAATAGAACTGAGAAAGAGTTATTTAGAAAAAACATGCTGCAGTATCTGTCCTTTACATGGGGAAATACACAGTAGCAAGTACTACACTGATTAGGAAGGTCAGATTGATTGGCATCATCCTAGCATTGCAAAGTGGCGTTCAAATGCAGAAACAAAGATTAAAAGACTGCAGTGAATCAGAACTTTGGTTGGCCTGAGTTATGCTAGAAGTTTAATGTGATACTTACAATGCTGGCTTCAAAAATCTCATGATGGATTTCACTTTCCTCTCCAGGTTCCTTCAGGTCAAGGCTAAGTTGTGTTTTACTGGTGCTGCCCATGCAGTCTTTGTTTGTGGATAAATATTATGAGTGTTCTCAGCCTGGCAGTTTTCACAAGCACTAAGTAGTTCTTAATGTTTTAATTGATTTTGGCCACAAACGAGGAAATGGAAAAGAAACTAGAAGCATGAGGCAGTGCAAGACAGAAGTACCAGTATTCAGATTCCCCTAATGCAGATTATTTTCTTAGAAAAAATACTCTTGTTGAATAGGACCTTGAAACAGTCCAATGTGGAAGTGGCAGAAGGTGAAAAACACCCAATGAAAGGCATTTACAGTGATAGAAATGATATTTTCTAGGCACAAAGCAGAAACTTCAAATTCCTCTGAAGTGTCCACGTGTCAGGAGCTTGGAAGCTTACTTTTACTCATAATACATAGTGTTTTCTAAAAGAGCTCAGAAATTAATTAACTGGTGCATGACCTATTGTTTATACATTTGAAGAACTGAAGGTTTTAGCCGCGACACCAGTTTTTGAAGGTGTTTGAGAGGAGATCCCGGAAACTACGGATAAATAAATCTGCTGTGTCAGTACCAGGCAAATCACTAGGAACTGCACTAAAGAAAACAGTGTACACATGGGTAAATATGATATATAGGGAATGGGCAAACACCGCAAAGACTTACTCTTCAGGAATGTATCAGAGTTTGCTTTCTGATGAGGTTAGTAGGGATGTTGATAAAGAAGATCCAGCTGCTTTGACTATCAAAAGGCATGTGACAAGGCTTTAAACCAGGCAGCTGTGGATGTTCATCCCTGCAGATACATAACGAGCTAAATGAAGAGGGAAGAGAAAGGAGGAGTCTTGCATAGTTTTCACACTGAATGCCAACCAATGGAGGCTTATATAGCTTTATGGGGGGGTGGGGTTTAAGGTCAGTGAAGGGTCTGAACAGGCAAAGTGACCAAACTAGCAGTAAGATAATTCAGAACAGTAAAGGTAAGGGCTAAATGTGAAGGATCTCTTGATATTGTGTGATAAAATGACAGGTGAAATTTGACATAGATAAACATAAAGGGAGGTCAAAAAACACTTCTAATTTTACAGTGTTGGAATCTGAGCTGCTGTTTTTCAGAAATGAGACTTTGGGGTTATTGCAGACTTTGCTAAGAAACTTTGTAAGGAAAGGAAACTTTGGGACTAAACAGGTGTGGGTTTGTGGGTTTTTTTCTGTCATGCTGTTGCATACTCCTGTTGTGCTCCAGTAACCCTGTTCAAGCTCCCGGAAAAGGTATAATAGAACTTGCAAAGGGGGTGAAGGGCTGAAAGCCAAGAAATAATGACTAAACAGCCATGAACTTTTCAGTGTGGAAGCTAGATGACTGAGGGAGGGTCTGGCAGATATCTACAGTACTGCTAGTGGGTATGATGAAGAAGACTGAGGAAAAACTGCTTGTTGTATCTTGCATCACAATAACTAGGAGTCCTCAAACAAAACTTGTATGGGGCAAGCTCCAAACAAACAAACCAAGTAATTTTTAGGAAACATGCAAAGAAGCTGGAGAACTTCTGACAGAGGACGTTGCGGAAGTCAGAGGTTTATATTTGTTCAAAATGCAGCGGGATAGATTCTGGGGGGAAAATATGTAAAGATGCCAGCTTTGACCCCAGATGCCCTTGACTGGGGGTCTGGGGCATGTACCAAGGAAGCATCCAGGTACAAATACAGCTGCTCTTGGGCATTAGTGTGGGCCAACGGTGGAGACGGAGCAATGGGGAATATGAACCTGTGACCTCCCCAAGTATGACTGTTCTGCTCCTATATGAATGTTCTTCTGCTCTTTAGGTACTTAAAAATGCAAAACAGTGAGTGTGTTTTGCCTCTGATTCTCACTAGAGATTAGACCTGATGGAAAACAAACTTTGGACACAAGAGTGCATCCAGACCATGTGACCTCTAGTTATGACTTGCTGGGACTGGAGTCACCCCAGAAGATGTTATACAACATTCTGTTAAAAAGATAATTTCCCTGTGATTGCCATGGTATTCTATTTGGCAAGTACTGTGCAGTATATCTCTGGCACTGAAATTTTAATATATTCACTTTAAATATCCACCAGTTTCCGCAGACTGAGCCTGAGAAAACTCAGAGCTTTTTTTTCTCCCTGCTAAAGCTAACAGGTTATAGCATATAAATTCAGATGGTAAGCAACTTCTGGGAAAGTGTACAAGAAGGTAGGATGTGAAGCTGAACAAGAAAACAGAGTTTTCAATGGCTTTTGGTTTTCCTCTTACAAATCTGTGATGAGTTGCCTTTTTATGCTTTCAGGTGTGGAAGAACAAAAAATTCAGGAGTCCTTTAAAAAGATAACCTCACACCTGTGTTTTACACTAAACCAATTCTGAGCTGCAGCAACCAATACTTGAGCTAGACTTATTATTTACGTGCCACCATATTACGTGTCTAAGTGCTTCCCGCGGAGCAGCCTGCTGCAGCTGAGGTAATTGTTCCCAAGTTTCAGCCCTAAATGTGCATTTCCTTTTCAGCAGATGCTATCTGAGTGCAGCAGCATGAAGTTCAGCCTGTGCTGATTGTAGCCTGTGCTTGCCGGTGACTCTCTGTACACACAAAGCTACACCAAGTTGAACTCTACACCCATACTACTTCTGGTACATAAACCAGCTCATTTAAAGCTTCCTTGGGTATCTCTGTTGCTTTGAAGCTTCCAACATAGGTGTAATGTTACCTGAAAAGAAACCATAACTGGAATTGAAAGCCATATCCTGGGGAAAACTACAGGCTTTCTCCTTTAGTTTCTCCATCTACAGCCAAGATTTGCTGCAGGAATAGCACCCTTGGATTAAAATCCTGGTTCATGGGTAGGGTCACAATTTTCAGTGACTGTGACAGATGGGTCAGATGTGTTATATAGATCATTGCTGCAGAGGGAAAGAGGAGGATGCTCAGTGTTACATGGCAGGACTGGAGATTGATATTTTGCTTATCTTCCTTCTGGAGTGACAAAAGAGAGGCAGTCCTGGCTAGGTGTTAAGTGCAGTTTCCCTTGTAAAAGCAAAAGGTTTTCACTGCAAATGTTGGCATAACTTCCAGCAATCCAGGAAGACTGCAGAAAACGACTGAGAATGGGGGGTTTGATGCTTGATACAGAGCTGTCATCTGCAGATGATAGTCACAGGCTGTGCTGGAACAGTAGCTTGTGTTTCAGATCCACTTGTGACATTTTTGCCTTTTTTCCTGTGCATCTTTCTTCTTTTTCAGTGTTTTATATAAGATTGTTGTTACCCGGAGATGCCTGCTAAGATCCTATATAGATATTCTTTTATAAAAGAGCATAAGGAAAGATTTTGTGGTTGGTTGGTTGGGGTTTTTTTTCTACCCCGCCCCCCCCCCCCCCCCCCCCCCCCCCCCCCCGCCCTTTTATGCAAAAAGAAGCTGTGGCATAAAGGTGGATGAAGTTGCACACAGTAAGAAATAGGAACAAGTCCAGTTTTGCTCATTTCCCCCTACCCTGGCATCTTATCTGCTGACTTGCATTCACTCTCATACAATAAAGAGCATAGCTAACGCCAAATTTAGCTCTGTGCATCAAGGTTTACCATGGACCGCTGCACTCTTCATAGCCGCTAGCCATTCAAAGCTCTTACCTGTCTACCATTTCCTAGAGGTCAGTCCTTGTGTTTGCTATACAAAGGCTGACATACTCCCTCTGTATTTACTTTCACAGTCGGATATTCATGTTGACAAGTTATTCCAGTCTCTTTCTAGATACCTGTTCAGGTAGAGTGGAAGAGTCTTCTTCATTGTCATTGCCATCATCAGGGGCAGCAAAGACACCAGGCAGGGACAGAGTAGGAGATAACTGAGGGACTGTGTCTTTGTCTTTTTCCTTAATGGTGCAGAAACACTTAGAGTATTTTCTTGCTCCATGTTGGAAAATTCCTATTAAGAAATGTCTTTGGAGTAACAGTAAATGCTCACTTAAGGAGTGTGACCCGTGTTGCAGTTTGTCAGAAGGATGCTTGGTGTGCAGTGTGCATGACTGAAAATCACTTCTGATACCTCCCCCTTCCCTCATTTCCCTACCCATTTTACTAATAAATAAGTCACAAACCGAGCACAGAAATATTTTCCTATTATTTGACTCTTCTCTGTTTATAGCAGTGTTACTCTGTATGCCTCACTCTATGCCCTCCCATGGCTGCAAAAGGTTTTTTTCAATAAAATATTCTCAAGCTAAACCTAAAAGTCAGTAATACATCATGGGTGTTCAAAAAAATTATTAGTAATATTAATGGAAGCAAATTGCTTCCACCACTTACCATCACTTCATACATTCTAAATCACGTCTTAAGAACACACCATTGATGCTGCTCTTTTTTCAGTTCAGCATTGGCAGATGCCACTGGAATAAAAGTCTTGACAAGCAGTTGTCATAACTTTTTTTCCTCCTCCTTTAGCTAGTAACTGATTAAAGAAATGCCAGTTTTCCCACACACTGTGTCATATGTTTTGAATGCATTATGTCTTAAATTACTTTGAAATAGTTGGTACAAGCTAGCTGGCATCTCTCTGGCAGCTCCGGAGGAAGCCAAACATAATATGCATGCACTTTTAAATTATCTATAAGCAGTTCTGTTTGGTTTTCAAGGGTGAATGCTCAGCTGTGTTTCATTTCCAATGCATTTTTGTTTAAAGCTCATATTTAAATATGAATGTAGTAGTAGATGGGGAAAAAAGGAAACTAATGTACATTGTTAGTATTTCCACAAATTTGAATAGTTTCAGGTTTTATACTTCAATTAAGAGAATGGAGCATAGAGCTAATTAAATAATAAACACAAATTAAAAAAAAAATAGAGTAGGATCTAAACCTACATAGTTTTAAAACTATATTATCTTGAAAGCAAATGTGAATTTGAACTTTTAATGCCATTTTGCCACTTGTCCTTTAAGCACTGCTTTTTCTTTATCAACACCCAAAAGACTTTGGTAAGAAAGGAGAAATGGAGAAACTGTCTGCAATCAGAGCTCTGCTTCGTAATCATGAATCGCCCCTGGGTCCATGGATAGAAGTTGATAAGACTCTCTTGAATTTTAAAATGACACTACTTACTAAGTTGATGTTGGTTTTTTTTTATTAAAATGAGAGTTTAAAAATACCTAGATGAATAGCTATGATAAAGCTCATAGTAAAGTTAGGGAAATACTTTTACATGAAGGAAGATCCTAACACGACTGCATAGGCAAAAGAAAAATATGAATACAAGACTCGAAGCATGTCCCTGCAGAAATGGTCTCCACTGGTGCTAGGACACCGGCTGTTGTGCTTATCCAAACATCTGTCAATAGAGACATGGCAGGGTAAGTGGTTAGGAAACTACCCAGTAACAACTTCCCCCTTATGACTGCCACAATAGGTCTTAAAAAAGGTTGTAGATGGCTGTTTCTCTGATTATCATTCAAGCAAGAGTTTTGGAGACACATTATCAAAGCTACCGCTTGAATAAACTGCAGATCAGTATGACTCAAGGGCAAGGAAAAGTCTGAATAAAATTTCAGGGCAAATCCAAGAAGGGACCTAGAAAATGAAAAGAAATAACAGGCTTAAGAAGCTGAGACTTTCTCCTGAGCTTGTATCTTGAGGGATGTAAAAAAATTACAAATACTCAGGTACAGATGTTCTGATAGATACATAAAAATTAATTAAGTAGCTTAAACGTCTGTTTCTCCGATTTCTGTGTTTCAGAAGCCTTTGAACCACCTTATTGCTTTTGGTGTCTGCAAATAAACGTAAAAGCAAATGAAAGTATTTATCCTGACTTTTGCTAAGAGTGATCTTGGGATATTAGTTAACATCAAGTAACTCCATGGTTATCATGATAATCTTTGAACAACACAAGGATCCTGGCACTTCAGTGCTTTTCCCCAAAGCAGAGAAACTGAAATGGGGTGCATTCACTGAAGATGTTATCAAGTCTGTTTGAAAGTTAGTTGCATGGAATTTAAGTAGAAGGTGCCTCTTCTACCTAACCAGCAGGCAAACTGAAACAAAGAGAACCTGCTGAACCCCAGGCAAATCTGCAACCAGGACTTGCCTTGAGAATTATAACCAATATGTTGTAAATAAATGTTTGGGAAACTCTGACTTGGAGAAAGTAATAACCTGTTACCTCAGCACTTGCTCTAAATCAAAATGTTTGTTATCATGACCTAATTATGGTAATTTTATTTCCATCATACACAGAATAAAACAGACAAGTGATTTACTAATGGATCTTGGGCACAAAGAAAAATCCCAGTCTAAATAACTAGTGTAACACCTTAGTATACTGAGACCTAACTCTAAAGCTATCTCACTGTCTGTATAATATAGCAGACAATCTGGAGGATGCTTCCAGCAGCCCTGCCTGAGGACTACTTCCCATACAGTGTTCAGCCTTCATTTACAGAAGGGAAGCGAGATTTCCCTCTGCACCCCCAACCTTTGTCAGTCACAAGGCTTTTTCCTCTTGTCGCTTCTATTTCACCATTCACGGACCTGTAGAAGTTCCCTGGCCCCTCTCCTCACCCACCACTGATTTTTGCCATACAGCTCTAGGAGGGCCTGGCATCCTTAAGCCATCAAACTCCAGGTGGAAATATAAATTTTTTTCTTCCATTTTGTTCCTGTATATTTGCTCCTACAAACTGTTCACCTGTACTGTTTGCTTGGATTCTGTAAACAGATGCTTCTATTTGCTTTTAGTTTAACCTTGTTTGCCTTAGGGTGATTTTAAAGTAGTTATCTGAACTCTTGTAATCCCTCTGGCAATCTTAAAAAATAAGATACTGGCTGCTTTTCGGGTTCACAAGCTCTGTACTGTATTATCTAAATTCAAAGAAGCTATGTCTCTACCTGTTTATGGAGGACAGTTTGAGAGCTGGTTAAAAAGGGTTTGGGAAGAAGAAACATTTCCCACTTACCTTTGTCAGCCAGAAAAGATCTCTTTCATGTAGCAAACACAGAGGGCCATACCTCATCTCCAAGGGCACTTAAATTTCTCCATAATAGATTGATTTCGCTTCTGAAGGAATGTTGTGTGTGTTTTGAATATAGGACAACAGTTCCTCGATAAGTATTGGCTGTGATTTAAAAGTAGATGAAAAATTCTGTTCTTTTAGTTCATCTTTTCTTCATGTAAAACTTGGTGGGGGGGGAGGGAAGCTTGAGGAGGCTGTGATAAGAAGGCAGAAACAAGATAAATACAGCTTTAGGCTAGCTAGTTGGGCATAGTTGATAGTATAACTGTGGCAGCATGGCACTGAAGTAAGAGCATTTACCCCTGATTTAAGGAGCATTTGCAGCCTGTGCTGTGCTTAGTATCACGTCAGATATTTTACATGTAGCACCTGAGCCAGCCAGCTTAGGCACGTCTACTCAAGCTGCACTGTAGCAACTCGCGTAGTCATGGCACTCACTTAATGGGTAGAGTTTTGAATATTCATATGGAGCTAATTCTGCTTCCTGGAAAATAAATGGAGTGTGACTGTCGGCTCCAACGACAGGCAATCACTCGCTCCTTCTTGAATATTCAGTAAGGTGGCATGGCTTGGAGTATTTTATATGACAATTCTAATATAACGTTTGGAGGAGGTGTGGATTTTTAATTGATAGCTAAGTAAGCAAAAAGCTGTGGTAGGGCACTAAAGACCAAGTAAAAATACAGTTGGTTAGTTTAACTGTCACTCACAGAGAAACTACATGCCTTCAGTAGTATGACAGAGTTGAAATACCACTACAAATCAGCCTCCTGACTGGTCCATGGCAAATGAATAGGCACCAAGTTTATACTTTGAAACCATTCACTCTCACAGCTGCATATCTTGTAATCAGACACTGTGGAAGGAGGGGTGGTCACTGTTCCCCCCATACATTATGTTGAATCTCATCCTTTAATCAGCCACAGCTGAGAAAGGATAAGCATTGAAAACATTACTTTCTAAGTATCAGCTGAGAAGCCCTGATTGTAGTGTTGCAGATGTCTCTTTTCAGCTAAGTAATTAAGTATAATGTGTAAGAAGTAGGTATTCTATATGGCAGTTGACTAAACCCTAGCAAAAAGTAGAGGAATATTTTTACAGTTCCCACAAGGCCGCCTATTTACTTTGAAGCATTCCCCAAAGGTGACTTTATGAAACACAGCCTCCTCTGGTAGTGGTGGTCTTCTAGTTTCCTTCCTCTGGTTCTTGTGAGGTGGGAGGGAAGATCCCAGGCCAGATGTTCATATGTATAAATTGCCACCACTCTGCTGAGTCTCAGCCTCACTAGGCCAGTCCTTGCCACCTGACCAAGCAGAGCTAAATGAATTTTGTAATTATTACAAACATCTAATTAGACTGGATTCTCCTGTTTCATAGGTGGATTTAATTCTGAAGTGGAGATGATTAAAAAAAATAATAATTCCTTAGAACAGATACAAGAAATCCTATGTTATGTTATACCCTTGAAAGTCCTTTTCATGAAGCTGTAAATCATAATGCCATGAAGGCAGCATGTATGGAAATTTGCTGATTATTTAAGATCCTGAACTTGCAGGTTAGTAAGCAAGTTTAAAAGATTTATCTGACTAAATGTAGATGTCTACATCTGAGCTACTCATCTTCAGCTGTCTTCATAGTGGCAGAGACATAGTTGAAGATGAAAAAGATTAAAGATGAGTAAGATTCATGTCATCTGCGAGCAGATTTCTAAATTTAACTGAGAGGAATTGCTCCTTCAAAGTACCTATTTCCCTCCATCAGATATAAAGGAGTTCCAGAGTGTCTAGACATCTGCAGTATAATAATCTACATCTGATCTAAAGTGAAATGTCCTCTGTCATCAGTTATTTCAAGTTTTTGCCTGTGATCACAGTAACAAAAATGATTGGGAATCCATATGGGTGCAAATACCAAAACTACCTAAAACGTGATAGTGCTGAGGTGCCCTGTGATACTGTCTGTATTTGCATTGCAAACTCAAGAGAAGCAAAACCAGTTTGTAAAATGCTGCAACACTCCTTTTCCATCAAACACCAAGTCAATGTCGATTATATGTACGTGCAAAAGACCCCTCTAGCAGGCAGCTGTGTTGAGTGCCATTTGCTTGGACATGACTTCTGTTTCCTCACCAGCCCACAAAAAACCTGTTATTTCCCAGGAAGCCTCATTTGGAGCATGCCTTTTGTGAGGGGTCTCTGACTATGTTAATGTTAGTATTGAGTCTGAGTTTTTTAAGTACCGAATACTCACTTTTATTGCTTACCCTGCAAAACTCACTGGCCTGTTGCTGAAAGTGATGCTGAGGCAGAATCACAGATTTACGCTTTGTTTTGATGCAGGTTGGAACCTGCCAGCTCCTGCCATCTGGTTTATAGCATCTTCATAATCCAAACATACTGTCAGTCTATGGCTATGGATGTCTGGGATGGAATAGTTTGTTTCAGCTGGTAGGTTCTGCAAGTGATGCACCTAGGGGTGGTTCTACGAGGCAGCAGATATTAAAAACCCTTCTGAAAGCATTAACAGTCACTGAGTTTTATTTGGTGCCAGGGCTGGAGCTGAAAGTAGTATCTGGGTTTGGAGGATGAGTGCTGAAGAGGTAATTTTACCACTAGATCTGGCCAGATGCTCATGTTTAGAACTGAGGAATGGTGCCTGAGAAGACAGGTTGATAATGTAGAGTGCTCTGTGGGGTAGGGTTCACGTGGGGTGTGATTGAGGCTATGTTTTGGCTTCGTTTACTGTTCAGATCAACCACAGCTACAAATGCTAGGTATTTCTGGATGACAAAAATGACTTTTGGAGAGAGGCTGGGGTGGGGCTCCAGTGGCAGTTTCAGGGGTCATAGTTAAATTTGGGGCCAATGCTTGGCCTCTCCTTAAGGTGATGGACAGCTGGATTGGACAACTAGACTTTTAGCTATAGAAGGAATATCATCACTCTGGCCTAGGTTATGGGCTAGTTTCACAAAAGAACACACTTTTTTTTTCTTTCTGTGGCCTGCAGCTAAGGTAGAGGTTATGGTTAGCAGGGCCTGATGGTAAGTAGGTATCTATGTGGCAGTTTAGGGTTAAGGCTGGTAGCCAGAGGGGAAGAGCTCATTCTTTTTTCAAGCTATGATAAGTATCTTGGGACTCTAACTATGTCCAGACAGCAGGTTAGTGTAATAGCAGGGCCAGAAGAACAATGTTTGAAGGTACAACACAGAAGGCACTGTGGACTAAGATACTGGCTTGCCAGGAGGCAAGAATATTTAGTGCTTCTCTACAGCCTGCATGAGGGTTTTAAAGATACAATCAACTTTAAGGTTGGAAACAGCAGAGCCTGAAATACTAGTTTGACTATTTGGATCCTTAAAGGTGCCATGTCTAGGCATCAGGCAGGTGTAGGTTTTGTAGACCCATAATCTGGTCTATAACTATACCAACTGGAGTTTGGATTTTTGAGTACCAGACCTTAATGAGTTTGGATTAATCCAAGAACATGAAGACCTTAAGCTGAAGGGCTGTGCAAGAGGTGGAGAATGGTCTTCATATTACTTCAGCTTCCTCCAGCAGGCTAGACACACATGAATAAATGATGTGTGTATGTGTGTACTTTATTAGTTTTCTGTGTTTGAGAAAAGGGCTAATAATCTGTCTTGTGCTAGGGCTGGTAGAGATACTAACAGCAGGACCTGAAGACGTATTCATGGCTATGGTCTTCAAGGCCTGATCTCTTACAATGATGACCATTGCTAGAAGGGAAGGATAGGTTACAGGTTTTTTTTCTTTCCAGGTAGGCCTCTCTGTGTTAAGACTAAAGCCTACCTTTATGGGTGGGAATAAAGTTAAAAATTTAGTATGTAGAACTACATACATTTAGTATATAGGACTAGCCTAAGCCAAAGTCTTGTCAATGAATCTTGTAAAACATTCAAATTTAGAATGAATAGTGGAGAGGAATTGTTCCCCTACTGCTGCTGTCTAGTAGCCACACACTAACCACATTCCTAATGCTAGTTATACCAAGAGGCATGCCCCACTAGCAGATGTATTCACAAGGAGCTTCCTTCCTTCTGATACCAGTCCTCATCCTAATCTGCTAGGCCTGAGAAGATCCAAGTCCTTGAGCTCTTCTCAACATAACCTTAACTGTAAGCATAACCACAACCCTAGCCATAGGCTTAACAATAACAAACTCATCTAAACATGAAGAAATATCATACTTTCCTGTTGATAGCAGTCCAGTCCACAGGCATTTCAGTACCTGTAAATATCTGTAAACCACTAGCTCGTCAGCTGAATCTTGGCTCAATTACATCGCCCAGAGTTGCCTCTTCTCTTCAGCTCTCCATTGAACTTAGAGTAACAAACCATTCTCGCACATGGCCCCACATCTCATCCTCTGTCATTGAACTTTGCACCACTAAACTGAGATCTTGAGCCCCTTTTCCATAACTCTTATCCCCTCTCCAGTCTTAATCTTAGGTGTGAATAATAGTTCAAGTGACATAAAAATCAGTTTAGCTAGTGAGATGGACTTGTCATGACTAGCCTTAAGCCAGTTTCTCTTTTCAGTCTGAATCTCCATCCCACTCCTCTGCACTTGACAGATCCATGACAAAGCTGTTCCTGCTCTCAGTAATTGTAACCAAAAGGAGTACCCTAACCTTCCTTCACAAGCATTCCAGAAGTCTGAAACCAAATTAAAAACACGCAGGACCCAGCATATGTCCTAGGAATTTGATCCTTCCAGTCCAGAGCCCCACACCTTAGCTCATCCTGAATTTAGACTTGCCTAGAGCTGGGGAGATCCCTGTTACAGCAGGAACAATTTAATTTCAGCATTGGTCCCTATTCTGGCTCAGGGCCTTGTATTTTACTTTGACCTTCAGTTGCCTGCTCTTTGCAACCCTACCTCCAGCACCAGTTCTAGCTGTAAACCTAACAATAGACCAGAAATATCTACCCGGACAAGAAAGAAAAAAAAATATTTATAAGGTATTCTGTCCTTCTCCTGACTGCATTTGCTTTCCATATCAGTGGGCCATGCAGAAATGAGATTTGCCTCCACTGCTGCATGTGTTCATGCCTTATTCTGGCTCATTCTTTTCCTGCTCCACAAGTGACCACAGTTGCTGCCCCACCTTTGAGTTTGGTCTTTGGCCAAAGACACTGTGTAGGAGAACGGTGGGCTTAATTTTACAAATACAGCAGCTGTTCCAGGAAAGCAGCCCCGATAAACTGCTTGCAGACCTTCTGGGCATCCTTTTGTTTCAGGAAGAAGACATGCATGAGTTCCTGGGATTCTTTGTGTTAAAGATTTCTGAAACTATTGTTCAAACTCTCTACTTATGGGTAATGAAAGTGGAAAATTAGTATGAACTCATCCAGGAATTTGCCTTCATTGAGTTCTTGGAAAATACTGGTGCTTTTAATGGAATCCAGTCCAGCCAGTGCCTGGCTGGGGACAGGCAGAGTTGCATCATCCTCCACATGTGCTGCAGCCTCTGTGGCTCACCAGCTGGGCCAGCCAGATGAGGAGGGAGCTGCCAGCTTTTTGGGGAGGGGGCAAGTGAATCCCTACAGTGGAGGAAGAGTTGTTGTGGTCCACCAACACACTTCAAAGTGCAAATACAGTGACATACGGTCACCAGTCAGCTAGGGTGTAACTTTATTATCAACTATGGGACATGTTAGATTATCTGTTACAAATAAGCCAAATTGTAGTTAAATGAGCGCTGATCAGATTTTACACATCACCATAGAGCATCCCTGGTTCTTGTGTTGTTTCTCAGGTCCTGGCAATGCTCCTTGATGTTAGGTCCTGATCTGCTCTCTTTAGTTTTCTTCTCCACTTGTCTGTCCTCAGCAATGACTTTTCACGAGCTCCTATGTGCTATGCAAAACTGGTTTTTACATCAGAGGTTTTATCACATCTGCTATGGATAGCTTAGTCTGATTTGGCATTTCTTTTAATATGCTACAGTCTCCAAACTGCCTCTCTCCGGTTTATGTTCTTACTGAGCTAGGTTAAATACAAGTAAGACCTTTTCTGTTACAAGGTCAACTCTTTCTCAGGTTCTGGCATTAGCAGTTTATCTGGCCATGTTGTTTTGGGACCCACAACACTATCTGAATAACAGTGCCTCTCACTGCAGCTTGTGAAGTGCTGCTAAAACCTGTTTAGGAATCTCCAAGAACAGACTGTCCTGCAGACCTCGGCACATTAGCAAGGCAGAGTTACAGACCTACATGTCGGCTTTAAGGGTGTGAGTACTCTTGGAGGGGCCTTTCAGGTTTGTTTTCTCTGTAAGGAGACTATTTACATGTGCCATCTGGATGCAGTACAGCCCTGTGCGTAGTAAGAGGGAATGATCAGAGGATTAACTTTAAAAGCACATTGTAGCTCTGATTTAAAAAGCTATTGTAGACTTACACAGTAATATCCTTAGACCTGCTCCATAAGCCGTACCTGGACCAACACAAATATAAGCCGTTCTCCACCCTGTTAATGCCGCTGCTTTAGGGCAGCAGGCAATACACCCACCTCCTCCATCTTCCACACTCTACATTTTGAACCTTCCATAATCCACTGGCAAGAGGGGAGCAGCAGCCCTCTCATCTCTCCAGTGAACAGCAGCAGTTTTCTCCTGCTTCCCATCTTCACTGTCCAGGCCCAGCACCTGCTACCTCATGCCAGCCCATAGGCAAATGGGCGCTGCTCACACCTGAGCTAAGCTTTAGTCCTCACACACATGTCTTACTCTGGTTCTTGCTGTTTTCAGATCTGACTGCAAACTTTGGACCCCACTGTCAGTGACCCTAACCCCTGCTCAACCTAAAAGCTAAAGTTAAAGCTTCCACCCCGTATGCTATCCATACCGCTTTCTCCTTACCACAAACCAAAGCCTCACTCTCTGCTTTCCTAAATACTCTTAATCTAGCCCTAATCCCAGGGCAAGCAGTAAACCTGATACCCCAGCGTGATCTGATGCTGGCTTTTATGCCAAATGACTGTGAATCTTTTTGGAGCCTGGTGCTTTATTTTTTCTAAAAGTGCACTGTAAGTCATTGTATTCAGCACCATTTCTTTTATCATTTGTTGCTAATTTTCTTATTTCTGTTCATGAGAAAATAAAAAGCACAAGTAGTCTGGGCTAGCAGTCAGGTTATGGTCATAGCAGGGACTAAGGTTTGAGGTGTTTTATCATTCAAAGCCAAGACAACTAAAATTTGGGGGTGGAATTATGGTCAAAGTAGGATGGAAAGGTTTGTCTTTAACACTAGTTGTGCAGGTGTCTCTGGACAATGCTGAGGGCATTGGGAAGTTTGGATTTGCAGTTAGGCTGTTGTGTGCTGAAGAGATTGCTTTGCTGCTGGATCCCACAAAGTCATCACAGGTGGTCCAGAAAGGGCTCTCCCTGCAAAGACACTGCCCACACCAGCACCCAGTGCTCTCCTGCGAGTAACGAAGGACCTTGTGTTTCCTTCCTTTGGTCCAGCTTGGGGGGCAGTTTGGTCAGAGACCTGCTGAGCCTGGCTTACCCCAGGGCAGTGGGGGCGACTGGGGGGACTGGTGGCAGTGAGCAGTGTATGGATTGAGAGCCCACTACAAATCCCACTGCAGATTTGTGGGGGTCTTTTTTGCAGAAACTTGTCTGAGAGCAATGAGGTGAACAACTCCTCCAAGAGACGTGGTAACCAAGATTTTTAACTCACAGAGAATTAATGTTTATGCCATAATACTGTCACCAGCAAAATGCAGGCTCTAATAGTCTTATTCCCACAAGGGCTGGAGAGAGTTAAGGTACAAATGCTTCCATCATCCCTGTTAATTTAAGTGAGCACCTGAAACTCGCATACCATGCCGGCAGACCTGAGCCAGCATAACAGGTTCTACTTAGGGTTGCCTTAGTGAATTGTTTAACCTAAAAAACAACAGAACCTGAAATTTTCTTGATGTGGCAACAGGCTAATGTTGCTGAGACAAAGGGCCTGCAAATAAGCAGGGGTCCCGTGACACAGGTAATGAGGCTTTTGCAATGATGGAGGTCCTTAAAAATGGTCCTCATCTCTGCTGGGACTTGTATAAGAAAAAAAAATTATACAAACATTAAACATGATACCTTTAAAACCAGAATGTAAGTCTTGTTGAAACCTGTCATATTAGCAAGCCTAGAAAATTAATTCACCAGTTATGTAGCACTAGCAGCAATTTATTTACCACAGCTTAAAACAAAGACCTGTGTGAAGGCTGAATTCATCGCGGTAGGCTTAAAGGGAGCCTGCATACATCTCGGGAGCAGCTGGATTTTTCTGAGTGATGACGGAATTGAGGATTTAAAAGGCAACTTCCGTTTACTTTTTTTTTTTTTTTTTTTTAATATTTGGATTTTCAAATCTCTCAGCTGCTGATGGAGTAGGGGTAGAAGAGCTGTGCTGTGTGGCTGGCCTTCAGCCATGCGTGGGTGTGCGGCTGCGTCTCAGCCTGAGACATTACATACAGTGTCTAATCGTGTAAACCATAAAATCTCACGTGAATAGTGCCATTGATGAAGCTTGCAGGTAAGGGCTGCTTGTGTGAATGACTGCTTGAAAGACCCAGCCCTCTAATTTCAGTCTGCAGGAAACTTTCATAGCTGTGTTTTGTGTAAAAACACCTAAAAATCCGCTCCTAATAACAATCCTGGCAGACTTGCTGCTGTGGCGTAGAAGGTATTGCTGATATTTAGCTGACTGCTATGACCGTGAAAAATGATGAACGGATTAAGGCCCTGGCCAGGCTCCCAGTGGAACCGATCAGTTGCACCAGGAGCCGAAGCCACTCCTAAATATTGGCGGGGCTGAACCCCTGGAGCAGGGATAGAAGACAGACAATCCCTGAAAACACCGTGAAGTGCAGTGAAGCTGACCTTGCAGCCCTAATTTTATGCCCAAAGGACAAGAAGGTGGGAGGTAGGAAAAGGGGAAAGACTGAAGTTAATAAACTTGTGTTAATGATGTGAGTCATTCCTCCAGTGTCTGCAAAGAAGCAGTTAATTTATCTGCCAGGAATAAATTAACACTGTAACTGCTTTGCTAGTCTAATTACCTTGCAAGCTGAAAGGAAATGAGGGCTTGTTGTTCCTTAATAGCTTTTTCTTCAATGAACAACTTCAAACATTTGCACTAAAAATAATGGGGATGAGGAGGTGTGTGTGGGGTGAGATTTGTGTGTTTTGCTCTGAGTAGCAGGGTTTGTTCATTCTTACAGAGACAAGGGAGGAAAATTTTATGCCCTAAGCTAAACAGATACATTAGATATATGTGGCAGACAACTGTCTCAGGGTAAGATACTTGGAGAGAGAGTTGTCTTCCTTGCCAAAGCTGCTCTGTTCCATACAAGGAAGATTTCATTCTAAATATTTTAGATGGATCTTGATCATTCAATCCAACAGATACATAGTCTTTTTTTCTTTTTTTTACCATTCAATATCCTCTTCTGTGCATAAGTGGAGAAGACTTCACATAATCATTTGGCCTCATATTCCAATACATTACTAAATCTTTTGTCATTAAACACTTTTTTTCTAGTGCACCTAAGGAAGGGAATATTAAAACCAACATATTCCTAGGAAAGTGAATTTGAAGGTTTCAGATACCCAAAACGCAAATTCTGTGTCTATTTGCCCTTCTCAGGAAGTTTTGAATGATGCCACAAGTGTGACTTTGGACACCAGCTCTGAAATATGTCACTGGCTATAGCACATGCAACTGGATTTGAGGAAAGTTGATAGGTAGTCATTTTTCACACAACCACCACATTCCTAGATGCTTCTGTGGGCAGAATCAAACACTTTAGTACAAATGTGAAGACCTATGAATGATTATAAAGACCTCTGCAGGCAAGTGTTGTGGGATTTAATATTTTTGGCTGAAAATCTCACTGGATGAAAATGTCACAGAACTTAAACGTTGCAATATATGTAAAGGAGAGATGAGCTTATTTGGAGGCAATAGTTGAAGAAGAAAGAAACAAGAAACTCACACTGGGAATATTTGTACCAGCAACTCTCCATTCGAAGCCAGTATTTACTGTGCACAGGCTTTCAGAGACCATCTAATGTGATGGTTGGATTAAGTGCCAATTTTTCATTACTTAGTCACTGAAATGTCTGACTACATCTGTTTCTTAGCAATTGTACAGCTGGTTAGGAAAAAAAATCAATAGAACACCTACTCAGTAGAATTTATTGATTTTTGTCAAAATTAAAATGTTATGTGGAGAGGGTTCTGATTCAGCGGAAGCCACAAATATTTTCTCCCAGGACCACTATGCTTGATGAAAGGGGTTGTTGCAGTTCCCCTGCCATAGGCTGCTATCTCAGGTGAGTTCCTGGCCAAGTGGCCCCTAATGCCTGTCCTGAAAAATCAGTCCTGGCAAATCAAAGGGGTGGGCGGGGAGTAACGAGCTTGATTGTTTAAATCTGGTTTAAATGAATGAGAGAATGCTTCTGTAGGAAAATCTTGGGAAACAGTAACTTGTACCTATATGGCTGGGTCTGGAGAGTATGCCCAGAAGTCTGAGTGATGCCTGGGTCCCCACAAACCAGGTTTCCTCTTGTCCCTCTGGAGTCCAGACAGTTTATTTTTCTGGTTCCTCTGGCAGGTACCCAGTGGTAGAGCTTGGGGGTTTCCAAGCCACACTCTGAGACACATGGCCAGGCGCAGGCTTTTTGGTGGCAATATTAAGTATTTTTATACTGACAGAGCATTTTGAATTCTGCTGGGGACAAAGCTGTTTTGAAAGGCTGAAGACTTCTCACAGAAGAGTTTAATCTTTTAAGATGTCTCTGTTTCAAAGTTAAAATGGTATTTTGACTGAAAGTACATGAAAAGGCAGGCTCTCACAGAGCTGAAGACAGACATAAAGGTGGTTTCTGTGCAAAATGGGCAATTCTGCTAGCTGATGCAGGCTTGTAGGAAACTGAAAGGATGGTGAAATAAGTTTGAAAACTCTTTTCAAGGAGAAATCATTTCAGCAGGCTTTTGAAAATGTTATGGACGTTTACAGTAGCCCCTATCACCTCCTCCTTCCCTCATGTCTCTGAAGTAGAAATAGTAGGATGGAAGAAGGTTCTGTATGCAGTAATCTTCACAAAACCTGCATGAAGAATATATTTTGGAGCAAAGAATTGAACAGAAGCAATAGAAAACTAGTTTGCTGCAAAATGGATGGAAGAATAGTACTCCTCTGAATTGCTTTCTTACTGAAGCATCTGCTTGAAACATGGAGCCTTCCTGTGTTACGACAGTAAGGTAAGAGGTCTCCCATGCTGTGGTCATATAGGGTGGAGGTGTTGCTCAGGAAAGCTGCCCCGTTTCTTGTATGTCTGTGAAGCGTGTGGTTTCTATATGAAGACAGAAGTATATAATAAATAAGGTATTTTGTAGATCTTGAACTGTTGTTAGAAAAGCAATAAAGCCAACAGAAGATTATCCTCAGGTCTTTTGTTGGTGGCATTAATTCAGAAGATTAGATATTTAAATTTTGAAATTCAGATTTAACTGATTGAAAAAATTATGAGGTTTGGGGTAAAATTACTTGAATCTTGTAAAGGATTGCAGAAAGAACTGTGTAACTGAACACTTAAGACTGTGCTTTCAATTTGTTTTTAAAATCTGTCATCTAAGAAAACATGTTAGTCTCGTAATTGTCCATTTTCAGTAAAATAGTGGTCTTATTTAATATGTTTTGCTTTCATTAAGTTCTCTTTCCAATTCTTGATTTATGCTCCTATTAAATAGGTTTTTATATACATTCTAAAGTGTTTGTTGGTTTTGGATCAGTTGGCCAGGAGAGAGTAAGGAATCACAGGAAAAATCAGGGGGTTTTGATGAAGGAATTTGTCTGCTGGATTTTCTAGTAAAAACCAAAATTGCCTGAGAAAGCAGGGGACTTGACTTTGTAGTCAGAATTTCAGCAACAATGTTCTTACGCATTGGTTTTGTTTCCTGGCAAATTCTGCATTACTCAGGTACAACCCAAAGTATCTCCTGTTGATTTTGAATTTGCTAGAGATTTTTATAATCATCTCTTTATAGGAGAAGAAAGGGAGAGGAAGAATGAGTGCTAGAGAATTAAATTATAACTGAGTATGATTGATTGTATCTGTATTTTTTTCTCTTTGTTTATAACATATTGTTTCTTAGTTTGTCTTATGTGCCAAGATGTCAGGAAGATGTTTGTATAGTAGTTATAAATCTTACTGCAAGCCTAGAAAAGGAGATTAATAAGTAATACCAAATCAGTCTTAACTTCTTATGTACCTTCTCAGTTACTGAGGACTTCCATACGAGGTTAGATCTTTCCGTATCTCCAGGATAGATTGGTGTGTTAGATGTTCATCCTTGCTACCTGCCTTTAGCACAGCAGCAGGTGTTCAGCAGTTCACATGCACAAACATTTTGAAGATTGCTCTGCAAGTATTAGCCCATTTTACTCACCTATGGGGCTGCTTTTTGTGTATATTCAGTACTTTGGGACTGTTCCTGTATTTTGATAAACAGACTCCAGAGTGTAACAGGAGAACCACTTGACTGCTTAGCGTCACTGAAATCCAAAGTTTCTTGGTCAAAGATTTTGTCTCTGAATGCAAGCAGGAATGAAAATACATCTGCATGCGTGTGTGTACTTATTTTTTTTTTAAATTACTAGAATCTGAAGATCTCTGGATAGATATACTGGGTTTATAAAGTGGTATATTTCTAAGGTGAATTCTTAAATTTCAGATACCAGAAAAAAATTCTTTCCTCAGCTACAGCTTCACGGAAGTTAAAATTAATATATAGGCTTGAATGAGAGCAGAGAATGATGTGTAGATGTCTTATTAGGCACAACATAGAAGCAAAAAGCCCAGGGTGAGTTCCTCTAACTCCCTTGTGGTGACCTCCAAGGGTTATCACTGTTGAGTGTAGGCAAAATTCTGTCACCAAGAGGCATGTGCCGCTCTAAACCAGGGAAATGAAGATCTGGAGAACCTCATCTGGGTGTTGTGCTGGGGCCTGAGAGATATCTCCTCATCCTTCTTGGAAGAGGAGTTTGTTCTTCAAATGAGTGCAAGGGAATTCCATGGGCTCCTCTGCAGTAGCTTCCTTCCGTCAGGAGATACTGTGCGGGGACACCTTTGTATCCACTCTTACACAAGGGCCACGATGTGCATCAACTGATCAGCGCTCTTGGGAGAATAGGGAGAGTAAAACAAAAATTGAATGAAATGAGAAGGTAATGTTAGTAAAGCTGGTCAAAACTCGGTAATTCATTGCTACTGTCTACAATATTGGCGGCATTGCACCTGGCAAACTGGTTTTAAAAGAAGTGTGCCATACAGAAACTTTCATTTCCTCATGGAGACAAGTGTTGCTATAATAGAGTTCTTCAGCCTAGAAGACCTAGAAGGGGATCATAAGAAAGCTTAGTGCTGAAACTAGAAGAATTATACCAGAAATAAAATGCATAAGGCCATTGAAAATGCTTTAATTTAGTAAAATATCTGCTGTTTAGGAAAGGCTGGAATTCATACGAAGGTTGCTCTGGGATTTAAAATCTATTAAAACGACTTTTGAATAATTACTTGCGGTAAACATTACTGACACCAACTCAAAAGACCTGATGTACATTGGTTAAATGTTCCTAATAACAGTTCTTAAAATCCAGATTCTTCTACTTTCAAATGTCCATAATATCCTGAGAAATGAAGTCTTAGATTAAGATTTTGTTGGTTTAAGATAATCCAATACATGCTTTAGAATCTGCATGACTCATTATAATAAGAGATTAGCTACGTTTTTCCAGAAAAACACTAAAGAAATAATTAAAAATTGTTGAAAATTAATGATGAGTTTTGGAAGATAGAAATAATCTGGAGTTTCACTTTCTCATGACCTTTGAAAAATAGATTAGGTTTTCTTCTTTTGGCTTTTCCTTTCTTCTTGTAGCATCATTCTATCTTTGCTCACAGGTTTAATGTTGCTGTGCAAAGATGGGTGTGGGGTATTGGCATGTCTTTAGCTCAGGACATGGACAGCAATTGTTGCAGTGCATGGAGAAAGCAGAGCAGGAGAACCTGGCTTGAAGAGTTCAGACATATCCTGGGATGGAGAGCTGCCGCTGCCAGTCAGACTTCATGAGAATGTGGCACATCGTCTGTAACAGAAAGAGGGGGAAGAGTGAAAGACAAACCTCATGGAAAAAGAGATTGTGAAGCTAAGTGCCAATATGATCATTCTGCATGAGGAACAGTGCACTACATAATGGTCCTTAGTGCAGCAAGCATGGGGAAGGTCCCTTACAGGCAGACGGCAGGTGACAGATCACAAAGAGGCTATATTTGCACCTCATAGACAAGTTGATTAACCAACTCTCATACACAGAGCTGAAAAAAGACAAGAGCGCTTGCAGTCTGTTAGGGCCGATCTGAGCTCAGTGGGAGAAGGTGCTGCCATGTACTGAGGGGGTGTGATCCACCACTGCCTATTTTCAGGAGCATCCCTTGCTCCACTTCTTTGTGATGTGAGAGTGGTAGTTATGGGTTAAAGATCTGTCTTCAGTGTGATCTTCCTTCTCTGAAGGCACTTGTCTTTCATGTGAGGAGCCCCAGTCTTTAGATACAATCAAGAAAATGTGTCTTCTAAAGAAAAAGCTGTTAAACCATAGCTGAGGATGACAGGCTTTACCCATGATATTACTATATTACACTAAGCATTAAGTGCTGTACCCAGGTAGAGAAATCTTCTGTGAGGCAGAGAACTTCCAAAAGGTTAACGTTAGTGACTATGTAAATATAATACATTTTATTGCCAAAGTCAATTCAGCATTTCATGAAGTGTGTTGCACTGGAGTGTGGTGGTATGCTGATTCACTCAGGCATGGCATGGAAACTTCTGCTCAGAAGTCATAACGAGGCCCTCTGGAAATGTTCATCTTGCAGCCTATAAATAGGTGAGGCCCCCAGCCCATAAAGACTTACTACGTTACTGGCACTTTCTGAGCAGTGAGGGAAGTCGTAAAATGAGGGTTTCATGACTTGGTCATAGAACTAGAAAGAAAAAAACATTGCTTTCAGAGCTGGAGAGAAGAACTCAGTGTGAATTCAGAAAAGACATGCAGAGGAGGACGCCTTCAGAAGACCTGGAGTGGAGGCTCCATGGACTTTGTCAAAAGTCTTGTGCTTGAAGGCTGAAGAGCCTGTCTGGGTGAAAGACATGGAAGGTTTTTACTTCTCTGGAAATGTTCTCTGACTTTGTGACAGACAGTGCCAGAAGGCTGGGTGCCCACTCCTCGTTAAGACACCAAGTCTTCTGAATTTGATCCAACGACGATTTACATTGCAAAGGATCTGAAACATTGTTAATTCCACACCAAAACATGCTTTAAATCTACTTTCATCCCTAAAATAGCTATAGCCTATGTAGAACACTAGAACCTGTGATTATGCTTAAATGCTTGAGCTTCTGGCATCTAGGGGTGAATTTAATCCCATTTTTCATTACTTAAATATTCACTAAATAGAGTATATCTGTGGTCTGCAGGCTAATTGTGAAACAAGACCAGTTTGAAATACTAGTGATGTGTCATTGACTTGACTGGTCTCCATGGTTCATGACAATGGTATCATTTCCCCCAACACGTCCGCTTCTGCCTAGATTGGAAGAAACACTCTGTGTTGCCTTCCTGAGTAGAGCAATGACTGCGTGGATCGGTTTAGGTGTGTGGGCGTAAGGCTTATCAGCACATGTAGAAAATGTTTCTTTATGACTGATGGGGTACTGTCAGAGGTAAGAGAGCAGGAAGACAGAATAGATTAGAAAAAATAATTGTAACGGAGCTTCTACAATAAAAACTCATTAGGTTTTTAGAGAGAACAAAAAAAATTAGTGTTGTAAAAGCATCAAACAGCAATTGTACTCTCTGCAGTCATTTACATGAATCTCTTGACTGTGATAGCAAATCCAATAACATTTTCTACCTATTTCTGAAGCAGCCTAGCTTTTTAGAGTGAGCTTCATTTACTATGAATAACATGTTCCTCTTTCAACTCAGAAAACAATTAAAGATTGTGGCTACTGACGCCTCAAAACCTTGGAAATATCCACGTTTTCAATGTTTATTGTTAGGTAGGCAGAAAAGAACAGTTTGATCTCTAAATAAGCATTTTCAAGACCTCAGTAAACCATCATTATTGATATCTAAAAATGTAGCAGATGTACTGCAAACAGATGATTTGGGCTTTACTCATCTACCCCTGCTTGAAGCTGCTACAGCTGATGTAACTGTCTAGAAAACATTTTGTCTGCAATCTAGTAGACAGTAAGAAGCAATACTTGCTTCCAGCTACTTTTCTAGATCACAGGCAGCTTAAATCAGGGAACAAAAATACTCCTGAAGGTGATATGGCAAAACATTTTGATTGCTTTTCTGCAGATCCTAAGAAAAAAATTGGGAGTAATTCTGTCAGCTCTGTAAGCATGGAAACGTTGAGGTATGCCCTAGTAAGACGTTTATCTCTCTAACCTGCAGTGAACAGGATCTTAAAATATTTTACAGCTTCTATAAGTTATTTCTGCACATTAGGTAAGGCTACAATAATTAAACCTTGTTTATTAAGGTTGAAGAGACTCTTTCAGTAATTGCATAATGCTTCTCTTTAACAGCATACCAAATGTAGCCTTAAGATCAAAATAGTCACATTTTGACTGTGATATGCTGGAGGAACTGCTACAAATACATTAGACCATTAAGAAATAGATGATAAATATTTTGGCTATAAGTGTACCCACACAACTGGGTACCTGTGTACCCATAGTAGCTCAGTAAGATACAAACACATTTTATGTGATAGTCTGTGCTACCTCTGAAATACCTGATTTCCTTCTGAATTCAGAAAAAAATTGTCTTAGCTTAATTCAACCACTTTCTCTGGAAAAATTGTGTAGAGTTCAGGTGATTCTATTATTTACTAGTGCTTAAATACTTGACAGAATGTTGGGTACTGTGTTTGTGTAAGGGGTGTTATGCACTGAGAGACCAAGGAGCATGTGTTTACGTGCTGTGGGAGTATTGATTTCGGAAATGGTATAATTTTCTATCTGTCTGTAAAAAGCTCATTTTTTTGGTTACCCAATAAAGTCTATAAATACCACATTCATATCTACTCCTGATGTAATAGCTGAAACACTCTTTCCCTTGGGTAAACTGACTTGCACAAACTGTGAAAACTGATAAATAATGGTTGTACTGAGGCTAACTGTGAACTAATTTATATTGCATGTTTAAGGAATGGATTTTTAAAAAAATCTAAAATGGATAAGTGTTACTTCAAGTAATAGATAATTGTATTTGAGTGTAAAAAACGTGCACTTGCCAGAAAAGTACCTGACCTCTTGAGAAACATTTTCCTAAAACCCCTCTTAAATTAAACTTTGTCAATGAAAAAGACTTTTTGTGAGGAGGCATGAATAGTTTATTATGTCTGGGGGCGGATATGACAAGAAAGACATCTCACCTTACAGCAAGGTTAGGCAATGGGAAAAGTTTTTCAATGGTAAAACTGGTGAAGTAGTGGAGCAGATTACCTGGGAAGTCCATCAAAGTTTCTAGACTTTGAGCTGTGTAGAGCAGATTAGACAAGTATCAGGAATTACATGCATGTACTGGGTTTAACTCTGGAGGAGAGTTGGTAAATTGTTTCCTGGGATCCTTTGTTTTCCTTTTCTGTCCTTTCCCCTCTCCCTCCCCACACCTCCAACAGGCTGGTCTTTAGGCCTTTTCAAAAAAAGGAACAAGCCTTCAAAATCATCCCTGAAAAATCTGTACCAGTTGGGTTATAGCCCTGAGGTTTCTGCGTCACCAGCAATAATTCAACTATTAAACCTTATGCTGAGGCACATCATGGAGCTGGTGCTCATCGTGGCCTTTGTTCATGGACATGCTTTCCTCTGGCTCTCAGACTGAGCGTGGAAATCCCCCGTGGGGATTTTCTTAATCTTAAGTGGGGGCTTAACTCTGCAGCTCGTCTGCAAAGTCAGAGCAACTCTAACTTCAGACCAGCCCTTGGAAGGCAACTTGGAAGTCACTGCTGACTTATTCCCAGGGAAAGTAGATTCATAAAACCAGCCTGTAATGGCCATCTGGATTAGAGAGGGACCAGAGTAACCAAGATTAATCCAGCTACCTCTTAAATATCAACAGAAATGGGTATGCCACAGAGTTACACAGACTCTGACATGCCCTTCTTAAAGCAACTTGCCTTTGTGTAATTTTCATTTCAGGCAGAGAGGTGCTCATGGCTGACAGTTAATGTCTTGTGTTGAAGTGTTCACCGTCTTTGGCAAGATGCTGTTCATAGAATCATGGCTTTCCACCTCAGGATCAGGTTTTAATCCATTGGTTTCTCTTTTTTGAAAAGCATGCAAAAAAAGATGGGGTAACCAGGGCAAGTACGGTAATTTTAAAAAATAGATTCTAATGTGGTTTTAGGTTACTAATTAGTAAGAGGTCCTGTGCTTCACCCATGTTTCGGCAGATGGCAGTTATCTTGTGATTTGCTGGGCACTTCAGATTTTGAAATGATGCTGAGTGGCCTATAATTTTCTCAATTAGTAGTGGCCTTAGTAGCCACCTTCGGCAATCAGGTAATTCACTTGCTTTCTATATGTTTTCTACAGGTTTTGAGATTGCTTTGTACTTTTTTAAACAATGATATCTTGACATTCCTCAGACTTTGTTTTAGTGCTTGGTACAATTTATATTGTATTTAACCAGTGACAACAGCAAGATTGTCTTTGTTTCTTTACACCGTAAGTTAGTTCCCAATAACGCTACTTATAATAATAGCTGGCATGTAAAGACAGAAAAAGAACAATCTATTTGAAAACATCAGAATAAGTGAGAATGTGTGAAAGTTTACTTGTTGATTTATAAATGGGGAAATTAAAGTTCATTTATAATGGCTTATTTAATCTCTAACTGAATGTAGGCAGTAACTTTCTAATGGGAACAAATACGCATATTGACAAAAAAGTTAAAAATTATAGTACAGATATTTATTGATTTAATTCTTTAGTCAACCAGTCTGGCTTTTTAAACCAGTGGCTCAATACTAATAAAAATAAGCATGTTATACAACGTTACAGCTGTAGGACTTTCAATGCTGGCAAGGGAGTGCTTAAAGAGACTAAGGAAAAAGTTGCTTTTGCCTTCAGACTGGTTGCAGGCTGTAGTGTGGGTAACACAAGCACTTCAGCAACTGCTGCCAGTGTGGTCTTAATGGGAGGCTACACTAAAGCAGAAGTTCAGTTCAGTTTGGATTTATGCTGTATTTTATCTCCCTCCTGAACATTCATACTGGAATCTGGCAGTGTATCTGGGAGGACAGACGCTGTCTGAGGGACTCAAGATACATATAGTGATCAATCAGATAAAATACAGGATGCAGAAACAATTCACTGAAAATTAGTTATTTGAACCACAGCCACATCAAGCCTTCCCGCTTCTTATAGGCAACCATAAATCTATAAAGATTAAACTATCCTTCCCTTCCCGAGTTTTGCCAAGAAGTTACACAAAACTTCCCAATCAGCATTTTTCTTGAAGCTTTTTGCAAAGCTTAGTGTTATAACTCATCTTTATTTAAGCCTGGAATAGTGCCAGAAGAATTGTACCTCCGTCATTTCAGGAGGCAATGTCTGACTTGTGCCCAGTGCAAAAGAAAACCTTCCCCAAAAAATTACTTGCAATGACTGGGTAGTTTCTTGTGACTGTAGCTCTCAAACTGGAGAGTACGAAGCCTGCTCCCTCCCGGTGCCTCTGGGAAGGCACACCATCCTAAAGGTGCAAGGAGGAGATGGAGCTGAGGTGGCACCGACCCAGGCTGTTGGCTGGCCTTCAGGGGAGGGAATAAGGCATTACTGGAGCAGATGGCAAAGTCTGGCTTCTCCTGCTTCATTCCTCTACACCTCCTGCAGGTGTACCTGCATCCTTTGATATCCTTAAAATCAAAGGGAGCTGCTGAAAAGTCTGCCTAGGGCTTTCTAAAATCCTCATCACCCATCCTTGCAGGTCAGATAAGATTGATAGCTGTATATGCCCCTGGTTTCATTTTTTTTGATCAATACAATCGCATCAGATGCTGCTGGTGCCCAGAGGTAGGGGAGCTGGGTGCAGTACAGCACACACTCACACATCTAAATGAGCTGTGTGACCAGAATACAACAGCACAGTGCATCAGGGATACACAGACCCTTAGAAACAACAACCAACGGTGTTGAAAGGGATCTAATTGTTGATGAGTACAAGCCAAACACCTCTGCAGTTTTTTGGACCTTACATCTTCAAGCCCTTATATTTTATGAGCAATGCTTAGGCACAGTAGAAGTGGCTAGGATGTGAAAAGAACAAACAGTTCAATGTCAAGAGCAGATCATGTGGCTGCAAGTCAGCCTGCTTGCTCACTGCACTAAAAGCTCAGCCAGGGTACGGCTGGAAATTCCCACTCAGGACGTTAAACTGGAAACTGTTTTGTGCTGAGAACAGTGTGGGTGTGGGGGGAGACAGCCACCCACTACAGCAGGGAAACTCCCCTGTTCTCAGGAGGGTTTCGAGACTGAAAAATCAGATTTAGGGATGAAGGTGAAGCAGCAAAGGTACCTCAACACTTTGCTGCAGTCCACTGAAGACCTTGAGCTGGAGCCAACTATTGTCCGTGCCGCCCTGACACGCTGCCCACACCTGCCTCCCGGCAGCAGCTGCCTTCCCCTCCGGGCACACTGGTCCCACCAGCCGTGCCCACTGCCCCCCAGCCTGGGCAGCCCCCGGCACGCAGGGGACACAGCGAGGCCTGGCCAGGCAAAGTCAGTGGGGACACGCTGCCGAAGCCTGATTCACACAGGCACACGATGGCAGAAGAAAGCCAAAAAGGCATAGGGAGGGTTTTTTCTGTAGAAGTACTCTCACCCTTATACTTGCTTATTTTTGGCAAAGACATCCCCTGTGCTCGCTTTAGCAGAGGATTGACGATATGTAGCAACCCCTACTTGTCATTATGCTCTTTTCAGGGCAGCAGCACTCGCTTCTGCTTTCTCTCCCTGTTTAACAGTCAATGATCTGGAAAAAGCAACAAGGAGTAAGGTGACATTGCCAGTGCTGCAGCTCTGGGGGAGACAGGCTCTCTGTTGGAGCTCATGCTCTACCTGAATGTCGGTGGCCAGTCATGCCATGTGGTGTGTGCGCTGGGGAGGCATGTCCCTCGCTAGGGTCACCTAACCCAGCATCTGCGCGGGCCTCATGGTGCCCTGGCAGCTCGGCTGGGGCAGCTAAGGGATGATGGGGAGCTGGCGCAACCCACCTGGCAGGACAGGGGCTGGACAGCCTGGGCAGAAGGGGTTGCAGCCAGAGAAGATGGCAGGGGGACCTCTCTCTTTGAGTGGGTAGCAAATTGGGAACAGAGGTCAGGTGGTGGCAAGTGTGGGGACAGATGCAAAGAGAACTTGAACTATGGGTGTTGGGAATGTAAGTCTGTGAGAGCAGCCACACCGAGAGGCCAGCACTGCCCTGGGTGGCCCCAAACCATGGTCGACGCTTTTGTATTAGTCGTGGCTGAACTTTTCTTCGTGGAACACGCCCTGTTGCAGTAATGGGCTGGTAAAATTGCAGTGCGCTGTTAGGAGCTCCCGTAAGCTTGCGTTGCACGCCCAGAGAAAACAAAGGCTATTGAGATAATGTGGCTGCTGTCTAAGCAAGGTCTGAAAAGGCTCCAGCCAGCAAGGTATGGCCTCGCTGGCAGCACTGTGTGCATCTGACACCACCCAGCCTGCCTGCCCGTGGAGTGGCAGTGGTCGCAGCATCAGTGTATATGTGCTCCTCCTTTTCTGGGGGTCACAAATGCCCTTTGGCACAGCAGTTATTTTAAATGAAAGTCAAAATGCTTTTATCCCTCTAAGCACGCTGGGATCTCGTGGTAGCGACAGCAACAGCTAAGGGCTGTGTTTCCTGACGAACGCACATGCCTGTGTATGTGTCTGGGGGTGTGTGTGGGCATCGTGTTCAAGGAAGGGGCTGGTGCCCCAGGGTGCCGGGGGGGCATTTGCCCTTCAGCGGGACTCTGAGTGCAGGGCTCCCCCAGGAGCCCCCCAGGAGGAAGCTCCAGCCCAAAGAGGGCTGTCCTGGCATCTTTTGCCTTCATAATAAGTGACAGTATCAGCAGCAAGGAAGAAAGGGAGCTGCACCGGCTGCTTTTGGCAGTAGGTACCCCTGCACATTTCCAGCCTTGGCTGTGTGAGCTTGAGCACGTCTTGCCTTGCAGAGGGGCCCTGCTGTTCGCTGTGGAGGTATGGCTTCCCACAGGCAGCACGTCTGCACATGCTGGCCTGGCCTCAAGCCATGAGACAGGCAGATTTTGAAAATTGAAACAATACAGACTAGCGAAGGAGACAGCAGCCTTCGTGCAGGGGGAGGGCAGTGGTGGCTTTCCAGTGGAAACGTCCTCTTTCTGCTGGTGGTACTGTGGAAGGCATGGTGATGGGGATGTGTAGGATTGCAAGAAAGCAGCAAATGGTGACTGTTGAACTTGCTGCAGAAGCTAATAATTACCAGTGAGGTGCCAACTCCAAAGAAATTAAGATAGGCTTGACATAGTTGCTTGATGATGTTGCTATCCACTTCATGGACAGTGAAAGCTGGTTCAGGACCTGCAGGAAGAGCTGTCAGAGGCACTCTGGGTCTTGCAGTGAAACCCAGATCTGGGCAGGTCTTGGGATGCAAGAGGAAAGCCTTACAGTGCAGTAAGAAGGGTTCAAGACAGCATCTCTCTTGCCCCCCAGAAATGTGAAAACTTTCAGGAGCCTGAAGTCCTAAACCCAAGCTTTAGCTTGTGAAAAGGGACCTGACTGAATTTTAAGGTAGTATTGAGTTGCTAGTAGCTCCTAATGAGTTTATTTAATTTCTTATTTCTCAATTTTCTGTATCTATGCTGTCACTTTAAAGTAGCTGCTCGTGTTCCCAAAAAGCAGCCAGTTCTCATTATATCTCTTACCTTGAGACCGGGATGAGAAGGCAGTACTGGGAACTGCAGAATACCTTCTTTGAAAACTGTTGCTGGACCAGACTTGATTTTATTGTCCATCCAATACAGAGAGCTAAACAGCCAGCTGCTGGTTTAAAATTGGCAACGTCATGACTGCTCGGGTATCAAGAATGTCAGCAATTCAGCAGGGCAATGGGAACAAGGGACTTTACCTCCTGCCCTGGATAAAAATACCATAATCATAGTCATAATATTCTGATTCTTCAGTTTATAGCTGAGAACAGAATCAGAGGTGGCAAGAAAGCATATTTCAGTTTTATACTCTCAGAAATATTTCAAGTATATTTACATTTTTCAGTTGAGTGAGTTGCTGGAAGGTTAAAGGCTTTATTTCTTCCCTGAATCTAAGTAAATGTGAGGCATTGATTTAAAAATAAATAAGCGTTAATCCTTTTAGTCATTGTCACTTTAATGCTCACAGTGGCAGTGCTGCTTGGAGAAGGTGAACAATGTACTTTGATGGCTTCTAAGTAGTGCAGCAGAGAAGATGAAGCTCTTCCTGCTCAAATTCTTGATGGTGCACTGCAAATTGATATGATAATTACATCACATTGAGTGCACGTTCACAAAGTCAGCAGCTCAGTTTTGTTTAGCTTGCAGCGTGCCGTGGGCATTTAGGGATGCTTTTCCATTCACTGGTGGAATGGGATGTGTTGCACATCAGTATGGCTTTGGGACCTTAGTCTGAAAGATTTTCAGAAGGTATCTGCATGGTATTTTCAGCTAGACCTTCTCCTTCAGCCAAACCATATGTGTATGCTCTCAATACTAATGATTCTGTTTTGGTGTCAGTCGTTTTTTGCTCTCAGTTTGTTTCTGTGAAGAACAGTTCTACTGCATTTTTTCAGAGGGATGATCAAAAAATGCGAGTCCTCAGGCTTCAGAAGCATAAATATGTCGTTGGTTCAGGTGCTTCACTTTAGAAAGGTGAAACCATAGCAATTCAGACTTCTCAATTTCCCTGCACCCCATCATGTGAGACACCTTAGGTCAGGTTATTTGATCTAGAAGGGCAAAATGCTTGCACAATCAATCACGTGTGGGAGAATGTGATGAGGACTGCCCAGGCACAAGGACGCAGGGGCTGGTATGTCTGTGCCCCTGTGTCCTCAAGGAAGGACCTGGGCCTCAGCGATTAGTGATGCTGCAGTGGGGCAAAGAGCGGCTGTGGCACAGTGCTGCCTGGGACAGCAGCCCTGGAAGCTGAGTGGGCCTGGGGATTTGCTGTCAGATTTGGGGACATGGTACTTGCTAAGTGACAAGCTCTTTGCTTGCCAAGCAGAATAATTAATTCCAAATAAGCATGATGCTTGCTCAGGAATGGCATCTGTGGAGGCTGCTGGGAGCTGGCTGCATCCTCACTACCTGTGCCAGCAGGTTTCCTCATGTCAGCAGCCCCTGGTAACTTTGGTAAAGGATGTGGGTAAGGCAGGCTGATCACAGCAGCTCTTTGGATACCCTTAAAAGCTTTAGGAAAGGGATTGCCCCATCTGTGAGCATCTCCTCCATGGAGGAGGCAGGGAGTAACTCTTGCTTGAAATGCAGGTCCAAAATGCAGGAACTTGTTCTAGTTTCACCTTCCATGCTCCTTAGCACATGCCTTCAGAGCATGGCTTGTTCTGCTGTGGCCTGTCAGGGTAGATAAAGTGGTACAAGCTCATTAATGTGGGTACAGTACAAAGCAAGCAAGGTTTGCCCTTGTTACAGCAACTGGTGCACTATGAAAAACAGACAAGATTTCAGGCACTTGAGCCTTTTTCCAGGTTGTCTGCTCCTTACACAACCACAGATATGGACATGGCTACTACAGTGCTGTATAGGTGTTCTATAATACCTGGCGATTCCCATGCAGAAAAGGAAATATGCACAAACTTACATACAACAGGTAACAAGCCTTGCAGTAGGTTGTTGTGTTTAAAAAAAGAAATCATACTAACTGAAACAAGAAACCTTCTAAACTCAGTTTGGCTTTAAATCCAGCTTTAAAACCTGTAAGTTCATCCTGTCATATATTACTAACATATGACTTCACAAACAAGTCCAGGTTTCCTATCTCCACACCAACACAGAAGACAAAAGCATAAGCTTTTTCATTGAAACGTAAAGCTGACAATTTCTTTTGCTAACAGACCAGTTTACAAAAGGCAGGTACGCCTGGATGCTTGGTGACAAGCAGGATCTGAAAGTTCCTTCAAGGCTCCCAGCTGCAGTGACACAAGGTCAGAGCAGGCTGCAAAGTCCAAGCAGCCACTCTGAAAACTGATGAGTTTCCATGCAGTTGTGAACAATATGTTCATACATTTGCTTTCCTGACATTTCTTGTATATTCAGTGTTTTATGCCGTGTCTGGGTTTCATGCTATATAAAAGGTCTGTATTGCCAGTTTATTGATATGCCATAGGAACCGCGAAGGATGAACCTGGAGGATTTTGACCATTGGCTAGAAAGCAATTGGCATACAGAGAGGCATATGTTTTCTCAACGGTTTTGGTAGCACAATCAATGATGAAACCACTAAAAAATTTGTTATCCAAATGGTTGTCCACAGCTTGGTGACCAAGCAACCCACAACCCATTGAAATGCGTGAGGCAATTCACGCTTTCCGAGCACCGTTAGTCTGGCTGCCAACTTTGGAAATTAACGCTGTAGCAATTTGCACTTGTTTCGTGTATTCATAGCCATAGATCTGGAGACAAAAACAAAACAAGCCCTTAAATTTAGGAGGATTGGGGGATCCTGAGCTCCATGGAGTATTGATGAAAGAGTATAAAATCCTGGATGTCATTCAGCCATGCTTATTAACACGGTTTGTACCTTTGTTCTTGGTGGCTATTTTCTAGGCTTTTTACTTATTTATTTTTCTTTCTTCCAACAGTCTTGCAAGGAAATCTTTGACCTACAATAGCCTTGCAGTGGTATTGGCTTTGAATTGAATCAAGTTTCTCTAGGCATTTGAAACACTAAGGGGGTCACTAAATGTGAGATTTGTATTGGGCTAAGCAAACTGAGTAAGAAGTGGTTGCAGAGAACACAATAAACATCTAAGTATGAAAATGCTTCAGATGTGGGAGGAAAAGTCCTGGCTTTTAAAGTGGCTCTATAGGCAATAGTTCCTTTAGGACATTCAACTGGAAAGTTGCTTATTTGATCTTCCAAGAAGATGTAAGTTCTCCCAGCACAAAATGCTGAGCCATTAGGAGATTTGGATTAGGAAGGAATAATTTCTGTTCTGAGAGTAAGAGAATACTGCAGCTAGATTTTTTATTCTACAAAGACATATAAAGGGCCAGCAGCAGAACATTGTGTTACTGTATTGGCAAGATGACAAGGTTTGAAAGTGGCAGGCATTAAATAGATAGGTGGAAGCACAATTACTTTGAATAAATTGCTTTTTCTCTCTTTTTCTTTCACTATTTTTCACACCTTCTTTCATTATTGCTGTTAAGTACTAATTACACTACGATTTGTATTACAATCTGTAAGAATAATTGGTCCTGTTTTAAAGCATATCCTGTAAAAGGACCATTTCACAAGGTGTTGACTAAATTTATGACTAAAGCCATTCTCATTCCGTGTCCGTATTGGACTCTAATAAGATGCAGCACTGATTTCAAGAATGGGCTTCTGTGGGTTTGATTATTTGTGCAGGATAACCACCCTGATGAAAATTTGTACCATACTAGAAATCAAAGGACAGGACTGCATCATTAATGCCTGAATATGTGTGTAATAAAACAACTTCAACCTTTAACTGTCCTCTGATATTTTTAACGTCATGTTTCCTATAAAACAATGAAAGCTAAGAGCAAGGGTATGGACACACAAGGAATGACTTTTGCTTTAAAGATTCATTCCTGTCTGCCCTCCTCTGAGGTGCAAAACTACTCACAGGGCAATGTTTTGAGTTTTTTTTAAGGGGGGAGGGAGAGGCAAAGCAACACATGGTCAAGTATTAACTGGAGTAAGGACAGAAACTACTTGTGCATGCCGAAGAAAGGCTGCAGGCATAAATTTGTTTAATGTCTCCTGCCTTTGGTTGTGGGGGAGAAGGGAGGCTCCTCCTCTTGGTGGGTTTCTGGTGAGTGGGCAGCCCCTGAGCTGGCTGCGGGGGTAACTGCTGCTTCTGCCCCTTTGTGAGAAAGCGACCGACAGCAGGGCACGTGGGACCTCTGGCTGCCCCAGCATTAGGAAAAAGTGAAAAGGGGAAACAAATGAGCACCCGTTTAACTCCAAGTCTTGCTGCGGTGAATAAAACCAACCCAAATGCACAAGGACATGATAAGGAGAAATTATTTAGCTGCTTAAACCAATGTGAGGGTCCTAGATAATAAACAGAGGAAGTGGAATTGCTCATTTATGAGCATAAATTCAATAGAGATGGCATTGCTGGAACTTGATGGAAAATTTCTACTGACTGAAATCTTTAAATCACTGGTTATAATCTCTTAAGAAAGGTTTAGTGGACATAAGGGGATGAGAAATAGCATGCTATGACCAAAAAAAAAAGGGGCATGATTTATTTACTAATGACAAATGACAAAGAAATGATCTCATGGATTGATTTCCCACCGTGAAAAGTGTAAAATGGAGTATGAGTTGCTGTCTGTGGAAGAGTGGTCATTTTTGTGGAGGACCAGATGACTGGCTCCTTCAGTTACTATCTATAATGTATAGGAAGAAAAAGAAAGTCACTTTTTTGTGGGAGACATTAATCCAAATGACATATGTCAGCAGTCTCTTGCTGCCAGCACTGAAGCATCTTCAGAATCACTAAATAACATTCTTCATTTTCTTGCTTAAAAAGAATTGCACCAGGGAAACTCTAGACTAGACTTCTGTCCTAGCTGAGGGGAGGAACCACAGAACTAAAAATTAGCAGTGCGGTAAATTTAAATGGTCATAACTCGATTACATTTGTTGAAGGCAAACAAAATGCAAATCAGTAGCTTTAGCTGATACAATTTGACAAAGTGGAAAACAATTCTGAACTAAGTCAGTTGAGGGGAAAAATGTAAATTATAATTGGAAAACATCAAAGAATACTTTACGGGTTGCCTAATAAGCTGTAACTGGGAAGAAATAAGGGTACATTAGTTTCAAGAAAAACAACAACATCCTAGCTGAGGGAGCTGTTAAAACAATAATCCTCTTCTCCGTGAATACATAATAATAAGAAGAATGGGGAAGCTGAGAGTGACAAATATAAGATAGAAACTTCTAACTGCGAAAGCTGATACAGCCCTTTCCATAGGATAAGCTGCTAAACACTTGAGCTAAGGTAAGACATTAAACACTTGAGCTCTAAGCTTTCTTAAGAATAAAAACGACCTTTCCTTCCCAGCCCAGCTGCGCTCCTGGTCACCTACTGGTGCCACTGGCAAGACAAAAGCTTTGTCACAAGCAGCAGAGAAAGGACTTTAAAGACATTTATAGATACAAAACAGGGATGCTATAACCATGTCTTCTGACTGTATGATATCTTCCCCTCCATAATAATTTGGGAGAATGCTAAATTGCAGCTAAACATTTGAAAATGCGTAGCTTCCCTCCAGGAAACTGAGTGGGGCTGAGAGGCTGTGATGAGCGTTGGGGTGGCTGGTGGGGAAGCCCCAAGGAAGGCAGGGGGGAAGCTAACCTGTGAGACCTGCTAGCATTTCAATGGAGACAGCCAATCATAAGTGTGTTGTGCCTTAGCCACAGGAAAAATAATAGAAACCATGGGGGGGGGGGGGACACTGGACTGATAATGCTTTGAAAACAATATAATATGACTGTCAACAGACTGATAGAAAAATGCTTCCTGTCAAACCAACCTGAGAGCTTTATAATGTTGTTAGAAGAGGTGGTTGATAAAAATAATGTTGCTATCATACATTTAGAGTTGTAGAGTGCTGGTTTTTTTTCTTGGATGGTACTTGACACTTGTGTAGAAAGTGAGTGACACAAAACCAGCATAGCACACTACAGTAAATATGGCCTGCTTCCACAGAATAATAAGAAAAATTATTTATGGTGAAGTGATGCAAACGTGGTCTCTGTTGGTCTTGTCCTTGTAAGTCTTATCAGGCTTGTGGAAGGCACCCTTAAGTCTGATGGCTAGTAAAGCTTTCAGAAGGGGTGCCATAAGTACAGAGTTAAGTCATATCCAAAAAAGATCCGTTTGAAAACGATTTCTTTGGTTTCTCTGTGCAGCTGCTCTTCCTCTGTAAAGCGGAGAAAGCCAGGGCCTCCTACCTACTGTTAAAGATTAATATATTGAAAGACAGAAAAATATGACGAGTGTTCTAGAAGTGGCATATGGGTAGGGATCTGACAATGTCAACCTTATAGAAACAGAGAGATATCTCCAAAGGTTATTCGTGAATGATGAAACTCATTTTCAGATTTCATCTTCATGTTTGGAGACTTCGTAATTTTTCAGGGCTCTTTCTTGCCAATGTTCTTTAATGTTAATTACATATAAAGGTTAGTGCTTGCAGCAGGTCCTAGAAAAAAGGCCTAAAAATGGGAGAGATCAACAGAATAATGAAGCGGTGTTTAGTCTTCCTGTCCCCCACCCATCCACTGCGCTAACTGATACTTAAGGCAATGACAGCAATTTCTGACTGTAGCAGCCAGAGTCTGAGATGAGTTAAGTTCTCGTATCTTAAAGATTAAAATATACTTTAAAATGGCTTCAATGTGTTGTTAATTCAATAGCACATTCACTCTGGTAATACTAGACTCCATGGCAATATGATGTTTGTTTAGTGAGTTTGCTCATGAAAGCCACAGGCAATGGTTTAGGGAATGTCTGTGCTTTCAGAATGAAGAATGGCAAGACAAGGAAGTTTTGGACACCTTTGTTAGGCAAGCATGCACATTACTATGTTTACTGATTCTCTTCTTGACGAGAACATGTTCATTCCGTTCACAGCAAGAAGAACCAGTTTTCATCTCACTTTTGAAAGATTCCTCCATCATCTCCAGTCTATCAACAAATTCCGTGTTTATTGCCAAATTCATCAGGCAATTTTGTTTTTAAAGAGAATAAATTTAGTGGCAATGAAGTGTCAGACTGGAGAAGCAAGAGTCAGAGATACTGTACACAAAGAGTGCAAAGGTTGCACAGAGAAGAGCAATAGCTCCCTAAAGTTCCTTTATGCCATAATTTGTCTAACAGTCTCACTTTTAAAGAAGAAAAAGAAATAATTGTAGTCTTTATTTTCAGTTAGGGTGCTAGTTCAGTGCAGGTTCAGCTGAAGTCTGTTTTTTCACCAGGTTCAAAGCATGTTAGATCAAGTCCCTATCCTCCAGTGCTCCAATTTAGTCTCACAGAGATGATGGAACTGGGGCAATGCGCCTCCCTTTCATCAGGCTGTTTGCAAACATAACTGTGTGTGAAAAGCAAATGCATTAGAATATTTTGCTGACTTGCTTGCAAAAAAGATTTTCTGCTTTGGTATTCCATTTCATTTCCCCTCATTTTTTTAAGGCATGCTACAAGCTCCCCACCACCATCCTTTCCTCTAGCATATACTAGAAAAGAGAAATTTGATTTTCAAGAAAAACACGCCAGGTGGAAAAAATACGCTTGGCACCTGCAATGTCTCAGTGTATATTCTAGGGACAAAACAAGAGTATTTTTGTCCAAGAATAGTGTGTTTCTCTGAGTTCCTCCCCTGAGATTGGTACGAGGAGGTGTAATCTGCTCTCCCCTTGACTGAAGATCAGTGTGGCCTCCTTGCTCGCTGTGTGAGGGACCCCCTCCTGCCAGGATGTGCTGTGGTCCTGCTGGGCTGCCCTCAATTGAGAAGGTCTCATGGCAAAGGTCTGCAGCAGTGTTGGCCACAACACAGAACGTTTTTTGGCTTTGAGGGTGATTCTGTCGACTGGGTGCTTTAAGTCCCAAATCGAACAGGCGTAAGCAGAGCTGGGTCCTTTTTCCTCTCTGCGGATATTTAGGCACATCCCCCAGGTCGATCTCATGCTGTGGGATAAGTTATCACCTCGACTGTATAGTCAGTGTTTCACATAGCCCTTGTGGCTTTTATATGTTCCTCACACTGTGTGCATGCATGAACCTTGCGATTGAGCCAAGATTCAAGACTGAGATGGGAAATGAAGAAATACATATTTATCATTGAGTCCTTGGAAGCTAAGAAGCCTAACAATTATTGCTATCACTATGCTTGAAAACTGTAAGAACAGACCTATTAAAACAAACAGTCCTAAGAAATGCCCTTTTTCTAAATGATGTTAGCTTTCCTATGGACCAGCACTTCTGGCAAGGTGCCAGGACTGCCCTCATGTCTTCCTGAAGACAGCCTTTGCCCTGCCTGTAGTGGACAGCCCTCTCAGGGGCAGCTCTTCCTCCTAAATATCTTCTCTGACTTGTTGTGTGACCACTGTGATGGAGCCTAGCGCCTTCCCACCGCTGATCATCTGCACAGCAAGCGAGCTGGCCTCCCTAGGAGCGGGCAGACTGACTCAGAGCTGCTGCTGCTCTCTCAAAGTCTTTTTGAGGTATTTCATGCTCTCCCTGAGCCAGGCGGTGTTGGGTGTGCACTGTCAGTGAGCTTGTGTAGCGCAGGGGGCAGACACAAATACAACCCAAAATGAAAGATCCAGAATGAAGTGTAGTTTACAGCTCAGCTCAACAACATGGACATCCTCCTGCCCGTCACACTCCTGACTGGGAATGCAATAGAGGATTTTGTTGCTTGTCTGCCTAAATACTCTGATGTTAGATGTTTTCTTCGGTAAAAGAACTGGCATTGTCTTACATGCTGTATCAAAAAAGCACAGCACAAACTTTGCAACACAGTTGTGCTTTCCCCCTTGCTATTTGAGTTAATACCTGCCAAAGTGCTATGGCTACAATATACTTTTAAAGTAGTAACATCCTCCCTGTTTAGGTTATGCCACTTTCCTTCATAGTTTATCCTGTCCATTCCTCTGGGCATAAGTCTTAAATGTAAGCATTAAACAAAAATCTACACTTTGTGTATGAACAAGAAAGTAACATAATGGCCCCTCCTTCTAGCTCCAGTTCCAGTGACCATCTGGAGACTTCCTCGTTCAACTCTGGATGAACTTCAGCTGAAGTACAAGAGGCAGTTTGGCTCCATACAAGCTGTTCCAAGCCTCATTGTTGCTATTAGCAGTTTGTCTTAGTGACAAGGCTGCATTTTGCCTATTGAAGGTTTGGTTTTAGTGATTCAGCAAGTTTCCATTGTTCGCAATTGAGAGTAGATCATTCAGGCTCTTATGTTTCCAGCACTGTGGATACAATAGCATATTATCCTGGGGTGGGTTTTTGTTGTTGTTTTTAGGGGGGGGTGGGGGTGGCGGGTAAACATGCAATAGATGCAAGCTCTTTTCAAGGGCAGGTTCTTTTCCTGATATTCTTGCACAGTGTCTATTGCAATGGGGCTCTGTTTGCCTGTAGCCTTCAAAGCAAGCCAGTTATGGAACAGAATGAGGACCAAAACTCCAAGTTTTTAAGTGTGGCTGCAGCTCCTCAGGCTGTATCTAGCTGTTGTCAATAAGTGATGCACTGTCATGAATCATCAGGCCACAGGTGAGATTTACTGAAGCTACACAGAAGAAGCTGGATTTTATTGTTCTCCAAGTCCATTGGCAGCAAGGGCTTGGAAAATGATTGCAATGAGGGTAAAGTTATCATGGAGTCACAGAACAGTCAGGGCTGGAAGGAACCTCTGGAGATCATCTAGTCCAACCCCTTACTAAGACAGGTTCTCCTAGAGCAGGTTGCACAGAATTGTGTCCAGGTGGTTTTGGAATGTCTCCAGAGAAGGAGACCCCACAGCCTCTCTGGGCAGCCTGTCCCAGGACTATGCCACCCTCAAAGTAAAGAAGTTTTTCCTCATGTTCAGATGGGTTGAACATCCATCTGATGTTCAGAAACCACAGGTTTCCTCCCGTGTTGCAGTTTGTGCCCATTGCCCCTCATCCTGTCACTGGGCGTTTGACGCTCACCCTTAAGATACTTGTAGACAGTGGTAAGATAGTGATAAGTAAAGATATTTGAAGGACACATTCTTTGTTTCTGATGACATGAAGCTGGGAGTTACTGTCAAAACAGTGGAGAGTTGGACTCTACAGGAAAAACTGGAAAACTGATAGTTTGAATAGCAGTAATGAGGAATGCAGGCTCATTAACCTAGAAGCCTAACAATGAGCTCTCAGCTCATATGGAAATGCTTATCTGTTGAAAGCAATGGAGACAGAAAAAGCCCCTGAGTGCACTGGTTAATTGTAAATTGGCTTTGAGCCGCCGGTGTGGTGTAATATGGCTGAGTAAAAGCCAAGTGTGGTTCCAGATTGTTTTGGGGAGGAATTTTTCAGGAGCAATGGGGAAATATTAACGCTGTTGCACTTTTAAAACCGCACCTGGAATCATCTTTACAATACTAGTCACCTGTGTTGGAAGACAGATGGATTCAGCTGGAGCAGGTGGAGTGAACGGCTACAGGGATTAGCACAGGGCACTCTAATACACAGGAGTAAACTGGAAGAGCTTGATTTATTTGTCCTAGCAGGATAAAGGCTAAGGAAGAATGCAACTGTGCTCTATAAACACAAGAATGAATTAAACACAAGGAGTGAGAAGGCATATTTAAACAAAAGAACAATATTGCCTTGAGCAAATAGGTGTGTATGGCTTGGATGTGATTAAAGTTTCTCACAAAAGGTTCTGGAATACTAATAGAAGAAACCAAAATACTCTTTAGATAGATTTTAATAAATTTATGGAGATGACTGTATGAAATAGTTACCTATGAAGAGAAATTGAGCTCATGAGGTCCTTTTTGCAGTGTGTCCTTAGGCTTCCTGAAGTATATTGTTAATTACATGTTTTCCTTTTGGTCTTTGTTAAGCACGTATTATGTGTCTGTGTCAGGCATTATGTGTGCCTGAATAGTACTCACTTTGGGACCAGTTTTCAAATGCAACTCTTAAACATTCTGGTCTTGGACTAAATCAAGTGGACATTCTAGTTCAGAGAGGTGCAATTCACAAAGGCACCCACCTTCAAAGATTTCCATTTAGGAACATGAAGTTGGGGCCCCTCCCTCCTTCAACAGAATATTTATGCTTCCTTGTCCCCATGTCCTTTTCTTCCTAAGTCTCTGGCTTCTCAAATGAGTTAACAGCTTCTATGACACTTAATCTTCCCCCTCTTCCATGTGTTTTACCCCCTGGTGTTTCACAGCCTGCCTAGACAACTTTTCTGTGCTTCTCTGTGTCTCTTCCCAAGCCGAAACTTCTCCTCTTGGGTGGCACAGTGAAGTGCCTATTGCTTGTACCCCATACACTGCAGCAGTGCAGGAGCTTCTCTCCCCGTTGGGATTGCTGTTAGCAAACAGCAGGTGCAACCCAGCAGCTATCCCAGTTCACAGTACAGTGCAGGCAAGTGCCCAGTTGCTGCCAGCCAGTAGTGACCACTTACCACCTCTGCTCCTGCTCCCTTGTTGCTCCATCTTCCACACCCGCCCGCAGCAGCCTTTCAGCTGGTCTTTCCTCTGCCCTGTAACTTCAAGCCTCTCCCACCACAGTGCACCCTCCCTTGAAGAGGGGCATCTAACCCAGGAGGCTCCATTGCTGCCCCAGGTGTTTGGGCCAGCACAGATGACAGCAACCCATCCACCACACATCACAACCAGTGCAGCAAGGCAGGTCACACAAATCTGTTCACTAACCAACACAGCGACCTACAAGAACAGTCCTTTTAGAAAAAAAAATAATTTCCCAGTGCTTTGAAGTCCATTTAATTGCATATTTTGCAGTGGCATTTGCTTTTGACTCTACAGCCCTTATACCCTTATTGTACAGGTATCAGCCCATAGCCCAGGCTACAAAACCACATGCAGAACCAGGCAAAGCCCCCCAACTTGAAAACAGAAATGCGGGAACAAACAAGTAGCAGCAGTCAGGTTAAATTTTCCTTTGAATTTCTCCTTACTATGAGTCTATTAAGGAGAGTGAAGGAAAAACGACATATGTGGAAACTGCATAAACTGCAATATCGGATTGCAGTTGTATTTAAAAACATCTTAAGCAAAAGCTCTTAATACTTTTCTTCTCAAAAATAACTTTTCCACTACACAGTGTCCTTACAGTTTCTAAAGCAAACATTTGCACCCCTAAACATTAAAGCAGATTACTTGCTTGCTAAAGCTCTAGCTTTTTGTTTCCTTCAGGAAACACTGGAATTATCTGGGCTCACGGTGTGGTTAGGTTACACCTACCCCCCGCTGTGGCAACTGCAATACCATAAAACTTTTAACTCTATTATTTTAGCAAATTGTTTTTCAAGGCAGTTATATAAAGTATTTGTATAGACAGGTTGGGTTTTTTTAATTTGTTTGGGGTTTTTTTGTTTAACCCCCAGACCTTTCTGCTCCCTGGAATTCCTCCGCATCTGTAACAATGAGTTTCGAGTCTAATTACCCATCACAGAAACTTGTAACTCTGGAGCCATGACTTGGGCGCTGGTAGCAGCTGCACAAAAAAAGCTCTGCTCAGAGATGCTCTGCACAATCGCTGTATCTACAGTAATCTGGGATGTTAAGCTACTTCAGGAACTGCTGAGGACCCCAGATTCAACTGCTTGAGAATGGTTTTCTAATATGAAGACAGCAGATGTCTCTTAGGTATCGTCTTGTACAACTTCAGTAACTCGCTTACATTCAGATGTTTGACCATGCTGGTTCCACTAGCCGTCATCTCTGACTTAGTGAAATTCCATCCTTAGGGGAGCAAAGAAAGAGCATCAGGTATATAGTCCCCAAAAAAACACAAAACAGCTGGGAGTGGAAGCAGGGCAGAAGCCTTATTGGGGCTGCCTTGTATCTAACAGCCCAGAAATTTAACGATCTACCCAGGAGCTCTGTTTTCAAGTCTTCACAACCTTCAGTTCAAAGATAGGTCTCAACTACTAACACAGAAGTTGTAAATGCTGTGCAGAATGGATGTCTGCTTGCTTGGTTTGTATCTTCTCTACTGTGTATTTCACTGCATAGTTATTCTATGCTCAGAAATCTACCAAAAGAAGAAACTGTGAAGGACCCGTGTCAGAACAGTCAATTGCTCTTCTCATCTGAATGCTTGTTTAGAGGATGCTGGACACTGCAATCAGAGCCCTGCTTTTAACGAAAGTAGTGCAGGTATACTAACAGTTCCCCTTCCCTAGCTGCTTGGGAAACAAAATGAGAATCTGCCTCGCTCCACTTTTTCCATCAGATTTCTCTTAACATCAGGGGAAGTTTTAAGAGAAAGATTGCCATGCACAAGCAGGGATTTTCCTGTGGGACAGAAGTCAGTCCAGAATTAATTTCCAAGGGAAGGAACAATTCTCTGCTTGTTCTCTTCTGTAACACTCTAAGGCCTTTCATGGCTTTCAAGGCTCTAAGGCCTCCAGGAATACTCTCCACAGTCCGAATTTTATCACAAACTCTAGGCAAAAGACACAGACCTTTACTTTTAGAAACAGTAAGCGGTGGATGTGACTGCACATCAGAGAGCAGGTATTCCAACATGGATAACCTCACTGACAGCTCTGGTCAGCAAGCTGATGCAAGACAGGATGCGCACAGTGACATGATTAGAGGAAGAAGAAAGTAACTACTCAAGGACTACTAGACATCATCATTCTTACAATGGATGTAACCAGAATAATCTGCACGATGTGTAAACCTGAAGGTTATTTCACCTTCTGCATGAGTTTGCTAGAAGTAGGGATTTACTTATTTTAAAAATTAATTATCTATACAGTTATTCCCTTGTTTCCTTTTGTATATACCTGTTGGTGAACAGATCCTTGATACCTTTGTTCCATTAGAGCTTGTCTGGTTGTTTCCATTACAAAAGTCTACGCTCCAGAAGGAAACCAAGCCCTTTGGCAACTATGCAATTTTCACACAAAAGTTCAGGTTAGTTGTTTAATGGGCCAGATACCTTACACACCCTCTGGGAATGGAAAAAAAAGCAGCTCCACAGGCATAAGATATACAATTTCAACTTGCTGTTTTTAATGTCGGTTAAAAATGGTTCTTAATAACACAGACATGTTTAGTTAATGATTCACTTTGCCTTAATTACACAGTAACAAGCTGTCATGATTCCATCCTAAAATGGATTATTTCTGCAAAAGAGAGTTAACAGCAGGAATATTTTTAGACCAACCCCATAGGTTTCTTGCTTTAGCTGACTAGCAAGTCTCACGTTATGAAAAAGAAGCAGATTTCTGATGCTGAACAACATCGTGGTCGTGCCTCTTTACTACTTCTAGCTGGATCATTGGGAATTTTACTTGTTTTTCAAACCATCTGGCTACAGTGAGAAGCTGCTTCTCCTGGAATGAACGTCCAATGAACTGAAGCCCAACTGGCAAGCCCCTTTCTGAAAGAGCTGTAGGAACATTTATGGCTGGCAGTCCTGAAAGGAAGATACAAATGCAAAGATAATACATTAAACAAATCCAGTTGGAGTAATTTCTGTAGCAATTCTAAGAGAACCAGAAAATAAATTCTGTAGAGGAAAAAAGACTAGTTAAATAACTTGAGTCAATGAACTAAGGATACTGCTAGCTGATCACAAGAAATCAGAGTGATTTAAGGAGCCAGCGTCCTCTGAATAGATAATCAGCTCTCCTTAGAAAAATTACTCTGGTCTCTGGAACTTGAGCAGATTCATCTTACCTGCAGTCCGCACTCAGTTCCAATGTGCTCCACTTTAAAATCTAGTCTTACATTCTAAAGAATTTAATAAATAAACTATCCTTATACCTGGCTATTACTGTGAGACTTACAACACAGGGGTGAAATATCTTGATTTTAAAGAAGAGGTTAAATAGCTGAAGGGAATTGACATTAAAAATGACTAGGCAGGGGAAAACATAGATGAATTCCTGTCCCTACTCACCAGCCATGTTTGCAGCCTGTGTTAGGATGTCATCTTGTGCGCTGCGGGTTCTGTTGTCTTCTTTGATGAATTCCATGTATGGTACTGCATCACTCAGAGTGGTAGGAGTGAGTAAAATATCAACACCGCTCCTGAAAACCTTCACAAAGTCATTGGCAATGAGACGTCTGACTTTCTGTGCTTTAATAAAATAATTCTCATAGTTCCTAGAAAGAAATATGGACATGAGGGCCTGACATTTAATTCCAAAACCACAGAACTTAATTTCTCTAGTTACTGTAGAAAAGACAAGCCCAGTATTCCCTTTGGTTAAAAGCCTAACACTGGTACTTGAGTTTTTGATAAACCAGAAGCTTAGTCATCAAGCATGGTGTTTATGCTCTCACAGCAATGAAGCTGTTGGAGAAGGAAGAAATGAGGGCACACTGCTGGAGAAAGGTGAAGGGAAAACAAAATCCTAGTTTACAATGATTAACTAAAAAATCAAAACAACAATTTTATGACCATTCTGAAACTGTGTATTGAATTTCACTGCTGGGCAGCACAGCAAAGCCTAGAAACAATACAGAACTCAGGAGGCCTGGAAAATAGGCATTAATCATTTAGGATTCAATCCAGCAAGATACTTACAGCACGTGAAAAAGTCCCACCATCTACAGGGCTCCAAATGGACTTAAAGCTATCCATGTGTTTGTAGCATACTTCTCTGTAGAATACTATAAAGACTTTATCTTTCTTTAACTTTTTTTTCTCATGTAAACATGTGGTCTATGGATTTCTAAACTGTCTTTACACAACTGGGAAGCAGAAACAAATTAGTCAGCTTTATGTCTATTGTTCCTTTTAACTTCATATGCAGAACTGGTAAAAGTGGAATCCTTAAATTCAGAGAAGTTCAGTTTCAAAAGTAATTGCCACCTAAAACCACAGCTATGCTACATGCCAGAGTGTTTGTAGATAAAATGTAGATTAAAACCGCCCAAAAGCCACTTTGTTAGAGCAATCTAAAGTTTTGTTTCTGAAAAACTGCAGTGAAAATAGTTACAATTAATAGACAGCAGATTCAAGTTAAGTCGTCATATCATGAATTTGCCCTTTTTCTACAATAGTTTCTGAAATCATTCTAACTGTTAACTTTAGAAAGTCCCTAAGCACCACATCTACATGTCTTTTAAATGCCTCCAGGGACGGTGACTCAACAACTGCCCGGCGCAGCCTGTTCCAGTGCTTGACAACCCTTTCAGTGCAGAATTTTTTCCTAATATCCAATCTAAACCTCCCCTGGCACAACTTGAGGCCATTCCTCTTGTTACTTGGGAGAAGAGACCAACACCCAACCTCCTACAGCCTCCTTTCAGGCAGTTGTATAGAGTGCTAAGATCCCCCTGAGCCTCCTTTTCTCCGGGCTAAACAACCCCAGTTCCCTCAGCTGCTCCTCATAAGACTTTCTCTCTAGACCCTTCCCCAGCCCCGTTGCCCGTCTCTGGACACGCTCCAGCACCTCCACGTCCCTCTTGCAGCGAGGGGCCCAAAACTGAACACAGGATTCGAGGTGCAGCCTCACCAGTGCCCAGTACAGGGGACGGTCACTGCCCCAGTCCTGCTGGCCACACTGTCTCAGATACAAGCTAGGATGCTGGTGGCCTCCTTGGCCACCTGGGCACACTGCTGGCTCACGTTCAGCTGGCTGCTGACCAGCACCCCCAGGCCCTTTCCCCCAGGCCCTTTCCAGCCACCCTTCCCCCAGCCTGTAGCGCTGCGTGGGGCTGGTGTGACCCAAGGGCAGGACCCGGCACTGAGCCTGGTTGAACCTCATGCAACTGGCCTGGGCCCATCGGTCCAGCCGGCCCAGCTCCCTCTGCAGAGCCTTCCTGCCCTCAGCAGATCAGCATCCCGCTCAACTTGGTGCTGTCTGCAAACCTACTGAGGGTGCACTTGATCCTCTTTTCCAGATCATTCATAAAGATATTAAACACAACTTCCTGAACAACCATCTAGTTATTTTACAGATTACAAAAGCAAGATAAAAATAATCTGTAAAATGCAACATTTGCAGGAGACACAGATGGCTTTACTATTTATTCTAAGAATGCTTTTTGAACCCTGTGTTCTGTTCTTCAAAAGTAATTTACTGTGGACAAGAACAGGACTCTCCTGTTCAATCTTGATGGAAGCCAATTGTGTATTCCTTTACAGAAGAGTGAACTACATGAATTTTAAAGCAGCTTTAGGAAAGCCGATCTGGACAGTTGTAACCAGAAGGAGCACACTTGGCAGGAATATCAGCATTCCATAAAAGCTGGTTGTTTCATACTGACTGATAACATTCCTGTCCCCTAAAGCAACTAGAAGTCACATCTGACGAATACTCCAGCAGACAGAGCTCTTTCTGTAGTGCACTTGCATTAAGACTGATGGCACAATTAATATTTCTGTTAGCATCTGAACAAATTAAGACAGAGAAAACCAGCACTTTTACTACCATAAATTAGGACTGTTGGATAAGGACTGAAAAATAAGGGAAAAAAGGTAAAATTGATCCATGCACCAGCCTCTCTACATGAGCTGGATAAAAACCTGTCTTCTGTAAAGACATCAGTTCAGTACCTTTGCCAGGGCCTTCCTTTCCCTGTATACTGAGGCAAAGAGCTGTAAGTTAATTTAATTGCCGTATCTTCTGTCCTTCTCTAGAAGACCTCACTAGAATGCATCAGTAGTTTTTCTATGCAGTTCTAATGGAATTAACAGCTACAGAACTTTGAAAACTATAGCAGTAATGGCTTCAGTATGATTTCAATGTCATACCATAGGACAGATTTTTCCTTAATTCAACTAATAGGCGCCAATAATACCCTGGTAGGAGGAAAAAAAAAATCACTATGTCGTTTTATTTATTTAATTTAGGAGGCTCACTGGTAAGACTAACGGAAAACATTACCATTCATTACTAGCAGTTCACTAGGTATTATATAGCTAAAGCAATAATAATAAATACAAGTAGCTACTAGTGTAAGGATGAATATTTTTTTCATGTCACGATGAATAATTAATCACCATTTGCTTAAAGAATTGTTAACTTGACAAATTTAAGTTTGAAGATGTTCTGCTTACTGTTTCAACAAGAAATAGTTTCCTGACAGAATTCTTCCTCTCACAACATCATTAAAGCCTTCTCGTCGTGTTGCAGCATACATACTTTCTGTGGACTTGTTCATGTCAGAACGGTGTCCTGAAAAGAAAAAGCACTTTGGAAATTAATACTTTTTGTAATCCTTAAGATTTTACAACATAAGGTAGTGTTATACATAGTAATACAATAAGCCACTGTTTGCTCAGTTTGACATACTACCATTCCAGAACAAAGCATATGATTCCTATTTTATTATAGATATATAAACAGATTTTAAGCCCAGACACTCCTGTGTCTAGAAGTGAAATATATTACAGTATGTATTTATTTACTCATTTTTCTTGGACAGCGTTTTTACTTCATTCATCTTGAAGAAAGAACACCAAGCATTCAACCATGAAGAGCGTATCTATTATAACTAATACTTTTTAATGGCATCCAGCAACGTCTCTATTGTCCGAGAAAAAAGTTTTTTCAAAGGCCTTACCATATTCCAGTCCATCAAACCTGGCCATATTTGATGCCACTTCTGCTGCGCACAGCACATGATAGCAGACAATTGAGTAACGAGTGTGTGGTAGACTCACTTCAATTACTTTAGCACCTGCACTCTTAAAGAGGTCAGCAGCCTTTGACCAGACAGCCAGAATTTCACTAGAAAGACCTGGTGCATGATATTCCTCAGAGAAAAACAAAAAAGGGAGTGATTTTACATACTGATTTACTTAGAATGGCAACCAAAACACAAATACTCCTTGCTAAAAAATACACTGAAACTATCACCTCACCACTATATGATTTAAAGTACTTACTAAAGCTTCTTGCATCTACGAAATATTATTCAATCAAACAGTATTAAATTAACAGGATTCAGTCTTCTTAAGAATACTATGTTCATCTCAGTAGGATCACCCCACATATTGCAGCCCACAGAATTTCAGCAGTTTCTTCCCAAGGAGGAATTGCCCAATTATTTACTTATTTGTCTATTCATGGAAACTGTGATGCACTGCTCTGCAGTTTGTGGGTAGAAACTCTTCAGGTTTAAATCCTAATACTAGGGCTGCTGTGAGTAGGAAAGATAAAAAGATATTAGGGCCACTGCATACCAGTGGCAACTGGCTTGCCTCAGTGAAACAAACCAACCAACCCACCGAAGAACTACAATCAAGGGGTTGGCACAAGACTTAGATAGCTCTTAAACAGGAACATAGCTTAAGTTAAAGATATTCTATTAAAATTTTCTATTTTTGAAGATACTTGCTTGACTTCTAACCCACAGTATCAGGGTCATAATACTGTCTAATTCCTGAGTAGTTATGACCCATGTTTAATATATGCATGTATCTGTTTAAGATAATCTGTAGCAGTAGAGAACAACTGTCCAAAGGATATGAATAATTAACCAATACCACTATTTTAGCTTTATCAACGTCTAAACAATATGCAGCTATTAATTTTCTAGGCATACAATTTTTGCATTTCACAGATCCCGAATAATTGCTCAGTGGACATCTGTTTACCAAATTAAATCTTTTAATATACCTGTTCTAACACAGGTTCAAATACTGAGAATCAAACCAACAAATGTTATTCACATTGTCTCTTTGAAGGCAGAGCATTTACTAAATTAAAGATAGGCTGAAGTCCCAAATGTTGTGCCTAAATTGCAAGTATCCTTACAAACATGATTGAATTGTATACATCAGAAGCCAGATTACAGTTGTCTTTCAATCCTTATCAGAGCTTTGTGAATTACAGCTCCTTCTGCTACTCAACTGCTTTTAAAATTCTGCTTTGTGTTAACACAGTGCCATTTAGTCAAGTATCTCAAAGCACTGCACAAACCAATACTAATGTCACTGTGTGAGACGGCACTAAAAGCAACTTGGTTTGAGGTTATACAGGTGACTGATGAAAAAGTAACAGAAGGAACCAAGAACTGAAGTTCCCCATTTGCCTTGGAACTTCCCAGTAGAGCTTCCCACAATAATGACAAAATGTTTCAGATGAAGCATTAGCATGTGCTTGCTATGAATTGCCTGCACAGGCAACAGAGCACATACGGCTCTTTTCCAGGAGCTGCTTTGTACTGTCTTCACTGTTTTAAATCATAAGAGACTACAAGGTGGTGAGCAAGACACAAATATTTTTTTGTTAGGTATCCTATTTGCCATTCCTGTCCACAATTATTGACAGAATTTAAATGTTACCTTTGGAATTCCTATCGAGAGCTTGCTGATGTCAGTCAAATTGGGTAGTTCAAACGGCTTAAAGCTGTCCTGAATTGTGGTAGAGTCTTTAGGATCATGTCCAGCAAGCGAACCTGAAATTTGACATGACATGTAAAGAACAGCAAAATATACACTGGGTATTCTGGGTAGCCAGAATTCAGTTTGGTTTTAGGTAATGTAAACAAAGGTATGCTGTATACAAAGACATATGAAGTAGTAATACCTAACACAACTGCTGCATCATCCACACATCTGGTTAGGATTCCTGGCACATCCATAGAGTTCACTAGGGGAATGAGACCATGGCGAGAAATCAGTCCATATGTTGGCTTTAAACCTACTAGACCACAATGAGCAGCAGGGTTTCGGGTAGATCCTCCTGTGTCTGACCCTAAGGCTCTACGGTTTCAAAAGGATTATCAATTAGTAATTCAGAACTTATCCAAATAATAAAAATTTACAGCTTTAAGATGCACGGATTTAAAAATGCGTGAATTCTTCCAGATTAGAAGTCATAATCACACAGCCTAAATTTCAGTCTGCTCCCTATGTCTGCTATTTTTTATCTGTTCTCTTACTTTTCTTAGTGTCTCTGCACTAGCCATCAGGAAAGCCCAGTTCTCTTCACAAAGCAGAAGTAGACAGGCAGAATTTCAGCCATCTGAACATGGCCCTAAATACCTACTTCTGCCTTCTCTGTTGGTCTGTTCCAGTACTGTGGATTCCAAAAGATACACCTCATGTGATTTAGTGTATGATTTTCAGACATCGCTGTCATAGTCATTCAGCAGCTAATACGCTATGAAGCAGCATCTTTCAATATACAATCAAACAGTGACACAGTACACTTCTTGCCCCTAACAAGAGGGCACACTTTTCGAAGTCTAGGATGTTTTTACTGCTTCCAAACCTACAAAGCATAGCATCAGAACTCCCAGCTTACAGCAGCTTAGGTGCAATTTTAGGACATTTTTTAAATTTTTTTTTGACTTTTTTTTATTCTTTCACAGGTGAAACCCTGTTCTTTCTAAATTGAAATTTCTATTACAAAAATTGTAATGGAATTGGAAATTCGTATTGCAATGAAATCCACTCTTCTAGTTTTTAATAATTTTAAGTTCAAGCACCATTTAAAAAATAAAACAGCTTTCATCTAAGTCTTTGCCAAAAACAAGTTACACTTCAGGAGGAGGTATAACTTTTATTGAAGTGGTTACGTGACTTTTCCCATAGGCATCTGTTTCTGAGATGGCTGAACCAATTCAATTGACTTTGCTGAAGTAGAATTTTTTCAGAGCTTTTGTGTTGATATAAAAGATCCTCAATTTTGTAGCATTTCTGTACATCCAAATTTCAAAGTGAAAAGACAAAGACTGGCAGCATTCCTGATGCCTGAAAGAAACTAATAGAGTGGATATACAATAGGTTATAAGCAATAAAATAGCTGGACAAAAAAACCTCCATGATCTGACAAAGTGCTGAGCAGTGCAAAATGAGAGTTCAGCATGCCCAGCAACATAAGAGAAGGTGCCAGACCCTATCAGGATCAGCCCATTCTGGCTCAGGACAAGGACCAGCAGTCCTTGGGAATGGCTGCATCGAGTTCGTTTTCAACAGTATTAAAATGTTGAGTAAACTACATCTTAGCAAAGGGCAATGAGATGAAGAGAGGTATCATTTAAAAAAATCATAAAATAAACTGGGTCTTGTATATAAAGACATTTTTTTTAAAAAGCTGTAATCAACATTAGCAAAAAATATTTCCACAATAAAATAGACACTTACAATATAGTCAATGGGTAAATGAGAACACAGTAACTAAAAAGCATTCTTAAACACCTTCCAGTTAAGAGCACAACTGAAATCATCTTCTATAAAATGTGTTCCACTATGCAGCTCTAAAAACTGTATAAAATTAAAGGTGTGAAGTTTTAAGGATCAGATTTCTTTTACCAGTTGGATGGGAAGATAATATAGATAACTGATTTGTTAAATAGCATTTTGCTAGTTCATGCAGATAATGATTATTGTAAAAAAAAATAAATCTGCCTTTTTAAAATCACTTTAAAAAAACTCAAACACCCCCCCCAAAACTAAAACTGTCTTCTAACTTTTTAAAGCAGACAAGTCTGTAAGTATCCGAGTAGTATCTGTGCATCCTTCTGTTAAGTCAGGGATTTGAAAGCTTTCAGATCCCAAATCTCATGTATTACTACATAACTCTGCTATAAAAACAAAGGAGGGGAGGAAAGATTATTATACTGTTACAAATTAAGGGATCTCCTCATTTGCTGAATTACATTTTCAGCATGTATTTGTGTCATGCACTTTCTGAGGAAGATGATGTGTCACAAAACCCATGTTAATTTTAAGAGAGTATGTGGGAATAATAATAAAACTGTCATTCCTTTATTGCCATTATCATTTTAATTCACCCAGCACAAAGTGGTTGTATCAGTATGATGAATAACACTCAAAATTAATAAGCCTAAATTTGTCTACGTGGATTAATCCTGGCTTCATCATATGCCACGAAAAAACTAGGGATGCCGAAATAAATTCTTGCATGCCAGTGCAAATAACCCTCCTGGTTCAAACTAAATTATGAGAAAATTATAAAATTAAAACCTTTCAACATATTTGGAGATATTTAATAAAAAAGCAATTTTTTAAAGCCTCTTACGCAAAACATGTGAAAGATGACACAGCAGCCGCACTGCCTCCTGAGCTCCCTCCTGTTATTACCCAGTTAGACTCTTCGTCCTCAGAATCGGATTTTGGAACAGATTTTTCCTTGTACTGTCTTGAATAACTCCAGGGATTTCTGACTGGTCCAAATACCCCATCTGTACTCCCAGATCTAAGGTAGTCAGACAGGACAAATACAGACACAAGCGACAGATGACACACTGCATTCTCCAAGTTTTTTTTCTTTATCCAATTCCTCATCCTTCATCATAGCAAATTCAATTTCAGCTTAAAGAGACTGCTGTATATAAATCCTTGTGCAGCCAACTTCAACAACGTTACATGGAACTGTAAAGTCTAAAAGATCTTCACAAAGGATCTGAACTCATACCTCTTTCTATCTCCTCTGTGTCTAATTCCACTGAAAAGAACATAATCACAAAAATATAAACCTCATTTAAGCTATGTAACAGTAAACCCGAACATCTGCTTCAAAAGAAACATCTTCTGGTTTCCTAACCCTGCATTTGGAAAAAGCAAAAGATGACCACAGTCTTGCGGAAAACCATGCTGCTAAAGGTGGGGGGGAAAGCCCCACAATAGCAGGAACAAGCACTTCTCTGTAAATAACACACTATTACTCACTCTGTAGCCCTCTCCTGAGGCCACAGGTTGCTGGTTCAGACTGTTACACTGACTTCTCAGAAACTGGTTTCAGTCAGATGCCACCAGAAGCAGGGGTTGGGGGTACCTTCCTTCTTCTTCACAACCTCCACCCCATGTTCCCCCTGACTCCAGGGGGGCAGTGTTATGATAGCCAAAAGATCAGTGGGCAGTTGACACAACAGTTGAAAACTAACCTTATTGAGGCATCATTACTGGATTCACACCCTGATCAAGCACATGGAGCAGCCATGTCGGTGCTCGCATAAGAGACCATGCAAACACACAGACCAGAGGCCAGTAGTGGGATAAGCTTTTGTAGGAGAATCCTGCACTTTAATTAGCTTAGACTAGTTGTAATACTGCATAATCAGCTCTTTCCCAGCTCCTCCTTCAAAGAGTGTCTCTGACACACTATTTACTTTACCCAAAACAATACAGTCAAAGTATTTCCACCCCATCCACATGAATTCCCAGTCAAACCTCTGTCTTCAGTTTAGGTAAAATAAAAACAAAACCAAAACACAACACTTATTGTTTCTCATAGGTAACTAAAGTCTCAGACATTCCTTTCCAGATCCAGCATTTGTGGTGACAAAGATGCCTATCCCTAACTGCCCAGTGCTGTTCCTTGCTATAGGTTGGCTGCCTTCACTGATTTCCTAAAGAATCAATTTGTGAGAGTATTTTCTATCAAGCTCCTGACAAAAAGTCACCAACATTAGCTTAAGCAATTTAAAGTGTTACTTTACATTAGCCTGTTTGCAGCAAGTCAGGGAGCACTCATACAAATTAGTCCAGTGGCTGACCGGCAGAGGTGGCAACTGCCATCAGGAGCATGATAATAATTAACTAAGTGCAAAAACCACCAGTGAGGAGAGAGAAAAAGGCAGCAATTAACTGGTTATGTAACCAATTCTAGTAACAAGCTACTGGATCTGGAAGAAGTCTGCTCCGTCTCAGCCTTCTGCAAAGGCTGTACTGCTTCTTCCCCCTCAAACACAGCTATAGTTAAACATAGTTTTTGCAAAACTCAGCATTTGTATCATTTAGACAACAGTATAAATGCTCAGGGAGAAATTAATGCAACTTTATATGATCTTCATGGGTAAGTATTCATTATTTCCTAACCTCAGAAAAAGACGAGTTAAGGATTACAGGTAAATTGGAACAGATTGTGTGTATTTAATGTGCAATCACACATTAAAAATAATAAGTATCACTCACCCCATTGCAAATTCATCTAGGTTTGTTTTTCCTAAAAGCACAGCTCCCTGATCCATTAATTTCTGAACTACTGTAGCATTGTAAGGAGAAACATAACCTGAAAACAATCACAACAATTATAAGTGAGTGGTGAGATACAGTTGATTTTTACAAGTAGCTACTCTGAACACTTCAAAGTTGTCATTCACAGTGTCAAAGTTTTCCTTCAAAATAACATGAGTAACTTCCAAAATTTAGCAAAAGTCAATCAAATGCTGTTTTGTTTGCAATGCCTTTTTCTTCTCTCCACAACTTAGAACCCAGTAATTCTGGATTATACATATCTCGAGTGTGGAGCTAAGACTTCACATACCCAAGTTACCGGAAGGGTAGCATTCAGCTAATTGGCAGAAACTATCTAAAATTAGAATTGAGAAAGAGCTCCTTTCTGTGAAGTGCTAAACTATCTTGAATTATCTCCTCTTATCATGAGATAAAGGAGCATACGGTTAACCACAGGCTGAAATAGTAACTGGCTATTCTACAGTAAACGTGCACCGTTGACCACTCAGACCTTACATAAACTAGACTGAGAACCATGACACTCACATGAGATCCTAGGCAGCAACCAGTTCCTTTTGTGAATATTGACAGGGATTTCTGCACCCCCAACCTCAACAGGAACAAGACATCATCACTCCTAAGTCTCTCAGCCACAACAGTGCAATCAATCACAATGGGTCTAAGAATGTGCTTTACTGAGAAGCATCTCAGGTAATGTAACACTTTTTAAAATGGCAAAGCCATATTTTGTTTCTTCTGCTGTTAAAAAAAAAACCACAATCAGATTATGGGTCTGCTAATTTACTTGAGCTATCGCTATCTTCCACAAAACTTTTCAATTTCACTTTGTACAGAACAAAACAGTTACAAGGAATATTTTCTACTTTTGCTTATACCCTGAAAACTTTCTAACACCTTGTAAATGCTCATGGCGTGTTAAGACAAACAACGAGCTTAGGAAATCTCAAAAAATTTAAAAAGCCTTATAGAACATATTTGTTTATCAGGTACATGGAGAAAATAATTGTTAATGTCTACTCTTCCTACAGCCATATGAAAAAAACACTTAAGTCAACAATTATCAACAGAACAAATAAAAAAAAAAGAAAAAGAAAAAAAACCGTATTTGGATTTTGCTAGACAAGCACTGACTGCTCTCCTGTAGAACTAAAAGTAACATGAAGCAAAATGAGAACTATAGAACAACTATTCTAGTATATAGGCTATAATAAACATCACATTGGTAACAGCATGTAACTATGAATAAAGGAGATAGTGTGCTTGTAACAAGAAAAAGATGCATCTGTAATACCAGGATGAGCTTGGCAGAAATTAGACAAACATATTTTCGCATCTCATTTTTTGAAAATATTTAGATTTCTGGAAAACTCCACTCCATAAACCCTCTGAAGAAAGAAGCAAGAGCTCTAAAATCAGATCTGATTTTACTTTAAAAGCTCTACTGTACCTTTTAGCATGTTTGAAGCACATGTCGTCTCAATGCCAGCTGTATTAAAGTTGTCCTTTACTGCAATAGGAATTCCATCTAAAACACCCAGCGGCTGACCTGCATTAGGAATTTTTGCAAAGACAACAGAGATTAAAACAAAGATATATGTGCAGTCTTATCAATTACACTTTATTTTTTTTGTCCCTTTGGGTGTTTTTGGAAACAAGAATGCTATCCACTTAGTATTTGACGGTTGTCTGTCACATTTTCAAGAACCATCTTCCATTCTAACTAGCATTGAGCATTCTGCCAAACCAGACCAGGCCTCGCAAAGCAGAGCTCTGCAAACCGTGTGTAAGCCTGCAAGACAGGCAGCTGCTTTCATATAGGTTAGCTATCCCAAAGGAGTGCTTACCTTTTCAAAATGTGACCATGTAATGCTTATTTCAGCCATAGGTGCTGCCTAAATCTACTCCATCCCTAGGCTGGGAGCCATAAATTCTGCCTACCTGACATACACAGTAGATACAATCTAAAAAAATTACTGAAGCAGAGAAAATCTTCCCTAAGTGATCGATTATCCTCCATCCAGCCAAAAAAAAAAAAAAAAAAAAAAATTAAATTAAAAGGCCTGTGTCAGGAAACCAAACACTCTGGGTGGCAATTTTCGTAAGCTGCCAGAGGACAGCGTCACCCAGAAAGGAAAAAAAAACATACCTCGTTAGGTGAAAACTTCCCTTTTCTGGGAAAGCACAGGAAAATGAGGACAATCAGCCTCTAAATGCTGTAGATAACAGGACTGAATGCTGTTCTGTTCACCAACTAATAACTGTGATTAACAATGTTGTTTTATTTTCATTTGCTTGCTTAATTGAAACCTGATAGGCTGCACCAGGTGTTTGCCTATCCCAGCCAACAGGCCTGCAAAAGGCCACTGCATCTTCCTGATCCTAGGAACTGCTGGCTACCAATTCAAAATAAATTGGGAGAGAAGAGACAACCCACAGCCACGATGTCGTTCAAGAAGCACAGACCGTATTTAATCTGCAGTACCTGGTTTGGTTCAGGTTTTTGCCTCTGATTTTTGACCTGAATATGCTACTGGGTGCCAAGCACACACCATGGGCATGCACCCACGGGAGCCTCAACCCCCTCACCCCCCGGCAGCACACAGCTACCCGGAAAGGAAAATGGGATTCATCTAACACAAAGCGTTCCTCCACGACGCCTTTTTGGGGACTCGTATTAATTACAAACGTACCTCTGCTGTATCTTTTCTCTGATTCTTCAGCCTGCTTCAAAGCTGCTTCTTCCGCCACGGTAATATAAGCGTTCAGAAACTTGGTGCTTTTGATAAGGGAGAGGCACCGCCGGCAGAGCTCCGTCGGACTGACACGTCCTTCCCTCAGCGCTGCCGAAACCTGCAAGCGCATCCCCCCCTGTTAAAGCAGCCAGGTGACAGAGCCCGCTTCGGGCGTCGAGGGGACAAAGCGCCATCCCCGGGCTCCGGGGAGCGGGGACGAGAAGGGACAGACAGACACCCGGCGGGCCCGCTCGCCCCGGCCGCCATACCAGCCCGCGCCGCGGCGGCTCGCCAGCGGCTGGCACCGCTCACCTCGCGGAGAGAGGCGCGCAGCATGGCGCCCCGCTTCCCGCCGCCTCACGCTCGCCGGCCCGCTACGACCCCTCTCCCGGCGCCGCGGCTGGGCGCCGCCATCTTGCCGCAACACCGAGCGGCACCATTGGCAGGGCCGCCAAGAAAGCGGCCGGCCATTGGCTGGGGGTGCCTGCGGGGCGAGGGCGGAGGGCAGGCAGCGCCGGCCGGGCCGGGCCTCCGGGGCTGAGCGCGGAGGCGAGCGGGAGCGCCGCGTCCCGGGCTGTTCCCGCGGGCGCCGGCTGCGCGGCCCGGCCCGGCTGCCCGGCCATGCTGTCGCGGGGGGCGGTGAGCGGGCGGGCGCTGCGTGGGGCTGTCGGGTCGCCGCCGTCCCGCGGCCTCCGCGCCTCTCCGCGGGCGCCCTCCGCCATGCCCTCCTGGGTCATAGACCGGTACGGCCCTAACGACGTGCTGCGCTTCACCAGGAACATGGTGTTCCCCACCATAAACTTCCCGAACGAGGTCATCATTAAGGTTCACGCTGCGAGCCTGAACCCCATCGACCTTAGCATGAGAAGTAAGTGCCGAGGCCGAGCGGCCGGGGCTCGCCTGGCGCGATGGCAGGGGGTGTGTGGGCTGAGGCGCCCACAGGGCCCCGGCCTCCGCCCCGGCACAGGCGACGCCAGCGGCCTGCCCCGGTGGGCACCTCGGCAGGGTCCAGAGGGCCGCTTCAAAGCACCTGCTGCCCCGAGCCCTGTGGGAAACCGCCTTCTCGAAACTATTTTTTTTCAGGTTCTTAGGGAAGAATGGTACAAAAGCCATTGCCTTTCTGAAGGCGAGTATGTGTGTTGCAGGGCTAAGCTTTTAACCTGAGTGACTAAGTGCCGGCCTCCGCAGGCTTGCAGCTCACAGGTCAGCTTCCTTTTGCGAATAGTATAGCCGTGGGGGGCGGGGGTATTTCCTGACCTTCTACCCCATCCCCACCATCTGGGTGGTGGCACTCTCTGGACCAAGAGCCTAGCTCTTCCAAGGTGTCGCATTCCACCTCCTCCCACCCCCCCAAGAGGTGCTGGATTTCCCTCTGAGGTGGATGGGGCTGAAGGTCAAAGTTGCCACAAAGTTGACACGAGCAACATAATCCAAACCATGTTGTTAGTTGACGTGCCCTTTCTTCCTGAATTGGCATCTGGGTACCTGATGTCATCTTGTCCAGGAAATCTGTATTTTTCAGTGACCAACTCTTTGTATTTGACACCTTTAATCATTTTTTTTTCCTTGGTTTCAAGGTTTGGAACACAAGAAAAAGTTGTAGAAGACCTTATATTTCATGTGGAGAAGTGGTCTTGCATGTCAAACCAGATTCAGTAGCATATGCAGAGGTATCTGCAGGAAGCCTGCTGACAGAGCCATAATTTGTGGTTTTGGTCTCTAATAAATGGATTTTAAAAAAATCTTGGTGTATAGTTGGGGTTTGATTATGGGACATCTGCTATCTGAGGATTGCTGTTGAGCAACCCACTTGTACTGCTGGGCTTTAACTACTGTTTTGAGTCAGTGTAAAAGTATTTGGAAGAAACTACATTTTCATCCTGCTTTTGTGTCTGTTTCTTCTCAGTATTAAAGTGCTTTCTAGCATAGTAGGGCACCAAGGCAGACTTGTCAGGCATACATGCCTGAACATAGACTGTTTTTAGGCCGCGCAGAGTTACTAGATGGGCAATTCTGACAGCAGCATTTAGCTATTACTAGGGAGATGTGCCTTAGTATGTTTTACAATGACGTTCACATTGCTTTTTACAGTACTTTATTTGAAAAGACAAATTGAAAGCTTGGATGACTTTTGAATTTGTAGTCACGTGATGCTGTTGGAAAATGGAGCATATTCAGCATTTCCAGTGGACGACTTAGAATTTCTGACAGTGTTATCACATACAAAATGTTTTCCTAATGGAGAGCTATTTCATGGACAAATAAGCCAGAATAAGATTTGCTCTTTATTTGTAAAATCTGTAAAAGTATGAAATATTGCAGATTTTTTGCATGCTTAAGTTACAACAGAAGTGAGGCATATTAAGTAAACACAATGCTTCTAATTGGAATTATCCAGTTAATAATGAATGCTCAGTATGGTATGTCATGCTTCATGTTTTGCAGGTGGTTATGGTGCAACTGCATTAAATATGAAGCGGGATCCCCTGAAACTCAAAAGCATGGATACTGAATTTCCACTAACACTTGGTCGAGATGTCTCTGGTGTTGTTATGGAATGTGGACTGAATGTGTCTTATTTCAAACCCGGAGATGAGGTGATATCACCAATTTCTTCTTCTTTTTTTTTTTTTTTTTTTTTTTTTCTAAAGTGTATAGTTACAAGGTACTATGAGATGTTCAGCTTTCATTTTCCTCTTTAGATTTTTTTTTTTAATATTATTGAACTCTGAATGAGGCCTATCTGGCAGTAAATTCCTAGAATGCTTTCTTCTGTACCTTTTTTCTCTGAAAAACATGGTCTCTTCCAGACCTCCTTCTACAAGTTAATTTCCCTTCTGTTTTTTTAGGTTTCTGTCCCTTTCAGTGGGGGCAAGGGAGTACTGTATTTATTTATAAGTGCATATTCAAGATGCTGCTTCATTTTTGACTGAAGATAGAATTCTAACAGGAAGGGATTAGTTGGGTTTTTTTCTTGTGTAACTTAGTTAGGATAGGAACTGTGGCATCCACTTTGTGAGTCCCCACATAAATCATGATGATGTCTGCTTTCACATTTTCCAATAGCTTTCACATTTTACCAGTTCTAGTACAGTAAATCTGATTTTCTCCCTGCCTCATCCCCTCCAGTCTGGGCTTTCCTGTCATGGAAGTATTTTGGGGTTATTGAAAAATTATGTCTTATACACAGTATGGTATAGTTTATTTACATAGTTCTGCAGTCCATTTGGTCTTCTGATGTTTTTTGCGTAAACAGTAAGCTAAAACTGGTTTCTGATAAATCATAGTGAAGACTTCTGCAAATTGAAAAAAAGATTTCTGTAATGAAGAAAACTTTTCGTGTAGGTACAATCATGCAGAAAGTCACAAAAATTGATAGTTGTTTTCTGTTTGGTTTTAGGTGTGGGCAGCAATTCCTCCGTGGAAACAGGGCACTCTGTCAGAATTTGTGGTAGCTAGTGGAAACGAGGTAAACATTCAAAAAATGTGGTGGACAGAAAACCAAAATTGTAAAGATTGGCATTTGTTTTCTTTAATGTCTAAGTAACTGTTTATTTATTAGTGCTTGAATTGTTTTAGACTCCAGCTAGTTATTAAAATAGTCATTAAAATTAAAATTGAAAATGTGGAATACACAATCTGCAATTCAGTAAAGCTTGTCTAAATATTTCGGTGTCACATAGGATCTTCCATGTGACTTAGATATGATTGATTTGATTTTCAGGTGTCTTTCAAGCCAAAGTGTCTCAGTCACACAGAAGCTGCCTCCTTGCCATATGTAGGTCTCACAGCATGGTCTGCAGTTAACCAAGTTGGAGGACTAAACCAAAGTAATTGTAGTGGGAAAAGGTAAGTAAATAGTTCTTGTGCTAAAACTTAAGTGTTTTGTTTTTATACTGACTACCTGCTTCTAAGACATGTCCAGCAGTGATGAGGACTGTTATACCATGACATTCACAAAATCAGCTGGCCTGAAGGTATTAGGTTCAATCTATACAACTGCTGAGAGAGAGGCTTCTTTAGAGGGAGCCTCTGACGAGGACCCTAACTGAAGTAAGTGTACCTAGTCACTTGCTGCTTGCTTCCTCTATATAGCGACTATATAGAGGTAGCCCAATGTATATCTAATGCATGGGACTATATAAAGAATGTACGGATGGTATCTAGGAATTCATAGCGAGTTTGCCTTTTTGCCTACTAGGACAGGTATCCAAATATAATACCCTCTCTGAGCTATTCTGGCATCTCACAAAAAGCCCTCTCAACCACAGAGGTGTGGTTCATTCAGTTCCTGCATGTGCGGGCTATTTGGAACAGACTGGTTTTCCAGCTTTTTTTTAAAAAAAAAAAGAGCAGGTGACTGGGTCCCATTTGACCTGTAGGCCAGAACTTTGGTGGGGTCAGGAATGCAGAAGAGAAGAGGGAAACATGCAAGACCGGCAGCCAAATCAAATAGAAAAATTGGCTTTGTTTATCAGCCTGTTAATCTGACAATGGCAGATGGAGGGCAGAAGAGGAAAAATGCATTGAAAGATTGGAGCAGATACCATTTTTGTTCTGATAATTGAAATTTGCACTTACTTTGGCCTTTGAATGTTTGTGTAAATAGCAAAGTGTTCAGAATGGAAAGAAAGGCAAAAGTGAGAATACCGGAATTGAAAAATAATCATTAAAATTACGATGCTGCACTAAAAATTTAGGTCATAAAGTAACTATTGGACAGTAGGAATCCAGGTGCCTGACCTCTTATCTTGGATGTACCTGTTGTAATGCAACACATTGCAAAGGACAGTAGATTTATTGAAATTCTTCACCCGCATCTTCGAAAGGTATTTGAGTGAGTGGTGGTTCATACATCATGGTAAATTCCATCATAAAAATATCAAGTAATTGTTGGTTTTAAAGAGAAACGATGTTTTGAGAAAATGAAATTGCAAAATTTAAACCAGTTTCAAAGAGTTGTCATTGAAATTAACTTCCAGCTAGTGATAAAATTCTTGATACATTGCCTGCCTTTTTATTTTTCAGTTTTAGACTTTTTTTATTATCTTAACTTTCACGTGTAAATAGAATTAACCTGAAGATACATGTTGGTAGGCTAGTGTTGTTTAAAGTATCTTCCCAATCTTCAGGTAAGTGTTTAGATTGTTAAAAGTTAAATTCAAACTGCATTTATATTGTGTCTTTACACTTAACATTTATGTTCCCAATAAATATTTAATTACTCTGTCAGCAAAAAAAAAAATTAATGTACTTGTAAAATTATGATGTTTCCCATCTAGAAGTTTTGAATTGTAAAAACGGCAGAGAATGACTTACATGATGGTAGCTTTTTTCCCCTGAAAAATTTTTTATAGGAAAATACATAAAATACATTGAAGAGGCTGTGCAAAGGTATATTCTGTGAACTTTACATTACTCTCTCAGAGCAATAATTTCAAAATACAAGAATTTTTGTAATGTTTCTTAATTTCTTGAAATAATTTAATGTTTGGTAAGAAGTTACCTACATACGTGATTTTATGTTGATCTTTTTGTCTCCTGTAGGTGTATATAAATAGCTATGTAAAAGGGTGCATATACACACAAGAGTATGTCTTATTTTGAAACAGCAGCTGTATTCCTTGATGAAAGCTACTTCACAGACACTTTATTGCAGTGTTAAGACATCTTAGAAATAGCGAGATTTTTCTGTTAGTGTGTATTGTTTTCTTTGCCTCTTTTAAGATGGATGGGTGGGCTAACCAGAAAATCTCCTGAACAGTCCAACATCTGAGTGTATGTTTAATTGCTAAGAGTATCTGTTGCATCTGCACACACTTGTCACAGATTTTATTTTTACAAGTTACCAGAAGTGTGCTCACATTGTTCGTGATGTCTCCTGCTTCGCTGGCTCCAGTTGTTTCTCCATAACTTTTATCCTATACCGCTATTTATGTTGATATTCTTGCACAAGCTAAAAGTGAATATTCTTGTTATCCAAAATGTTCAGAATGACTCTGTTGTTTTGAAGTTCCCTGTGGACAATACCTGGAGAGCTTCTTATATGTGCCCGTGTCCTGTTTCAGTAGAAAGAGGGGCTGTGCTTGTTCAACAGTAGCTGTTAAATATCTCGCTTGCTGTATTCACAAAAAACATGATAAAACCAAACCTGACAATTTGAGGAGTTCTTGAAAATGTTTAATATTAAGTAAAGGTGGTTTATATAAATGCAGTCAATATTTTATACGTTTAAGTATGCTGGGGAGAGATGCTGAATTCTGTTACTGTAAGCTATGAAATGTACGCTCCTGGTTTATATTGTTTCAATGAAAATTTGAATGATATACCCCAAGAAAATATTTTTCTTCAAAGTGTGTGTGTTATTTCATCATTTTATCTGTTGAGAAGTACGAAGTGAGTGTAGGTTGTAAAGCTTCTTGATAGGGTAAATGCTTCTGGATACAGGAATAAATCTCAAGGACTTTTCATTGGCATAATCAAATGGAATGAGTTTTATATATATATATAATTGAGACATTCAGTAAGTGTAATATTTTTTATTTACAATGTAGCAGAATCACTGGAAATTGTTAGTTGTTTATAATCTGGAGAAAATATTAGTCCTAGATCTATACACCCACTCCCTACCCCCTGTGTCTTTTGTGGGGTGGACACACAGCTGAAACAAGTCCTGACCCTCTGTTGCTGGTTTCTGACCACACCATAGTTTGAAGCAGGGCCCAGGGACAAGGGCTAAACTCTCAAATCCCATGGTATGCTCATCTGGAGAGATCTGCTGACTGATCATTTGAACTGCTAGAGCCTCAGATGGAGCTTGGTGAATGCTGGCTTGAATTATGTGCCTCTGTCAGACAGGAGCAAAAGCCTGTGGTATGAACGTTTGTTTTGTTCTTTTGAGAAAATTGGTTCTCTTGGATCTCTGTTCACATCAAATAATTCATTAGTTTGTTCCCTTGTGCACACGCTTGTGTTAGTTTTCTCCTGAGCTCACCTTTGCAGTGGAACAGTAGTTTCTCTGATATGTTTTCTCCTGGCTGTGTTTTCCCGAGGCAATGCAAATAAAACTGCCTGCTTTGGCACTTTCCACCATACGTGGTCCTTCGTTACTGTTCTAACAGGCTCTGCACCTTCAAACGCTTCCCCACTTCCTTGTGTTGTGCCAAACAACATGTCTTGCTGTCCTCAGTGCTGTAAAAATGCTCATCTGTTGAGCTGTGGCACATGGATCTCTGCTTCAGAGGCAAACTGTGTCTGCACAGAAAAGCTTACTTGAAGACACAACGTATGGAGAGAGTTTCAATAAGTAGAAGGTTTGGTAGAAAATAGCCCATGTATAACATAGGAACAAATCAAATCTAGAAAATATTTCCACCTGAAGAATCTCAAGGGCTTTTGTTGAAAGAGAAAAGGAAAAGTCCTAGCCATGCAGCTCCCCAGAACTGGAGATGGTACCTAAATCCCTGAGCAAAACCGTACATTTTAAAATGACAGCTTTCTCCAAAATTTGTAGTGGAATAAATGCCATTTGAGCAAGGAGTGAAATTGGAAAGGCGGTTTGACAAGATTTTTTTGAAAGGATTTGGTTGTGACTGTGCTTTGTAAGCATAAAGATGGGCTTAACCTAGTATCTTGAGTGTGGCATCCCTGCGCCTTTTCAAGTATAATAAAATCTAAATATGAATGTTTCTTCAGGCATCTGTTGTTAGAAGCATGGTTCTGAGGATATGTGTGTTTTGGCAGATTTAAAAGCTGCAGGCATTGTGGTTGCACATTCTTAATCTGAATTTTGCGGCTTGGATCAGTGAAATAAGGAGGGAATAGAATCTGATCAGTTACCAAAGAGGAAGCATTTTAAAATGGATACTGTGACCAAAGCCAAGTCTCTTAGGTTACTTCAAAGAACTTTTTTAAACTGAGGTTCCAGAATGTGTATTATAATTTTGCACTGTTAAAAGCAATTTCCTTCAACATCCAGCACAGTGAAATTTAAAACAGGAACATCACCAGCTTCTGAAGATACTGAAATTTTTCTGGCAAATGGAAGTTCTGAGAAACATGATGTTCTCCAACCCTATGCCAAGACTTCATCTTGGATCTTCCTTTTGTCCCAGAATTAGCAAATGAGTTCAAAGTCCAAGCCCTTTTTGTAATTTCAGCAGTGAGGCTTTCTTACTAATTTACTTTCTGAAGTTTAGTTATTTAGTAAAGTATCCAGATGAAAATTTTGAATAGCAATTAAGCTGCTAGCAGTAAGGTTCTCACACAACTAAACTTGCAATCATTTTTACGAAATTTAGGATAGTGTGTTCAGTTAAAATAAACTCTCACTTGCTAGTATTTCACTTTCTTGCTTGTGTGCCAGTTTGTTTCCACAACCTGGCATTTACAGGGTCTTGTTGAGATGTGTGAACTAGAAAAAAATCTTCTGCCTTTTTTCTAAAGAAAAAAACAGATACGTTAATTTAATAGAACTTGTTTACGGTGAGGCTACTTCATCGCATTTTTATCTTTCTTTTAGATAAATATGATGCAATATGGGAAAATTATGTTCCATATATTCTGAAGTTCTGAATCTCCCTAGTGATGGTAAACTATTTTTTTCTCTTAGATAACACCAATTTGTGTAAAGTGTTGGTGAATCCAATTTTTTTCTTTTAGAGATATGACACTGGAGTCTGGGAGGTGGAGTCTCTTAACTGATTTTGTCCCAAACTAAGCAATTAAGTTTGGGGAAATGAGGACAGAGGGGTTTGGGTGATAAAGGTTACTGCCTGACAGTTCCACTGCCTGGATTAGTGGAAAGCACATACAAGGAAGTCTCTTTGGCTGTGCTGTGATTACACTCTTGGGACAGGAAGCGTGATCAGCAATGTTAAGTCACATTATGGCTATCTGAAGAGTTAACCTCAAAGTAACATGGAATGATAAATACGGTCTTTTGCTTGAAATAATTGGGTGTCAGATGTGTATTGGAAGCATTAGAATACATAGTTACTGTAGAGTTTATTTAAAGAACTATTTAATATATTTTAATTTTTTCTTACAGAGTATTAATATTAGGAGCTTCAGGAGGAGTCGGTACATTCGCTATACAGGTAATATAAACCAGCATGCTGAGGATTCATCTTCAAATTATTCTATGTAAAAGAAAAAAATGGAAGGGGATTGAGGGAAGGAATAGTGAAATAGCAAGTTACTGATTGGTCTGTCTGATATTTCCAGAAGTGAAATATTTTCAGTCTTATTGCTTTTCATTTATTACATTGTATTAGTTTAAAGTAGGAAGCAGGTACTTAGAAAGAAACAAGTTGTGAGCATAGGTGGTGAAAGATTGCATTTAACCGTTTGGGTGAAGGAAATCTCCGATAGGTGTAACTTGAAGTGTGTAGCCTGTTTTCCTTATCCTTTCAGTCAGCTCTGCTGCATAAATATGAAAAGAACTTGGTGTATGAGTAGAAAAACTGATAGCGAATGTATCATTACCTGACGGTTGTAGGTGGTCAAATGATAAGAGGGGCAGCAAGCTTTTATGTGCAGTGTATGTAAAGCACAGTGGCTTAGATTAATTTTCCCTCGGTCTTTGCCCTGCTGCCCTTTTGTCTGTCTTCACTCCAGTAGTTCTAAACTTTGGAGAGTCAACATGCTCTTTGAGTGATCCATTAATTGTGGACCATCCTCTTTTCATGCTGTCATTTAATTTGGGTATTTTGTTTCTAATCAGTGTTGTCTCATGCTGAAACATGTTTCTCTTGAGAATATGAAAAAAATATAGAAGTTGTGTGATTGTGTCACTGTGTTTCATGTTACTAGACCATAAATGTAGTGGTTTTAAACAGACTTAGGGGAGAATTTTTAGTGGTATGCTATTTGCCTGATCCTTGATAAAGCAGGTGACTAAATTAGATCAGTATGAAAGGCTGACCAGGCACTGACTAGTTGCAATTTCTACTTGATTAGTCCTGAGTAAACTAATTAATCTGGAATAAATGTAAATAAAGATTACTGTAAATGAAAAATTATATTACAGAAAAGATAAATAACTAGCAAAAATCCTTTACTTTGGTATAGCTTTTGGAGTAGGAGATAACCTCATGTTCTTCCTGTGATAAATCAAAGATGACTTCCTCCTTTTTCTTGTTATTAATATTTAAGCTATTTACAGTGAGACAGATATATGAAATACTTCATGAGCAGGTATTTAAAAATATTTAATGGCTGATCTAGTGACAGTTTTGTAGATGGGTAATTTGGACAGTACCTCTTGGTATACATTTAGCTTGCAGATTTAGATGACAAACTGAATATTTTATTTGAAGGCTTATTTATCCTGAGACCTGATATCTGTAAGTGGCATTAAAAACCCACCCTCCTTCCTCCACGCCAACTCCTCCCTCCCCAAAAACTCCTTAAAAGTTGATAAATTGTAACCCTTGTTTGTCAGTGGCATGTGTGACAAGTTACCCTATGTTGGAGCACTGTCTCCCCACTCCTTACTAAAGGTGCTCATTTATTATATAACTATGACGATGCTTTGGCTTTTTAAGTTGTTCTTAAGGTTTCACTATATTTTAAACTTCGGACTTCTTTTGTTTTTTATACTTTTTTTTAGCTAGTGAAGGCCTGGGGTGCTCATGTGACAGCAGTTTGTTCTCATGATGCCAGCACACTGATGAAAAAGCTTGGAGCAGATGATGTGATTGATTACAAATCTGGAAATCTGGAACAGCAACTTAAAACATTACCCTTGTACGTGTTCGTGTTGCTTAATACTGAGATGAAGGAGTTGGCGGTCAGACCTTTTGCCTTTTCATTGCTTGATTTCAGTCTATCAGAACTCCCTTTTTTTTCCTTTCTTTTTTTCTTTTTCTTTTTTGGTCCCGTCCTGTGTGTGTCTCCCCGCTCCCTGTTTTCTAAAGCTAGACTTTGTAAAGCAAATTCATCCCAGCCCTTTTTGAATGCGATTTGCCAAGTGAGTATCCAAATCACAGATGTCACTGTAAGACTAAGCCGGTTAATTGGGCTTGTGGAAGCAAGCTCACTTTCACGTGCTTCTCTTCAATGACTGTGATTTGAACGTTTTGTCCACTTCCATCAAAGGATCTTGGAGCCTTTACAAAGCATGAGTAAGTTAAAATAAGTCTCAGAAAATCCTGTGTGAGGTTAGTAAATAGTACAGTTGACCTTCTAGAGGGAAGGACTATGTTATGAAGCAGTTAAACAACGTGCCTGAAGGTCTTTAGCCACTGTGAACTCAACTGGAGTAAATTTCTGTAACACTGGGTATGGTTGCCTCTGATAAACAGTCGCGCTTATCTTGTCACAACAGTTATGTTTAAACTAGCTTGGGGGGGTACTGTAGAACTGAAGTCTTTTTTACTTTTGTAATCTTTCCATCTCTTTAAACTTAGTTTACCATGACTTGTATTCGAATATGGTATTTACACTGGTCTTTTTAGCTAGATTAAGTTAACTTTCTGGGAGGGGAAATCGAAGGTGTTCAGTCTATGAAAGAATCTGACTGATAACTGTGCTAAGAAGGCTGTTTAACTATCCTGTGATCATCACCAGGCCTGAGGTCAGCTGTGAGGGTACTGGTAATGTCTGCATGGGCAGGATGTGCAGTAACTAACTTAATAGTTTGCAAGCAGTGCTAAATTTGCCTTGTGCAATTCAAAACCTTAAATGCTAAAGGCCCATTCTAGCAAGTGACTTTTTAGGAGATACAGCAGCACTGTCCTAGGGTGCAGTTTTATGATATAGCTAAGCTGATCAGTCAGGTGTACTGAGAGTGATGTTCCTACTTCCCTCCCCTTTTCAGTTGTACTGACTCTTCAGACCCTATAGTGAGTTAGTTTTTCCTGGAGCATTAATTTTCATTATTTTAATTTCTCTTGTTGGCAGCTAACTGTTAGGTTGACTGAACTTTTACATGAAGCCACATCCTTAGAGGACGGGTAGGAAAACTGTCTTTCCAGAGAGAACTTTTCTATTTAATTTGCATAAAGTATTTTCCCTCTTGTTTGTAGGTTATTTAGATAGTTGTATGTGTATATACATATCTGTTGCAATCTGGAGATTGCTGGAAGTGTACAGATCAAAATGAGAATGAGCTCTGCATCTGACAGAATAGGTGCATAGCTCTCTGTTGCCCTATTCAGCCTTTACAGGCTTACGTGCTGGGATAATGGGAATGAATGCTGAAACTCTGCTGGGATAATGAAAACGAATGCTGAAACACTGGCTCGTTGCCAGAGGCTACATGTACTTATTCCATGGAGGGAAGGTTTTAGACCTTTTGCATTATTGGGTTCTATGTTGAACAGGTAGATGCAAAGAAAAGAGCTGTCAGTAGAGGTGAAGTGGCCCCAAAACAAATAAGATGGTAAAAAAAAACTTTTTAGAAGTACATGTTTAGAATTGGGTCTCAGAAAAGATGCAAGAAGATAAATGTTAGTAGAGTAATTTATTTGTGTAACTTTGGCCACTGGAACTAACTTTCACATGAGTACAGCATGTACAGGAGATGTTCCTAGTCAGGGTGTGAGTCCAGACTACTACTGACATGCACATTGTTCAATGCTAGGACCAGACCTCAGGATGGTTCCAGTAGTCTCAGTGGGAAGGCTGAAGAGAGAGAGCTCTAGGTAGCTTTAAGCAAGTGGAGAATGTAGTTGGGTGTCTAAGACTGTGTTTTGCAGTTTAAGTTATCTAAATAGCCTGTGACTGCTGTGCCATGAATGGGCAATAACCTGTAACACTCATTGTACAATAAAGCTGGGATTTAGCTGGTCTTGGAATAAAGCTGGGATTTAGCTGGTCTTGGGACTTTCTTGCTACTGTCCTGCAGGGAGATTGTTTTATTGCATTGCGGTGACATGTAAAAATGTGAACTTGTAGCCAGTTTCTGATATGAATTAGCTTAATTATGATGAAATTATTTTTCCCATATCGTGATTTTAAACCTGTGTTTGCATGTCTGCAGATTTGATTTCATCCTAGATAATGTTGGTGGATCCACTGAGAATTGGGCTCTAGATCTCCTGAAGAAATGGTCAGGAGCAACATACGTTACCTTAGTGACACCTTTCCTGATCAATATGGACAAACTTGGAGTGGCAGATGGCATGTTACAAACAGGAGTCACTGTTGGTTCCAAAACCGTAAAGGTATTTGACAAAATCCTACATACTTTAATATCATGTATTACTCTAGTAGCTTCCTTCGTGGCTTGGATGATAGTCGTGCGGCTCATGTAGAGGCATCCTGGTGTATTTTCCTCGTACATTAAGTATACTTCAGATGCATTTTTATTCTTCCCTTCTTTCTTGCACTGAAAAAAAATATGTGTTGGGGTTGTGCTGATGGGCGTATGTGGTAGTCTGGGGTGCTGTGCTTTGAAGTTTTTATTCCTTATTGTGCTTTTCATTGTGGCCTTTTCCATATGGCCTCCCTAGTGAGTCCTGCTGACAGCTCGTGTTTCATAGTAAGCAGAGCAAATCCCTGCCTCATTGAAGTGAGGGTAATTTTGCTACTTGCTTTAGGCTGGTCAGCCTTTCTCTCAAAACATCGTTCCATGACTGATTCTCTTCATCCTATTCCAGCACAAGAGAGTAATAGAAGCGGTTGAGGGTGGCTAGAAAGTCTTTCATCTCTTTCATGTTCATGTGTCTGGATGGTGATACTGATTTTTCATGAGTGGATCTTAAAACGTTCTGCCAGTGGCCAGATCAGTGAGGCTTTTTAGAACTTTTCTTTTTCTTCTCTCAACATGTGTACTTGCTGTCCAGATGAATGCTTTTCAAGCAGTTGCTATGGTATTCCTGTAATGGCATGGTTGAATGAGATTCTAAGTCCTGCACCAATACTTTCAAAGGAAAGCTTGAAAACAAAATGAAAAGGCTGGGAAGAAATAATGCGATACTGTTTCTCAGCGTGCATGTTTCCATGATGAGGAACATTGTATGCCATGCATTAAAAAATAATCTCTCTCTGGCAGATGATGGCTCTTATTCCTGTAATGACTTACCTAGAGGAGGGGCTCTTGACTTGTGCTTGTGAGATCTTCCCAAAATGCTTTTCATGTAAGCTGCCACCTGTCATTGGACGGTGATGACTTTGGAAGATGTGATGGTGGAAAGTTTAATCACTGACACTGAGGTGGAAGGTTCTAAATGTCACATTGCTGGGTTTATTTCACCTCCTTTGTGAATGTGTGTAAACATGTAACACCGTTTCCCTCTTATGTAACAAATAATGCTGTTTCTAGCTGAGGAGGCAGGTGTTTGTTTTCTCAAGAAACTGACTTGTGCAATTGGACACACAATTCACCCTGATCCTATTGTGGTAATACAACATCCCTGTCTGTACATATAATCCATGCTTAGGTGACATTTTTTCCCAGACGTTAGCATATAATTTCCGTGTCTTTTCCTTTAAGTTACTTCTCTAGTGTTTCTGGTATTAATTTAAGTTCCCTTTCCAGTTTTGTCTTACAATTTTTTAATATATTTGTGATTTTTCTTGCAGCATCTCTTTAAAGGAGTCCATTATCGGTGGGCATTTTTTATGCCAAGTGGTCCAAGTTTGGATGAAATAGCAGAACTAGTTGATTCTGGAAAGGTATGTCAGTAATGGTTATTTGGGTATTTGTGCTGAAGGAGGTGCTGTTTTACGTCAAAAATGGTGTCGTTCACAGTTAGGGAGTAAAATGTTATGAGAGTCACAGTGAGGAAAACTACTGAAGAATTGACTTGCTCCAGCTTCTAACTTCTGCCGTTTGCATGGAATTTAGGAGTTTGTAATCCTTAAGACTGTTCTGCCTTCTCCCTCTCCATCCAACCTGTTTCTAGAAACAAAGTTTACTAAGTTATGAGGAAAGAATGTCCAGTGGTAGTTTATTTTTGCCAGTGGAAATTATTTAGCACGAACTCTGGTGTTGAAAATTGTATGTTTTAAGAGGCCTTATTTGTTTCATTTGGTCAGATGGAACATGACTGTGTATCTGCACATGCAAACTTGCTTAGCCTGGATGATCAGGAGTCCTGCCCGTAATTGTGCACAGAACTAGAATGTTCAGGTTTGCAGGTCACAGATGATCTGCATTGGTAGAGCGGTGACAAGAATCTTGTGTTTCATTATTTCAGTGCTTCAGAGTATAGTGTTTGTGCTAGTTCAGCACAGTGACTTGGAATATTGTGAGTGTTCCTAAGCTTTCGGGGAATCTCAAGTGGACTTGGGGAAAGGCATAAAGTGACAGGTTACTGTTTTTCTGATCTTTTCAGATTTATGAGCTTGTTACAAAATGTGTGCGAGAGTGAGCAGCTGATTGCCTGTTTATTGGATTGTGTGGTGCTGTAGGTCCTGGCAGTGTCCTCTTCTGGATAATTTCGTGTTGCCAAAATTCCCAGAGTAGAGAATATTGACAACTGCTGTTCATCTTTCTATGTGGTACCGAAACAAGAGGAAGCAGAGTCTGCCATGACTGCTAGTAATTCCAGTATGTGAACTGTCAGGTCATCTGTGCTCTAAATTTGTGCGTATTAGTAAAATGTAGATCTCTGTGAGTGCTGTTCCCCTTTTTTGCTATGCATTGTGTTCCAGAGTTTGGAGAAGAGTAAATAAATTGTTGTCATACTTAAGGCCTGATTGCTTCTATTTGCCACCTCAGTGATGCTATCAGAATAAAAATCTTCCTGAGTTCAGCCACTCCTATTCCTCTGTCATAACCAGTGTGCTGCTGACACAGCCAGTGGGAAGTCTGTGTTTCCTAAAAAGTTACCTGCTCATAAACAGAGGCTGCAGCAGCATGAGCTGTGGTGAAGTGTGATCCTGGTTAGAGCTTTGCACCACTCTGCTTTGCATTATGTCCAGTGCTGTAGGCGTTATACCATGGTCAAGAAAGAAACCCTAGAAGATGGTCCTCATTCTGTGATGCCATCCAATCACTCTGCTAAATTCTAATTTTCTAAGAAACAGAAATGCCTTTATTTTTGTTCTTGCCTTTTGTCCTGATTTTTAGCCAGACACAGCTTATTTTCTGTTCTGCTTCTACCTTGTATGCAAAACAAATGCAGAATATGTCCACAAAAGCCTCTCGGGCGGCACCTGCTTATGCAATAGAGAGAGGGCTTAGTGGCTGTTCTTTGCCTAATAATCTGGACAGGTGAACTGTAATGCCATTTAAAATGTATGTCATACATATATGAATGTCCTGATGTACTTCTTGTTGTAAGATGATCATAGGACAAAGGTGTTTGCTTGGTCTTTAATTTTCTGTGCAAAAACAAGTCATAATGGCAGACTTGTTTATCTGCATAGTCATTATTCTAGCAGCATTTTACTTTATTTTGTAAAATGTAAACACCCATGCTATCATCAGTATTTTATAACACCAGGTGTGTTCCATTTAGACAGATGTTAACAAGAATATGACCTTTATTGTCTAGACACAAGAGTTCTTCTAAATGGACAGGTCATCTATTCAGAAGAGTAGGTGTTTGGGAAAAAAGTCAGGAGAAAATTACTGGAGGAAGCGTATCATAATTTCCCTTAGCTAAGTGAAAAGAAATGTTTATGTTTTGAATGGGAGAGAATAAGTGAGAAGTAAAAAACACAGAGCAGTAAAAGTATAGCAAGAAGACTCGGGGAGGCTAGCAAAGTGAGCTCATGTAGCTGAACTCTTAGTTTTGAGTGAATACAGTTTTGAATAATGCAGATTTCGTTATTTTGAAATTTCAGTGAATTGTCTTTTCTGTTACAGGTGTTTTAATTTTGAGATTTTATGAAGCGTGAATAGGAAAGCAATTGGAGATCTCCAGAAACTGAAAGGCTTTTTTCAGGAAAGTGTAAATCATGAGGGGGGATTTAAATAAAGGAAATTAAAAGGAGCTGATGGCTTAAAGAAATGATGTTACAGTAAGTGAAGCTTTGAAGAGCACACCCCTGAAGCACTTACAAATCGTATCGATTTGCCAGTGTTTTTTCTTTTAGTCCTTTTGCGCTGACACAGATTTTCAGTTCATCATTTTCCTTTGCAAAAGCAAAATGATTCTCAATCCTTCAGTGGATAAAGAATAAGCAAAAAGGGCATTTTGGTTAAAGACACTGGGTTTTCACATGGATGATCTTTGTAGCAAGGGATAGAGATTTACAAAATGGCAGCTATGAGGAGTTCTTTTAACAGCCTTTTTTCATGGGGAGGAGAAGGAGAGGATTTGATGAGCTGGTAGCACAGGGAAGGAAACTAATTTTCCTTTTGTAATTTACCTGCACATCAGCTCAGTTCTGGGGATTGTAAAACTATTTTCAGTATGAGCTGTTTTTCTCTGCCTTGCGACTGTGCATCTTGCAAAGAGACTATTGTGAGACTAAGGGGCTGGGAGGCTGCTGCAGCAGTAGTGGGCACGGAGAAAGTAAAGTATTTCCTTGTCAAATTTTAGAGATGCTGGCTACTTTCTAAACTGCCGGGAAGTCCCTGTTGTGGGTTCAACTCCAGTTAATTACAAGCCAGTAAGGACTGGCTTTACCTGAGCTCCACCAAATTGGCTGGTGAAGCACATGTCAGAAGCAGGGGATCTCTTTCCATGGCAGAACGTTCCTGGTGAATTACAAGGTTTTCATCTTAGGACAACTGAAATCAACAGAGCCTTCAGTTCAGGACACAGGTCTGCTTGGCACACTGCTGAAGCATCGTCACTGGTCTCTGCTGCCAGCATCATCACTGCAAGGCTAGTTAAGAATTGGTTTGATGTATTTGTGGTCAGTGTTGTGGATTTAACATTGAGAGTCTTGGGTTTTGCTGCTCGCTTAACGTTTTCCTCCTTTCTAAGGATCTGCCATTTAGTCCTTGGTGAAAATATACCAGACTCATGTAACTACATATATTTGTAGAAAGCCTTTAACATATAACTGAGCATTTACTTTGCCTTTTAGAAAGCCTGATGGAGGAGGACAGGCTCAAAAGACTCAGTGCGATAAGGGGGAGCACTAAGTATGTTGTACATTTCTGCTGGACCATGATAGGATGTGGGTTAACATGCTGCCGTACAGCAATGTGAAATTTTCATTTTAAATCAGTGCTATTTAAATGCAGTGCAGGTGTGTGTGTGCAGTATTTCTGGTGGCTTAATACTCTTTCCTTCAGAGCTGAGTTGCATCAGATGGGCTGATGGCTGAAAGTTGATTTTGCAGAAGGAAGGCTAAAGGACAAGTAGAGTCTCCGACCATGAAATGAATAGATCATTCTCTGTGTTGTTTGCTTTCTAGATAAATCTTACAGCACAGGCATACGTAAGAAGAACAATTGCATGCCTATATGAATGTAATTTTTGTGTAGTGTACACATTTTGCTGAAGACGCTAGATTCTTTGGACTTAGCACCTGCTGTTGTGCTTTGGAGGACAGGATGCTGACTGTTCTTTGGCCCTGCTGCTGTCTTCCTGTGCAGTGCTGTACAAATCACATAACCTTTTGCTATTGTAATTTCTCTATCTACTAATGAGGGCTAATGCCCTTTATCTGCCGTTGGTGGTTTGCTCTGAGATACCCTGTCAAAATGTGGAATTCACTTGTTTTCTATTGCTAGTCTTTGCTATTTCACAAGTAAATAACACAAATGGATATGGTAATCCACGTTGACATTACTTGGGTTTTGAGTTGTTTGGGTGGCCATGATTTCAGATGGCTTACATTCCTCCTGCTAGCATAGGTTATCACAGCTTTTTGACTCTGTATCCTAACTCCTGTGTATTGATTGGCTTCCAATTCATCTTGTTACAGTTCTGCAAGTAACTTTTTCCCTGGCCCTTGTTGCACAATTGTTGCAGATTTCTTTCATCTGTATGAATATCAAACAGCTAATGTAAAGTATATGGAGTCCTTGAATGTTCTCCAAACCTGGCATCTCTACATGTGGCCATCTCTGCAGTAGTTCCAGTCTTTGTCTTTATGGCTATGCTAAGATATCTTGAGGTACCTGAGGTGACTTGCCCTTGGGTGGTGCCAGCTTTTATTCTGCCTATCTGAAAAAGGACCCTAGCATAGTGATTCTGTGCTTAAATGTCTAAATTGACTAGGGATCAGTCCTCCTCCCCACTCTCGTTAGTCACTCACACTTGTTCCAGCGACTGTCTTTCTCCATGCTAAATTGCAAAGCTTGCACTTTTTTTTAATTTTTAATTTTGTGTTTTCTTGTTGCGGTGCTTTTGCTTGCCAGGTTGGTTGGCTGGAACCCAGAGATGTTGATCAAGGAGAGGTTGCCAAAAGCTCTGTTCAGTCCTTTCTCTTCCAAAAGGAACCTCTATCTGCATTTTGTCACGGCCACCAAAAAAATCACCACTGTGATTTTTATTAAAACACATCTGCTCCTCTTCCTCCAGGACACAGTATCTTGCTTATGCTCTTTATGAAAGTGCTATGTGATTATATCATAAAGCATCTGTGAAGACGACTAATGGGAATTTTGCATACCGTGGGGTGATAGGGTTTGTATATGTAAATTCACATAAACCACAATGAGGTCTGGAAAATTTTCATCATATACCAGGTACTTAATCAAATGTGTTTCCTCAACCTGATGTAATTGCATATTCTGTAGAAAGTCAGTCCTAGTGTTCTGAGCGCTAGTCCACTAGTGTAGGATGGAATTATGTTATGTCCAGCACAGTGGTGAAATGTGGGGACAAGACAGCTCTTGTCTTTTTTGAGTTTGATTTGCTGAGACCTGGGGAGATGCAGGTCATTCATCTGTTCTTCTAATATATATGTAATATATTTATATGTAATATGCTTTCATACATAAATATATTTACTTATATATATATACATAACTGTACTAAAGTTTGTTCTGTCTTAATTATATGGTAGCATTGCCCCAGGTTGCTTTAATTACCAGCATAAATATCAGGACAACTACTGTAAACGTGACAGCTAAGGGATTCCAGAAGAATTGCTCTTTCCTTTAGTTAATAGTTTTTCAGCATGGTTAGTAGGTAACTAAACCCAGGATCTTCCTCATTTCTACTCATTTAAGCTTGGTCTAGGTTAGCACACACTACGATTCTGGTCTCGTTCCAGTTTCTTACTGCTCTTCATTGTGTTCTGTAGAAGCTGTTAATTAAGGAACTAGGGATATTTTTTTAAAGCTGCTTCTACACTCCAGACCATAGCCTGATAGCCTGCTTAACTGGGATTTATCTTGTAGCATTTTAATAACTGTAGATGATACTCATGAGTTCCTGTGGGCTGCTGTTAGAAGCTTGATGTAAAATTATGAACCTTGGCTTGGAAAACAAACAAAAACCTGGTAATACAGTTGTTGTTAAGATGACTGTGGGAGTAGACCCCAGGACACATGCCTTCCATTCCCGTGTCTTAATGCAGGACCATTCATCTTATGGCTGTATGAGACTGGACCATTTTTACTTCTGTAGGCGCTTTAGCCAGAAATACCATGTACCTGATGTCTTTTTAATGTGCTCTTAGATGAAAGTGCCTATTTTCTGAAATAACAGCTTAATCAAAAGCATAGTACTGTATAGTTGCAAAGCTACCCATACAACATGGGACCAGAGCCAGCTGTTCCAGGAGGTAAGAACTTTAATCTTTGTCTTCAGTGAGGGTTGACTGTAGAACTTAATGTTGGCAAGCAGTATGAAGCTCAGTGTACGCTGTTGCATGCCATTTTAAGGGGAAGGAAGGATGAAGGAAGGGGTGGGATTGAGACCCAAAGAGCATAGAACTTGAGTGCAGAAGAGAAGGAGATGCTCAGCTAGAGGGAAGAAATGACAGAAGCAGCAGTGTCCCAAACCAGCATTTTTTTCCATGAGATGGCAATAAAGTACAGTGTGTTTAGTATCAGGACAGGGACTATTCTTTGTAACGACTTCTGTTCAAGTCTCTTGTTGACATTGAAGGGAGACTCACTGAAGGCCAAAGGAGAGTATCAAGCTCTGCATTTGTGCTCATACACTGCATCTGGGCGTGGGTGGTAATTGCTGGAGGAAGACATCTCCTAACTCAGCTAGTGCAAATGGCAAGCAGGTCTTTCCCATCACGACAAGCCCCCAAGAGGATTTTGGTATCTGGTGGAGCACGTCGCAACTTTTGTTCTGTGCATATGCAAGTATCTTTTCCAAAGCACGTACACGAGCCATGAGCAGACCTGTGGCTGCTTACCGAGGTGTAGGTAGGGTGTGTGCAGTGGGAGGCAGCAGCTGGGTGGGAGGCACTCGGCAAAGCAAGGCTGCCCGGCGGTTTTGACACCGCCATCCTTTACAAACCTGGGGGAGAGCCAATGCACTGTCATTGCCCTTGGAGTGATAGGACTGTTCCTTTCTGCTTTGAAGTAGGCTTGCTCCGAGGGCCTCTGAGGTTTGGTTGTCTCTCTCCGGAGGATTTCAAGGCTCTAGCTCTCCCTCCAGCGGCAGGAAGCACTCCTCACTCAGCGGAGTGACTTGTTGCTAATAAACGGTCAAAGCCCATCTTCCTTCATGTTTTCTTGCTTGTCCCCTTCCTGATATATTCAGACTGTGTCTTTGCTACCACAGAAGTGGGGACTGCCAAGGGTGGTCTAGAATTTGCCATTAGCGGGAGGGTGCTCCTGCTGACCAGTCAACTCCTGCCCGTGCCTGCTCACTGCCTGCTGCGTTCAAAGCCGGATTGGCTGGGATACCACTTCTGTGCGCTATGTAGGATGGCCTTAATCAGCATCAGCAATTACTCTTTTTATTTTTCCAAACACACGAGTTCATTTCAAGAGACCTGAGATTCATTTCTATAGTATGACCTGCATCGGAGAGAATGAAGAGGAAGAAAATACCTTTCAGGCCCAATCTGTTTTCAGATAAACATTTCAATGCGCGCGCGTGTGTGTGTAATCCTTTCTGTCCCTGACTTTAGTTTAATCCCTTTTCCCTGAACAAATAGGTGTCCTCTGGCAAGGAACTGATGCGTGGTTGTAAATAGGCAGTGTTTTTATTATCCAGTTAATCTCCATTTATTATCACACATTCAACAAACAGCAGACGCTCCCCTACTTGTTTGTCTGTTCACAGGAAGAAATTTTATCTTAGTCAGTGGATTATGGTAAAGGCTGAGTGAATCACTGTGCTGCAACACGGTCAGCCCTTTCAGGGTTAGTCAAACAATGGGACTGACCAGCCAGCCAGATAAAATGTTTAATGCTCTAGATTTTCAGGATCATCAATTTAGTATTCATGTCTCTCTATAGCACTGCCTAAAGCCAGTGTTTAAATGGAGCTAGAGGTTACATCAATGTAGCAGATGGGCTTTGAGTGTGTGGTGGCTGCAATACACATGGTGTTTTTAACTGCGAGGCTGAATTTGGGGTGCCTCTGAATCCCTGTGTCACCAATTTTCAAATGCGATGCTTTGAACTTTACCTAATAGGCTGAGGACATAACATACCTCATTCTGTCAGGGTTATCAGCTGCAATCTATAATAAATGACTGCAGGTAGCAGAACACTGAAGTGTCCTGCTCTGTTTTTTATCAGTTGCTGTATGTGTTTGAAATTAACTTCTGCCTTTCCCTGGAATCCCTTGTGCTTCACACCCCTTGTGCTGCTGCACTGCTTTCTTCCCCGAATACCTTTCCCCCCTCCCAGCCTCTTGCCCTGCTAGGGTCATGTGTCCATGCTCCAGCAGGCTGCTGGGGGGTTTTCCCTTTATTTTCTCCTTACATACAAAGCTGTGCTTCAGTGAACTGCTATTAACAGTAAGTACTTGTACAAGTGTTGCACTTGTGTGTGGCTCAACAAGGTTACCGAGTTTTTCCCCAAGCTTCTGCTGTGAAAGCAAGGGCTGGTCTTCCTCAGAACAGTCACTGCTGACCAGCAGCATGTTCCTCCTGCTGGTAAGTCACAGCAGCTGCAGTTTACCCAAAGCTATTGTCTTACTCGGTGTTTTTGCTGTCCTGGGTCCACGTCCCTGACTTTGCTGATGCCCGAGACATTTCCATTCTCTGCTGGATGCTGACCAAACATGATTTTGTCTTGATCGTTCATGCCCAACGTTTCTTCCCTAGTTGAGCAGCAGAAAGGTTACACGGGATCTTTGTGGCTTCTCTAGTGCGTTACTACTCAGTTTGCTAAAGGTTTGTTAACAGAGATTGTCCTGGTAGAACAAGGAAAAGAATTTACCCAGCCTTGTACCCCACAGCATGGCAAGTTTGAGGCACATAGTGTATATATTTATTTGCACACTTTGGCTTATTCTGAGTTTTTCTTTGGAGGGGATTCACTCCTCCCTACTTTTCTGCCATGTAAAGTTTCACACTACTGCTGAGCTTGTGTTGACAAAAAAAACCAGGAGGCTCTAGTGACAAGATGAGGAGGCACTGCAGTGTAACAGATTATTGATGCCTTGGGTTACCGTTAGATAAGCAAAATCTAGTTATTGTAGTGCAATGAGTAGACTTCAAGGTAAGGCACTGTGTACGAATAAAGATAAAATTCAGAGCACTGAGAAAAAGATGTACATAAGCACGGACAACCACCAGACTGCGTTTGTTGTGCTGTTGGGGAGGATGCTGGGTGGTCAGTGCTGCTGCTTGGAAGGTGCGTATGAAAACCTTTCCTTGGTAATGCTGCACATTCACCTTTTAAGCAGCATGTCTGAATACCCAGCCCTTGCCTTGTGGTGAAAAGCAAGCAAGCCGTTTGAGAGATGGCACTGTTCTGATGCTGGCGAATTGTTTGTATCCTTATTGCTGTTGGTGTTGCTTTTCCATGTAGCAAGGTGCATGTCCGACCAGGAGAGGGCAGTTGGTTACTAGTTCTGGAGCATTCAACAACAGTGTGTGCATGCTAGTAGCTCGGGGAGGGGGGAGGGTGAAGCCTGAAGATACTTTTCCTGTAACAAAACCAGCAAGGATCCTTTTCGAGCACAGCAGATAGGGTGTTTGGATCTGTGTTATTTCAAATCTTCATCACTGCAAGAGCTAGCTGCAGAATCAGCTACTGTTAATATTTTGCTCCGATCACTGGGCTGTGTTAGCGGATCCAAGGAAGGAGACCAACCTCAGGGCAGGCAGGAGCTTTGGGAGGTCTTTCTGTACACAGATTTTATACTGGCCTTTGCAAGGCTGACTCAAAACTTGACAGTAGGCAAGTATTTTCCAGAAGCAACTAGGATTTATTTTGCCTCAGTGTACAGACAATGCTGTCTATAAAGAAAATGCTCATAGGGTTTTCAGGCTCCTTAATAATGGGTAGACTGAGTAGGGTAGTTTCACCTTCATTATTAGAAATTAAAATAATCCAGAAGGCTACTCTGCTATTTTAGCGTTAATTTTGTAGTCGATGCAAGATGGGCTTAATCATGTATGCCTGTTGGGATACACAGTGGCTGAATTTTCAAGTGTGTCTAAATGGTTCAGCAACAAATGTTTGTGGACTTTTTTTGTACTTCATTTGTGGCCAAGTCTTTTAAGGATACAGAGGCATGTACTGATGCACTAGAATCATGAGCACCTTTAAAACATCTGACCTTTTGAAAATCCTTGGGTTTAACAAGAAAACCAGCAGAGAAAGACGAGGGGGAAAAAAATGTTCTTCCTTTTCCCCAGCATATCGCTCTCAACAACAAAGTTGAACCACAGTGTCAGCTTTTAAAGGGACTTACAGCCTTACATGCTAACTTTATTGTTAAAAGAGTCCCAGGTGAGGGCTCCAAATTGTGCTAGTAGAGGTGTTTCAAAACTTGGGCAAAGAGCAGCATGAAGTCTTTCAGGGACCTTCTGCATGCAGGAAAAAAGTTAAAAGCTAGCGACTACCTCATTTGGCAACTTCTGCCGTAAATACTATATAGAAACATCCCCCCTTTCTTCATACAGCTTCTAAGAGTGAAGAAGATACATTATTTTATTCCTAATATGACACTTTCTTTATTCTGTAGATTCAACCAGTTATCGATCAAGTCTTCTCTTTTTCTGAAGTTCCAAAGGCCTTTCTGAAATTGGAAGGAGGACATGCACGTGGGAAAACAGTGATTGATGTAATTAGTAAAAAATAAAGTATCTCTAATCATTATTCTGCTCACATCAGTCCTTTACTGGTAAATTACACTTGAACATGAGTTGGTACATAGCAACTATTTCATCTTTAAAAGCTCACACAGTATGCAAAATTAAAAAAAAAATGTTTTAGAAGAGCCTTTTTGATTCCTTCATACTCTGCCTGTTAATAACTGTTAGTATGTCGACAAGAAATATTAATGTCCCTTAGGTGTTTCGATACTAAGAATGTAGTTGTGACTTTTGCAGAACACTCCTCACTCTTGGGTAGGAGGAACAGCCAGCAGCATCGGAGCTAAAACATCCGGAAAACAAAAGCTAAGTCCTCAGAGGGTGAGACACACTGTCCATATACCCGCTGACTAAATTTTAAGTGTCCATATGAACCTTCTGCTGTCCTTTTTCCTTGGCCTTTCCTTGTTCTGTTCACCTTTATTTTTATATATATATATAAAAAAAATGATATATATATATAATTACTCTATCTAGTTCATTCTCAGAACCTATAAACTTTTCCTGTACTAAGCGGTCACATTGCTGCCTCAAGACTGGTGCCATAATCTTGATACGGCAAATCTCTCATGGCATAACTAATCTGAGTAGAAGCATGGAACAAAATCAGTCTGTAACTGATGATTAGTCCAACTTCTGGCACAGATTCAGCTGACTACAGCATTCTGCAGGTAGGCTAGTCTTGATTTTGTCAGTTATCAGGAGACTATTCCTGCCATGCCCACCATCACTGCCGGTGGCAGTGAAGTGCTGGAGGGGTATGTGTCTGTTGGTCTGCTTTTAAACCTACCTTTTTGCCAGATGGGCTACGGCCTGACTTCCTCTACCATTTTCCAGGTAGATAGAAGGAAAATGGTAACCTCTTAATTAAGAACTGCACATTTACTGTGGTGCAGCTGTGGGGATAGAAAAACTCTGCCATGCAGTGCTCCCACCAGGGGACAGAAGCAGCAACCACTTGAACTGTGGCCCCACATACAAACGCACCGAACACATGCTTGTATCGGAAAAGCATCCATTCTTCAGAGCCTGCAGCTATTCCATACCACGTATTTGCTCCTCATTAGCTAGCTATCGCAGAGGAATTCCGGACAGAGAAGAGCACAAGGCAGAAGTAAAACTCACCGTAAGACGTCAGCTTTCTACCTTTTAAAAACAATTTCAATAAAAAGTTACCTAACTTAAATTTATTTGTAAAATGCTATTTATATATAGCAAGAGCACATCAATATGACAAAGTACCACTGTTTGGAACCAATAACAACACATTTTCTATGAAGAACTAAAAGCAGCACATTTCAGAGCAACAAAACTTCCATGTCTGTACAAAAGGAAAATTAGTAAGGCACTTCCTCTAGGGCGGTAACAATAAAAGCACCAGTATCCTTTGAGGCAATACAATAATAATGAAAATGTTAAACAGACTTACTATGCCAGACAAAGGCCTGGATGCTCCTAGGAGCAGCTTGTATTAACACTGGTCTAAGCCAGAACAAAACACAGCAGCATAGTACAAGACTTTGTATTTTACCTTTCTGCCAACATTATTAAGGAAAACTAAGAAAACCAGTTTAAGAGCAGGGCAACAGAAGAACCTCCTGCAGTCATTACTATGTCTTCAAGCCCTTTACTAAACCACTAACTCTTACTTTGAATGGGCATAGCCCTCGTGACTGGGCACGTATCCATGCTTGGCTGTGCCCCTTCCTGGAGCAGTCCGACACGTCTGCCCGCGGCAGCCAGCAGCCCACCGCAGACGTGGCCCTTGGACATCACCAGAAATACCTGGGAGCCTGGCTTTCTCCACGGTAAGCCCAACAGGCAGTGGCTGAAACAACTTAGTAACCACAGTGCTTAGGTGCTGTTGCAGTCATCTTTAGTGATACTTTCCCTAAGAATTCTTGTTGTCTGTATGATTTTAGAGTTCAGGAAGACTATACTTACTGGAACTGTTTTAAAAGGTAAAAATTTGACTTGGCAAAGAAGTAAAATACCCGTAACTCAAAAAGTTAGGAAGCCTAGAAAATGGACAAGTTCTTCACATTCCGATGCATCCTTTTGCCAGCCCTCTTTTTCTAACAACCATCTACTAATTTACATCTTCTCTACATGAGAAAAATTTTTTTTCTTAATTTAGGACTTACTATATTAGCATACTAACTATATTTGAAGTCATATGTTAAAAATTCTTTGGATGTGCTGTGTGCTAGCAGTCTTTAAACTTTCAGTAAACATAAGTTTGTTCCAGCGAAACAAATATATTAATTTCTAATAGTGAATACGTCTCTATACTACAGTCCATAGGTCCAAGTTGCTATACCCACATACACACTGCAGTCTTGTCCTTGATAAAATAAGCTTTTGTTATTTTTTTAACCCTTCTCTCAGTTAAACAAAAAAACTTTCAAAAATAATTTAAAATTATGCTTACTGACTATTCTGGATTAACTACTCACTGCCACAACTGTAACTCCACAGGGTCTCTCAAACCTTTAGTTCTTCCACTGTAGCCCAAGGCATACGACCACTCCATCTCACATTTGAGTTGTGATGATAAAAAAAGGTTTGAGACATACTCAAGTTTTTATAGGGTTAATAATCTTAGGCAGAGGTGAAATCATTCTGTTGCTTGTTCTCTTTGAGATTGCAAAGAAAAGACAAAACTCTCATTGTTGATCCTTTGTCCTTCAGAGATGGCAGTGCCATTTTTAGTGTTTTGAGTAGTGGCTAACTGAAACATCATCTTTTCTTGTTTGGGTTTATACAACCAGTGGTTCCCAACACTGCGTTAACTTTTCTTCATTGACTGTGTTGACAACAACATGGTCACGATCATATTGCGCGCCCCCTGTAAAGAAAAAATTCAGAGTGTAGTTTATCTTTGAAATAAGAGACATGTACTCTAAGTTTCAGGGCAACTCTACTAAGTGTTGGTGTAGAGTGTCTCTTCTCAAGGCACTGAAAAGACAAAACACATTTTCATCATTGCTTACTTTTGGAGTTACTTTTGAAACAAGGAAGCCTGCCTGCTCCTCTCCATCCCTTCAGTAATTCAGTACCTTGGCTTTTTCAGCCTGGGTGGAAAGGAAGGAAACACTGCAATACAGGCAGGTGCAGCTCCTTTAAGACTGTCACTTCCCAAAAGTCACACTTCACTATTCAGTTTTCCCTCAACAGTTGGTCACTTCACTCTAAAGATGATGTTTACACAATGAAGTAAGTCCTGTTGTTAACACAACACGGGCGTGACCACACCAAGGACAAGGTCTGGTACTTGTTTACTCTCTTTTATCATAATCCTCTATTTTGAACAGCTGCATCAGAAGTCAGCGCACACAGATTATCACCCATGTTCAGCTGTTTCCCCTGGCAGCTGAACACACCTGAACGCAAAATATAACCCTTTCTTCAAGGGGCTTAATTTACTCACGTGATGCAATGCCAAACATGGTCCCATAGAAGAGCACCGTTAGTATTCTGACTTAAGAAACTTGGAAACAAAGAAACATTCAACTAGAGCTGAAAGTCAGAACTGGCATTTTTGTCTCAGATCCAGTACATACCACAAAGGTGTGGGACAACATGCATCTCATGTATTATGACGCACCTGCAATAGCAGGTAGTATTCCCACTGGAAGCAGCCACCTGAGCCAACCACTTCCAGAGAGCACCAGGATACTCCTACAGATGCTGTCGTTCATTCTACACCCCTATAGCCTCATCCTCCCTGAATGAGCAGAAGACATGCCTGGCAGCTGAAAGCTTGCCATGGGTGTAACAAATACAGGTTGTAGCAGATCTCGGAAAGAAACGTGCCAAGCATCTGAACCTCTGCATGGGCAGGCACATTTAAGAGCAACTCTCTTGTACTGAGGAAATGCTGTCTCAAGTACCTAGCTGTTCTCTGCTGCAGTAATTTGAGGGAGGCTTTCTGGTGCCACTGCCCTAAACTAGAAAGGTCTATGACAAAGTTAACACCCACATGATTTCTCTCCTTGCCATCACCAGGCAGTTACTAAAAAGAAGCAGATACACAGCAGAAATACTTGCCAAGTTCTTCAGAAAGAAGGCAAAAAGAAGGGAATACAAGATCAAATGCTCCCACAGGAAAAAACCCAACAGCTGATCAGCAGCAACAAAAATAACATCAGCTACATAGCTCAGTTATCACAGTGAGTGCAAGAAGTGTTTTGTAAGCAATGTCTGATAGAATGTAAACATATTATAATGGAAAAGGATGGGATTTTTTCCAGTGGAAGAAGAAACTATTTGATAGAATGGTGCTCTGGACAAGGCTTTGAGCTACACCAGTATATCCACAAGGTGGCACTGGTAACTGCACAGTTGAACAACTGCATTAATTTGCTGAAGAATTCATTAATGCCCAATCTGTGGTCAAGAATAGATCGGCAGAATTAGCAGAAACAGGTAATGTTCCTGCTAGGCTTTCTCAAGTAAAAGCTAAGTGGTCCTACTCTTTCATATTTACCATACAGATTTACTTTTTTTTAAACTACGAATGCATCTATACTTTTATCACCCGACCTATCCATTGTAAAGTTCTTCAATTATAAGTGCGGAATACATAATTGCTTTTAACATGATTAACTGAAGACAAAGCAGTGTAACAGTATTTCTGCTCGTTTCATGCAACTGAGAACTGACTTCAGAAAAAGGTATGCAGAGTCATCATGACTAAAGACTCCCTTGAACTGGAGTCTTTTTGATAATTGTATAATGAATCATCACTAGCTTTTTATTGCAGTAAAGAGAATTTGTGACTATTTGTGCCAGTGTTTTATTATGGGCAGATATTGGATAACCCTTTTCTCACAGTTCTGACAGTCCTGTCCTCCTTACTTGTGAAGTGCTGACTGTTGACTCTGGTATTTTTCCTTTTTTAATTTTTTTTTTAAATTGCTGTAATTAATGTCACAGCATTAATGCAGAATTAAAACAGCTAAAAAAATTAACAGCTATAGAAAATTATTACTCCTCCCACCTGAAAATGCAGTGTTATATAAGAACATCCAATTATGCTAATTTTGCTAGTCATTCCATTTGTTGCTTTTTCAGACCTACTATGAAACTAAGAACAAAATTCAGAAACAGTATCTACATGAATCAAATTGCTGTGACAAAAACTGTAAAACATGCATCGGACTTTAGGCTGCTATGGCAGAAACGCATGTTCCAAATAAAGGTACAGCCATTAAAGAATGAAAAAACTTTTTGCTTCTGATCACATCAGTGTACAGGCCTGCCTCTGCTTTCCTAATATCCTTTGACTATTGCATCTACAATTACTATATAAGAAAATTTGCTCTATACAAATTAAAGTTAATGAGAAGCTAGGTCTTTCTTGCTTCAGCATTTAAAATAATTATATTCACATCACCCAGTGCCACGTAAAATTAACTGAGGATATCTACAGTGAGTGGACACTGGGAATACAAGATAAGCAAGTACTGTGAGTTACTACACTCCATGAAATTAAGTCCTAGGGCCTGTATAATTCAGAAGGTCAGACTAGCTAATCGGGTCTTTTTTGATTCTAGATTAAAGTAACTATAACACCATCCTTAATTTATAGGCACATTTAGTGCCTATCCCACTGTAAATAGCATGTAATTAAGACACAATGTAATGAGATAACACATTTGCTTACCTTTGATATCTAAAACCAGCTTGGGTTTCATCTTGCTATAAATCCTGCCATCAGGACTAATATGCCAATATTGTTTCTCTTCATTCCGTTCAAATGAAAGACCGAGTTTAGAGCCAGGAGTTATAAGATTTCCAACAATTGTCAAGCAGCAATCCTCTGCCATCTGTATCATCAGAAAGGCAACAAGCTATTATCAATTTTTTTTTACTTATAGTATCCACTGTTTTTTATCAGATATAAGAGAAGTCAGCAGGTGAGAACAGAATCTAGGAACTTCTTTCCCTAAAGGAACATATTTTTGCCCCAAGCTCAAGACTACTTACTTTTCTTTTGTTTCTGTTTCTGCTGACACCCTCCACTGCAGAAGAACATTAAACTAACCATGCTGTATCAGATCAAGAGGTACAATTAGCACCTGCTTCTAGCAGTGGCCAATAACAGATGCCATGGAAGATCACATTCACTCTGCTCTTGTATGCAGTATGTTCCTGGTCTACAGCGACTTCCAGCCCAGAGACTTTTCCATGCAGAGCTAATACCTTTAATACTTGGACAATTTCTGTCCCATACGTGAATTTGTTAGTTCCTGTGCACTGAGATCAATGTAACCCTTTTACATGAACATGCTTCTGTATCATAACCCTTCTGTGGCAAGCAGCTCCAAATCTTAACTACTACTGTTATTAAAAAAAAATAAATTTGATAGGTGACTACTGGTTTTATTTGAAGCTCTCCTCACCCCCTTCCCCTCCCTTTTTTTAAGGGATGTCTTGTCCATGCTGTTTGCAGAGACTTCAATCATATCATCCCTCAAACTGCCCCCTTTGCAGGCTAAAAAGTCATAGCTATTTTGTCTCTTCCTTGCTTAGAAGCCCTCCATCTCTGCGCATCTTTTTTTTGCTCTTTATTTGATTCTAGTTTTGCATTAACCTTTTGAGATGAAGGACATAACTGGACAGTATCAAGTGTATGAATTTCACAGAGTATCACAACAATACTTTCTTCTTGGTTCTATATTCTTTTCCTACTAACTTGTATTACTTGACTTCAAAACTCTGCAAGTGTCTCTATGGTTAAAAGAAGTGGCAAAAAGCAAGCTTACTTGAAAAGAATATTAAGCTGTATTAGTAGTAAGTTACAGTAATTATGCTACATGAAGAGTGATTTTTAATAGATCACCATAAGCTGCCTTGTAACTTCTGAATGGACTTCAGTGGCAGATTACACGCCCGTCTGCCATTGTTGATATGGCCCTAAGCTATTATATATATAGTTTTGAAAAAGTGGTACTTCTTACTGTCATAACCTAGAACTGAAGTAAGTTGATTTAGTTCTGCAGTTCTGAAATCCTCTTCTGTACCTAAAAACATTCTCTAGCAGGGCTTGGAAGACTCAAAGCTTACACATTAGGTCCACTAGGCCACTACTTCACCCATCTCCAAGACACTTATGAAGAGTGAGGGGACCTGAATTAATATCTGCTACTCATATCCGCTTCTCGCAAAATGAGCAGAATAACTTTAATATCCTGCTCACTGATTATCCCATCTATCTGAAACAGCTCTTCCTCGAAAACCTCAGGCAAACCTCAAGGTACCATGACTTAGTGAGGTGACCTAAGCTTACAGAAAGAAAGGTGCAAGTTCCTCCAATAACCTGTGTCTGCCTACATGCATGTACCTACTCACCCATGAGCTTAATTTTCTTCTTAAAATGTGGTGAAAACCAATTTTTTGTGCAAAATACATTTACTGCCATTCAACAAAAAGATGGCAGAGTTCTGTAAGGTTTCAGTCATTTAAGATCAATGTTGCCAGCTTGCACTCCGCACTAAGCTACCTGGCTGCTATACAGCATGGGCTGTGTATTTTCTGTGCACAGAAAAACTGATTTATGAGGATAAAAACCAAGAGCATTTATATAAAATAGTACCATACTGTCTCCATGTGAACACTTTCCATGAAATGCTTGAGAGGCACTGTCAAGACAGAAGTCTTTTGTATGCAATATTAAAGCTTTTAGCTTACTTTGCATCACTTTGCTGTCTGCATAAATCCCTTTTACTACTGCCTGTGTCCTGTAAACATGTCCAAACAATGCCTTAGCTTATTAACAGTAAGGTTCTTCCCTCTAGCATAGATGACATAGTTATAAACGGCTCCTTTGAAGTTATACAATCCTATAGAAAAAGTTCACGTGATTCTTTAATACTGTTAAACGGCTTGACTGCAAAGTAACTTAATTTTCCTTGGCCAGCATCCCTGCCTAGGACTGTTCATGCTTAGACATAATGAACTGTGCATACCTCTGCTCACCTCAATGACAATTCACGTATCATTAATTTTATGGACTGTGAGAAAAGTAGTACTTCATTTGGAAACTTGTACGGAGAAACAGAAAAGGGATGAATTTGAAAAATACAGAGGGGATAAAAAACAAAACAAAACAAACAAACAGATCAACAACAACAAAAGAGAAGAGTAGGAATTTAAGTTTGCCTGAATGCAGAAGAGGATATAACCTACATCACACTAACTGACCTACCACGAGGTATTCCTAGTTCAAAACATTATCAGGGTCTGCATTTTAAAAGGTCTCCCCTGCTTTGACGCTTTTGTGATATTTTCACTGTGGAGAAAGAGGGCATGAACGCAGAAGGAGCTCATGAAGAGGCAAGACTATGATCTTCTGGTGTTGACTATACTTATGAAGCTACTATTCTTTAGGGAAGAAGTAAATCTTAACTAAAAGCTCTCAAAATTTCAATTACATCAAAAAAGGTATCATACAACTAGTTTGTATCACCTGAAAAAGCCAGACTTTGATTAAAAAAACAAAACAAAACAAAAAAACCCCCTCAAAAACCAACTCCCTACAAAAAATTACATTACAGCTGAAATAGAATAAGCCTATAAGATAAGTTAAGATGATACAGTAGGAATTGAATTCTGAAAACCCTACTAGTTGAGAGGAAAAGAGCAAAATCACATTGAACTTGAACCTCACCCGGCACTTTATGAATCCATCCTGATAAACCCAGATTTGATCATCTGAGTCTGTGTCTTCTGCAACCTGTATTCTGAGAAGATTCAGATTATCCAAGTTTCCATCAGCAGACATGAACTTTCCCGTTTCCTTGTTTCGAAGCCTGAAGTACACACGTTTCTGCAGAAAACAACAGAACTCTTTAACCACAGTCTCAGTGCAGAACACATCTTGCTCTAGTTAACTTCAGAGCAGTTATTGTTCAGTGCAAAACCCTGTGCCTCCCTCTTTCTTTCAGGAAGCTTAACTTTTCTACTTTAGAATTTAACTCCAAAGTTCATAAATATCTAGGACAAGCCAAGCTTTGAGAACTCGCCATTCTGCATGGAGAGTTTTAGGTTTTCCTATGCACTGAGATCAGCACACAGTGGAAAGCTATGCATTTTTAATTCAGAGCAGCACTAACTTCTCCCTGCTACCTTCCTGTATAGATGCTTTTAGCTTGCATCAAGGGTGCACTTGTGCAGTGCTGCTCATTTCACTGGCAGCAAGTATTACACTGCACATTTGTGCTGTGGCTTGTTAGACGTTAACACTTCTGTTTAGACAAGTTTCAGCCGCGGCAGTCAAAATGCATTATTCCTAACTGCTTAAGGCTATACAAAGACAACTCTATGACAGCAAGCAAATGCGTTTGGTTACAGGTACAAGTAACCCATGAATTAGAAAAAGTTGTTTCCTCTACAAAAAATGGCTCAGTGAGAACTCAAATGTTAAAGCTCACAGGACTGCTGCTGCAGCACTGGAGCAAATCACATGGTCTTTATTTAGAGAACAAAATGAAAAGGACACTGCAAGAGTAAGTTTTGCATTAGATTTGCAAATTATTCTTCCAAGTAATAAGCAAGGAAGGACCTTCCCCCTACATCAACACAAAATCACTACTAATTGAAGTATCCAGTTTTGTTGACCGATTTTCTTGTTGTTCCACAAACAATGCAGACAGTAGAGACAGGATGCCAATAACCAGTTTGGGTGCTCATTATAAAACAACTTAAAATAATTCATATATAGTAGTTATAGCCGTTATTGGTTAAAGTAATTTAGCCAATCCTTATACGCTGTCTTCTATGCTGGTTTAAAGTATGCTTAATGAACAGTTCAAGCAGTGGAATTGCAAAGCCACACAGCATAATCAAACAGCTTTTATTACAAGCAAAACCATAGAATAATTTCTTTACACTATTGCCATTGCTGAAGCTTGTAACATGCATCAGGACTGTAACATTGCTTTCAACTGTGTAATATCCCCCCAACCCCATTACAAAATATAAATTAGTACTTGACAATCTCATCTCAGAGCCTACTCACCTGCAGTAAAGGCCTCAGAGAACCTATCTGACAATAGCCACTCGCTTTATACCAATCTGGAATTTCATCCGGTGACAGCAACATCTGACGCCCCCTGTAATTACTATGCTCATAAATTATCCATCTATGAGAAAAAAAGACAGAAAAAAAAAAAAAAAAGACAGAATGCTTTTACTGCCAAATCCTGCTTCAGAATCAATAAACGAGTTTAATAAAAAACCTGTCCCACACAGTATTAGTGTTTAGCTTTGGAAAGCCATTTACCTTCTTTTAAACAAGTCTTCAAAACTAATAAAATCATGTCCTGATTTAGATCAACCACATTAAAATGAATACACTGGAGTTCACTTTTTAAAGTCCTGTTACCTAAAAATTACAATCTGAATGAAACAAAGCATTTTCTTGTCTTAAAGGGAGAACCCAACTTTTAAATATCATGTTTTCAGCAGGTACTGTGACTCCCCAGGGAGTATGTATGTATATGCTACATATGCCGTATATGCTAGATAGCTGCATGTGCAGAACCAGGAGTTCTGTGTCTCTCAGTCTGGACACGCCTGACCCACATAGGACAGAACTACCAGGGACGCAGATTGCAACAAGCAAATACTGGAACTGCAACAGGATGAAGTTCTCTAGGGTATTTTGATAAGAGGTTTTATTTCAGAACACCTCTGTTCTTCCCAAATACCGGAGGGCAGGGGTATAACAGAGAGAGAAAGAGTAAACATGCAGAACAAATTTTTTTGGCGTTCCCTAGCACGTAACCAACCAGGCTTACAATCACATTGAGAGCAACATGTCAGAACCTGACTTCTGCTCTCTACTACCGGTACAGGCAGTGAATTACAACTAGAGTTTGAAATAAGAGTACAATACAGTCCAATTTGTTGAGTTTTCTCATACTAAATTTACTGGGACTGTCCAATAGCCATAGGTTTTTCAGTACATGAACAGTCAATATGCACATTTTCCTGTTACCTCTGTTCCTCTGATTTGTCAGCAGACACCTACATTCAGAAGAGGCACACTCACCTTAATTTTGGTGCTTTATCACAGCCTAATACACATCTATCCCCAGGTATGAAATTAATAGCATTCTAAATGGATGTCTCTCAGCAAAGGAAGATGAAAACCCCTTCAATAAGGGAGGCAGTAGGGGCAAGGACACTGAAACCTGTATTTTGACACAGTTCAGCAGCTGACACTGCTATTAGGAAATGAGAATTTTCATTTCATACTCTATACATTTCCAATGATCAAACAGAAAAAAACATATATATTAATTGGACAGGAAACACACATAATTCACAACTCCATTACCTGGAATCACGGTAACCCTGTTCTTGGCAAAGTAGTAAGGTGATGTTTGACTTTATGTTATTTCATGTTATGGAAAGGGAGAATCAACTATATGGTGGTTGTGGTGAAAGATACTGAAATCTCAGGAGACTTAAGAATACAGAGCATGTACCTCTTCTTATGACCTTTATGTTTCAAACTTCAGCTCAGTGTGCTAAGGAAACCCTTTGACCAGCTTTTATCCGGGTGGGGAAAATGGTTTTCTGTACAGATCTGGTATTGGCTATCCACTTGAGGGCAGTCTTAAGTTATTCAACATCATCTCTCTAGTGCACACCTTGGACTTTTCCCTCTTCAAAAGAACATGTTTAAATGCAAAGCAACAGTAGCATCGATCTATAGTTAAAAAAAGTCACATTCTTCCAGTCAGGAAAAAACATACACTTGAGACAAGTATCTTGGAGGTAGAGGTTAACAGGAAAAACACAGAAAGAGAAATTTAACATATCTGCTGGAACACTGGAAGAAGACAGCACAGTAGCTCTCAAAATGCTTCCAGACAAGTTTTTAAACTTCATCACAGACTGTTTTTTTACATGACCTTCAAAAGTAAATTTAGAGAACACAACTGCTCAAAACAGCTAACAAATTTAACTGCTAGACTTACAACCGAGAGTTTGACCCGATTCCTGAAGTAAAAGAGATTATTACTAATACCAAAAGAGGCCAGATCATGATCTGACTGCACCACTGTGTCCGTAGCATGTAGGTAAAATGATGAACATGAAGACTTATTAAAACATTCTGAACTTATGACACAGATAACACACTGATTTATGATTGAGACCTAAATCAAGAGCACAGAAGTTAGTTTTAAGGGTGCTATGCAAGCTGGCTTTTATAATATGGCATGAGAGAAGACACCAGTTTCCCTGCCAGCTTTATTGAAATCAATTTCAAATTCTAGCACAGGGCACCGGTAAGTGGTAACACACTGAAACAGGATGTGAAAAGGTTCTATAAGAACAAAAGGTTCTATAAGAACAAACTCCACTAATGCACTGCACACGTTATGATATTCTAATTTTATACTCTTTGGTTTCTGTTGTCTGTAATTTTTCTATTGCAAATAAGTACATAATTCTAAAACATCAAAAAGTGATTTTAAACTCACATGCCGCCAAGGACTTGAACTGAAGCTATTCGAGGATTGTATCCCAGGAAATGGAGATTTAAGATTTCTGTGCTGAACTCTATTTTCTTTCCTTGGAAACCCACCTTCTCAAAAAGAGCTATGCATGGTTCAGACAGCTCCTGCAAAAGGAAGGTAAGCACTTTTATAGGATGTTAGAACTCCAGATGGTGACTGTGTACATCATTACCCCACGCAGCCTTTTTATTTAAGAGGTTTCTTCTTGATGTAATATCAAAGACCCTCAATAATGTTTTTGTTCTGCAACAGGTGACTTAAATTCAAAAAGCAAAAAAAAGCCCTTATACAAAACACACAAGGAATCCTGTATGCAACATAAAACTTAATCTTAAGGCACACACAAATCTCTCTGTGCTTGATTCTTACATAGTATCTTAGGTATGTTTTAAAATACATTTTAATTAATACCATCTCTTTCTTCCATTGCACTAAATCCCACTCATTGCAGGAATTTTCATCTTCACAGCTGAAGACACAGTAAGATAATAATGATTTCTACAGCTTCAAACGATGACAGCTTTGTCAGCACTGCTTATCACTTACTGCTCTCATTTTTAATTCTTATAGTAGTTTATGGCAACGCCTCTGACTAGAGAAAAGCTTCAAGATTCATACTTCTGAATTCTGAATAATTCTGAGGAGAAATTCATGACTCAAGCAAAAACTCTAACATCTGATGTGGGGAGATGATTCTTCTCCCTCTCTGCCAAAACACTTCTGGTGTCAAAAGGGATTCTGCCCACATGAAGCTCCCCGTAACACTGAATCAATTTTAAATGGCTTCTGGATAACGAACTTTGGACTTTTTTCCACGTGGCAAGGTATCTTTAGTGGACTAGAAATAACCTCTCATAATTAAGGCCTTCTCCTGGAAGCTCAGAGGTAAGGGTTTGAAATCCCTTGGGGTAAAGTCAATTAAGCCCGAGTGTCCTGATATTACAGTTTACGCTCATAGACAGAAATGACCCTGCCACTCCCTTTCTCACAAGTCTTCCAGCAACGACTGCATAAAACCAATGCCATAGCTAAAGAGCTCCTTCCTGCTGGCATGTGTTCAGCACACTGAAAACACATCAACTGGATCGGGAACGCCCAGCATGACGCAGTCTCAACAGACTCCCACCTGGCCTCAGGCATGGAAACAGGCCCTCCAAGGCAGAGGTGGCTCCATACACGCATGGCAGCGGATATCTGTGCTTCCAAGTGACTTTGTTAGGCAAGACCTCATGTCTACCTCTTTCTAGACAGCGCTTAAATTCCTCTTTAATCTCCCTTTAGATGTTTAAGGGCCCGGATGATAACATTGTGTGTCACCATTATCTCTGCAACAGTCCAGATTATTGCACAGCAGCTGAGCTATGCTTCCTGATCATACCTATGCTACTAGGTTGTGGAAAACGTCAGGAGAGGCCTTTCAGCTTACTCCAAACTCAGAGTATGCTGACTCCCACCATGAAAGGCTAACACGTTAGACTGTCACGTGACATCACGGGTAGAGCCCAACAGAACAGTCCCACCATCACAATGTCCTGGTGTCTCTGACCCCTCTGCTACAGACCTGCACCCGCACTCTGAGACATGCAACTGGTCAGGCAGCTGCCCTTGAACCATATGCAATGCTTCAGAAATAATCTACTTACGAAGAAAACACACAGATAGAAAAGGAAATCCTTCAATCTTGTGCCACACCTTCCACTCCAGGCATTTTTTTTACATTCCGCAGCAACACTGTTATATAAAACGTTCCCCATAGAGGGAAGCGTAAGGTCAGCTCACAAGTTTCAGTATTTCACAGGTACTGCACTGTACGAAACTGGTGCTCCTGTATATCTACATTTAGGTATTTCACAGAGTCACTCATTAAAAAGAAGTATTTTCAACAGGACTGTTCAAGCATAAACCATATTCACACGTGTTTTTATAGTATGTTCAGGAAAAAAGAACATGTAGCAAATTCAAGAAGGAAAAATGCTACTTTCTATCTGCAGCACAACCATGTGGACCATGCAAAGCAAGCAGAATCAAGCAAAGATACAGTGATATTAAAAAAAAACAACAAACTGAACCCTTAGGCTTATGAACAAAAGCCCTTTTAACTTTCACTTCTGTTTATCAAACATCCCTTTCATTTCCTTTTTTTATGGTCCCTTAGAAATGGATCCCTGCAAAGGAGAGTTAAACTAGGTAAGTATAGTAACGTGACATACTGAAACAGCAAAGGTGCTTCTTGTATAGAAATGCCACAGAAAAATCACAAGTCAAGTTTGGGAATGGGCAGATGGTGGCGAGGAATTAAGATTGGCACTGCCAAAAAAAACAGTACCAAAAGAAATCTGACAGGTGAAGTCAGTATCTAGAATAATAAAGTTCAATCTTTTGTAACATTATGAAAAATTAACAGTATAATATGATAGTTTCTACCTAACTTCTTATTCTCTGTATTCTGGTTTGCTAATAAACTGCTGAGCAAATCAACCCTTTTTCCTCTTCTCCAGAGGCAGCAAGCCTCTGAAGAAGGAAGCAGCAGCACGTGACTTGGAGACAGATGCAGCTCCATGCTAACATCTAAACTGTGATAAATTGCAGGGCTAGAACAAGTTTCAGAAGTTGTAAGAACTTAAAGAGGCACAGAACTGGCATTTGGTTGTTTTAACACAACAGTCCCTGTCACAAATCATAAGTATTCTAAAAGTAAGCTGATCCTTCCAGTTTGAAAAAAAGAAAACATCTTAAACCCAAGTACTCAATACCAATATGTACAAAAAAGCCTATTTTAATTCATAGTGATGCCCCACCAAGCTTGGCTAGAAACACTTCCATTGTTTTTAATAGGATCTCTACTGGACAGCAAAAGAATCCAGAGGGCAGACATACTTGCTTCAGACCTTTGCTTACACTGTACATCAAAATGCTCCAGATGCATGAAAGATGATGACACATTTTCTCCTTCGTCAACTGCTACATCACTGACAGGTTACCAAAATTATAGAGGAGTGCAATAAAGTTGCCAAATTCAAAAACAGAGATCCAATAGTGTACTCAAAATGAGTACCACCTCTTCACATTGCTGTAAGTTCCCGGATTCTTGACCACATTTTTCTAGTAATTACTTTGATCTTAAAAGATATTTGCAGATTCCGTAAGTGATCCATCATAATGATTGGTTATAGGCTTGAGCAAACTTGTTCCTTGCCACAGATGAGTTACAAAATATGTAAATGTTGTTTCATTTGTATCCACCACACATAACAACAACACAAGCTGATTTTGCCAAATGGCATTGGGTGTTGCTTTACTTCATCCAGAAGGGTGCATTATTTTGTGATTAACTCAAACTGCATTTCCCTGATGATAGCAACAGTGTTTTATAATTACATGTATTTCATGCAAAGTTGCTTAGTTAACTCTGCTTTTTAATATGCATAAAAAGCCCAAGGTCCACAGTACAGGTATTTCTTCACACTGTCCTACTGACATTTCTTAACCCAGTCTAAGTGGTCTCTCCTACTGGGAAATGAAGAGTTTATCTGACACGTTTGACACTTTTTACGGAAGTCCTTTTATAAGCTGTTACGAACAGTGATCCCAGGCAGCTGCTTCTGTGATATCCCCTCCTTCACAGCAACAGCACAGAGGTCAAAAAACCCAAACTGCAGCTAGGCCATTTAACTGCTACCACACAGGGGAAAAAAAACAAACAACAAACAAACCAAAATCAAAAACCCTCCTCTGTTGTCTGTGCATCCCCAGCATTTTTACTGTTGCAAAAAAATGGGAAAGTCAGAGTCATCAGCATACTTTACAATATTTCTAATAGCTTTACTTACAATATTTATAATCTGTAAAGATTTAAGAACTGCTTGGGGTGAACAACCCATTGCCGTCAGATCAGGATAGATTCCTTCTTCTAACACATACTGGTTCCCGCAGAAGTCTTCTTGATCATACACTATGCAGCTGCAGGAAGAAAAAGAAATAGCCTAGAATTCCGTGCAAGTAAAATGATGCTAGTGTTTCTCAGTCTTTAGCAAGAGGCACTGAGAGAAACATTAGTTACAATGTTTTGTCCTGACACGATAAAGATTGATGGGTAAACTGCATAGTATTGTTCTCCTTAAGTCCCCGAAACCACTTCAGTTGTTAGAAAACTGGTTACTTTTTTAGAACTTCTACCATTTCAGTGATTTTGCAACATTCAATCAATATAACTTACCTGCCATCTAAAATTTTTGAAGACTTCACAGCAAATGAATCAATACATCTTGTGTTTTTTTCAAGTATTTGGCAGTTACCCTTGAATTCAGGCTCTGAAAATAACTGGACCTTTAAAAAGTTATAAACATATTTTAAAACAATTCATTCTTCAACCTTCAGTAACATGTCTCTACCACTACTTCTATAATTAAGATTAAAATATACTTAAAACACCCAGAGTTCCTCGGTTATATATCTTTTTTGTTATGTATTCAGTGCTGCAATCCTTATTCAAGAAAGCAAGGTAACAATACCAAAATTTCTGGCTGTAAATCACTCGGTAACGTACAAAACAACGGAGACAAAAATGAACAGAGACAGCTCCTTGGACTATATATGGCAGAAGATTTTTGAATTCCCACAGAATGGCGAGAACAGGCACATCTTTAGTGAAGGGCTATAAATGGTTTTGGTTTAGATTAATCCATTTAATCTCCAAAATACATACTCTTCCCACTAAATGAAAATTGCCTGACTCCCAGAACATAATGGGACATAATCCTGGCCAAGTACTCAGCATGCCAACAGGCATTGGTATGTATTCCCAGGCTAGATGGGCTTTATGTGCCTGTTACAGCCACAGATGGAGTCACATCAGTTCTTTCTCTGCTGGGAGGATAAGAGAGGATACATCACCCAGAGTCTTTTGTCCTTGTTAAGAAGAAAAAAATTTCTAAGCAGCAAACCTGCTCATTTGGTTAGAGGGTAATTAACCCTGATCACACAGAAGTCATCCACATTATCACACGCCTACCAGCTTTATTCACTCTTAACAGAGACACGAGTGTGGGCACGTACAGCATTCTCCGAAGAGGAACGCGCTGACGGGGGATGCACTCTGTTGACTACAAGCCATTACTTCTTTGTTTCCTTTGGATAAGGTCTTAATAGGCCCATAGTATATAGATGCAAATAATTTTTCATGCACGCAGCTGAAAATAAGCAGCCTTGAGATTTTTATTTCCCATAGTTTATATATTATACCTACACAGGCGATGCCAGCGAGGCATGCTACTAACCAAGAATAGAAAATGAAACATCTAAGACTTTTCTCCCTAGTTTTTAGTTCCATAACATACTCACCATTTTGACTGAAATGAAAATAAAACTTTGTACAGGGATAAACATGAAAAGGTTTACAATTAGGAAAGGATGAAAAAAGCCACCCATTAGCCTCACTGTTAAAACTACATATTTGTACTTGCACACAGGAGACAGTCCAACGTAAAAATATTAGCTCACTGCATGGACAAGTTCTCCCTGTCATTTCCTTCTCTTAGTTATTTACAAAGATGGCATTAACTTTTAAGCACAACCCAGCATTATTTGTGAGTGAATAAGATTCCCTTAACTACAAAGGCCACTAGCAGAACTGTTAAGCAAAGATCTGGGTTCAAAAGAAATTACATCACAACTGTATCATAAACGATATCTATTGTAGAGCCCCTGCCTCAGCAACAGAATCCAGGTACCTGCACCTCTGCGTAGAGGGCTGTGGCCTTCAGCTCCTCAGAACTATCACCAATACCCCAAAACAGCTCATCTGCTGAACCAAAACATTGCCTGTGCCCTGAGAAAGCTCTGAGGGCAGCTGTGTATTAAAGCCCACTCTCCTTGGGCCTTAATATGCTTTACTTAAGAGGTTTGGAAATCAGCCTTCCTTCACCTCAGTTCTCATTCTTTTGTCTGACTACATCTGACATGATATGCAAGTACCTGGTGTTACACTAGGCAAAAAGCTGTTAATCTTTCTTCATACATGTTACAGACATAACACAGTATTTCACTTAGACAAGTATCTTACCTTGACTTTACCCCTTTCACTTCCAACAATATCCTGCAAAAGTTTGGAGGGGAGGAAAAAAAAAAGGAAAAAATATTTTAAACAGTAATAAAGTAGCAAACATACAAAAGTTTACTATTAATTATTGTTTAAAGTATGTAAATAAACTGAATTTGATAGAAAAAGTATAGCTCCAAGTTACTCCAGAGAAGCTTTCAGAACAAGTATAAAATGAACTTCTTACCATAATGATGGGCTGAACTGAAGATATTTTGCAATTCTTCCCCCCCCATGCCTCAATGCTGGGATATAGCCCTTTAGCCAGTATATACTGCTCCCCCGTAAACTCAGGATTCTCATAAGCCACCCACCTAAGAGAGACAGAAGAAAAGGGCAATGGGTAGAAGTCACACTACTTTTCCAAAACACAGATGTGTATTTCATTACCGTCTTAATGTAAGAACATAGAAAAAAAATTCTCCCCTCAAGTGCCAAACTACAAGGCTATTAAAACCCTGAAAAAACTATAGTGTATCTGATACTCCAAAGGCCATGCAAATTTCACTTCCTTTCACCCTGCTATGTTGATACGAATCAGAGTGAATTAGCTAAAGCAGACCACAAGTTAAAGTACATCATCTGCTAGATACCCTAAAAGCTGACTCCAGTAAGAATATTTCGGGATGTTTCACAATTCTATTATTTTATCTAGATAAGTTCTTTTCAAGAAAAACAGACATGTCAGAATGCAATTTTTTTGGATAAAACTAACTTTCAGAGTCATCTGGGCAGTGAAGATAGTAATACTGATTTTTAATGTTGCCTGTACCTACAGTTCAGTTGTGTTCAAGCAAACCCCAACAGAAAGCTGAGCTGCAACAACAGGCATATATGCTCATGAGAGCAGGCTGTTCTCTGCTAGGAATCACAGACATCAGCAGGAAGAACATCCTTGAAAGCTAAGTATTGAAACCATCACAGATTTGACCAGATTTATGTATTTAAATTCAAAGCCATTACTATAACTACTCAGTCAGATATCATGCTTGACACAGGTCACAAACTCAGATTTCTGCATCAAGGCCAAAATTTCTGTCTCAGTCAGAATATGCCTTTTTTGAAAGACCCTGAACTTTTGAGATGCACAGAAAAGCAACCAAATCACTACATACCTCTCCAACATTCAATCACCCCTGCAGCACTTTATTTCTAGTCTGAAGTATCCATTGTCAGCTAGTCTTGCTAAGCATAGTCTAATAAACCATCTATTATGGCATTCTCCTAACCCTTGCTCTGCGCTGAAAGCCCAGATAATGCATTCCCACACAGGCACTACCTTTGGTTTTGTGAGAACCTACATAACTTCTGTTGCCTTTCACTGCTAGATTTCCCAAATTTTCCCATCATTATATTTTGGCTCTTTTTTAAACTCCTTTTTTCTTTTTTTTTGTTCGTTTGTTCGGGTTTTTTTTGAGTGGCAGTATTAGAACCGGCCACAGTAACAGCTGAGTTTCATTGGTTACATTTACATAAGGATCAGGACATCTTGCTGGTCCCTGGTTCTACAAGATAATCTTCTACTCGCCAACAACCAGCTTTTAATTTTAGCCAATGCGTTGCATAAGGAGTGTATGCTAGGTTATGCCAGAACCCACTTTCAGTGCAGTCTTCTTAATGTAGTTAAGAATGTCAACACAAACAAAAAATTTCACATCATAAAGCAGTAAAATGATATGGAATTTAAAATGTGCAGTGGAGGCTAACTTTCACCATGTAAATTCACCATAAAATGATCTCTGTGTCAAGCAACTGGATTCTGTTAAACTTATTCCAAAACCAAATACCAGAATCTCTGCAGATACAACAAGTGGGATTACTTCAAACTGCAATAAAGCTGCATCAACATGTATGTGCTGAGAGGATGAACTTTTTATTATTTGTCCATGGCAAACACCCATGCAGTGATTTGCATTTATCACTGTTCACATCTCTTGGTTTGCCTCAGATATAATCAATTATTCTAACCTGTTATGCACTAATTACTTAAGGCATATTTCAAGGCACATTTCAAAATCACCTCATAGTAATTCATCAAAGAGACATTGGTATGTACAATAAATTGAGCAGACAGTTCAAATGTCTCAGGTGTGTCTATACCTGTATGCCACATATACCAGAAGCTGTGAAAATGAGGTTTTCTTAACCAATTTCTTCAGCAGACATTCACTAGATTTTTCAGTGCACAAATGCTAGGGTACAACTACTGTGCATGACAGTTTAACTTCATTGACATCTATGCAAACAAGCATTTCTGATATTAAGTGAATGATAAAATATGGCAGATGCCTCCTAAGAATCTCTCAATAGCAGTTATTTCATTTCTCCCATCTAATAAGAAGCCGAATACAGAAGTAATCGACTCACTTGCATATGTTTATGCTGAAATCATTGGGATTTCAGTAAGTAAGTACCACTCTCCCATGCAAGTTAGCCCATGCAGTTAAGAGAGCTTCTAGAGTCAGGGCTTGCTGTGAAATACTTGCGCTTTTTCACTTCATTCAGAAGCCCCTACAAGCTGCTGAGAGTAGTAACATCATCAAGGACAGGCAGCTGAATTCAGTACCAGCTAAACCTGTCAGACCTCAAAAGACTATCCTTAGGAAGGAGCACTGCCTTAATCCAGCTTCTGACGTAACAGAAAGGCCTGGAGAGCAAGACATCGCCTCCATATCTGAGAAGGAGAGTCAGTAACCAGGCACCACAAAAAAACTGACGTACTGCTCTGCCACATGGCAGCAACCACCCTGCCCTACATGGAGCCAGTTCTCTTAACAGTTTTTGTAGAACCCAGCTCTACAAATTGCCTGAGCAACAGCCTCACCCAGGTTGCTGGTAGGGTGGTGCTGGAGACCTTTACTCCTCTGCACCATCCAAGCCCCTGGAACCAAAGATGCTGAGAAAAGTGTCATTTATGTATTGTTAATATTATTACACACACAGTATCTTTCCCCAGAGTCTTCTATATATGATGTCTAGGAAGCACAGCTCCAAACAGTGTCCGAAAGAACAGTCAAGAATCCAAATGCAGATAACTTGCCAAAAATTATCTTTGCCCATGGTTAGCCCGTGACTCATCTTACCTAACTTTATCTTTCATAACATTGGCCATTTCTCTTCACATTTGCTATTTCTAACATTAGCTGAGAGGGGTAATCCCCATTTTTGCATTGATCAGACTCATTTTAGGATAGGACAGATTACCTACATCCTAGAAGGACCTTCTCTCTCAACTAAAAGAAATGACAACACCTTCATTAAACTAAATGCCATAGCTGTAAACAGAAAGTTTTCAGGGACAGCAGCACTCCTTCAGGTCTGAAATAGAATCCATAATCTTTAAAGTTTAAAGACTACATGGAGTCAATGAGTTTAAATTGGCCCATACATACTAAGCAGATAGACCACGAGGGGCCAGGAAGTTAAGTGGCATTTGCAGATTTGTAGCACGATGAACAGAGAGGATGAAGTAATAAAACTCTGTTTCTAGGAAAGAGAGAAAACAGGTTCTTTATCATACCCTTTTGTGCTTGTGATTCCTAGTATCCCAGAGACCCGCAAACTTTAATTTTGCGACTCCTTGAAAAGGTTTTTTTGATGTCAGTTCAGCTCAGTTCAGAAAGGGAGGGAAGCAGAAGCTTTGTCCGAAACGTTTTCCCATGGGGCACGCAAGGGCTCTTGCCCTTTTCAGCTCCCAGTGGAGGTTTGTTCTTGTACCTCAGGTCTCCTTAGTCTCATGCGTGTTACCTTCCTAAGTGCATCTAGATTAAATTTACTGCATTCTGGCTCCTGTATATGAGCTATTCATCACCTAATGATTTCCTTAATATCACTATCCATATGTACACTAGAAGCAGCCAAATCTGCTCTGTAGACTAATTACTTGAAAATTAGGGGAAAACCAGGCTGATTACAGGACCACAGTAAAACAAACGCCTACGTAAAAAAGATTTGGAAAAGTTCTTCCACCAAGTTCAAAAAGTATCAAATGAAAGACAAAGAGTTTTTTCAGTATTTTTGGCTAAAGTTTCATGAGTTTATGAATAAAGAAAAGGCACATTTCAAATATGCAGTTTCTGTGATTTTGATCACTATTAAATGTAAGCTTCGGGAGTTTTTTAAGCAGAGATGAAATCAAAATTGTACAACAGTTGATTTTGGTACTTGCTTAAACCTGTAAAGGGTGTTACCCGTTGCTAGTAAATACTTCCATTTTCCGCCACTTAAAATTCTGCCAATTTGGAAGTAAAGATCAAACCCTACTTAGAAGAAAGGCCTCTCCTATTTTCAGGCAGTCTGCATTGCTTTCTCTCACCTCAATGGCACAATAATAAAATATCCTGGATTTTATGCTTGGCTGGTCTTTGAAGAACACTCAAACATTTTAATTTTTAAAACTGTCAGCCCTCATCACCTTAGAACTTTTTTGGGGGTTGTGTCTTTAAAATGGATTTAGCTAAGAAGTTAAAATACTGCTTGGAAATATCCTTCAGAAACACAACAGCTGAAAATTTTAATGCAGCTAGTGTGCAATTACCCCAAAACGGACTATTCAGTCCCCAAATGCAGAGCTGGGCTGTCTTCAGCATACAGTTTAGAGTTGCAATTCAGCTTAGAACTTGTCCAGTAGTATCTGTGCACTGCAGTGTCAGGCTTTGTTTCCTTTGATATACCCTTTAAATTATGAAGCAATGAAATTATGTGGGAAATACAGATCATCTGTTATCTGTTACTGCTGTAACTGCTTACCCCAGATACCTGTAGTTAAACAGTTGCTATGAAGGGTTTTATATTTTTGACTTTTTCTTTCTTTTTAATGAAGTATTTTCAATATGATACCAGGAAGGTTACTTTGAAATATTATGACAAGCTATTACTGAATCTGTCACAGTACACTACAGTCTAACCAGCTCAGGAAATTGCTCAATGGATTATTCATCACTTTTAAGACTCATATCTTGCAAGAAAAAGATAGAAAACCTTTTCACCTGAACTGTTACTTAACACTTAAAATAAAGCACTGTATTACCAAGCATGATTTAACATGAATCATTCAGCCTTTCTGACACATTAGCAAGAACACCACCACAAAACCCCCAAACACTCACAACTTCTTTGAAAACAAAAGGGTCCTACAAGACTGTTAAGAGCTGAGTGCTAGTCACCTGTTATGAACAATGCACCTACATTTTTATAAAAGCTTATCACTACAAATTACATCTTTAAGAGACTACAAGGTGAGATTACAGGGCAGTAGCAGTCTGTGGGAAAAGAGTTTTGTTTGTAATGACTTCTAGCCACCTTTACCACCAGAGTATTAGAGTCACGCTTAATCACTGGAATATGCAAACTCAAGTACCATTCCTATCTCAGCTGCGAGACACATTTACTAGACCAACTACACAAAGGGCATGATAGGTAACCCACAATTTATTTTCCAACCTTCAGAGGTGACTCTTTCCCATGAATCTCCCTTGCGTATTACAGAAGACAAAAGAGCACGGTGGCTTCAGAGGTCACAAGGCGGAAAAAAACCTGCTGTCACACCATATTCATATACAAACTAAAAGCGTTCCTCTGGAATGCACTGAGCTTGCTTCTGCAATCTTTATCCAGACAAAACTAGCAAGGATGTAGCACAGAAAACACAGAGAAAGATTTAGGGGTGTTTTTGGGTAAAGGAGAGCTTTCAGCAAGTCACCTGCATACCAGAGAGGGAGAGAGACAGTACCTCTCATAATTTTGTCTATTTGGAGACATGATTGCTAATACTTGTTTCTGTTTCCAAAATGCTTTGGTGCAGTCTGCAAGGCTGTGTAACTGATGTACTGAACAGATCAAACAGCAGTCTATCAGCTTATTGACTGTGTGTGACAACATAGGTGGTACAAAAGAGTGAGAGTTGTTAATGGCCATGCTAACACAAAGTTTTGGGAATGACTGCGTTCAAAAAAAACTAAAAAAAAGCCCCACCATGATACTAAAACACTATTAACCTACAGGATTCACTATAGTGTTACTTTTTAGAACAGTTAGTATCCTTAATACCAGAACGTATTAGTGAGCATAGGAAGAGTTATCTCCATTTTACACACAACCAAGAGAAAGCAAGGAATTTACCTCTGGCCAAACACAAGAAGCCTGGAAATTAGTGTCAAACCTGAGAATTAGTTCCATAACAGTTTTGTTGTTAAAATGCTTTAAAAAACCCGTAAAAATACAGCCATGAGAACAAGCTATTTCTACCTCTGCAATGAAACACCCTCTCATACTTTCCTACTTTGTGTAACATTAAGTCTATATTTTCTGGCACCATCTGATCTTATTGTGAAAAGAAAACCAATTTACTACACATGTTCACAAACATTTTACTTTTAATATTCTGCAGTCAAGGGCAGAACATTTTATCTGAAGACTCCACACAGGCATTAGAAGTCAGAATGCTGAAAAATACCATCAAATTCTGAAAATAACAGCACATTTAAAATTAACAGGTAATTGTAAGTATCACTTACATGCCACTTAGCACATTTATAGACTGTGTCCTCAGCCCATACCCCGTGTCTTTCAGATTGGAAATAATTCCTAACACATTAATATTGGAACCCTTTGATCCAAAGTCTTTTTCACTGTACATTATCATATGGGAGCTTGTGAAATCCTGTTAAAAGAAAGAGAAACATCATAAGGAAAATGCAACATGACATCTTAATGCACTCAGGAGATGACTACTACCTGTTCTTGGAACTTACACCAACAATTGGTCGCAGTGACTGCAACTCTTCATCATAGCCTCCCCAGTCTGTCCAATCCCGATATGCTCCTTCTTCCAGCAAGTACTGATGGCCTTCAAACCCAGGCTTCTCATAAGCGACCCAACTAAACAACAACAACAACAGTCTGCATGTGAAAACGGACAACAGCCACTCTGTGTTGTTATGGAGGAGATACATATGTGTGAAATTTGTTCTTTTTCTGTATTTGCAAATTTAACCCAGGCTTCTATCTAAACCCAAAACCCAGGAAAACAGAGAAAATAAATGGGTACTGAATTTGTCCACTGCAATTTCCAGCCTATGGAGTTACTACTTCAGCAGAAGGGGAAATATTGCTGATGTTCTCCCACACTTACATTCCTCCCAGTACTTTCATGGATCCCACTGATGTAAGTGGAAGGCTTGTTTTTTCTTCTGACTCCTTGTCATCAAGCATAAAGATCTCCGATTCTATTTCCACATGTCTCCCTTCAAAGAAAGGCTTCTCATAAATGATTACCTGCAGCAGAAATGAAGTAAAAGAAAAGTTACAGAGAGCATGATAAATTCTGACAACAGACAGTTTCTTTTGCATGGGCACATAAAGTAGAAGGCAATATTATGGAAATAATTAGTGGGATGTCTCTGTCTTCTTAAAGAGGTCTTTCCCTTAGAGATGCAACATGAGGGCCTGAATGTTCATTACCCACCTGCATTATCCAGATAGATATTAATACTGTCATATATGTAAATGATGGATGCATAAATGTGACAGAAATTGCAGTTTCATAGTCATATACAGCAGGATCAGCCGCTAAACCATCAGTAGCCGGTACAGAGTCAAGATATATTTATCTACCCATGTGTACCTCATGTGTTATAAAATAACTTTGGACAATCAAATAAATATTGACTTTTACCTTTGGCTCTCCACTGAATTCAACTTTGCGACCACCCTGTAAAAAAAAAATAATAAAATTAAGTTGTCTATACTTATAGGCAACTGTAAGAATCATCAGCTCTTCACAAAGACAGAATTAAGATGAAACCTTCCTTGAAGAACACAAGTGAAAACAAAAAGGCAGATTAAAAACAGAAATGGATGCAATCAAATGTTGAAAGAGACAAGTATTTTACAGACTAAAAATTCTGTTTTTCAAAGAGTTACATTTTTTTGAGTCTTGAAATATCTAGCCACTTTAACACAACATTTCTACACATAAACACGGGTAATGTAACTTGCAAGTAATAACAGTATTTTACCATTTTCAAGGGCCTCATGGACCTAACGTAGGCTTCCTTCTTCTCCCAGAATGCTAAATTTGGATATTCACCAGGCTCCAACATTAAAGGAACTCCCTGGAAACCAGGTTCTTCATAAATTAGCCATCTAAAGGGCAGGGGAGGGTGGGGATAAGGAAAGGAAAAGATAAAAACCTCATAACATTTCTGAACAGTAAAGAATAAGACAATATGCCTACTTTAGGAAAGACAACACTGTACCCTTAATAAAACTTTGCTTCTTTACAATTGCCAGCTACAAGCTGGCATATGGGCAAAATTCAGTGCCTGTGCAGGAACTGCCAATAACAGATGTGTTTTGTTTGAACAGGCTAAAAAAAAAAATTATCAGTACAATGAACAGACAGTTAAGAATTTGATTTTCTCTTATCTGAAGGCAACTCAAGTTTTGACTCAAGTTTCAAGACTTAAGGTTATTCTGTATTATTTTTAGAGTAGTTATAAAATATGCAGAATCAATTTTCAAGAACTTAAAAGATCTCTACTAACCTAGGCTTGAATTTGTTGCAAAAACTTTCAACACAAAGTTCTAAACTTGTGTTATACATAGAAAAACCTGACAACTCCTTAGAAATCTATTTCCTCATGGTTTGTATCTGCTAATAAATCTGCTTTGAAAGACATAATTTTAAAAATTCCTGATGGGGACAGCAACGGTAGTTTTTCAAAGCTTTTTCAAGAAAATCTTAGCCGGTAATCACTGGGAACAAAGAAACATAGTGCTGATCTTTGCATAAGGATGGCGATGTATTTCTTCCAGTTAAATTTACTGATCTCTCAGAAGTGCAGCATGGAGCAGTATTAAACAAACAGTAAACTGGAACACTATGCAGCCAACCCTTCAATCATGTAAGGATCATAACGTATAAATCTGGCGATATCAGAAAGACTTTAAAATAATCCAGCACTCTGTTATGCTTAAAAGGCCGATTCCAAGCTGATGCAAACTGGCACAAGTTGGTATAGCTTCACCACAGACGTAGGGTTCCAGGAAACAAACAAGGAGCTTACGTTTTATTGCTGTCTATAGCTCAATGTTTGATACGTTGTGTCTCACCACTCAGTAGGCCCTCAACTTACGGCCAGTCACAAGTGATGTTCCCCAGGGCTCAGGATCAGGGCCAGTCCTGTTTAGTATCTTTATCGACAATCTGGACAAGGGGACCAAATGCACCCTCAGTAGGTTTGCAGACAGCACCAAGTTGAGCGGGATGCTGATCTGCTGAGGGCAGGAAGGCTCTGCAGAGGGAGCTGGGCAGGCTGGACCGATGGGCCCACGCCAGTTGCATGAGGTTCAACCAGGCTCAGTGCCGGGTCCTGCCCTTGGGTCACACCAGCCCCACGCAGCGCTACAGGCTGGGGGAAGGGTGGCTGGAAAGGGCCTGGGGGAAAGGGCCTGGGGGTGCTGGTCAGCAGCCAGCTGAACGTGAGCCAGCAGTGTGCCCAGGTGGCCAAGGAGGCCACCAGCATCCCGGCTTGTATCTGAGACAGCGTGGCCAGCAGGACTGGGGCAGTGACCGTCCCCCTGTACTGGGCACTGGTGAGGCCGGACCTCGAATCCTGTGTTCAGTTTTGGGCCCGTCACTGCAAGAGGGACGTGGAGGTGCTGGAGCGTGTCCAGAGAAGGGCAACGGGGCTGGTGAAGCATCTACAAAGCAAGTCTTATGAGGAGCAGCTGAGGGAACTGGGGTTGTTTAGCCCGGAGAAAAAGCACCTCAGGTGGACCTTGTTGCTCTCTACAGCTACCTGAAAGGAGGCTGTAGGAGGTTGGGTGCTGGTCTCTTCTCCCAAGTAACAAGTGACAAGACAAGAGGAAACGGCCTTAAGTTGTGCCACAGAAGGTTTAGATTGGATATTAGGAAAAAAAAAATATCATGGGAAGGGTTGTCAGGTATTGGAACAGGCTCCCCAAGGAAGTGGTGGAGTCACCATCCCTGGAGGTGGCGTGTAGATACGGTGCTTAGGGACATGGTTTAGTGATGGACTTGGCAGTCCTGGGTTAACGGTTGGACTGGATGATCTTAAAGGCCTTTTCCAACCTAAATAATTCTGTGATTCTAACTTCATTGCAAAAATTTAAACATATGGAAGATGAATGAGAAAGTACAATCTGAAGATAAAGGTGCGTTGACTCATTTTCATTGGCAGCTTTTAGTAAACAACAATTAAGCATGAACACTGGGAAACTTCAACGAGATACAACCACACCTGCATGGCAAGGTGACTCAGAATCAGAGCTTTCCTCAACTGCCAATAGTGAACTATGCCATGCCTGTAAACTAATGGAAAGAAAAACCCCTCCAGCATGCAAAAAAGCAGCAACAATTTACTGAATTTCTCGTGCAAGCAATTGGCAGAAACGACTTCTTTCTACACTGGACTAATGAACTGACATCTGAGATTATTTTTCAACTGTCTAGTTTGCTTCCTAGTGCAAATACGAGTCTGCCTTTCCTCAAGAGATCCAAATGCAACACAGAGAAATGAAGACTAAGAGTTTACACAGATTTAGTGCAAAAAATGTTGTCACACTGATGCAAAAATAAGGAGCAGTCTGAAGCCCGAGAGATGTGCGCTGGCTCTGCTTTCTTACAAAAAAAATTGTAATTTCACTATTCACAGAATGCTTTTAAGTGAGGGACAGAAATGAAGTGGAGAAGTAGATGAAGTCAATTAGTAATCAACCTCTAAGTAACTTACCTGATTTCATTACTCTTGGCAGACATGTAATTTGCATTAAGCTTGCAGTTCAACAGAAATAACCTCCTGTCAGAGAACCAACTGCCTGGACATCTTAAAATTTCCTTATATACCCGAGTGCTTAACTTTTTCCTTGAATCAAGGTGTAAAGATTTAATCAGATAAAATACCCTTTACCTAACAACTAAAATGCTTCATTTATCTACTGGCATATTTGAATACATCTTTGCAGTGGTATGTAACACTTGTCTTTAGTTGGGCAGGTTTTGATAGTTAAATAGACTATTTGCAGCAAGGCAAATGCCATCATCAGTGCTGAAACACAACACGGCCAACAGGTAACAACCGAGGTCTGCACACCCTGTGAAGTGTTCTGCAGGACCCAACATCACTGAAAAGCAATTCCACTCTTGCTTTCTCTGAAAGCGGCCTCCATCTTGTACATACTTTTCCTAGTATCACTTTGAGGCATATTTTCAGTACCAATTTACAAGTTTGTTTATTAAGTTATCAAAACTACCAATTGTACAATGTCTGGATTTTACTTACAAGTCTCTTTTCTCATAAAAGCTTGTTTAGTTCATGGCATACATTAGACTCCTAACTCAGATGGCTAGGTATTTTCAGGTGACATAAACAGGTATGTCCTAAACATCACCACAAACACACTGATTAAAATGCACTGTGAAATACAAGACTGCTTTCCAGAGTCCAGATGTGACACCAACTGTTATTTTGTAACACAAGGGCTTGCAAATTTTCTTCTCCTGGTACAAAGATGTAAAGTTTAGAGGAAAGCAAGCAGGAAATGTGGTCTTGTAACAGTTCATCCCCAAACTCTCACGATGTTTGCTTGAATGAGAAAGAGCAGGAGAGGCTAACTCATTCCTTTGCTACAAATATACAAGGGTTACTCTGTCTTTACTATGTGCAAGCAGGAGAAAACTGGCTTTAACAAGTCATTTTAAGAGGTCAGCCTCTCCAAGGGTGGAAGCATTACAGTGAGGTACTAATGCTACTGTCAACAAATACTTCCAAAATACAGGACTAGAATTAACATAAGCTTGCTTGCATGTCTGATAGGTGTAACAAATAGTTTAAAACAAATTCCTGTCATAGCAGTACATGTTCATGCAGAACTACGCACTTACATGCCCCAGTGTACTTTGATAGAACAAGTCTTCTGAGTGGCGCCGAACACTCCTGTTTCTTCAGTGTCGTCAAAAAAGGAAGTCACGATTCCTAACCCTTCAGGTTCTGTATACAAATCAATTCGGCAAACCCTGTAATCCTGAAAAATGAAGATTGCCATAATCACTTAATCTGTGCTGTGAGTTCTGTAATTAATGTGGATAACTAAATCAGTTTTGAAACACCTGTTTATTTTAAATTGCTTCTCCCTCTTGTCAATTACTACTGCTATTAGATGCCTATAATAAAAGTATAACTAGGCCAGTTTGCCTGTCTCTGGACCAAGACAGTCAGCCAATCTCTAATCAGCATTTACATTGTTTACTTTCTGCCATCCAGGCAGGAATGCATCTTCCTTCATCAGTTAACATCTCCTCTAGCAAATTAAATCCGAAGAAAATACCAAGCAAGCCATTCTTGAAGAGAACTGCAACTTAAGCAAGAATTGTAGTTACAAGCAATATATATTCCTCCTTTTTCTTTTCCTAGTCAAATTACTTTATAGTTATGTTTGTTTTGGCAACCTGCAAAGGTAACTACTTAATAGTAGGTTAAAAGTGCACGTAGGAAGGCTGTTCCACCACGTGTGAAACTCCATGGTAAGTTTCCACATACAGGGCTATTTTTTTGAGTATTAAAGGAGGTTTGGTGTTTGACACTGAAGTTTTTTAAGTGTAAATTTGGTTTATATTAAAAAAAAGAAAAAGTCACAGACGTCTTCTGCAAATCTGAATCTATGGAATTACTGATGGTTTTCTGGGATGTTTTTCCTGAGAGACTGACCAGGCTAAAAAGAATATGCTGTACATAGTGTTTATTATTAGAATAGCCTCCAAAATGCTAAGTTTTCTTCTTGCCCTATCCTTCCAGTGCATGCTACCATAATCCCCACTGTGCAAAAGTCCCCACATTTATTTTGTGTATAAACAAAAAATTCAACACAGAAGACTGTTTCATGCATTTACAACTCGTGTTACACTTGTGTCGTAATACACCAATCACACTTTTTATCAGTATAGAACACCACCAAGCATTAAAGATCTATACAAATTTACTTCACTTCTATTACTTGCCTTAACAACATGTCTTATTGAACCAATCACTGCAGGCTTTAGAGATTTGCATTCCATTTGCTCTTCAGAAGTACCTGCACCCCAAATATCTGGGAGTTCCAGCTCTCCTTCTTCCAGGGGAATAGAGGGACCTTCAAAATTTGGTTTCTCATAGAGTATCCAGCTTAAAATAAAAAAAAAAATATCTCATTTTTAATGGTGCTTTATCAAGTGTGAATTGCAAAAATCATGCTCCCATTTAACAAATCCTTTCATAAGAAATATTATTTCCAGACCCTTCCTGCCACCCCAGTACAGCTTATTTGCCCAGTACTGCTGATACAAGCCATTTCTGGTCTCTGTGATACTTTTAAAAACAATGGTAAAAACAAATATGCCTACCACTGACTTTGTAATTTCATCCAAAACTCCTCCACCTTTTTAAATTGATGATTTGGGGCAGCAAGACTACTGTCTGTGAATACCAGACTTTTGCATGAGATACCAATCAGAACCAATTTGTAGGCCAGAAAATGTTGACACTGCAGACTGTTGTGTCATGTATAAACAGACATGCTACTTGGATCCTGTGAACAGCAGTCTAAAGTTTCACAGGGGCTTGTACAGATGTGCCAAAGGATGATAAGACTGCTCAGAAGACAAGCACAACTTTAACAGCAGGTTTGAATATATCACTAGATGAAAACTATATCCATGTGCAAATACAACCCACCCTCTGCTCCAAGCTCTCAGCTGAAAAGGGGAAAAAAAACACCCAGTCCCCTAGTCCACGTTAAAAAAAGAAGACCTGGTTCACACAGATCAAAAGATTTTCATTCCAGTTTTCTGAAGCTAAACAGCAATCAGTGTGCTTCCCAGTACCTCCTACTGCAGCTAGCCCTTTTTTCCTGCAGCTTACTATCAGATTACTACTTTTGAGAACCTGTTTGACTGTATCACAGCCCGGCCACAACTTAACTTGCCACGCTATCCAAACTAATAATGGCTGTTCTCATAATACTATGAAGAAAGTAGGAGATGAACTTGTTTTGACTTACTCTTAGGCAATATAGCTTTTAGAGAAAAATTCCCTCTGGACTTATCAGAGAAAGAGTCAACCATCTCTACACCACCACCTTATACCTTTGGACACAGAATTAATCTTCTGCATCCAAATCCATGTCAGACATGGCTTTAAAATCCTTTAGCCCAATCCAAATACTTTGCAAGAACCCATAAAGGGGAGAGGAGTCAAAGGGCAGTGTAGCTGGACAGAATCTGTCATTTCATCCCATGCCTATGCCTGGTGAAATGTTGCAGCCTTCTAGATCTTAACACTCACTCAATTTGTCAGTAAAGTAAGTTTCCCAGCCCAGAACTTCCTATTGTGGAGGAAAAATGCCACGTTCTTGCTCAATGTCTACTTTACATTGCCAGTTTGCAAGACAGACTTACTGTCAACTGCATGCTGGGTTTCAAAAGATTTTTGGATAGACCAATAACGAAGAGTAAAAATCAATCTCTTACCACCCTCTGATGACTTTAACTAAAATTGTTGGTGACAGAACCCAAGAACTGCAATCCAGAACATCATGGAAAACTTCGATACCATTTTTTTGATAGTCTGATTCACAGTATATCACCAGCTGTGTTAAAAAAACAAAACAAGAAAAAACCACAAACACCAATAACATATAATTCTATCTTGGTATGCTTTAAACATAGAGAGGAACAGTAAAGATAATAAAATTGATCTTACCTTGCCAGGTCTGGGATTGATTTTACTTTGTCCATTTCTTGAAAGTGCCTAATAACGGGGAGAGGAAAGTAACAAAAACCCACAAATCAAAAATGTATTCAATGAAGATGCTCAGCTACAAAAACTGAGCTAGTAAAACAAAACAAATATTAGTCTGAACAGTAAAAAGCTGGTAACACTTCAACTACACCTATTTACTGTTTCGATTCCTTCTTCCTCCTGAAGAAGAGTATCTTGCCACAAATGTACAAATTTACACACTTTTTTTTTTTTAATCCTGAATTATCATTTCACTGAAGCCAATTAGCCTCAGATTTGAAATGCTTTAAAATCCTTCTGATCAGCTTCCTACATATTCCAGGAGTTTCAAACCAAGTGACTACTTTAAAACCTGGCATTAATGAAGTACATGCTCTACAATGATAAAGATATTAATGAAGGTTTAAATGTCTAGTAACCACAAAGCATGCAGTAATTTTGAAGGAATATATGAAAAGACTGAGGAGGGATGATGGCATATCCATGTATGAACTAACTAGCATAATCAATTTTGTGCTGAACACCTCGTTACAAGATAGGTTTCTTCAAAAAACACAAGACACTCTGCATTAAGTGATAGACTACAAATGTGGAGAACAAATAAAACACATTGAGGTACACAAAATCTAAAACAATGCTGAAGTCAGTGATAAAATTTATGATATAGAATACATGGAAAAGTTGTGGTTGTATCACTTCATCTTAAAACAAATAAAGCAAGCACTGCAATTATGTGTTTGGTTTCCTAGCAAGGACAGGAGTACTCATTCTGGGACAAGGTCCTGCTCTTCTAGGAACTATTCAAATGAACAACAAAAACCCCCAGACAGGTCCTGCCTCTAAATAGGCTGCAGCCTAAGATAACCAGCAACATGTGCATGGAACTAATTAGAACGTATTAGTCAGCACAGAGGGCAGGTAGTGGTCTCAAAACAGAGTTCCTAACCACCATCAGATTTCTGTAGCATCATCAAGATGTGTTGAAGCATGACTGGTTTTTTAGCCTGTGCTTCAATTCCAGTTAGAACTTGCTCTGTGTTTTAAGGAATTACAAAGTCATTGTTTTGGGCTGCCCTTACTTTTTTCCTTCACGCTACCCATTAGCCATCGCATCATCATTTTCTTAGTCAGTGGAAGATGCACAGTAGGTATACATCATACAAACATTTCCAGTTCCTGTCTAACTTGAGCAAGACAATTCCGAGTCAGCAACAGTGCTACAGAAATCCTGCAACCCTTTGGAACCTAACAGGCTTCTCTCAACAGTGAGCTTATATGTATACATACACCCTTGCCATATCAGGCCTCCATACTCTACTGAAAAATTGAAACCCACTCAGGAGCAACAGTTTAAGTAGCAAAAAAAAAAATAAAAAAAATAAATTAGTACTATTCATTTAGCTTTAAACTCAAGATTTCAAAACCCAAGCAGGACCATCCGGAGTAAGAAAGCCTTTCTAACTGGCCGTATAAGTCTACACCACTGCAAACAACCCCCCTAACTTTTATCCCCACACTAAAACATTTCTCATGAAAGACAAATCTACATCCTCAAAATTACAAGATACCATGGATGATTTCCTTCTGCAATGTGAAGAAGAAAGAAGATTATTTCTACTACTCCTCCACTCCCTTCTAGTAGAACTGTAACAGCAGATAACCATTAGCTTTGGAAGAGTATTTCACAAACTTTTTTATATGCTGCTTCAATTCCACAGTTCACATTAATGTAGTTATTAAACTCTGGAGAACCTATTTCTTCCCACGGTTCTTAGATCTCAGGATTATAATTTTCCTCTCAGGTAACAGCAAAGGCCCACATCAACAGAAATAGCAAATACCATAGGACATCGGTTCATCATTTTGAAAACAGAAATCACAAAGTTCTCCCACATTAGGGTAAAGTTGCCTCAAAGGGAAAACGTAAGTCTGCCTTCACTCATGATGAATAGATGCTCCTAATCAGCCAAAGGAATCGCCACCCTCTACTGTAGCGGCACTTTCAAAAATTACTATTCTGCAGTTCTTAACATATTATTTAAGAATATGTATGTTCTATCAAATGCACAGGAATACTGGGAACAAAAAGAGGGCTAAAAAAGAAAAGCTTGTCCTGTTACTCATTTAACAGTGTAATGGCTGAGTGTCTTGCTGGAAGAGGAGAGAGGTTAGTGTCAATAGAAGAAGCAGGCATGAGCTTTCTGAAGTTCACAGAAAACACTCTACTAATTTACAATAAAAAATAAAATTTACATGTTTACATGAGATCCGTTTCAAAATAATACAAAATCAAGTATGAAGACTTATTCAAACATACACTTCCATATTTGTGAATAATCTCAAAACAAGGGCAGCATGAAGAAACATAATCATGTTAATAGATGCCATCTCATTTTCACGTGTAGCCGACATCAGGTGAAACTGATACCACACCTACATTCACCTCCATGTATTTACAATCTATGCATGTCCCTAAGAAGGGAAACAAAACAACACAATGTATGCACATCATCTATAGAAAATAAAAAAAGCTGGGTAACTTTCCAGGCAGATTTTAATCAACACAGTACTTACATCCACATCTAATAAACCAGCGGGGACATTTGATTCATATCTGCTTGTCCCCAGCCAGCTGGAAAAACTTTTCTCAGGGTTCCCATAACTGGGCATTTGTAAACTTAGTTCTTTTTTTGCACTATCTGCTTGCATATACTTCTCCACAAAACTTGGAAACTTGACATCTGAAAGAGACTGAATTGCAAAATCAAAATTAACAGTCATTCAGCAGATCAACAACATTTTACATGGTTGCATTTCATGAATGATGTTTAATTACCTCAGATTTTTGAGGCATGCTGAACGGCCCAGAAACATCCTGTTGTAAAGGAGGCATCCCCGAGGAATCAGTTGTAAAAGCTGTTGCAGTGTTATTTACTGAAGTGACAGAGGGATTAAAAACCTTTTCTTTAGATGTAGAAGACAGCAAGCTTGAGAAGAGGGAGCTTTTTTCAAGCCGGGATCTCTTAATTTCACCATCTGTACCATCAATGTTCTCCTTTCCATTTATTTCTTGAGTAAAGGCAGGTTCCTCTCTATTACATGACTGCAGGGCTTTGAATATGATACTTTGCTCTGTTGAGGCACGCTTGGGCCTGACTCTGGCTATTGTTTCCAGGCTTTGCATCTTAATTTGCTGGGCTGGTAACAGATCCTGTGTTTTGTCCCTCCTCAGTCCCAAACCAAAAGTAAACACACTAGGATCAAATACTTTCTCTAAGTTGTCTTCATGAATGGGAGGCATTGCAAAGTGGGGTGCTGGGGACTTGGGAAGCTTTGACCTCTTCTTTTTCTGGGGTAAACAAACTGAGCTGTCCAGGTTTTTTATTGTTTCAGCAAACTTCTTCATGTCAGATGGGGAATCAAAAATGCTATCATCCTCAGAAGATCCATTACAGGTTTTGCCGGGGCTCTTCTGTGTATTGATAATGTGCTCTGATGCCAATATGCCATCTTGACTGCTGTCATCATACTGTGGTGCTGCAAAGCTCAAATCTCCCGGCTTTGCCTTTTTATCTCTATTTTCCATCTTGCTAAATTCTGACCTAGAAACCTGATGGGATGGTAAAGGATATTTATCATCATTGCAAGGTGATAAAACATCTGTGTTTGGCAGCATCTTTTCTTCATTTCTGTGGAATTCTGAGCTTGTGTTATTTCTTTTGTAGGAAGTATCTTGAGTATTTTCAGTTCTACTGGGCAAGTGCAAAGGCAGTTTAAAAGGTGGACTTTCTTTTTTAGCTGTGTTTAATTCTGGATCAGGTTGCTTCACAGAGACGCTACCAGCATCATTTTTGCTGCTTTGGTTAAAAAGGGATATTGCAGCTTTTACTTTAAGTTCTGTTGTCTTCCCAATATCCTCATAAGAGGCAGAGCCTTCTTCATTTTTGCCTTTTAATTCTGCAGTGCTTTCTTTCTCTGGTGTGCCATTTTCAAGTAACTTCTGGCGACTGCTTTGCCTATTTAACGTTTTATCAGGCTGATCGCTTTCCTTAGGTTGTTTTCCAAATTTCAGCTTTGCTCTGCCAACAAATGTGCTTGGTACGGTACTGTTTTTTGAAGCAGGGATGTCAGTAGGCCTCTGGCTCTGGTTAGCACATTTATTTTCAAACAAGGAAATTTTGTTGGCAATGTTGCTGTTAGTTTTATTAACTGGTTTTTCGAGAGTTTCCTGCTCACCTTCTAAACTGTCTTGATTCATAGGTGCTTTAAAATTCAGCTCTACATTCTTCAGTTTGGCTGGACTACAGGAAGCAAAGTGATACAGAGTTACGTCTTTAATTAATCTTAAAAAGACTTGTAAATAATTTTCAAAACAAGAAAATGTAGCATTACAATGAAATTTTCCAGTCATATTAAATTTAAAATTTTGTATCTCAAAAGGAATTAAATAAAAAAGGAGTAACTATATGAACAACCAAAAAAAATTAGACACTAAATAAGGAGAATATATTTCAAACATGTATGTAGTTCTGTAATGCTCAGTAAAACAAAAAACAGAGGCCTACAACATGTGCAGTTGAGGCAGAGAGCTTAACTAGGCATGACTGACAGACATTAAAATTTAATAGTGAATAGGCAGAATAAATTACACGCATGCAATTCCCTACAGAGTTTAGGAAACAAATCCCAATTCATTAAGGTGATAATGAGTTGGTTAACATTTGAATGTACCTCTCCAACAAGTTTTGAAGACAGCTGCCCAGATCCTTCGAAGCCCTTACACTGCAGAAGCAACCTCAAATCTAGTGAAAGACCTCTTCTGGCCTCATTAGTACTGGTGGAAAAGCACACTGCCCCCAGTCACTGCACCATCACTTGGCTAAGCAAACACTGCATGTGAGGACTCTCCCATTTCCTTCAGGGAAAGTCAGCTAACAATTAAAATTGTGTAAACTAAACCTGCTAATTTTACAAGAATTGAATTAGGAAACACTTACAGAAACTTCTCCATCAGAGTGGATAGAGAAAGCATGTACAAGTACATAGCACACAGTACTCATGTACTATGGCAGAAGGCTGATGACATGCAGCCGTGGGTTTTAAGCCTCCTTCCTCTGAATACCTCCATCCAGGAAAAAGCATTTGTCCATGTCACTTGCTACTGCAGGAACAGTATGAACAGCGGTGAAGATGCAGGGCATTTGTCTTCAAGATTTATCAGTCAGATAAGGAGCGTCAAGGACACCACCATCACCTCAAAGGCAGACCTGTTCTCCAAAGAGCAATCTGGAGACACTCTGCAGTGGCAGCACAGATGGAAACTGCACTACATGAAGACTGATGATGGCAGGAGATAAAAAACCAGCTTGCAGCAACAATCTCCAAAGCCTCAAATGCTCTATCAATCAATGGATGGTTCTGGTATTTAAGTGCTTTCTTCTTTTTTATCTACACAAACTGTGTTCACCGAGCACTCAGGCAGCTCTTTAGTTCAAGAAAAAAAAGCATGAGATACGAGTTAATATGAACAACCTAAAAACTGAGATCACTCCTTTCTCCTCCTTCTCCTCAGACCCATCCCAAGCATACTAAAGCAAGACTCTCCATTGAACAAGCTTCTTTTCTTGGGAAAAGCATGAAGAACAAACTTACTGAAATAACAGAAGGAACCCAATATTAGCTGCTTAAGAATCTACACAGTAAGCAACTATTAAACATCACCATGTCTTTTTGGAAAAGAATTCCCGACAGCACTCATGGTAACTACCAGCCTGCTCATGTTGGTTCACATAAGGCCCTTATGAAGAACACACGATCAATAAAAAAGGAAATAGTAAACTTAAGAACAACTGCCCATACTTCAGATAGATGCTAATCAAACACACTTGGAAAATTTAAGTCCAGAGAAAGGAAAAAATTATTCCTGAAAGGGGGAAGGTAGGGAGGGAACTACCACAAAACATAAATATATTTAGACACCACTTTTCATCTGCAGTACAACTGTTTTTCCTAATCTTTTGGAAGTTAAATTATTCTATGACTTTTTTGGATGGTTGCAAGGGACGTCTAAAGATCAGCTAGTCCAACTTCCTGCTCAAAACAGGGATAGCTTCAAAGCTAGATCAAGCTGCTGAAAGCTTTGTCTGACCAAGTTCTGTGTATCTCCAAGGGTCAAGATTTCACAGCCTTACTAGGGAAGTGTTACAGCAGGTCAGTCAGCATCACTGTGAATTATTTTTGCCTTATACCCCATTGAAACTTCACTGTTGCAACCTGCAACCATGGCTATTGTCCCTTCACTGCACACCTCAGGGACAAATCTGGCTCTACCTTTTCTGTAATACCTCTGTAGGTAGTGAGAGGTGATTGAGGTCTACCCATATCCTTCTCAGTTGAAGAAATCAAGCTGCTTCAGCTTCTCCTCGTACATGGTATGCTCTAGTGCCATCACCTTCTTAATGGCTCCCCACTGCATTCATTCCACTTTGTGAACATCTCTCTTGTACCAGAAGAGAGTTGGAATAGGAGGGAGAGGTACAACTTGATACAATGCCACAGATGCAGACTCTTGAGCACCAAACAGTATCTGCTTTGACCTGCTGGCTATGCTCCTGGCAACATGGCCCAGCATAGGTCTAGCCTTCACCTGCTACGAGGATGCACTACTGACACATGCTGAATTTGCTGTTCACCAGGACCCTTCATGTCCCTTTCAGATCAGCAAAGGATATTGATTCCTCTCCTTCCACCTGTATTTTCAAGAGGTATCACTAACAGCCTAGTTATCTCAACAGACTCATTTCCATACCATCATTTTGTCACTTGCACTACTACATGCATTTCAACATAACACATAACATATCTTCCTAGTAAAATCTGTCTCTCCCTGTATGCCTTGTCACAAGCAAGTTTAATGGTTAACGCTGATAGTTATCAGCCATGCCCAAAACCTGTTTTAAATGAACACCTAACACCTCACAAGCCTAGTTTCAAGCTTTGCAAATTGATGCAGAAACAACCACTTTAGCATTTTGTATTTCACATTCTGTGGTATTTCTGCACAGCAGCAGTAGCAGGAAGAACAGCTGACACCAAACAGCAATAGAAAGCTCAGCCCTGGAGCTCCATCCACTACAGCTGGCCTCCTCTAACTAGTCTTTTCATTACACCTTTTTCCATGCTAAGAAATACTGATTTTAAATGCAGCCAAAAGATATGTCTTATTGCAAGAACCGAGTTTCAAAGCTTGTTTAAAAGTAGATGTTGTTTGAGCATCCTTTAAGTCTCCCCTCTAGTATGGGGGGAAAGCACTGAAAGATGGATTCACTTAACAGTGCAAATGCTTTCTTACAAACAGCCCAGTGTGACTGATTCCTGCTACTCATTGCTGATCTGCAATGCCAGGAACAAGCAGTCACAAGAGAAATACTGATGTCCTTCTCTTCAGCTACACCTTGCAGCTAACCTGTGGGAGCAAGCAGTTAAACCTCTTCTAACGAGTCATAAATGGAAGGTGAGTCACATAGTTGAAGCATACTGTCCAAAGCATGTCAAGCACGTAACTGATGCCAAAAAACGTTGATGCCAAAACATCAGATTGAGGTGAGCAAAGAAAAATGGCATGTTAACAGAGCAGAATAATTCAACAAGTGGGCATAAATGCAAAGGCAACTACAAAACCATGTCTGAACATCAAATCTGACAACTGAAGCCAAGTTTTGCTCTAAGCACATCAAAGTAACTACTGCCTGAGGTTTCATTTACTGATTAAGATGTACCATCAACCTCAGTTTAGTCTCAAACCTGATAGGTTTTCCCTTTCAAGAGCAAGAAGTATCCTGTGACTTCCAAGTTCCAGTACACAGACATAAAAGAAGAAAAGACAGAAAACACTATCATTACTTGCAGAGAACCAGCAAAACCAACTTCTTTTAAAACTGTTTCTAAAGAAACTTGATTCCCAGAATTGGCACAATGTCATTAGTAAGAGACAGTATGCATTTTTAAGTTGTAACTACTTTGATTATACAAAATCCATCTTATAGGAGGCAAACGAGTCTGTGAGTAAATGACTGTTTTTCAGTCTGAAAGGGATTAATGTGGATTATCTAACAATAATTTTTCAAGTTTTGAAAATGGAAAAGTTATCTGTTCTCTAGTTCAAAGCAGTAACAAGAGAACAAAAAACAATACCATCTTCTAGTAATGGCACCATCTTTCACTTTCCCATTTTACAGCAGCTTAATCCACATCCAGGTTTACCGTTCATGTGTTCTGATGAATGACTACAAATTTTACCAGGTAATCTGACCATATCAGTTTGTCTGGCTCAAGAAACTGTAGTGCTGTGCAGTGACAGCTACCAGATGCATCAGGAACTTTGCATGCAACACAGAAGTCCCCACCCAGGGCTAAAGTTCCTATTGCAGCAGCAACGCCAAGACACAGTGCACCACACACCCCATAAAATGAGGTAAAATAGAACAAGCTGTTTATTCATTAAAATAAAATCTGTCAGAAAAGATACTTGTCTATGAGCACAGCAGAAGATAATTCACCGTACAGCAAGCCAAGGGGATACCCAGAAAAATGAAATTCAGCTACGCAGGCATTTATAACTTGATCATCGCTAATGACAGTAACACAAAGAGAAAAATATGAAAGCTACCTTTCCTTTGAAGTTGTGAACATACAAAACTTCACAATTTAAGATTTGTAATCTATACTGCCAGACAGCAAAGCATCACCACGTACAAAAATACCACAATTTAACTTTCAGTATTATGCGGTTTTAATTCAGTTACAAACGAACAAACTCTATGTAGAGTATTACAAATCACGCAAAGGAAATTGTTCCAAATGCTCCTGTGCTTCTCCAATGTGGGAAGCATAACTGAAAACACAGATGTTTCTTAAGCCGTAATGTTGAACCTTCACATCCCTGTAACACGACTGCACAGCAATTATGAACATGTGGTGTACCTCAGGTGGACCTACAGGATTCAATGTACTCTTCTCACGTATAAATGAACGTACCAGAATGAGGAAAGCAATAGTGCATAGTACATAGCTGTGACAATCAAACAACGGAAGTAACAAATGTCATAAAGTGATTTACTGTAGAAAAGAACATAATAGAATCCAGGAAATCAATTGCTGGACTCATACTAGTCATTACAGTGGAATTTATAAATATATCCACTTTATAATCCTAAGGAAACCACTGATCTCCTCTGTTTGACAGATGACAATTTCTTTGAGTTTAAAACCAAATCCTGCAAACTAATATATGCACAATTCTGCAAATTCCTGATGTTATTCACACACATAAAAATTGATAAGTGATTCATCCTAAACATACTTACAATACCAACTATACATACTGACATTTCTGGAGTCTGATCTATAATATCATTTGATGGATCAAGTTCTACCTTGTGTCCTACATGTCTTCACAAAGTAACCAGCAGAACTTACGTTGTTTCAAAGAACAACTTGATCATTTTCCTTATTCTGAGATTTTCACATACAAAACCTTCAACCACATCCTCAGCTGGTTACAGACAGCAAAACTACACTAAGGTCAGTAACAGCCAAGCTAATCTGAGCAATAACTGGGGCCCTGACAATGATGACAGAGCAGCTTCTATTTATGTTAAATTATTCCATATAATGGAACTGACACAAAGAAATTCTCTATCCACAAAAAAAAAAAAGGAAAAAATAATTAATTTTCTAACACATGTTAACTACAGTGTTTGTTGTATTAACTGTAATTATGATTTTTTTTTAAAAAGGCAGTTCTTAATTGAAAATAATCTAGATAGAGAAGAGAGAGATAGCTAGTGTTCCTATAGAATCCTAAACAGAGATACAGGCAAAATCGCAGCCACAGGGATAAGGTAAGCTAGTTTGTTACTCACAGGCTAATCTTTGTTGTGACTGTTCTGGAAGCATCCGAACTCTTCAGCTTCAAGCTGTCTAAATCAGAATTTGTCTGTTTCTCAGCTGACGTACACAGGTCTCCATTTTTAATCCCATCAGTACGCAAGAAAGCTCTTCCGTCTGAACCATTGCCGTGCTTTACTGCTTTGGTCTCATTTCTGCCTTCAGTAAACACCAAGGCAGCGTCTTCTGTCTTAGCAGCCAAAGATTTGGGAGACTCCAAGCCGTCTTCCCCAAAAGCCACAGGTATAGCTCCCTTTTCCACAGAAGTTCTTTTTGTCACTGGGTTAATCTCTGGTGATGCTAAAGGTTGCCTTTTTGAAGAGTAATCTTTTCCCTGACCCTTCAAACCAGTAGGGGAAATGGGGACAGAATCCGACTGATTCTTTTTGTATGATCTTCTCCTTGCTGGGGTTGCATTTGAGATCTGCTGCTTGCCTTTGTCAGCTTCAGTTTTAGATGCCCCTTTGTGAGCAGATCCAACTCTTAGATCCTGATTATTACTTGGGGAAGAGGAATTCCTTTCAGGAGTCTGCTGAGGAGTCTTCACTTTTCTTTCTGAGTTTATTATCTTGTCTGAAAACACCTCAGAAGGGACATCATCCTCAAAAACAGATTCTTCTCTTGAAGCAGTCTCAGCCTGGTTTCTTTCTCCATTTGGAATGTCACTAGATGACTGAGATTTTCTCCTTTTCCCGGATCTTTTATTAGCAGATTTTTTATCCATCGTGTCTGAGTCACTACAGTTTTCTTCGGATGTAACAGTCACAGGTTCATTAAGGAGTTCATCTGTTTTTCTTAGATAGATATCAACTGTTAACACTCTAGCAGAATGAGTGCGTTCATTCACTGCAGATTCCAACTCGTATGGCAAATCCTTTGGTTTTGCATGCCCAGGCTCCTCAGACACCCACGTGTTCACAAGCTGCTTGTGGCTTAAGATAGTTTTTTCTAAGTCTTCACTAGGCAACTTTCTCAAGCTTTTTATGAAATCTGGAGTTGTGGAATTATTTATATCTGTGATGGATTCTTTCTCCAGTTCCAGGGTTTCCACATTCAGGCTACTCTCAAAGAAAGAGTTTTTAATGGTTTCACTACTGCTGCTCCAGTCTGCTGACCACTCACTGTCAGAAGAGACTCCTCTGCTATTCCATTCTGAAATGGTATCACGATACAGCGGTCCTACTTCCCCACTGAAATTATATTCCTGTGTCTCACAAACAGCACTGATGTTTCTCACTTGGTTTTGTACTTGAGGAGCTTCGTGTCCTTCCTTTACGTGCCTACAATATATTGGCTGCGCTCTGGGGGGGGAAACTGACCTCTCCCCTTTCCGATGTGAAGCGTGTTCTAGTGAACTTTTGACATTTTTCCTTTTCCCTGTACCAAACAGATTTCCAAGTCTTTCCAAAACTGGTTTCTTTTTATTGTCTTCTCTGGAAGAATCTGGAAATTGTGAAGTGGACTACAAAAAACAAACAAACAAACATACATTTGGTTAATGTCGAAATTGTTTCTATAATACATTTGTTTGTATTAGCACCACCTATAAATTAAAAGGACACAGCGAAGGGAAACAAAACAGTGTATTGAACAACACAAGCTCTCAAAAAAGAACAAGAAAAACAAAATCCTCAAAGAACAGTATAAATCCCAAGATCCTTCTGTATGTTTTTGCCTGTTTGTTTACAAGTATGCTCATGTTGCCTTACAATATACCAACACCGTATGTCCCCAGTCTCAAACTTCTGCAGTTAGTTAACGTCACCCAAAATAATACAAGAAAGCATCCCGGCATCTGCGAGACTGGGAACAAACTGTTGGTCAAAACTTCCCTCACAAAATGCAAGAGTGGGGAGTTTAACTTTCCTCTCCACACTGGCTTGAGTTGCACCGGGAGAAAATAGCTTCAAAGGTGTAAGTTGTATTACAAGTCATACATTTCTCATTAATGAGGTTCAATAAATACTTGGGCTTGTTTTGGGCTAGAAAACCCAGAACTATACAGAGCCACTGCATCACTCAATGAGCATTACTGGGTCAAACGCTGCCGTGGATTACTCTTACCGAAGTTTTCCCTTACAACTTCTAATTAACATGGTAAACAGGAAACACGCAACAGCACTGCCGAGTATACATGCATATTTGCATTTTAATATATTAGCACTTTTCACATGCCGGTACGATGAATACTTGTTTTGAGATGTCCATTTCAAAACACCGCGAGTATTTCCTACTTCGGCGGACCTGACCTGCCGAGGGGAGCGGGTTCCCCGCGGCAGCACGGGGGCTGCTTCGGCGCGTTTTAAACATAGTTTATTCGCTGCACACGCCGCGACCGCCCGCCGGCGCCCGAGCGGCTCTCCCCGCGCCCCGCGGCGCTGCAGCACGCGCGCCCCCCGCGGCCGCCCCGGCCCTACCGCCGCCTCCTTCCCCGCGGGGAGCGCTACGGTATCACCCCGCCGCCCGCCGCCGCCCAGCCCCGCGCCGCCACGGCCCCCGCGTTACCGGGAGGGTGAAGCCCGCCGAGGCTGCCGCCGTCCTCCCCCGTCCCGGGACGGGATGAGCAGGAGGAAGGAGCCGCGGCGGACTTTACCCGCCCCCAGCCGCGCCGCATCCTCGCCCGGCTCCGCAGGTGCAGGCGCGGCAGCCTCGCCCCACGCCCCGCCACTCACCGCCCGACCCGGCGCGGCTCGGCGGCCCCTGCGCGGAGCTGTCCCGCACGCCGCTACCCCGGCGCCAGCTGTCTGGGCGCTCCGCCTCGGCCCGCCCCCGCACCGCGCCTCCTCCCGCCCCCAGCCGCCGCTCTACCTGGCCGGGCCACCTCCCTCGGCCGCGAAGGGAGGGGCGGTGGCCTCGTACCGGCCCTCAGCGAGGGCGAAGGCCGAGGGGCAGCGGAAAGTGCGGTAAAGCGGGCGCCCTCGGCCACGGGCGAGGCCTTCAAAGGGGCGGCGGAGCGCGAGTGGGCGCCGCATCCCGTACGTGCCCCAGCGGCCCGCGCCGCGGCGGGTTCCTTGTTACCGAAGGCAAAGCGCCGCCCCGGGCGAACCCGACGGACTTTGACGTCGAGGGAGAAGTACCGCGGGCTGAACGCAGGCGGCTCACGCCGCCGCGGCGGCTGGCTGCAGCGAGGGCTGCCCGGCGCGAACCCGCGCCCGGACCCGGGGAGGGCCAGCGCTCTCCCTCCGCCCCGGCGAGGGGACGGGGCGGCGCGGGCCAGGGCCTCGTACGCCTCCGCCCGCTACGAGGGGCTGCGGGCGTACCCGCTGCCACGGGTGCGGCCTCGCCGCCGCCCGCGAGGAGGGGTGTGGGGGGGGGGCGGCGGCGGCCCGGTCTACCCCCGATCCCGGCCGCGCGGAGGTGCCGAGCCCTAGCAAGGCGCCGGGAGTAGGCGTCGCTCCCCCCAGCCCCGCGGCAGTACCTGCCCGGGTAGGCATGCTGGGGCCGGCACCGCCTGGCGGCTGGGGCCCTTGTGGCAGACCTCGGTTCAAAGCCCTGCGGGGCGATGAACCCGCATTTTCCACCGCGGAGCGCGGGGGCCGGCGGGCGCGGCTGCCTGCGCCTGCCGCCTCGGCCTGTGCCTGCCGCGCCGCCCGCGGGCCGGCCCCCGGCTGCAGGGGCCCCAGGTGGCGCCCCCCGCCTGCCCGCGGCCGGGGCGGCGTGAGAATGACTCCGCGGCCTAATGGTGCCGGCGCTCTCCCCGGGCGCTCAATTAGTATTTAATGCTTAATGGATGCTAAACTAGTCCTCTTCTAATTAACGCTTAATTACTTATATGAAGTGGAACAGCTTCAACAGGAAGGACTACGCAGGTCTCACTTCGGCGCTTCTGACGGCCGTGTGCGGGGGCGGGAGAGGCACCAGGTCAACCCGCCTGCAGCTAGCCAGGAGGCCTGGCCTGCAGCATGTCTGGCCCTCTAGCTATTGAAGAAAATTAAGAGTTTTTTTAATCCTCTCGCTTCCTCCTCCGGTGAAAAAGTGTTAAGTTAGTTATTTTTCCTTCAACAACAGACTAAACTTGGCTTCCGTTCTAAAACTCCCCCAAACGCAAGCTGTGAAATGGCCTTGGCTTCAGGCAAGCCCCACAGAGCCTGCTTAATGCTGGTGAAACGGTGTGCAGCAGCGAGGCTTGCCCAAACACATGAAAAATACAGAAAACCTGAACTGGGGAATATGTAGAGTTAGCTTATACTGCAACCAAAAACCCATGGGACCCCATGTCTTTCCCTACCTTGCTGACCTGTGTTGCTTATACAATGATAAGCCACTGTACCACCAACGAAGCCTGGTGGTTGCACATATAATATTTCCCCAGCAGCTTTCAAGCAGGCAAGTCTGTGATCGTGACCTTAAGCTTAAGTTCTTGGGTTGTTGGGGTGTTTTTTTTTTAAAGATAGTGAAATAATCTGCAAATGAGAACATCTGATGTCTGTGTTTTCCCTCCCTTCTACTTCTTTCAACCAGTAGAACCAAAACACTCAATTAAATAAAAAGCAACATTGAGGGCTGTGTTGAGTTCTAACTGTCTGAGCTGTATAAGTGCTTTAGTGATAACAAAAACAACTATAAATTTCCCTATCAGATGTGACAACCATGAGTAATGCAGCCCAATTACTATCTAATTTCTTTATTCTGTGTATGTATTGCCAGTACTAACTAATTATAAGGAGATAGTAGAGGAGACAGTAATGAACACTGCTATCTAAAAAAAAGGCAAAAATATGAAATTTTTAGGAACACTTAAAGCAAGCCAATAAGGAATGAGTGGCACTAATTTTTCTGAAAATTCATAATAACTACAAATGCGAGGAGGTTGTCTATATTGTTAATATTAAAACCTGGTGAAACACCAAAGTAGGGGAAATTTAATTTCATTATGGTGTCAACCTGCATATTAATATTTGGATGTAAAATAGTCGTCAGTCCTCTAAATTAGTTAGGATTACATTATCAACCTGACAGTCATTATACACTTGCAGTCAAGCTTTGGGTTTGCAAGATTACTCTTGAAAAAATTAGTTATTTGAACTGTGGATCTGGATTTCTGTCTTCCCAGCAACTGATTTTCATAAAGTCCATGGGAACTTAATTATCTTTGAGACGTCTCCCCCTTTCAAACATAAACTGTCCAACAAGTTCAAAAGGTGTTGGATGGAAGAGAGGAGGGACAGCCAGCCAGTCCAGTCACATAAGCCTTGTTTCTTCAGGGAACAAGGATAAAGATTTTTTCTTGATCTTGAAATAGCTGCCCTATGTAAACTGTTTTGAAGTAATTTCTTCATACAAAGTACCTTAATTATATACAGCTCTTTTCAAAACACATAAAAGGCCAGGTACTTGCCCTGAAGAGCTTGTATTTTAACTCAGATAAATGTAGGTGAGCCAGTATTGCCACTGCAAGAGGGCACAGAGACTGAGCTTCTCAAGAGCCTTCAAAGTGGGGCCCAGCCTGACAGCACAGTACAGGAATGCTTGACTTCCAGAACAGAGCACTGAGATGTTTGATTTTCAGAAGGCATGAACTATCCTTACTCTGCGGATCAAGTTTCTTCAGTGTGTTTCTGCTCCAGCATTCCTACCCTTGAGATGTTAGCCATTTTAGAAATCCCTGATCAAAGGCATTGGCAACTGAAAAAAACCCCAGAGGACATGCCTATCCATTCCTTGGACAGCATGGAGGACATCCATTCAAGTACACTGCATGAATCTTTAAAGTGGTGTTCTAATCTGCAAGCAAAATGCCGCCTTCTTAACCAAGAAATGTAAATCCTGTTTGTATTTATATTCATACCTGTTTATGTTAGCATTAAAGTATTTCCTCTGTTTTTGGCTGGGTTTTTTTCTCATTAGCTAATGTAAGTTGCCACAGCCAAACCCCTAATTTAACAACGTAATTAAACGTGTCCTTTGCTGGTCTCCAGTGGAGAGAGAGCATAAGCTACTGTGATTTGTTGAATCAGAACTTCAGGCTGTGTCTCAAGGGATCAATTGGATGTTATTTTCTTAGATTAGTTCATCTGAGTCAGTTGAACATGACTGAAAACACTTCTTAAGAGCACACATTATAGAAAAAACTAGTATTTTTACTAGTCATTAGCAACTTTGTGGTAACTAATAGGTGGTAATATCTAGTGTGGACTGTAATTTAAACATTTACTTGCTAACATATGATCACCTTCGGAGGGGAAAAAAGCAAAAATATTTAGTCAAGATTAAGTCTGAGCTTGTGTCGTTCACTAGAAGGTCATGAATAACTGGATTTCAAGTAACATGTAAACCTCTGAGACCCTTCTGTCTTAGAACAATGTAGGACCCTTCTCTCTTAGAACAATGTAGGACCCTTCTAAGCTCATGCTGGAACGCCAGTAACTTTGGGTATCTTTAAACGACAGTATTATTAATTCTCACAACCATGAGAAACAGAAAGCCTCAGAGTTCTAGCAGTCACATGATATCCAAAAAAAGTGCATTAGCCAAAAACATTTAAATAAATAAACTACTACTCTTCAGGCTGTAGCATTCTGCAGCGACTGAGACTCAAATACCCAACGCTAGTAGTGCCAGGCTTTGTTAGGCTGAAAATTCATTTGGAGTATTGCTGGCACAATGTGCTGTAAAAACATTAGTGGGAAAACCAGAAGGAAGGATGTACAAATCAAAGCTAAGAGAGAAAAGTCTGAGAAGCACAAGACCTGCTCAAGTCCCTTTTTCAAGTCCTACAGAGAGAAGATTTCATACCGCGGTCCTACAGGTGAGTGCCCTAACTACTGGCAGAGAGAGAGAGAAGGAATTTTAAACTGAAATAAAGGCTTGCTGCTTTTGCTTGCGTTCTTATTTAAAAAGCGTGGGGGAAATACTATACTTTACAAAACGTTTGACCTGAAACATTTTTTTTGTGTGTGTGTGTGATTCACTGAAGGGAAAAAAGCAGTTATATTTCAATTTAACCTAAACTATTTTCAAACTTAACCAGTTGCCTTGCCATCAGCCAACTAGATCTGAATTACTTCAATTCACTGTAATAATTTTTTCTTGTTTATGCTGACCCTTCACAAAGCCACAAAAGAGGAGTTACTATTATGAAAAGTATAACTTACGTTACTTTAACCCACACAGTCTTCTTCCAAATACCAAGAGTCTGGCATACGTGCATTAAATTCTTTTGGCATTTCTTTCAAACGTATCAGATTTCAGGTTGACAGTGGCACAGAAAGAAATACACTTTAAATTTAACAAGTCCACTCTGGCACGGAGTTTACTCCCTGCCCCGTCTAGCTATTCGCCTGTTACACTTACAGAGGACATAAACAGCAATAGCCGGATTTAAAACAATTTCAGCTTTACCTGAGCTCTGCATACAGGGAATGTAGTTATCTAGATTGGGGAACTTACCTGAATAACCAAGCAGCTATAAATGTGAGACTGTTGAGCAGACTGAAGTGAAACAAATAAATCTTCTTAATAGTAATATTTTTTCCACAAACTGTTTATATTTTCTATTTTCTACTAAGTCCAGATATTTTAGCAAAGCAGTTCATGTCTTCAAGAGAACAAGACCTATCTGTTTCCAATGTACTTTTTCACTGTTAAACTGAATTTTTAGTTCAAATGTGAACTGAAAATTGACCATTTTGCAACAGCATATAGACTAACGAGAATACTGAGCCTGCATGTTTAACTGATTTTTCTTAAAGGAAATAATCAGTTCAAGAAGCATAGATGTAAGTATAAATCCCACAGTATTTCTTCAGTGCCAAACAGCGATTTAGATATTGGAAGTATATAAAAAAAAAACCAAACAGCAAAACTGAAAGAAGCGAATAATGCAAAGGCAAATAAATAGAAATCTTTCAAAAAAGCTCAGGAAAGACAAAGAAGCATAAATAAAAGTCGAACAGATCCTTACATGAGTATTTAGGAAAGGAGGTTGATAAAAAAGAACAGGCATGTCAGAAAAGGCATGCCTGCTCCCATCTCCTCTTCCCCAGAGCTAGTTATTTCCATATACTAAAATCTTTACCCCCTCCCCTTCTGTCAACAGTAGCATCTGTCAGTTAAAGAGACACTCTATAAAACTAATGGAGATCAGTTGATTTTATGATTTTAAAAATTAAATGTGTATGAACCCAAAGATCTCTGGTGGGTTTCAAGAGGGAAAAAAAAGAGAGTGCTGTTTGCCTTACCATGATGATGATAATTCTTTTTGCTGTTTACAGAAGAATATACAAACTATGGTGTGTGAGATGCAGTCCTGTGTGTCATTAACCAAACCCTTTTTCTTAGCAGTCCTCCCACGCTTTAACCCCTTCTTTCTTCTGGAGGCACGCAGTTAAAAACAAGCAAAAAAAGGAAGCAGTATCTGACTTGAGCCTTTCCAACTGATAAAGTCATTTGGCAGACAAATTATAACTATGAAAGGGACTCAATTAGAGGATAGGAGAAAGAGCTGCAGAAGGGTGGCAGCAACTCCTTCAGTAAGCACCTCTACAGAAGCAGAGAACCTGTTGCAAGTAACTATGAAGTTAGTGTTGGGCAAATGCCTTGAGTGCATTAATTAACATGCAATACTAGAACGCAGATATGCAACAGCAGGAAAAAAATATACCACACACGTTGGTTCTCACAAACTTGATTACTGTTTTCTGATCCACATTTAAGATGGCTAAAGAAAAACAGTCACTTGTGCCTTTATTCAGTAAGAGGATGATTTATACAGCCATCCTTGGTTCTTTGCCTTCCTGAGTCGGTATATTAAATCTGTGTTTTTCTAGTGACTCGTGGTAAAATGACACTAGAAAGGGACTTGAAAAGGCAGAAAAGAAGCAGCACCAAAGGTAGGAGCAGGTATTATTCAATACTGAAGAACTGAAAGAATATTTAAACTCTCCTGAACTTGGAAGACTTCCAGAAATAAAGTTAATATGCAAAAAATAGCATTAACATAAGTCATTGTACTTAACTCTTTGTGTTTCAATATAAGAAAAAGTGAGAAAGTTTGATAGGAGTTAGCCTCACATCTCTGCGTTTAGGATTTCAAGTCTTGCTGTTGGATCAGAGCTGTGTCATTAGATAATCTACTCAGTGCAAAGATCCAGCAAGACATCACCTCTTTTCAAGTAAAGGGTGAAAATAAACATGCATTTGCTGTGATGTCTTCTAAGAGACAGGAACTTGAAAGTACTTTTTCTCTTGAGCAATAGAGGATAAGTGACAAAAGCATTCTGGATGAGAAGAGAGGGGCTTCAAGTCTTTTAGGTCTCCCAAACCAGAAGCCACAACTATTAAATGTAACGTCTTTCCTTTTTTCAATTCTGAATGCAATTCAGAATGATAAAGAATCTGTTACATAAGTGGTTTTACATTTACTAGGTCTCCTTCTAGGTTGGTAGGTCCCTCTTCTATTTTGTAGGAGTGTAGAGTGTCCTGTCACTAACTCTTAAGTGGTGCATATTGGTAAGTATAGATTTAACATAAGTTGTCTAATTTAGATCTATAGCTCACTGTAACACTTCCCAGTTCCTTTTAGATTAAGTACTTATGTATAAGTACTGGAGATAGGAAAGAGTATTCTTTTGCTGCACATCTGAGCATGTCTGTAGGACAGATTAAGCTATAAACCTCTGGAAATCAGCTTGTTCTTAGGCACCATCAGTCTTGATCTCTTCCCCTTGCTTTCACACAAAACTGGTGGTGTCAATAGGAGCTCCACAGCCTTGAAAGTATATGACATTTGAAAACAACTTGCAGCATTTCAGGGCACATGCAAGAGTTTCATAAAAGCATCAGCAAATTCCCAGAGCAACCCAAAATCAGGTACTATGACAAAGACAGATGGTTTTCACCAATACTACTGAACTTACAGTCAAACAAAAACTGCTGGTTAGGTAGCCAAAAATGCACAAGTGACAACTCATTGTTTTCCATTCTGTATTGTTCTCATCTAAGAAAACGCATTTTAAGTAGCAATCTGAATTTATTTCTTTGCTAAGCACTTAGACACAGTAACACTGATATATATTCCCAGAAAAGAAATTACACACACTGAAAACACTTATGAAAGCAGACTGTAGAAACTGTATTAAAACCGTCAAACTCATTGTAACCCTTGGATCTCATTCCAGATACTCTAATCTGTCTCCTCAAGACTGTTTATATGTTTTTACATTAAATGATTATAGGACAAAAAGGAAATAATCCTAAGGAGCCACAAACATTACTAGCCTTTGCAAACATGGTACTGATGTGGCTACTCTGTGCTGTCTAACTGAGCTGGCTCCTGGGCTACCTTGGGCATCTCTAAATGATTCTACATGTGGCTCAAAAGCAAGGCAGGATTTCTAATACACTCCTGTGTCCAGTCTTCCCTGTTAGCTAGCTCTAAGTGCTTAGCTGACAAAGGATATAGATCGCCTCACTCTCTTCTTGCACTAGGTAGGAAACCTAGGTCCTTACCTGCAGTTTTAATTCAGTCTAGGGAAAATATGCCTAGGAGTTAAACTAACTGGAGTACTTGGTTTAGTCCTCCAGTGGCTCTAGCTCTAGATACCTAGAAGTAACTGATTATGTCATTTGAAATTCAGAAAACTGGGGTTCTTTTCATTGGGTAAAGTAGATAGTCTGATATGATAAATGGAAAACTAAAAGCCTTTTGCTAAAACTTTAACTAAAAGCCTTGAACATGCAGACTTTCTCCAGGTCAGGCACAGTAGAAGACTGCCTGTCACAGGCATACAGGGCAAAAGGCAGAAAGCCATCCTTCTGAGCATTGTGCTGTTAATGTGAGGCTGCAAAACTGCAAAAGAATAAAGACAAGGCGCAAATTGGACTGCTAATCTGACCAAAGCCAAAATGCATAAACAACAAAGTGAACTGCATGTTTGACACGGTTGCTTTGGGAAGTTGATGTGATGGTCCTGAAACAGGAAAAAATTACTATATGTTTACGACTCTGAAAACCATTTAGTAGATGAAAAATTGTAATATTTAATCAAAGCGTATTTAAATATGAAATTAATGGAATCTCTCTTCTCCATGGAAGTTCTCATTAAATAGATAAAAATAGTGCAATGTAAATTCTATGACACATTATGCCAGGGTACCATCTGGTACCTTTAAACAAACAGAACCTTTCAACTGAAATGTGTCTCAAGTCACCCCCAGTATGAAGGCACCCAACATAGCACCTGCTTTGGAAAATTTGGGCTTGATAGTCTATGTGCTTCAAAGAGACCTTCTGTAAAATGTATAAAGTGTTTATACCCCTTGATAACTTCTTTGATGTAAAGATTTTTCATCATGTACAGATGAAAAGTATGGAACTATTATTACTAAAATACCTTATCCTGATTTTATAAAAATGGCTGGACATCTCGATTTTACATTTGAATTACCATGTTATAACTTAGCATTTATTCTAAATAACAGTGTTCACCTAAGGCTCCCAGAATTCCCTCAAACTAATTATTACAATAATTATTACAGAGAATTGCCTTATTATTAATTAGAATAAACTTTATAAAACCAGTACAGAGAAGATAGGAATGACTCAAGACCCACTAGTTCCCTGCAGTACAGCGGGCAAAAATTAAATCAAGTGGAACAGTCCTGCAAACTCTTTGCTCTTAATCCCACGATTACATCAGTGTCATCTAATACCATTAAGCAAGAGAAACTTCTAAGAGAAAATGTTTTAATGAAATGCATTTACATTCTTAGGTGTGTTTATTTTAGGCTCTGAACAGAACTAATTAGTATATAAAACATTAAAATAAACAATAGTGTCTGTCCAGAAAAGATATATGATTACTTCTGAATAAAAAGGGAGATGTGTGTTTTCCTGCTGTTACAGGTATATTATTACAGACATGTTGCATTATCCTACTGGGCACCCAGACTACTAAATATTAGCCACTAAAGAGATATAACTACAACAGCATTTGAATCTCACTACTATTACTAGTGGATAATTGGCTGAAAGTTCAGATTCTTACCTGGTATTCTTAAAAACAAATTCGGATCTTACCTCTAAAAATATATTTTGTTGATTAACAATGATGCAACAGGGAACTGGGTCAAACTGGATGAAACTCTACTGTTCAGAGATACCAGTATTTCCAGGAAATGTCAAGAAATACACAGTATTATTGATTCTGCACTTGCATTTCTAAGACATTAGTTTGGTCATAGGCCAATCCAACATACTCTAGGATTGGCTTTGGTGTCTGTGGCTTAGAATAAGAGACATTACAAAAGTACTTTTAAAACTAACCCTTAAAAGCATCATGATTAAATACAGTTTTAACTACAATAGTTCTAGTGTTGGGCTCAAACTATTTTAGATCCTTTCTAAATAAAATATGCCAAAACTACTCCATTAGCAACTCTTGGGGACCACTTTGCATAAGTTTATTATTCGTCATTGCTTGAGAATATAGGAGGGAGCTGGCTGTCTACCATTAAAATGTGGTAGATGACAAGTGCTTCCTGTACATAGAAGGCAGGTATGTGTTTTCTCCTGTTCCTACTCTACCACTTCCCTCCCACATCTTGGCACCTGGTGGGAAGGAGGTGGGAAGACAAACCTCTCCTACTCGGCATCTTTTTCCTCTAGCTACCTATCTTTTTTGTCTGCAAGTGTCTCTGTCTTTTGTTTCTGCTGCAGCTTTTCAGCTTTCCCAGTCAGCCGTGTGATGAACCTGACAAGTCTCTTCAGTTTCCCAGCTGCGCACAAGGCCCTGAACAGCAGCCAGCAACAAGCAGGGTGAGCTTCTGTTTCACTGGGTGGCCACTTAGAAGAAAACCCTCACAAACATTCTTTTTCATGTTTGGAAAGTGGTTTTCTTTTTCAGGTCCAAGAGTCAGCAATTTATCTGATAAAAATTAAGTCTCACATGCCAAAGAAAAAACATACCCTCAGCATTCCCAGAAGCAAAACAATCATAACTCCCTGGAGAAGAGGGAAGGGGAATATCCAGCACTACCACTTCTAAAATCACATTTCTCTGGATGAAATACAAAAAAGTAAACAGATCTCAATGTTCTTTTTATCTAAATTCTTGTTGCTAAACATTATGGTGTAGTTTGTTCACATTTTTTCAGGCTTTTCAAAAGCTACACTTCTCAATCCCTATTTTCCTCCTAGACAATTACAATTACTCTCTTTTTTAGAAATATGCCCTAGAAATCAAACTGGTAAAAGGGGAAAAAAAAAAAGGGGGGGGGGGCAAGAATTGGGGATCTGTAAAGATGGGAGAGGAGGCTGTATTTTTATTTGCATGTCATAAGGTTTCGTTTAGGGGAAATTACAGAGTCAAGTTCCATTATAAAGAAAGCAATGTTTGTAGAACAAAACACTATATTATATTTAAATCTTTAGAATTTAATTATCTAAACAACTTAGATATTGTTTGCATCCACAACAAACTCAAAACTTGTCTGTTGAAATGCTACCCACTGTGATTTTGAAAATTACAGAACAATGCTAGTCTGTAGGAATGGTAGATTTCTTTTAGAATGTCTAAATCTTACTCAAACAGTAGTTTAGGCAATTCTTCATTAAAGTGAGCCACGCTTTGCTTGTGCAGATCTTGAGCCACGGCAGATCGAGTGCTTGTTTTAAAGGGATAGGTGAAGGAGCATTCCAGCTTATTCACTGTAATTGAGTTCTCAAGAGAATAAAACCAGAAGGATGAAGCTTTTCATGACTATTCTTTGTGAACCCATTATTATACTGCAGCTGGAACTACAGAGCGATAGACTATATATAGATATATATAGATATATATATACATGCATTCCTAATTGTCATATGCATTACATAGCATATAAAGTGGCAAAAGTCTGGTCAGGAGGAATGAACTATTACTAAAAGCTTTGTGTCGTAACCTTCTCAGATCTGAGGGTGCACAGGTGTACTGTGCATATGCTGAGCCACCTGGTCACATAGCATGGCAAAATGGAAATGGAGTCACACCCAAGGAGAGAGTACAGCCAGCTGCCAAGGTCCTGAAAACCATTCCAACACATTGCACAAGCGTGGAAGTGGTACAAAAAAAAAGCGTGATGCAAAACAGGCTATAGCATTCTGCCGTGCAGATCACTGCGCAGTAGCCTAGCGTGGAGGCCAGAAACAAAGCCCTGATGATTCAAAGAGCAACTTCACAGGAGTGTACTCACCAAGGGAAAGAGAAGGGAGGAGTATGCCCTTTGGGAAGAAGGCAGTAAAGCGCCTGGTGTCATCCTCAGTGAGGTATATAGTAGCATGAGCAACACCAGTGAAATGTTGAAATGCTATGTAGCTATGTGTTTGGCATGATGATACACAGAGGTGGGGCAGATAAAGGATGGCCACTGATAACACTGGACAGCCTGGTGCACACTCCCATGTCACCATTACCAGACCCATTATGTACTGTCCATGCTTGACCATTGACAACAGAACTCTGTCCTGGTTTCAGCTGGGATAGAGTTGATTTTCTCCTTACTAGCTGGGGCAGTGCTCTGCTTTGGCTCTGACGTGAGAACAATGGTGACAGCACACCGATGGGTTTGGTTGCTGCTGGGTGATGTTTATACTAAGTCCAGGACTTTTCAGTTTCTCAGGCCCTACCAGCAAGGGGGCTGGAGGGGCACAAGAAATTGGGAGGGGACACAGCCAGGACAGCTGACCCAAACTAGCCAAAGGGATATTCCATACCAATGAATGTCATACTCAGTATGTAAACTGGGGGGAGGTGGCTGGGGCCTGCCGATCGATGCTCAGGGACTGGCTGGGCATCGGTCAGCAGGTGGTGCACAACTGAATTGTGCATCACTTGGGTTTTTTCCCCTTCCCTTTGGATTTTATTCCTTTCCCCTTCTCTCTCCTTTTCATTACAATTGTTGTTGTTATTATATTTCCATTATTAAACTGTTCTTATCTCAAACCTCAAGTTTTACCTCTTTCCCAGTTCTCCTCCCCACCCTGGGAAGCGGGGTGGTGGTGGGGGGTGGCAGGGTGGTAGGGTTGTGGTATGTGCCTGTGTGTGTAGGAGGGGAGTGAGTGGCTGACTGTGTGGTACTTAGCTGCCAGCTGGGGTTAACCCGTAACAACCTCCTTAATACTTTGCAATGCATCAATGGTTCATGGCCTTCCTTGGGCAATGCCACACAGACTATGTGACTATCCACATTATCTCACTCATGCAAAGCGCAGTATTGTGCCAGTTTGATAGATCTTTTATTTTGTCACTGCTTGGGAGACACTAGATTATTTGGTAGCCCAGCTCTGAAGACCTCAGCACTATCACATTCCTGCACCATTGCTCACATGGCTGTATTTTAAGTCATCACTAACCCTCTTAAAGAGAAACACATTTTCACCTACTGCATCCTTGAAATTTGTTCACAGTATTACATGAAGCATGCAATAATTAAGATTAAATTAAATTCCAAACATAGCTCAACATGAAGACTATGCGGAAGGCAAGCCCAGTGTAAAGTTGGACGTGGCCTTTTTATAATACTCCTGCATCAAGGCGAATGTGTTGAACTGCTTGGAAGAAGAGTCCTCCAAGTGACATCTGTCTTAAGTTGCCAGCCAAGAGTAAATAAATGTAAGCTGTCTGACACGTTACAGTTTGGCTGGTTTTTTTAAACTGCCTGTAAAAACCCCCAACAATCTCCTCAGTAAACTTTGTGAGTACTTGAAAGATGTCTACCAGAATAAGAATTTACTGGTATTCCTACATTGCCTTCAAATTTATTTTATATTCTAAAGGGGTGGAGGGAACCTTCTTCACTCAGTACATCTATTGTGATCTTGAATGCCAGTGTTAAGACTACAAGACAGATTCCTCTTGCACCAATATTCCAGGAGCTATATTCTTCCCATGAACATGCGAAGTAACTCCATGACATGTTCCCTCCTGCCTTTTGCACTTCTCTAAGGCCCATGTTAGCTGTCAGCTGTAGTCCTGTACGTCTGCAATCAACCACAGCTTAAATGCTCTTGTGCTCAACTCCTCACCAAAAAGCAGCAGAAATACAAGACAGATGTCTTCAGGGTCTCTCTGAACCAGCCAAAAGAACTGGACATAATCTAGCTATTATTTATAGGAAATAGGAGAGTTGGTGTCTTCAGTCAGGTTGGAAATAGCAAAATGAAAACCTTTCTAAGTTAATAGTGAATTGAATTTGTGGTTTAAATGGGGATAAGAGGAATAATGAGCTGGGAATATGGAAAAAAGCGGACTGACAAGGAAACTGCAATGATGCCATCAGTCTAGTCAGCATAATGGTATTTTAGTAAGCAGAGAAGTAATTCTGTTGAGCAATACTCAGAGAGGTTCTGTCATGGATAGCTGAGAACCTCTCCTGTGCTGTAATTAGCCATAAATTTCCAGACTTTTTGGACGATAAAAGGAAGAGCAAGTCTTAGTGAGCTGTGTTAAAAAGCCAAATCATAACAAGATAGTTTTATAGTGGACCTCATGTCTGAGCTTTTTGACATTGGGACTTCTCAGAATTTTGGTTTCTGCCTACACAGTAAGTACAACTGTGCATGTATAGCTGCTGGATTCTTCTGTCTTCATTATTAACAAATGCAGTTGAATTGAGGGTACCTGGCATTTCCTTCTATGAAAGAATCAGTTTTGTATCCAGAGCATCTCTGCTGCAATGCTATGAATGCTTGCTGTGTCCTGGGAAATCTGGGCATAATAATGCTTAACCAAAGGTACATATCCTTATAGATACTCTTAACGCAGGAATTCTTAATTGTGCTGTGTGCCTCAGACAGATCAGCCATGTTAATTCTATTACATAATATTCTATTACAAATGACCTACTCTTCTGGGGATGCAATTACAGAATCGTCATTCTTCAACCAGAGACATAAAATATACCAGACTTACAGCAAAATCCTCAAAAAGCATAAACCTTACACTAGGTAAAAAGCACTTAAATGACAGAAACAGCTTATTCTGTCTTCTGAGCACTTACATTTTTGGGTTTGCTTTCTTTCCTATCTTCTGTGAATTTAATCTGTAAACTAAACAATTAGTTCTTCATGCTTTGGTGTTTTGGCTTGCTTTGGGGTTTTTTTGCTTGCTTTAGTTCAATCTTTTTGATCTCTCCTCTCTGGTATCCCTCCTGACCCCTCTCTCTCCTCCTATCAAGGCCTTAACAAAAAACAGATACAGATAAAGCAATGGACATGCAATTATCATATCCCAAAAGCAAAAGTCCTTGATGTACACAAGTTCATATTACCTTTATCTTTTTCTTTAAAGCAAACATGGTATCTTAAGTTCTGCCAGCCCAATGGTGACCTACAATTACAGATGGCTGTCCCACTGTCCTGATTCAGCATTCCTACAGGTAAAACAGTACCCATGCACTACTAAAAGTAAATTGCTTCTGTATGGGCTCTGCTACTTCTGTAGTTTTTAGTGTCAATATTCACAAATATTTATATTAAAAGATGGCACCATAAGTTATTAAAACTGAAAGAATTACAAAAACATAGTTCAGTCCACTGTTATTTAGTGCTGTTGTTTAGGAAGAGCTGGCCTACATGTGGGTTTTTCCTAGCAGGTGGTATTGCACAAAGACAATCTGTGTGTGCTGGTGCCAGCTTTGCTTTGTTTCCATGATTCTGAGCACTCCTTTCTGTCAAATATACTTATGGTAGTCAACATTGCCTTTACGTCTCTGTAGATAGTAATCTTAAATATTTTCTCAATGGAAAATGCTTTGATAGAACCTATCTTCAAGTTACACCCCCTGTACTTTGTGGGTTTTAGCATTTTGCCTTATCATTTCAGGTTACTGCTTTACGACACTAATCACCAAATACTGGGGACAAGTAATTTAAGATACAATGGCTTCTCAGAGCACAAGCATTTGTGGGAGACATCACTATGACTTAAACGGTCAGCATTTAAATTCTGTCCCAGTTCTGTGTCTTCTGGCTTCCATAATGATCCAGTCCTATTTAAATTCTGTTTGCTTCTTATTGGTTGTGGTGTTGCTGTGTTTTTATGAATTCCATATTTATCAACTAAGTAATTCTGAAAGAATATTTCAGTATTAATCATCTCAAACTATTGCAAAACATAGCATGACTCAGAGATAAACATCCTATAAAAACTCTGAAATTTTAAAGGACGGAGCAAATTAAATATTTACTAAGTGTATAAATCCTTTGTCAACCATATGAGAAATGCTGGCATGGCCAGGACGAAATGAGGCACTCTTTGTCCCTTCCCACATCTCTGCACCCTACTCAACTTGTTTGGTTTGAAAATTTGATTACTTTCCTACCCACCCCCCTCAAATTTCAAAGTAGAGACCTCACTGTTCTTCTACTAACATAATTTCTTGCCCAAATTACAGCATGGTTACAGCCCAAGAATAGGAACAAATTGCATAGATAGGATAAAAGGAAAAAAAAACCACCTCAGACTATTACAGTGTTCTTATGTTTTCCTAGACATTTTAAACCATTATAAGGAATTACTGTGCTGGCCAGCACACTAATATCCTATTAAAATCCATATTAAAAGCCATACAGACCATGAATAATGTAGCTATTCTCAGTGTTGTCAAAGAGCTCTCATGTGATCCATGCTTCATCACGTTTGATCTTTTTCCATTCTCTTCAATTCATACACATACATCAGGACAGCAATCCCAAATCCACAGCTTATGGATAACACCCCCCCAGACTCTCTTCACTTCATACAGACACTTGAATATATACCCATACGTACATATCTGTATACATGTAGATATATAAATGTAAATAGAATTCCTGTATATATTCTAGCCTATAAAAATTTCCATTGCTCTATTTTTTGATTGATCTAAATGGAAGAAGTGTTTTTTATCCAGAATTCCCATAAATTAGTGCACTAGAGGCACACAGCACGTAGCTGACTCTCACAAGCCGACCTGGCTATTCAAAGAGGTTAAAAGTCATGCTTTAAAATTTAAAACATGGGAAGCTACTTGCTTCTCTGCAGGAATGACAGTGGGGAGGAACGTGATTAAAAAGCAGCTCTGCCAGAGTGAGCACAAACATGACTAATCGAAAGGGAAGCAGTGAGTGCCAGTTTTTTGCGGGGATTAATCAAGGGACTTTGAGTCTATCTAGTAACAAGGGGGAATTCCTAGTAGAAAAAAGAAGAAAGAAAAGAAAGAAAAAAGGAAAGGAGAATGACTCAACTTGTTAAGCCCGGGAGGGAGGTAGAAAGCATGACCATTATTTCTGGGAAACAGGTTACACTCGTGGGAGGAGGGTGACTGGAAGCACTGCACAGCAGCAATGAACCGCCCGTGCTGAACACACACTGTCAGGGGCGCCCACAGCCCAGCTCGAGTGACCCCTGCTATACTTCTCACATAAGGAATGACAGTAAATTTGCCAGGTAAAGAACACTATAGTTATACTGAGGAAGAGGGAGAAAAAACCAAACCAACAGGTCAAAGTGCATTATTTTATACAAAAGTTGAGGATAAGTGTAGCTAAGCAGATAGGAACTCTGGCAAGAACCCGGATGACCAGCACAGCACTGTGCAGGATTCCTCCCACCACCACCCCCTTTTTTTTTTCTTCCAGGTAATACAATAAAACTTTGTACAGCTGCCACATTTAATTAGCTGGAAAGCTATAACCTATTCCAAACACTTGAGGACCTATCCAGATTTTAAAAGCAAACACAACAAAACCAAGAACGAGGCCCCCCACTCTGCCCCACCTAGGCCCCTCTGAGGTGGCTGCCTTGCTAACCTGCCCTCCACCTCCAAAGAAAAAACTCCAACCGCGTCAGATAATTTCCCCCTCTCACCCTTTCCCCCTTCAGTCTTTGCACAAGGCAGGTTAGTGCTCTCCTGAAACCGATTTTTTGCCTTCTCCTTTGAGAAAACCCACACCAGCGAATACTCTCGCCCCCTGCGTGACTCATTTCGTAGGGCTTTGGCTACAAGGTTTTGTTTAGCTTTCTGATTCCAAGCTGGAGATGGGTGCCTCCTCTTCTTTCAGTCTGAAGTTTTGGGAGGAGAACGGTTAACCACTGAAAGGCCTTATCTATTAAAAATTGTGGTGAACCTTAAGGCAAAGACTTGTCCTCCTTAGGGCAGGCTCACTGCACCTACCCACAAACTTGTAATTTTGTTGTCTGTTACTTTGGAAAGTGGCTGGCCCGCTTTCTCGCTTACTAGGTATTGGAAGTTTATCAAATGAGAGTATAAAATGCTTTGTTTCTACCATTTAAACATCACTGTGGGAGGTGATTTTGTAACGCCATGGGATCCCAAATAGACTTTAGGTTTTGTTATTACTTGAGAAAATAAAGCATTGTAAGGAGAAGCAGTACAAGAACCTGGGCTGGATGTCTTGCTAACATTTCTCCGAGTAAGGCAGAAATGAAGTTAAAGAAGCAGACAAGGAATTGTAAGCTGAAAACATCCTAGACCTTGATAAGCTATCATCTTGAAATTTGGGTTAAAAGAGCAGAGGGAATTAGGGATCTGAATATCTGCTGTCTCAGGAATACGGCAAAGGCAGTGATAGAATAAACTCATTTAATCCAGTAATTTGACACAGAATCAAAATGGGCTTCTACAGCCACACCTGGGTGTTAGAAGTACTCCACCCAGTTTCCCTAGTTAAATATTCATGTCACAGAACTCAATCTTTGTGTGAAAGGTAGTGGCTGTGTTAGGTAGCAAGTAGGTGTGAGAATTCTTATCTAGATGGAGAATCCTGAGAAACCTTTAGACAGTTACCGGGTTATAGGTCTGAAAATATGACTAATCAACACCTGAATATAAGAAGAGAGACAGCATTACAGCACATAGATAGGACTTAGGGAAAAACTGTTTAGACCTAAGTATTGCACATGGGATTTTGAAGTCTACATTTTTTGTGATCATTACTCCTAGAGCACAGGAAATGTATAAATAATGAAAGATTAAGAACTCTTTTCATTCACTCATTTTACTATCAGCAGAAGCCAATCTAATTTGCAATTGTTCTCTGCAGGAATAAATGCCTTTCAGCTTAACTATATGGAAAGCTATCAGCTATTGGTCTTTAACTATGTAATTTAAGGTCATTTGAGTTTGCCATATTGCAGGTAGGACTGCTTCTCAGTTGGTATTACAATTTTGTCTCTATGGAAGCTGTATGACTCAAAATATACATTTATTTGTGAGCTGGTCCTCAAATGGAATTATTATTTATTTGAAAAGAACGGAATGCAGTTTTTTTCTTCGTTCATAGTGAGAATACTGGCCACATTGTTTTATTAATTAAACAGTCTTAGAGATATATAAAAAAGTCATAAAATTATGGCCACAGCTATCTACTTAATGTAGTATGGATTATATGACAGCTCAAATAATCTTCAGTGTGGATCTGCACAGACATTCTAAATATGAACAGGAATCTAATCAAGCTATTTTGCCTTCGTTTGCAAACAAACTCAGACATCAAATACTACTCCTGTTTAGCTCCACTGAGCAAAACTGGATTGTGCAAATATAACCAGGGATGCAATGCATTATTTGGGAAAGAGAAAAGGCAAAGGAATAAGCTGAGTTTTAGAAATCTAGAAATAGAGTATTTGCAGAACTGAATTATTTCTGGGTGTTTTTTAGTGTTTAATAGTGTGTTACCAAACTTCTACTTGCCAAAATACGAGAAGAGAAAGTGCTAACTTTCATTTTCATTAAAAAACTGTTTTTCATGTTAAACTGTACAGCACTAGAAGAGTCAAACAAATGAAATGTATATTTACATTTGTACAATTTATTAATTTCTCATAGAACTAGTTACCTCCAGTGATTTAATAAACATATGCTAAGTATATATTTGATAAGAGCACTTTAAAATCTCTCTTTCATTGTTATATAGCTGATATTTTCAGTTGTTCAAATCAGAAGCTTTCAATAAAACAAAGTGATAAATCCCAGATGGCCTTGCAAAGGGAAAAAAATGTGGAAATCTTTGTACAGAACTAGAAGTACATCTGAATCAGCATCAGAGGTTATTTGATGAGAAAACTATATTGACATAGAAGGATGTTGCTTTTTCCCTCAAACAGTGATGTAGTGAGAGGAAATGTTTTTGCCTTATAATTTGGGCCATATAACATTTACTCACTGAGCAACACTATCAAACAAGTGATATTAAACTTCTTTTTAATTTCCTGCTGGTTTACCACCAAACAAAAAGAGAGAGAAATAAGGTTTCACTTTATATCAAGAACAGTTTCTATGAAGTACAGGAATAGGTAAAATGAAGATTTGTTGAACAATCCTGGAAGAAGATGAAAGGAGAAGAACAGGGTATGTTATGATAAAAGTTTATTATACACTAGTTAACTGGGTGGAAAGAATGGAGCAAAGACTGGTTTTTGATCAAGCAAGGGAAACATCCAAAAGGACAAAACCTGACGGCTTTAATTACTCCTTGAAATTAATTATTTAATTTTTTTTCCCTGTTGGAAAAGAAATACAAGACAGAGACAGTCCAACAAGTTCTTGGAATATGCTGGGGACAGCTTTTTCTTCAGAAGGTGAAGAAAACCATTAAGGGAGTGGCTATTTTAGATCTTCTGCTGACTAGTAGGCATGAGCTGGCTGAGAGTGGAAGGGAATTTAGGTGAAAGTGAACTCCACCATTTAATGACCACTACTACAAAAAGAAAAGAGAAAGCAGCAAAATAAAATTACTTTTGTTTTCCCCAAAAATGTTAACAAGCTCCAGAGACTGATAAGCAAGGTTTCTTAGGAGGACTGCTTAATTAACAAAAGAATGCAGGAGAGCTTGTCTTAGTCATTGTTGGAGTCAGCTCTTAATTATCCATGGTAAAGGGAATAACCTGAATTAGGCAAAAACAGAGGATAATACAAATTAAGACTGTGCAAATTAGCCTGCAAGACTTTACTTAGTACATTCACCTTTGAAAGGCTTATGAACAGATTTCCATAGAGAGAACAGGAATGGAGTGGAGCCTGGTGCAAACAGCTTATGTTCTGTCACGCACCATTTTCTACTGCTCTCTCACAAAAAATGCTGAGGGAAGGCTTCGTTAAATCCCAATCCTCATAAGCCATCTGTCATCAGCAGGTGAACCTGTATTATTACACACATTAGCAGATTATCCCAATACAGAAGAAACCGCTGAATTCACACACACCACACGATTTCCTTGATTTTTATGATTTATCTAACAATCAGATCTTTGCGCTATACATCAGAATATAAAATGATATGGCCTGCTCTGATATTCTTGTAGATGCTTCATTTAAAGGTTTTTAAATGTTCTTAGTACAAATGGATTGGTTCCAGGTTAGAGGAATGACACCCCAACAGTTTAACTTACTGTAAGTATGAACAATTTATTCCAAAAGAACAAGATGCCAACTCAGAGCTCACTAAGTAACAGCTGAATTCTGCCATTCTTAAATTTCTACTGAAAAAGTCAAACATCTACTTGCTTTTCTAAGAGAAGTCCTTGCAAGGAGTTAATACAAAAGTCCATCCAAGACAGCAGTAGGGTGAACTGTAACTTTTTCTGTTGGAAAGCCAATTCCCCAGCTAGCTCTACTGCAACAGAAGTGTCATCCCATCATAGTACTGCACCATCTTGCTGTTTCATAACTGTGAAGAACTGAGCTCTTTTTGTAGGCACATTTCTACAGTATCAATAGACCTAAGATGCTGAATGAGACCACAAGGGATGTTTGGGGTTTATATTACTTGCATATTCAAGGAAAGACCAATGAGTCTTTTCAAAAGGCTTCATACAGAAATTAGTAGATGAGATTTGCTGGCTTGAGAAAAGTAGGCAATAAATTTATTTATTGTAAAGACAGAATATTTTAAGCCCTCCTCAAATATATTCAGATGAGTATTAGTTCCACAACCAAGAAAAAACCAACTTTTTCAATTACTGGCCTGCCAGGTACTTTTGTTAATGTGGAAAAAAAGTCTCTCTTCATGGAAAGATTACAATAAAGACAAGAATGGCATTGCACAACATTGTCTGCAATCTGAAATTAAGTTCTCACATTAAAACAGAAGTAATTAGCATTTTCCCTAGCTTGCTTCCATGCAGTAATACTGCTGCCAAGCAAATGAGTAACACTACATGAGGTAAATGAACACTAGAAAACAAATGTGTAGCCATTTCTCCTTCTCTGGAATAAAATTTAAACATAGAAAACAGTACAGGTTAAGTGAGAAACTGTAAAAGTGTAGGTGCTGTTCCTTTATTATTTTCACTTATATATATTTTATGAACAAAAAGAAAAAGCCATATGGTCTGCGAGAGCATGTGGAAGATCTCCTCGAGCCATTTCCGTTGTTGGCTCTTCATGCCAGCTATAGTCATTATGTACCTTCCTTATTTCCGTGTATGATATTCATTTGAAAATTTTCCAATACTTCAAACACAGGTCTTTTAAAGGAAGATTACAATTATACCTAATGTTAAATTCTTTTCTCGAAATAGTCATCTTCTTTATGATATATGTAAGTGTGTGTGTATATGTATATATATTTTCAATGTAAATGCACATATTTCATTTTTCCTTACCTTTCTAAGTGCTGCTGGTAGTGAGGCAGTAGACATTGATAGCTCTGGAAGAACATAAGAGTGTGGACAGATTACTGACGGTATTTGGTCTTCTTGAACAGTGTAGCGTCTGCCAGGTATATCATAGTACCTGAAAGGAGAGTAAACATTGTTCAATTAATACATCCTAGCCAAACAAAGTCTGAGCTAGTATCTGCTGTATTTCTCAACAAAAGACACTAAGCTGTTTTCTCCTGTTGTAGTGGTTCCAGGCCTCTGGTATTTCTAAAATTTACAGCTTGCTTTTAGCCAACTACTTGCTCCTCTTATTAGACATTAATTTGTCCCACCTGCTCTAGCTACCTGAAACTCTTAACTTGTCAGCTTTTTCCTGATAACAAAACAACCAAAACCCAAATACAATATTCAACAGGATAACCACATCAGAGCCACAAGGCAGAAAAATTAGTCATCTTATCTTAACGTTACGACACCTCTACAGACACAGCAGATTACAACATTTGAGGTTTACAGTTCCACATTATATCACGTTCCGTTTACCTTCCTTCTGGAAGCTGTCTCAGAAAAGAATTGGTTGAATTCTCAAAACAGAAGTTCATTTATTGGGAAGACGCTGTCACAATGAAAGCGCATACAATCTTTAAAACAATACATTAATTTTTAGCAAGTCAGTCCTAAAGCTTAACAGACATAATTTTGCTTATGTTTATTCTGCAGTGTCAGTTTTGAAACTCTGAATCCAAAGAACATGGAACAGTCTCTTCCCAAGAGAGAAATAAAACAGTAAAGACTGACCAACTTATATCTCTTTAATTTCACTGTCTTCAAAATCAAAGTAGCAGGAATACAGAATTCCCTGAAGATACAATTTCATAAAAAAGCTTGACAAAAATGACATTTTATATATTCAGTCCTTTAGATGATTAAACAATTAATTAGAATCCAGCTTTTTTAAAAATTGTTATTTTAATTTCAAAATTGGACTGTGTTTTTCATGGGATCATAGGAAAATTCAGGTTGGAAGGAACCCCAGGAGGTCTCTGGTCCAATATCCTGCCTGAAGTCAGGTCAGTGGTGGCATATAAGCACCAGGTTGCTCAGGGCTTTAACCAGTCAGCCTTGGAAACATGCAAGGATAGAGAAATCACAACCTCTCTGGGCAATGATGAAATTGTCTGAATCTCTCCTTTCTCAATTTTTGCCTTCGGTCTCTTGTCCTCCCACCATGCACCACTGTGAAAGGTCTGAGTCTATCTTGTTGGTGACCTCCTCACATGTACTGGCGGGCCTCCAGGCCCCTCATCACCCCCCAAGCTGCCTCTTCCCCCAGACTGAACAAGCCCTAATTCTCCATCCTCTCTTCACAGGGCAAGTGCAGCCTCATAGGCAACCCCTGACAGATCTAATGAACTCACCCCACTTTGAAACACTGAGAGATCTTTAGGCAGAAAATACCCTCACCAAATGTTTTGCTTTCAGAAAAAAAAAGTCTCAAAATTGTCTTGCTTTGTTTTGTCCTTAAAATATGCATATTTTCCATTTCAGCTGGATCAAAACGCCCTCTCCCATAGGCTTCTTTTCCAGATTCATCCCAAAGTCCCAAATCCAGCTCTGTTTGTACAGCTTTAGTTGCAAATTCAGTTTTATAACTGACTGCCATATAAAGTTTTCAAAGAGTAAATAAGGGAACAGAAAAGCCTCAGGCACATTTATAGAGGTGTTCAGTTTATTGCATAATTGTGGTGAAAGTGTTTTGACATTTTAACACATATCCCAATAAACGTGCAATTATTTTGTTTATTTACCTATTTCTAAGGAAGAAACTGCATTGCTCTCAATAGCTGGTTACTGTCTCCAAGCCATAGCTGACTTTGAGCTGTCCATCTTGATTTTCGTTTTCTGCCTCCACAAATTTAGGTTGCTTTTAGGGTGGTTTGACACACATTGCATATGAGAGAATTCAAAAGTCATGTTAACCAGCTGCTCACCTAGTTGAGTGATCCTCTTGCACCCTGCCCTACCTAATGTATATACTGGAGGCCTCTGTAAAACTGCTCAAGGGAGCAAGAGTAGACTGAGGACTTATCAACTCAGTGACTCAGCAGCAGAACAAGTGACATAGTATTGAGCCAGAGATGGGGAAGGCGCTTGGTTGAAGTCCAGGTAAGAAGTTTGGGTAAGAAGGAGGAAAGTAACGGCACATCATGGGAAGTGGATGGAAGAGCTGTCACGTGTTGAGGTGATACCAACACTCTGCAAGAGGCCACTATTCTCAATGGCATTGCTGGGCTGGTGCCAAGCATCTGTACCCCAAGTGCTATATAATGAACGTATGTCAGAAAACAACATGCCAATGATCCCACAAGACAAAACGCCAAAAGGAGGAAGCTCTGCGAGCAAATGCTTCCTAAGTAGGAAGTCATGATGTTTCCCCAGGATCCCCTGCGTCCTGCTGCAGAAGGGGGCTGTGCTGGTCCCTAGGTGAGCCAGCAACATCCATCTGGGAGGCACCTGCTGGCTCCCCTCCAGCAATGGTGGCAGGGTCCCGCCCAGCACCCTCACACCCATGGGCCCACTCCTGATGGGCCATCGGTCCCTGAGACACCATTAGACCTTAGGGTGCTGGCAGGTCCATGGTGCCGTAGCCAGGAAGCTGCTGCTTTCAGAGGATAGTGAAGCAGCACTGTTTCTTTCAGACAGCTTTTTTTAAAGGATGCAATTCTGTGCCAAAAGCTGGAGCTGACAGAAGCAGCATGAAAAGTTTCAACCTGAAGACAGCATGCCGGAAAACAGCTAACTCCAGATTTCCAAACAGGTGAGAAGAGGCACTCTTTGAATTTCTTCATGGTTTAAGGTCTATCCTCCCAGCAATCTGCTGATGAGCTGACTTCACCAGAGCCTCCCAAAAGCTTTACTTTATGGCACCAGGCAGTTTTCCAGGGAAACACTGCGGTACGCTTCCTGCCTGAAGGCATGGGCATGCACGCAAGCTCCCTGGGGCAAGCCGGGGTGTGAAGGCACAGCGCGGCACCTCCTCTGCTCCAGCTGCCCAGCCAGATCCTCTCCTTGCAGCCCAAATGCAAAGCAGCTCACCCCAACCCACTGCAGACAAACTCACTGTGGGGCAAGGGCAGGCAGGTGGACAGTTACCCTAGAGGAGCTGACGCACTGTCAACCCACACCCTTGCTTTCTTCACCCGGGCTTGTTTGTGTAACCATACCCACTCGCCCAGAGCTCCAAGGGCCTGGGGAAAAAGGGTGCTTGCAACACGCTAGGCATGTTATGAAACCCTCCCAGACATTTTGCAAGGCCCATCAATTGTCAGAGGCACTTGGAGCTTTGTCTGCGAATTTTTAAATCAGGAAAAATGGCGGGTTGAATATTTTATGATAGTTTATTATTTGTAACATGTTTGGCTACTAAATGGTACAACTAATTACATCAAAAATGCTCAGAGTATGTTCACCTGGTCCACAAAAATGCTCGGAGTATGTTCACCCGGTCCACAGCAATGTGCATCTGGCATGCTGTGGTGGTTTAACCCCAGCCAGCAACTAAGGCCCACACAGCTGCTCACTCACTCGCCCTTGGTGGGATGGGGGAGATGATGAGAAGAGTAGAAGTGAGAAAACTCATGGGCTGAGATAAAGACATTTCAATAGGTAAAGCAAAAGCCACATGCAAGCAGAGCAAAACCAGGAATCCATTCACCACTTCCCATCAGTGGGCAGGTGATCAGCCATCTCCAGGAAAGGAGGGCTCTATCATGCATAATGGTTACTTGGGAAGACAAACACCATCACTCCTCACAACGTTCCCCCCTTCCTTCTTCTTCCTCCAGTTTTATATGCTGAGCACCATGTCATACGGTATGGAATATCCCTTTGGCCAGCTGGGTTCAGCTGTCCCAGCTGTGTCCCCTCCCACCTCTGTGTACATCCTGAGCCCCCTCACTGGTGGGGTGGGTGAGAGGCAGAAAAGGCCTTGGCTCTGTGTCAGCACTGCTCAGCAAGAACAAAACCATGCCTGTATTATCAACACTGTTTCCAGCACAAATCCAAAACACAGCCCCATACTACCCACTATGAAGAAAATTCACTCAGCCAAAACCAGCACAGGTGTTTTCATACAGCTAATGAAAATCATAACCAGTTTTACAGTGAAGCAAAGGAAGAGCACATAGGACGCCTTGGAAATTACCAAGCTTTTGAAGAGAGCATGAAGCACTAAAAGGAGGAAGAAGTTCTGTATACATACATCTTCTCTTTACCAGTACAGAGATACTGGTTCACAGCTGAACTACTCAGTGGAAAAGGAAAACATTAGATAGGAATTAAACTAGGGAGTCTCCCTCTCTGGAAGCATTCAAAACCCACCAAGATGCAACTCTTTGAATGCTCTCTTAATGCTGCAGACCACACACCTTGGCCCTACCCCTTGTACCTGTCCATGCCTAAGTCCCTCATAGTGGCACAATGCTATCCTATTAACCGTCTTAAGGTATTATCTTAAAATATGAGAATTACAAATCATTTTGAACGGAATTAATCTGAAGACAAAAATATATGCAAACACTAAGACAGGACCAATAAGCAAACAACTCAGAAATCTGAGAAAGAAGATAAAAGGATATTGCCATATATTTTAAACCAACAATGCTTACTAAATTGGCACCCTTACAACTTTACAGCTATGGCTTCCCTCGTAATCCATCATATTCAGCCTGATACCCATCTCCAGTCTGCTTTTTTCGAAACAGTCTTCAGTCTGTACCTGGTAAATGGTTCTTGCATATTAATTCCCGTTTTCAATCAACACTTTTACACAGGATGAGATCATTTTTTTTAAAAAGAGAGGCATGTATGAGCAAGAGCAACTTAATTAAAACGGGAAGACATTTTGTTTGTTTATTCAGATCCTCTGCACAGTCTCCCCCCTCCCACGCTATATCAGCACTTGAATTTTTCCCTGGGACCAGTAAATATCAATTTGATCAGCAGAATGTCTGTGCTAAAGGCTTACTGCAAAACACAGAACAACATTAAGAGCAGTAAGGGGCTGTTCCCTAGCTCGCCCACCACCTCGGTGCTCACGACTATTACAGGTACACCTATGCTGTCAAATAATTTACCTCCCTGGTTCATTCCCTGGTCCTGGTCCCCTTGTCAGCCATACTGCACATGCATCACTTTGTGCTTGAGCTCTCCTCTGGAGGAAACCGACTTCCCTCCAAGGAAAAGTTGAGGCACAGCTCTATGGGTGGACTGCCCTATGGATGGCAGAACAATGATGGGACTACACCAGCTTTGGCTCCTCCTGCCCTACACCATCTGAGCTAGCCTCCTGCCCTCAGACACCCCCTGTATGCCCCACACCACACCCCACAGCATGCCTTTGGCATAATGCTATAAAAACACCAGTCTTGCAGGCAGCAAAGCAGCCCTCACATTACCTCAGACACTTTGAACTGAAGCCACAAAAATATAATTATGGTCTTAGAGCCACAGGGGCATCGGACCCAGGTCAAGTGTTAGGTAGCACAAACACAGCCAGTTCAGTCTAGAGGTGTAAGAGGTATGCATGTATATATATAAGGATCGCTCCCTGGGGCAGATCCTTTAGCAATGTAGGCTCTATTTCAAACAAGTTTTTTTGGTTTTTTTATTGTGCATTATTTCAGTTGCTGTAGTTCCAGTCTTAATATATTTTGAGCTTTTCAAACAGGCTGCTCTGGGCTGAAGTTTTCCATACAAAGCTACTGCTTGTTATTCCTTCTGTCATCTCTTCCACAAAACTAGTATGTGGACTTCCTGAACAGTCTGCAGCAAGTGATGTACCACATTTACATCACATCTTCCCACTGCCTCAGCAGTCCCATTACTGTACCCCTGGTTACAGAAGATGAGCCAAATTCAGCTTCTACACAAAGTGGTTTGTTACACTGGGGTAACTAAATAGCTCTTGTACATACCCACGTACCCACACAGGTTTCAAGGAGTGAAAAGCTGGAGCAGACACACACATCCTTGAAGGGTCATGTGCTTCGGACGACACTGTTGTATGACTTCCTGCTGCGGGAGTGACAGGGTGTATGTGTGTGCTTTTTACAGGAAAACTGAGCATCTCAAACTCTGTCCAGGCCTGGGACTAATGAGTGGCTCTGAGCTCCTCCTGGGGCATAGCCTCAAGAAGTGGTGGGAAGGAACGCACCTTCTTGTGCCAGCACCCTGCCATCTAATGGCCAGGCTTCAGATTCACAGGTGAATCAAGTTTTACCTTTCTGCCTCCACCTTTCTAGATCCTAGAGATAGAAAAGTCTGTTTAAACTACCGTAGGTCACATCTTGTTAGGGCAGATGTATTCCTACTGGCTCGCTTCAAAGTGTTTTGTCATACATCTTAATAACAGGGTTAATACCTCACCTAAAAGTACCCTTTGTTATAGTTACTCCACTGCCTTACTATGTCAGCCTAAATAATTCCTTTCTTTGTTTGGCAAATTCACACCATTTAAATATTTGCAGACTTCAGCTGTATCTTTCACTCAACCATTATTTAGCATAATCTTCCCTGAATTCCTGTGTTCTCCTCTCTGTTCCCTTCTGACAACACCTCTCTGGCAAAGATGCATCCAGAGCTGGACACAACATTCCTGTCCTAGTCACACCAAAAATCACGAAGAGCAGGTCTGCTGCCTTGTTGCTTTGTTCCACGATACATTTGCACACACAAAGACTGCATGGAGCTTTTTCTGAGCCACTTCAACACCACAAACTTGTCATACTTGTCCACTGCCATACCTACATGTATTTGTTTTTTCAGCCCTACTACCTTCCCAGTACAATATATTAATTTCAGGTTATTAAATGTATTTGTTTGCATTTAGCAGTTTGTTGAAGCTCTGAGCAACTGCTCATGAGATGAAATGGTTTCAAGCTTCTAGCTTTCTTGTGTTTCAAATAGCATGCAATTGGACATAGTACCGTCATTAGTCCTTCAAAACATGTTTTCCTGAGTCCCAATACAGGTACACAGTGCTGCTCTGTAGCCAAATGTAGCTAAAGTGAATCGAAGCAGCTTCTGGTTTCTTATTCCAAGTGACCCTTTTCCATTTTGCAAACTGAAAACCTCATGCTGTCATAGAAATGATTGCAGTTATTCATTATGTTTAAAGTTAACTTCTTTAGCACCTCTACTAACTGGGCAATAAACCCAATACAGACGCTTCAGACTGAGAATAGCTGCGTTTGAATTACAAGGTTATATCTCCTAGATAATCTGGGAACTTAGTAACTAATGGGTTTAGCTGCACCAGAAACTCAGCCATTATATAGCTAGTTAAGGTCTTCCTGAATAGTAGTGTACAACTTGAACTACATCAGGCCCGTCCCAGATGCTCATCACATTTCACCCTTTAGCCTCCCAAAAATCTCAACTAAGGAATTTAATCACTCTAATAGATTTAATTTTGTATCTTGCTGGCATCATAAGTATCTTCACAGCAACTCCACTTTCTCCCTTTTTATGTCTACGAACCAGATGATTATCATTCTGTATTGATGTTGCTATGAGGAGACGCATGATAAATTTCAGTTAACACCTACCACAAACAATCACTTCTCTTTAGTTGTACTTCTAGCTCTTGCCTGCATAGGAAAAAAGCCACTCCAATAAACCCAACAAAAATAGCACTTCGGTTTGGTACAAAATTTCTTGAACATATACTGATACACTTTCTAAAGTGTGGTTTCAAAGGAGAAACGCATTATGTCATTTGATAACTTGGAGACTATTTGAATTAACTGAAGCTCTTTTTTATTCTGTAATTTGAAGAATGTTATCAGTTACTACTTTTTGAGAAACTGAACCCCATGTGCTGATCATGAAGTCTAAAAAAAAGAAAATTATTAAAATATTATTGTAAGATGCCCTCCTTCAAGCGTGCCTTTTTTTTTTTTTTTCCCCTTGCATTTTTTTTTAGTCAGAAAAACTCATTATTACCATCTGGCCACTGGGTGGCACCTCTACATAGATGCCAGATGTGCCCCAACAAACCCGTGTCACCTGTGATAACCACTCCATTCCTCTCACAGCCAACTGTTGACACTACATCAGCTCCGTGTATGCAGCCATGTTTGGCAGACAGCTACGATTTATTACTAAAAACTGACTTCGCAAAATATTCCTGATTTTTTCCACTGTATTTTTTCTGCTCCTAATTTTTGGGGAAAACGAAGCTGTGTAAAGAAACCTGTCAGTGGAAACCCAATTCTTTGAATACGTGTAAGAATTGGCACCTTTTGAGAGCATCTGACATTTTACTGACAGCTGTGCCAGAACATAATGAACTTTGTTGCTTTTGGAGTAATATAAAATACACCATGTCTGAACATTGCAGTACCAGCCAGCCAGCCCAAGTGAAGTCAAATTCCAGTTCTGGTGGGCAATGAACAAGTACACACTAGTAACATCCTCACCCCCAAAGATCATTTGTAACTATGCTGCACTGGACTATCTTACTGAGTGTAAAGCAAATCTTGATATTTATATTGTGGCCTAGCTTTAAAGCATCGTATAAACAATAATCATCACAGTGACTTACCTAACAAAGGTAGTATCTCATTTTATATAGTAAGAAGCTCAAAGAACCAGATGAAGCTGTTTGACGGAGGAGACAGAAAGCCAGCATCACTCATTTCTTTAAACACATGATGCTTTTCTTCCTTTGTTCATACTGACTCACCATGACTTGATGAACAGAAATATCATGTTACCACATAATTTTGCTACTTTCTGTAGCTACATCGAGAGATATGGAAAGGCGTTTACAAATTCAGGGACATGAAAATAGTTCTGAACATACAGACTCACACTTGCAATATTCCCCTCCACTGCTCTTTTATGTAAGTATTAGCATTTGGTTCAAAGTGGTAGTAGGAAAAAAATTAGCAAAGTTTGTGCTCTTTGCTCTTTAAAGTTTGTTGTGAGCATCTAGTAATCTGCCTTAGACTGAATTTCCACTTTGAAGAAGTTCTAGTTCATCTGGGCATCTCTAAACAATGCAATTCCAGCAGCAAGTAGAAAATTCTTTAATTCTTTCTTAGGAAAAAAGTTTCTGCACACAAGAAGGGGTGAAACAGGTTTGCATACACCAACACAAGCCTCTCAAGGTCCCACGAGCCAGATGGGGAAAGCCCATGCAGGATAGGTACAGAGGCAGCAGGGAGGGATGCACTAGCTAAATGTACCTGAACACTAGGTCCTGTGGCAGGGCCATATCTCGTCATAAATGACAACAGCACCAGACTGTGCCTGGGGACCACAGCCTACAGGAAGGTCCTTTTCAGCATGAGATCCAGAAGATTACACAGCCTTTCAGCAGCCTAATACTCTGGCTCTAGCCTCTCCTGCACCCAGTGGGCCAGCAAGGAGACCCCTGTGCAGATCCATGAGCTAAACAGCACACATGGAGGTGAACCCCCAGCAGCACAGCCTGAAAGAGTGAAGAAAGAACCAAATGAATGAGATGCATGCAGGACTTGTGAGGTTTGGCTGCTGCTGCATAAACTCATCAATTTATCTATTCATCAAAATCTTCATAAACCACACCCTGCAATTACAGCAAAGGAACTCACCTAAAGTGAGTTGATTTCATGGGCTAAATTAGCCCACTGTCTAGAACAAAGACAACCAACTAGTGTGGTACCAGCCGTTTTACATTCACGTCAATTATGCTGAGCCTAATTGAAACTCAGGCTTTTGGCAACAAAGCGCTGAGCCACCTTTTGCTCAGAAAATAACAGCGTGACTTATATTCAATGGAGATTTGTGATTACAAATTGCATTAATATAAGTTTATTATGCCACTTCTGAGTATCAACAATCTAAATAGCTCAGAAACCTATAAATCAGTTACAAACATGCTGCAGAAAAAAAAAAAAGTGTTTTTTAAAATGTGGCACTATAGAGACACCAGTTAAGAATGTAGACTTGGATATTTAGCTTTGAATAGTGGCCATTAAAATTTTACTGAGCTTTAAGTAGAAAGGAAGAACAATTTACTACAATGATTGAGCAACTGTTTTTTGATGCCATGAATGGAAAACTGAATTAAAATTATATATTCAGTAAGAAGTAATAGGAAAGCATGAAGTTAGGCTGAGGTAAGTCAGCTCATGTAATGTCAGATGTTTTGTTGCTTCCAGACTTAATAATGGACTGTTTAATTTCAGGTTTCAAATAATGATAACTTTATTGCAAAACATATTAATATGGATTTTCTCATTTGCCTCAAAACATGCACCTGCAGAGATTTTAATATAAATCCTAACATTTTACTATTTTCGTTTAAGAAACCACTAATTACTCTCAATCAAATTCTCTGCATATTTCTATATGGAACATCTGAGTGAAGTTTGAATCATGTCTTAAAGGATTATAATACTCAATCACAATTTATGAATGTGTTCAACGGGCCAGGTCCATGACTCTCATGTCTTAGAGCAAACATTCTTCACCTTATATGTGCATGTACATACTTATGAAAAAAAAATTAACATGTTTTAACACAGGCATATTTTAAGACACAACTTCTGAAAATCTACTTTAATACTTCCTATGGCTTTTCAAGTCATGACTCCAGCAGAAAAATGGTGCGGGGATGTCTTGGAAATTATTAAGCCTTTCAACAGGAGAACAATGGAGAAGGTAAAAAGGCAACTCAAAACCAATATATATCAATTGCAGTAACAGATGTGACATAAAAAGTGGTTTTCTCACAAACCCTAGCATAGCACCAACATGAGATACCATTTCACAATACATTCTGTAGCCCTACAGATCATCATCAACGCTCTTCATTCTTACATTCTTTTAAGAGCAATTAATACAGATATTTAAATTGTCAAAAGTTACACAGAATAAAAACATGGATGTGGATGGGCTTTCTTCATACCTCCACAGAGTCAGGCTTTCTGCCAGCTTGAACAGACTCCGTAACATCAATTTATACTAAGAAGTGCTTCTTTGAAGTCCAATTGGCTTCTTAGGAAGGACTAGCTTACAGAGCAAGTAGTAGCAGACTTCAGGACTCCTGCTGGATATAACCTTACTGGCAAGGCAGCCTACCTGCATCTCTGCATCTTAACTCTACAGAGCCAGAAGATCACAGGCTTCACTTTCAGAGTTTGTTTTCCTTCACCTTTTGAGGAATGAGAGGTTGTCTCCTGACAGTACTTTTGCCTCTTGTCAAACCCATTTACCGCTCCCCTCTTTCCCCTCCTTCTCTTTTCCACAGTCATTAAAAATGATCTTGCCGGCAGTGAGAGAAGATAAAAGGAAGGATGTAAAAAACAGAAGAGGGGTAAATGAAAAATGAAAATGAGATGCTCTTGGGAAAGGAGGTGCAGACAAACCAGAGAGGATATTTTTTTTAACTGGGACACTGACAACCCAGTTAATTTTGTGTAAGGCTTTGTTATTTAAAGTTATGAGCATTTTGTTACAATGCAGTACACTTACTTAATGCTGTTTCCACTTTGCTCATTAACAGCTTTCTTCTGGATTACTAAACTACAAGGCCTTCAACTATTGGTTATGAACAGCTCATCTTCCAGCCTCAATGCTTGTTCATCCTAGAATGCTTAAATGCCTCCTGAACAGGAAATACCTTCAAGTTAATTATATTAAATGTCTGGGATGGAGCCTGCCAAGTGGTTCTGAACACAGAAAAGCAGGCAGACTCTTTGTAATGAGTAAAACCAATGTTCCTATAATGAGATCATTATATTAAAAGAAAAATCCCAAGAAAAACCTAAGTTTTTAACTTTGAGGAAGCTGGTTAAGACAAACTATTTCTCTCTCTTGCCCTGATCTGGGCACCTCTATAAAAGAAATACATTTATCTTTTTGCTTACATTTAACAAACAGCCAGAGCAGAGATGGCTAATCTCAATGCACATACACTTCTGAGTGAAAACATGTTTGATTTGTCCACCATGAGCATCAACTTTCAGCCACACCTACTCTTCTGATTGGGTCAAGTCTATTATTAATGACAGCTCCCTCGCCATGTGACAAGCAAATTTACACATAGTCCTCCTTACCTTTGATTACAGATGTCGTCTGTAAGATTACTATGGTTGTGTTTGAAGCTGAATTAAAAAAAACTTCGGGAGTGAACTTGCTTGTACTAGCCTACAGCTATATCATCACATCTTCTTATGTCTGCCTGACCTGGTCAGTACCTAGCAGGAGCAGCCTCCACAGTGTTTGCTGAAGGAAGTCATTTTCATCTCAGTAAGTGTCGTGCTTCAGTTCTCTGTCATCAAGAAATGAATTATCTTGGTACAGCACCAAGTGACAAACTATATTGCTCAAGTGTGCATGCGTACTATCTCAGTGATTCTGATGCTTTATGCACTCTCAGCGTGTAAGCTCCTGAAAGCTCCTAGTCCTAAAAAGATCACGTGACCATTTTATAACAAACAAAGAAACAAAAGCACCACATAGGAAGTTTCCTGGTGTTCCTTTGGAGCCAAGGAATTTATACCATCCTACTATCTCAGTAGGTTAGGCAGCTCAGCTTGGACCTGGGTCTTACACAAGACGTCTAATTGACAGTTGAGTGCAAAGAGTAATTAAGTAAACATCTGGAATCACACAAAATAAGTCTACTACAATTTCAATCACATTTGAATTTTAAAGTAGTTCACACATTAAACTTTATCCTAAAGCATCATTTGGTACAGATGTATTATGAGTTTTGGACTTTACACACGAAATGCAAGTCATTCTGGTGCCAGTTCAAAGACTGACTTAAGTCATCTACAACGTCCTATTTACAATAGCTTACTACAGAGTCATCTGCCAGCAACTCTGTAGTTACCTGCTAAAACCTTATATTTTAATTTCTGCATTTGCCTACTTTCAACCCTCTAAGGGCTACAACCTGTTTAACAAGGCATTTATCTTGTCATTTGTGACCCAGATGGGGCAACTCCTTTGTAAGGCACAAAGAAATTAGAATCTCCCACAGATAAATCCTCAGCATTTGGGGGCAAAACATCTTTGGTAGTCAGTTTTACACAGCAAAGTATTTAGTCTCGATGATTTTTCAAAGCATAACATAACCCCCTCCTTTCTTAAAAAAAGTCTCCCAGTCAAAGAAGCCACAGATTCCTTTTCAAAACCCTAAGTAATCTCAAAAAAGTGCAAGAGTGCATAACTAAAGTAATCAACGTTCTGTTATTCGAAGTGATTATGCAAGGGAAAAGAGAGCAAGCACTCATGATTTTGTTACATATTACATACACAGTGAAACAAGTGACAATTTTAAAATCTCTGGACTCAGTCTCCAAATCCAGACCTTCAAGCATTCTAAAAGCCTCCTCCAGGCTGCTGTGTGCAGTAAATGCACATTTGAAAATACAGTTAACCTGGCAAAAGACCTTTAGGGCTGCAAAGTTTCTTCCTGCAAAGATACAGACTCTGAAATCTCTGTAAAGAGATATTAATTATCCATAAGGCAGAACTGTATTTTTTTTCTTTGTATGAGATAATATGCACTTCAAAAAAGCCAAGGATCAGAAAGAGGACACTAAGGATGACAAACAATTCCTAAATATTTGAAGTTTATTTTCAAGATAACTTTACTAGTTTAAATGTTGAAAATTGCTAAATTATAGATGTAAAAATAAAATGGCATGATTTTGCTGGAGTACCATAAAGAAATGATCTTACTAAAAGACTTGATCTGAACTCTGTTTCCATCAGAAGGCAGCACTGTAGCCTGGTTCGTAAGTCTGTTAGTTACAAATCTTTCACATAAAAATGTAAATGGAACATATCATTTTCTATTAATGTTGCCATAAATTAATGGGGGAAAACAAGAGCTACAGAAATAAAAGGACACTGAGGTCTTGGTTTCCCTAATTAAAGCTACTTCAACATGATTTTAGTAAGTCAGGTCTCACTAACTAACACGTGCAATAACATTTTTAGGAACTTCAGAACAACAGTGGCTGGACCTGCAAGCAAGACTCTATCATTCCCAGGCAATGCTCTTTGGGGTAAGTCCAGTTGTACAAAATAACTTACACAAGCATGTCTAATACTTTCATCCCTTAAAGATGTGTCACAAGACTAATGAAAATGGAGGAAATAAACACTGATCAAGCTTTACAAATCTCAGCACAAAAATCTAGAATTAGCAACTTTCATTTTACACACTCGTCTCACTGCGAAACCAGCTTGTTCATGTTATTTTCTTACCATATAAATCTGTGTAACTTATTACTCCAAATCCCTTTTTGTCCTGCCAGTATTGATGTTTGATCAGAAGTCACAACATACGTTAAAATGCAATGTCAGTCTCCTAAAATAAAAGGTACAGCCATGGTATAGCCAAATACCTGTCTATGTTAATTGGCATAATACAAATTAATAAAAGCAGTTAGTGTCAATGATGCAGAAGAAGAGACAGAAGCCCTCAGCTAGTAGATAAATACAGGAAAGGGCAAAACAAACATTATGTTACACTCTGTGCTGTTTATAGCTTAATTCTATGTCCTTAGTCATTCTTTTTTAAAGCTCTACTAGGCAATATTTAAGAGTTGGCTCAAAAAGTAGTTTTGCTACAGAAACCTTGGCAGGCATGTAGAAGGCTATGTCTGTTAAAAGGCTCTGCTCATCCTTAGAAGGCATGCAGTTTTCATTAAAGAAAACCTTCAGCTCCCCTTTGGTTTTGTAAGCTGTATGCAGCGGTATTTCTGCACCCCAGTTTGTACACAAGTACAAAAAAACAAACAAATGCCCTGAAAAGCCTGAGCAGACTGAACCCTAGACCGCAATAACAGAAGATGCTAGATGACTGAAGGGTTTTGTTTTACAGCTAGCTTTTGAAACTAGAAGCGCCTCTCTTCCTCAACCCTCACCTTCATTATTAAATTGTAATTTGGGCTAGATTAAAGGACAGTGGAGCAGCATAAAAGGAGGGGTGGAAAGCTAACCAAAATAAGCACGTTTGTAAAGGCACTTAGGGAGACCAAAGATTATTGAGCAGATGAAAATAATGACACTGTTTCAGGCATATGAGACATACAGAAATCAGAGTGGAAGAAGTAAAAAAACTTCTACAAGTATGAGAGATGAGAAAGGTACTTTAAGAAAGGAAAAAGGGGGGTGAGGACTTCTTTAACAATCAACAGAAGAAGGTCTCTTCAAGCCATTTTTTAACCATGTATTTCTTGCTCGTGGAGAAAATGGAAAGCAGTTTTAGGAAAAATGAATTTGTATAAACATTTAAAAAATTGTCTGTTACTGATTCAAGCTTTTGTATTTTCTTATTTTATCTTGCATACGTGCTATGTAGCCAACATGTACAAACTCAGACACAACTATTAAGCAATACAACGTAATCAACAGGTAAACAGCACTGAAGACAAAAAAGAGGGTGTAAGAGGTAAAATCTAGTATTATTTGCACTGTAATTATGCTGAGAATCTTCGGAATCTCACTGTGGTAGGTTCTGTCCCAAAAAGTGGGTATGTCCAGTAAGTGGCAAGGGAGGAAATACAATTATGCTGAAACATCTGCAATTATCATAACAGTTTCAGAACAGCAGCTGCTTCATCACGTTTATCATCACCAAGACCCAACATCTGATAGGCAAGACTTGTGGCAGGAGGCATCAACACCAGGTAGCAGCAGGTGTGAACATCAAAGCCAACTGATAGGATGTGAGCAAGTTCCTCAGAGTCATCCAAGATACACACAACAGATGTACCTCTATGGTCTTTCAAATCAAGATTACGGGACAATAGTGACAGTTATCCAAAGTTGATGGCATTTCTAGTAACCTCCAGGATAACGTATAAATGATAGCACTTCATTATTAGCCAAGTAATGATGCAGGACACCAGGGAATGTCACATTATAGTAAGGTATGTTCAGTTACTTGTTTGGACATAGATTTGTGTTCAAATTCATGCTTACATGAATTAACAAACAGGTAAGTTCAAGTCATAAAAAACAGTCTACAGAGTCTACAAGGGAAAAAGAAAACTACACAACAGAAAGTTAAGGAGAGTGAAATGACGTTAGATGTGAAAACCTGCATCTTATTAAAGCATTAAAAAGACCATATTTAATTTATTTTGTAAATAAAGCTGGGAAAAATTTTCTCTAATTATGCAACAGAGTAAATACTGGGCAAAATTAGTCTTTTCTGTCTTCCCTAGGCAATCTTATTAAGCTCTGAAGTGTAGGACATACTTTTTCTTACTGTAAGCTTACTAACTACAAATGTTATAATTTGTAAAAATTATCCAGAACTTTGTTTAAACCAAGATGCAGCATTTGGCCTCATGTGCACCCCAGGCAGTTCCAAGAGTTTTCAAAATGCAATGTCATTTTTTCTTCCTTTAAAAAAACCCACCCTTAAATTTCCTTTAATAATTTGGTGATTATTTTATTAAAGACTCTGTGTGAGTTTTAAATATAAATAAAACAATACCGCTTGTCATATTTCTAAAACAGAAATTAATGTCTTCACCTCTTTTTGGTAACTTGGGTTATTACATAGTGACCTTTCTGATCTTGAAATCACAGCTATTTTATTTTTCTCAGTCTTCCAGAGTATGTATTTGCATAAATCTCATCACACAACTAATTATCATGGCTCTTTCACTGACCTTTCAGTCCAGTCATGCATTTAGTAAGACAATTCACAAATTGATATAATAAATACTTCAGTGGACAACAAATCACTGACTATGGGTAAGTACCTAAGAGCATGTACTGGGCCTGGCTGGAATGGAGTTAATTTTCTTTACAGCGTCCCATATGGTGCTGTGTTTTAGATCTGTGACCAAAACAGGTAACGACGATGTTTCAACTATTTGCTGAACAGTGCTTGCACAAAGCTAAGTCTTTATGCATTCTCAGGTTACCCCAGCAGCAAGTAGGCTGGGAGTGAGCAGCCGACCCAAACCGATCAAAGGGATGTTCCATACCATGTAATGTCATGGTCAGCAATACAAACTCTGGTTTGGTGATGGGGGGAATGTCTTTCCAAAGTAGCTGCTGCTCAGAGACTCTCTGGGCACTGGTCTGCTGGTAGGAGCTGGTGAGTGTGCATCACTTGGGAATTTTTTTCTCTTCTCCCTTGCTTATGAAACTATCTTTATCTTGACCCGTGAGTTTTTGCTTGCTTTTGAGCTTCCAGTTGTCTCCCCAGTCCCGCTGGTGAGGCTGGGGGCGGCACGCATGTGTGTGTGTGTGAGTGTGTGTGTGTGTGTGTGTGTGTGAGTGAGTGAGTGAGTGAGTGAGTGAGTGAGTGAGTGAGGTGGGTGTTTAATTGATGGCCAGGGTCAATCCATCACAGAGTGAAATCCTTTTTGTGGGGCTTCACAATAACTTGTCCTCAGGAGATTACATATGTTCAGAGGCCTATTTGTGAAATGTGTAATATTTTTTTGGTTATCATGCATAAACATGCATCGATCCATTTTACTTTACTATGCCATCATGTTGCACTATTTCTTTTACTTGAAGCAAAAAGATCATTTTAATTCAACCCTGTGTGACTCTTCTATACAGAAAAAAAGAAGCTACAAGAGTTAAATCAGTACTGGTCATATGCATCCTCCACAGAAGTACACACACCATAAATACTCAGACTTGACAAGCTTTTTGTATGTTCTTTATACATAGCTTACTGTTCTTCACACCAATGTCATAAAGGGCAAAGCATGCCCAAAATTTCACTTTCTTCATGAGCATGTGATCCCAGGTTGCCTTATCTGTAGATGCAGAAGGTGCCCATGGCCAACACATTTTCAGGAAAGCTAAACAGCACGTTAAAAAAAATCCTTTCTTCTATTTGTGGTTGTTCACAGTCACACACATGAATAATTATGAAGGACTAATGCAGTCAGCTCAGAAGTAGGAAGTAAAAGGGAGACTTCAAGGACTATTTTGCTGAACATGCTGTCAAATTTGGATGCCCTCTGAAACCATCTGGTACTTTATGAATGTAAGACTGTAAAACTGTCCTTTTGGAACTATTAAGTGAAATTAATTTCTATTAACTATTAACTGAAATAATCAGTTTCTGACCATGCTGGAGGCGCTACTTCCAGAGCCCTGGCAGCCTTGGTCAGTTCGACAAATCCAACATCCAGAGGTCACTTGTTTATAGGCACACACACTGTTCCCAAGGCTGTTTGCTGAACTTCCAACAATACTGGCTGGTTCTCTGATGTGGTGATATGTTGCCACTCCATCACATCTTAGACCTTAACACTCTGAAATCTTCTCACTTATAGAGTGCTCCCCTACAGACAACCACTTCATCTTGAAAGAATGAGCTGGGAACAGAATCTCCATCACCTGTGAAATCAGTCACTGTCTTTGAAACATTTTCTTGCCCTGGGGACTGCTCCTGGGTGGATGCAGGGCTGAAGGGTCTCTCATTGGACCACGCTGTCCACCTCAAACACCTTGCATCTCTCGCCTGTCTCAGAAACCATCTTTTCTTTCCAGGACCCACTCACATTGGCATGACAGAGAATATTTACATCCATCACATCCTCCTAGATTCCTGCAAATGGCGAAGAGTCATACAGAAAGGCAACACCCTTCCTCCACAACGGTAACCTTGGTGCCAAAGGCAACAGGACCATCATAGGAATTGAATGCTTTCAGCAACGCAGTTTCAAGTCCTGGAGCATTAGTCAGTGTTACCTGCTGTTCAGATGCGCTGACGTATCCTGGGTTCTCTGTCAAACATAACCTGGCACCCTGGGTTGTGCCAACACTGGTGCTGAATGCCACAGTGGTAACAAGAACCAGGTAACAAGATGCCACAGGGAGGATCAGTGCCCAAACTGTTTCTTTATTGTCATTTGCTTGTGATTCAGCCCTGGAAGAGAAGCAGAGGGCACGGGCAGTACCACAGCACCTGTTCCTCACCCAGGCACTCTGGAAGCAGGTCACCAACTCAGAAGCTGCATGAGCACTACTGGAAAATATTCATGGTTCCAGTTTTGGGAGGTGCTCAGTCCTCCTCCAGATGCCCCTGATCACTGCCTTGTTTGTTCATGGGTCCTTCTTCAGCTCTGTGAAACCTGCGACAAAGGACCTAAACTCATCGACCCTGGCTCATATAAACTATCGAAAACTGAAGTTAAAAGCTCCCCAAGAACCAGAAACTTGCACTAAGGCTGGGGAGTGACTGAAATGCATGAAGACATTTCACCCTTTGTTCCTCTGATATGAAGCACAAGTGGCAGCAGCAGATCTATGGATACCTGTGACAATGCTAGATTAGAAAGTCCTTATGTTTGAGCACAGTAACCACACACATCCACACCTGAACACGAATGAGGATTGCTCAAGAGCAGAACAGCTTATTTAGGATACATGTGCAAAGAAATAAAAGGTTCTGCAAAATCCTCTTTCTGTTGAGCTGTTCATGGTAATCATTTCTCTCTTTTCGACCAATTTCTAACATCTCCTTTAAAAACCTGACCCTAAAATTCAGAAAACAGCACAATCAAAAGACTCTCCAAAGTTCCAGTGTTTTCAGGCTAAAATTACAAGGAACAGCGAGGCAAGCAAGGGCAACCCAGGGAAGATGTAAGAAATGCTAAATCACGTAACTCTGTCCACATTTCAGTATGCACCTAAATAATACTTAGTTTTATGACAGTCAATATCCTTTATTTCACAGGTGTTACCCCTGACACTCTTTATTTACATTATAAAATCAAGTTTAGTATTACAAAGTAATTCAGTGTGGGAATTTTTTAGTTTTATGAATGGCATCCAGACCATCATATAAAGTGAGAGTTTTTTTAAAACAAAGTGATACTTTAATACTGCCAACACTACTACAGTTTACTGAGAGAGAGGAATATACCCAGACTTCAAAAGGAGAGCTCGATGTTGTGCTGCCTGAGAAACATGGAAAATGTGACTGGAGAGGTAAAGGCCACTGCATGTGTTCTTCCCACAAACTGAGTAAGATGCTACTTGGAAGAGGGTTCAAAACTCTTTTTAAAGGTAGAAATGACTCAACCACTAGATGGAATATTACACACACACACAGAAAAAAGCACCAAAAAGCATCAAATAAAAAACACCTACCCTTGGAAAAGCACCCTGATTGCTTTTGAAAGTAAAAACAGTAAGCACCATGACCTGCTACTGCCAACACGTGGCTGGTCACACCTCCTTCATGAGATGACATGAACACCTGATTTGTCATCAGCAGCAAAATTGATTTATAAACATCTTCAAGTGTAGTGGACATCCTGCCAGTAAGAAAATGCAGTCAGTAAACTAAAATAGTATATGTTATGATGAAAACAAGTATTACGTGTTGCATATAAAAATAATTTAGCTGTTATTCATTTATATCCAATAAACCTACTCTACACACCTATGCTGCAATATAGGCTGTGAATCAGTGAGTCCTACAGAAGTACAAAAAAATGTATTTCATAATGATGACAGGAATAGATCACATGGTGGACAGTCTGGGGAATATTATGTCCAGAAGAACTGAAGGAATTGCATGTTGGTAAAAAATAAGCAGTACTATTGATGAGAGAGAAATCTGTCTTAGTTCCAGAGAAGCAGAATCAGGAAATAAATGTTAAAGTCCATCAACTCCATCAGCGTTTCTGTGGATCAAAGTCAGAACTGATACCTCTCACTGTGGAAAGAAAAGAGCACAGGATAATAGCTCATCAGTTTGACAGCTGTCCCAGGTTATGAGTGGATGATTCAGCTTCAACTGGAAATGCATATCCAATCCATCACTGGAAGAGAAGGAATTCTGTAGAAGAGCAGGAACAGAGAATTTCTGGACTTCGATAAATCTTATGAACCACAAAGAAACCAATTATCAAAATGTGGAGTCTTCAGCGAGTAAAGGACTTGCTTTAAGGTGGATGCAGAAAAAGCACTACTTCTGCAGAAAACAGTAACGGGGGAAAAAACACTAACAGAAGAGTGACAACAAAGAAATATGCCAAAGGCTGGCAAATAACTCTGATCTAACTTAGAAGAGATTAGACATGTCCAAACAGGTATAAAGAGGTTTCTTTTTCTTTTAAAACCAAATAAAACTAAACTGCAGAGTACAGCAGCTCTATAGTTGTAGTAGCAGAGTACAGCAACACACCAGAACTGCAATGATATTAAGGAATCACCCTGATCATACTTCACAAAATCACCAAAAAAATCACCAAAAAGATTGAGAACAATTCCAAAGAAAACAACTGCTAAATAAACCTAGGAAGACAAACTAGACAAAGAAAACAGGCAGCCAGCAGTGAGAAGGATTCAGATGCCTTTCTAACAGTAGTAAAACACCCCTCATGCACTAATTGTATTTTGTAGTTTTAAAAGAAACTTGCCAGAATATTAAAACATAAATACCCATCACAAAAATCTGATTACATCAGGTGACACTACATCATCAAAAATACTGTTGTGCTCAATATTTGAATTGCTAGAGCTCATTTAGACACAGAATTTGATATTTTAAAGTTGCCAATTTTGCCGGATACTTTCTGTTCAATTCCTCCTTGGCAGTCACAGTGAGCACCCCTGTAACATGTAATCGTCACTCAAATATCTCCGTGTAAGCCCTGAGCTATTATTATTACTCCCTCCAATGCTGCCCCACTGGTTTAGCAGCTAGTGGGACATTTTCCCAGCACCAGCAGCCTGCCAGTTCCTGACCTGATGGGCTCACGCACAGCTTCTTAGCACTGTATGCTAAAGTGGGAAGAAAAGAGATATAGCCCATTAAAGCTAGGTTCATCTAGGATGCAGAGCATTTGTAAAAATACTCAGGCCTAAATTACTACACAGTTTCACATACTAGTAAACATTTATAATTGAGGACACTTGTTTTCAAATTAGAAGTCTTACTATCACATTGTATTTAGTATTCACAGATAAAAAGGGACTTTTCATGTCACAAAAAAGACTATAGAGTTTGTCATCTGACTAGATTTGCTTCTGTCAAAAAGTAGTTACATTTTGAAGTATGTGCTTTTTTATTATTTATTTATAAGACATTCTTAGCACACCGTCACACATGTAAAAATTGCTCAGGATAAGACTCTTATTTGTTTTGAACTTGTTTGTAAAAGTTACACATTTTCTAAACTCTGCTTTGACCCAAACATAGTATAATTGTGCTAACAAATACTTCTTGAAAGTCAAGATGAGAAGTCAGCTATCTTAACAGAAAAAGTTGCTTTTAGATTTCCGGGTTTTTTTGCTCATTTTATTAACTGTAATGAGCCAGTAGAGAGTACTGGTTTTTTCGCTATCCATTTTTTTCCTTTTGTAGCGAATTATAGTGAAACCATGAAATCTCTCCCACGGAATTTAGCTTACTCATAAATTTATCTTGTACAAAACGGTAAAATCATGCATTAAAACTATTAGCTCTACCCTACCTCAAAGGCTGTATATAGTAAAGATTTCTATTTGTCCCAAGCAAGGAAGTTATGATCCAGATCTTATTAAAGAACTGGTTAGTTCAACTACCAGTCGCTCCAAGCCACGGATACGTGGCCCAAGATAGTGCTAACAATGAGACAGACTTCACATGAACAACTGTAGAACTCTGGCTGCCTTTGGATTTCTACTCCATCGACAGAGATTCAGGTTTCTTAGAAATTTAAAGACGAGCTTTTTCCTGAAAACATCAGCACGTTTTATCCCAAATAGAGAAGAGCCTCCCCGAAGCCCTGACTATGCTCAATTTCTGACAAATGTGACAGGAACAGGTATCGAGCTGTTCAGTGGGAACCAAGCAGCCAATTTCATGTGAATAGACTTACCACTTGGAGGACTGTCACCTATATTGTATTTAAAATACAGCCCTGTGGAATGCTGATAGGTCTCTCAGCCTCTTTTTTAATTCTTCATGTCATACACACCCTTTAAATTACACAAGGGTTATAAATCTGATGTGTTCCACTCTGAAATTGCAAATGGTATGTATTCACTCAGAGCTTTTGAAAGGCGACAACTTTTTTTCAGTCTTTTGTGCTGTTATTTATTATTTGCATATAGAAGCCATAGTCAAAATCAGACTCAATTATTCTAGACATTTGATAAACACACAACCCAAGGCCACCGCAGCCTGGGAGAGATTACTCAGTAAACTAACGACACAGACAAAAGGTGTGAGAAATAGATTTCTTACTGCCTAAACTGAGGACAGACAAGGTTGCCTCCCACTGAATAAGTTCGGGAATCCAGCCCCAAATCAGAAGAAACCCATGAGGTTAATTCAGAACACGTCCACACGGTAGAGTGAGGCAGTCGTCTGTGTTCCATGTGTCCCAGTTTACATGAGCCAGGTAAAAAGCAGTTCCAGCTCACAAGCCGTGTCACTAAGTTAGGTGCTGTGCCTGCACATTGCTCCTTCCAGGCTGAGCATGTGAGCTTATTCTCAGTGCTGTAAAAACCCAGCCAGCGCTCAACCTGCCTCTCTGCAGGATGTGACAGTGTAAGCTGCTGTGCCCCTGCTAGCTACACTAGCCCATCCGTGCTGCTTCCACACAGAAGGTACCCTGCTCCTAGACAACTTTTAACCCAGGAAGACTGAACATGTACAAATCTACGCAACCTAGTCTGCACAGGTAAGAATACAGAGTTAACACCACAGGTAACATGAGGGCTGCCATTTCAGCAGTTCCACTAAGTTATCTACAGTGTTACTGTCAAACATATTTAGAAAAAAACAAGCTGGACAATTTCTTCCTCTTCATCAAGTATGTAGATATCCTTCAAATAGAAAGAGCGTAAGGTAGATACCCGTTCATTTCGATTCCTGTTTTCTCCCCTACTGCTTCAGCTTTTTCACACATCTAAGGGTGGTCACAAAGATGCTTCAACAGAGGACAACAGGTAAGTTTCAGCATGAATCTACAGGTGTCCTCCCTATACCGTGGAGTATGAATTATTTGTACTTTATCTGCAAATGGGTAATCATGGGTGAATCATCAGAACACTCTCCTTGAAGACTGAGATGGCACTATAATGTTACAGACTTTTATTAGTAATCATACGGTTTGGGTTTATGCCAAACGTGCTTATACTGTTCCAAAATTCTAAATATACATTCTGTCACAAGAATTACTGGTTTCTCACTAAATGATTCATAAATGGCACAGGATTCCAGCCAAGGGCAGCAAAACATGTGTAGCACTGCTAATCACAGAGTACCTCCCTGACTGTTGTGGAATGTCCACTGTGAAATCCCAACTGATGGTTTCAAGGAATTAAAATTATGGAAACCAAAATAACCAGATCAGAAAAACCTTCTGGAAGTCAGAGAATAAGAAACTATATACACTCCCCTCCAAAATCCACAGAATCACAATGACACTTGCAACTACCTTGTACTTCTCAGTGCCGAGACTCTACAAGTCCTTAGTTTTCACATTATTCTACTACCAGACATTATCAGCAGTGTGCCCTTGTGGCAATGAAGGCTACACGTACATCTCCAGTAGAAAAAAAAGTGTGCAAAATGGCTTGAATACAGAGAAGGACTACCAAGATGCTTAGGGCTGGGGTACGAGGTACAAGGAGCAGCTGGTAGAGTAGAAGCTGGTGAAGTAACAGAGGTGAACCTCTCCTCAGATGTGCACAGGGACAAGAGGAGAGAGATACAAGTTGCAGCGTGAGAAATTCTGATTAGGCCTGTGGACAGATGTTCACAGTCTTCACAGAGAAATTGTGGAGTCTCTCCATACAGATATTCAACACTTGACAAAGACCCGAGCAACGCAATCTAAATTTGGGCCGGGATCTAACATTGCCATCGGCTCTGCTTTCAGTAGAGAGTCAGCCAAAATGACCTCCAGAGGTTTCTTACAACCTAAACCAACTTATTTTGTATCTACGGTATAATGAGGAGAGCATTCTGCTAGTTTCCTACCAGGAAAAAACATACAACCTTCTCACTTCTGAAAAAAACAGCCTCTTCTCATGAGTCCACTTTGGAGTTTCTCTCCCACTTTCTTTTAACAAGAAGTCATCTATGACTGCACGAGCCCTGACAGACTCTGTTGTGGCACCTGTTCCTGGCCACAGGAAAAGGGACAAATGGGAAATGACGGTTTCCAGCAGGCCATGCAACTTAAAACATTTTCTGCTCGGCTGTTTATAGCCTGATCAAGCTCTGTGAGTTTGGGCACTGATCCTCACTGATGTGGATGGCATCAAACCTGACCTACAGCCTTGCCTCAACAGCAGCACCACAGCCGTGGCACCAGCAACAGTTCAAAACACTCCAGAGACAACATAACAGTAGCTTACAAAGATGAAACAGCAACCATAAAAATGTTGGTTAAAGGATGCACTGAGGCCCCTCTGCCCGCCTAGAGTTCTTAAAGTACTTGTGGAGTGACTCTTAAGAGTAGATGGAGAACTGTCATCCACGTAAGGTATCCTAACTAAGCAAGTGCAGAATTTTTTTGTTAAAACAGCAGTTGTACTTCTGGTGTTGGACTCTACCTGAAACATTGGATTTGGGGAATTCATTAAACATGACCATTTCACAAATCTTCATAGCTCAGAACATTCTTTTTAAAATTTGTTTTGGTTTACTTTATAACTGTAAACTCTAGATGAATAAGGGATTCCCATAGCAAAACCTACTATTTTATCCAACTAATATTCTTTCATTTTCATATCAGAATTTCCAAGTACAGTTCCCCAGTGAGGCTAATGAAAAAATGACAGTACTTCTGCATGCTTGGGAACGAAGAATATAGACAGTAATATGGAAGATGATAATTTATTTTCTTTAAATGATTACTCTGCTTGTTTTTGCAGAGGGCACCAAAAGAGATGACTAATCCCTTATACTGATCAGTCTTTGCCTATCTTTCCCTTCTTCTCTTGAGGGTGCACCAAATGATGAAATATTTGATGATAGATTGTGTTAGCTCACAGTATGTGGCCACATGAACAAACATGTGTGAGAAAGTAAACTGTACAGCAGAAAGTTTGCTAGGTTTAAGAAGTGACTAATATAAGAATAGTATATACAAAGACACATTATTATCAGATGTATTACATGCACACAAACCATAGATGACTTTTTTCCCTGTCTGTTTTGAAAGCTGATGAATGGATTTTTTTTCCCCTTACACAGGAACCTCTGATTATAGAACAGGTCCTTATGTTTTTATTCTATTTCAAAATGCAAGCTGCCAAAGGAACTGCCTAGTGTTAACAGTTCCCCATCTTTCCCATTATAATATTCCATTTCCAGCAGCCTTTAACTTTCCTAAGCATTGCCATTTTGGCTAGAATTCTGTAAATCATACCCCAGGCCAAGTAGTCTCCCCTCCCCTTTCCCCTGCTTCCCCTATTCTCTCTGTAACCATTTGTGAAAGGTTTGTTTTCCATGACTTGCCCATTACTTGTGCAGCTTTCCCTGGGAAACACAGCAGAAGTAGGGATCAACCCCAGTTCCCTAAAGAAACTTGCAAACTCTTAACCACCATCAACTGAATAACATCCTGTAGAAAAATGTCTTCAAAAGCAGACTGCTTGCGGACAAAGAAGATGCCTTGAACTTGCACACAAAAAGCCCAGAACATAGCTTTTGAAGCTCATGACTGTTTGACTTTGCACTGTAGCACCTCCTGCATGCAAGTATCAGCCTGTGGACTCCCCCTTATCAAGTAACATGGATAGAATTTAGCCGCCCAAATTCACATGTTGGAGGCATCACCTTCAGGCAGCTTTTAAAGTCAATGATGAAAAACTAAGATGCAATACATGTAACCTGTTTTAGACACTCACCTTAGGGGAGGTGAATTGTACACCACATGCGGCTATTTGCCCTCCTTGATTACAAAGGGAATAACTAGTTCAGATGTAGATATGTGAAATTAGAGGACATGGATCCCATCTTGTACTTGTATATGACGTCAAACTAATTATAATCACCGTTTCAATAACAAATATTAATTTCTATCTACAAATGTTATCCTGCCTATGCCCTCAGGCCTTCACAGGTACAGTAACGCATCACTCTTCTGTTTGCTCCATGTAAGCAAGAGCCCACTAGAGAATGAAGGCTGAACTGCTGGATGCAAACCTCCAGAGGGTGAAAATAGAGGGAAAAATGGGACAAGGGGCTGTAGGAACAAGGGAACATGACAAGTAGAAAAAAGAAGAGATAGCAATGTTAAGAAAAAGTAGAGAGTGAAAACCACTGTTCTCAGTTTTAGACAAATGGTAATTGCTGAACTGGTATGCATTCAATATTTAATATTGTTTTTAGCACTCCATGCATTATTAAATGCTAACTGTATGTACCTGCATTCAGGACAAACTTTTTGTTTGTGCACCTTCCTGGGTGGTTTCCACAATGGTGTTTTATAACAATAATTCCTCAAAACACCTTTATATTTTTATTTGTAACCGTTTCGAAGTGTGGATCTGACACACTAAAATCAAAGTTGTCAAGACTGGCACCTAGTTCGAGTAGGCTAGAACCTGCTTTTTCTCAACAGTCCTTTTTTTAATAGGCATTTGACTATTCAGTACTGAACTCCTATCACATCACTGGTACTCAGCACTACTATGGATCAGATACACCCAATTCATCTCTCCAAAATAAACATGCAACAAAGGTAGAAGTACCAAAAAAAACAACCCAACAGCCCAACAAAAAACTCCTTGACTGTGAATGGCATGAGCCCATTGACTCCCTTTATGTTTTAAGATCATTTTTTCTAATTTAAGCAAAAAGGCATGAATAAAGAAAGACAGCAATTCTTCTGCACCACAAAAGTCAGGAATGGGATCTCACTCTTCTCCACCATGACCTAGCCTTCCACTGGCATCCAAGCAGGCTGATCAGGAAGGCACCAGCAGTCTTACTGGTTCAGATTTTTCAGACTGTAATTTGATCTTTAAAAGGACAAAACAAAAAGGAAAGTGCTCCTCACACTGATGTTTTCACAGCCACCAAACCTGCAAAATCAGCAACACAGAAACAGCAGCTGATGTTAAACTCATGCAGGAGAGACAGACTGTTACTTTCATGGTACAGATGTCATTATGTAGGTTTTCACAGGACGGTATTTTTTACTTCTTAAGAATGCAAACAAAGTAGGTGAATGCTTTAGCATGCCATTCCTCTTACCTTAGTACCTTTCTAGAAACATCTTGTTTTTAATAAGCACTGATTTCCTCGTCAGGTCACAGTGCAGATAAAAGTTGAGAAAAAAAATTCTGCAGTTAATTATTCAACCATGATAGTTTAAGAGAACTTCTTTCCTCTATAAAACAAAATTAACATCATAAATCTTTATTCCTAAGGCATTATGCTTCCATTACAGAGTACCAAGTATTATACTGCAAACATAATTACCCTTTTCCACCTCCCATAAAGCAAGTGCAACCAGGAACACTTCTACACATCCACATTCAATCTTGCAAAGAACACTGGTGAACAAATCCATTTTTTCTTTCAACCAAATGATGCACAAATGTCAAGTTACACACATAAGTACGCTGAATTAAGTGTTTGGGTTTTACTATTTAACACAACCGATGGCATGACTTTTCTACGTTTTGTTCTTGCCAATCAAGCTACTGATGTTCTATATTATTATACTATTATAAGCTCTGTTTTTCACAGGGTAAAACATTTATTCTTCATCTTTCTGTGAAGTGTGATGTTACACATGGGCTGTGAAGCACGGCTCCTTCAACTCTTCTAATACAGAAGTCAAAGAAGAGCAACTCAAAGACTATGAAAGTAAGGAAGAGGTATCTGATCTTGGTCTCATCTCCACTTTCTCCACTCACAACACAGCATTTCTTCACATTCAACACATCTGAACGTGCATGTTTCTCTCTGAGATAAGGTAAATTATTCCACAGTCCACCTTTCCTTGGATGTAGCCTAATGCTGTTTCCCTTTGCTTATTTTTATGTTATTACTGAACCCTAATTCTTTTTTGTTTCCCTGCCAAATCGCTGTAGACTAAGTTCACACAGGTTTCTTTGCCTTCATGTATTTAGTGTGTTGATGAGGTCAAACTGAGTTGAATTTAATCAGGGGAATCGGGGAAAAGGAAAGTAGTAAAAACAAGAAGTGTTGCTGATGGTAGCAGTCCTAGTATGCTCAATAACAAGGAGAACACCAAATTATCAGTGTTTCTTGAAACTGAGGAAGTAATAAGCAGCAATAATGTCCTCTTTTTTCATGGTGATTACATTGCCACTCTCTGGGCAAGGATCTAGCTACTGTCATTTATGTGTTAGCCAGCTCATAACTGGACTGAAGTAACTTGTCTGGTGTTGACCATCAAATACCAAAAGCTCCAGATTCACAGAGTAGCACACATTGTGAGAAAGACTGCTAAACAATCACACCTCAAAGACAGACAGTTTTCTTTGTCCTCCTGTAGTCAACTTCCTGCTTCAAAGTTCAAATCCAAGTCATCATCTTAATTTTTAAAGTTGCCCTTGGGTGGAGATCATTAAGTGTCCAAGACATGACAACTTTGTAGGGACATGACTTCCAAGGGATCAAGTAAAAATTGATTTCTTAATGAGGTGCAGTTTTCTATGGCATAGTGACAATTACCATTCTTTTTCATTCTTCTCTTTCACTGCACCTTCTTCTGTGTAGAGGCTCCACACTGTAGCTATTATCTCTGGGAAAGAGATTCTACAAGCTTTTGCTGGAAAAAAGAGACCAGGCTGGCTTCCCTGATTTAACCCAGACACCCATGAACACAAACAATACAACACAAACTTCATCAAGACAGCACAATGCATACTTGCAGCCTCAAGTCTAAAGGACTTGGGCTGCTTGTTTGGTTTTTATGGTAAGATATTTCTTTTTTTTATGCCATATTGGCTACTGCTCTTCAAGATAAGTAACTAACAGCAACGAAAAGTATCGGCTACCTGAAAAAATAAGAATAGCAGAACAGCTCATCAGATATTTTTTAAACTGGACTATCATATAAATAGGTGTCTTCAAACTGCCAGCTGTCATGCTGGTTATGTGCAAAACCATGTCTCTGACATAGCAAAAGCCACAGCCACTTATTAAGTGTCTCAAATTTTCAAAATCATCACTGTTAAAACTATACTTTTATTTGGCCTATACAGCATTCTTGCAGCCATGCATTACAGCCTACCATTCATGTAATAACAATAAAATACTACAATGTCTTTTGAGAAATGCTACCATAGTCTACCAACATATCACAAAAATGCATTGAGTGGTTTTGACTGTGTATTAAAGGCTTAGTTTATTCCTTTTTTTTTAAATGAGGGTGGTAGAAGGGTACAGAAACAAGAGACGTTTATGATCTCTGAAGATGACCAACTGCAGTTAATGATGGTGACATACATGTGTACTTCCACGTGCCAAAGCCCAAGCCCAACCTGTATCAATAGCAGAAGGATTGGCTCCCTGACCAAGAAGCAAAAAAAAAAGTATTTTGTAACAAGAGTTACAACCCTGTCATTTCAGAAGCCTTGCAATTATTAGACTTCACTTGCATTTTTAGGGGCAGAACTTGGTAATAAATGTATGCAGTAAAAACATCCTCCAATTTTTTTCAGGTGTAAGAACTGAACCCTGAATCTCACACAGCATTTCTGTTTTGGTTTAGCAGTGTAGACCTAGTAAGGCATCTCAAAGAAAAAAGAATTCACACCTAAAGACTTATTCCACTTTTCTTGCCATTCATTTGGCCACATCTAGATACTCTGTTCAATTTCAGGCCCCCTCAACACAAAACTGATGTTGATAAACTGAAGCAAGTTGAGCCCAGGGCCCTGAGATGCGCAGGGGCTGGTGCTTGTCCCCTGAGATGAGAGGCTGGGGGAATGGGGTTGGTTCAGCCCACGGAAGAGGTGACCCCAGAGAGGACCCATCATCTGCCTTCCAATATCCATGTGAGGGTCACCAAGAAGAGCCAAGAGGCTCTTCAGTAGTGTTTCGCAGGAGCAGCAGAGGCCATAAATTGAAAGAAGAGATGTTCCAACCTTGTACCGGGAGAAACTTTCTCGCACATAGGCAGTGACGCACCTTGACCAGAGTTGTTGTGCACTCTCTGTCCTGGAAGACTCCAAAATTCAACTGGACACAGTCCTGAGCAGCCGGGGTCTGAACTCAGAGCTGACCATGCTTGGGGCTCCCGCCCACCCTGAGCTATGCTATGATCCCCTTCTGTTTTATCTGGCTTTTGGAATGCAGAAGAGGGGTCTGTTCCTGGTTGAGGTCACCTGCAGCATCACCCTGAGCCTGGCAACTCAACAGCAGTGTGAAACACATCAATTTCTTGTTTAACAGTTCTGAAAAGCAGATTTTCTTTTTCTTGTAAATATGTAAATGTAAGGTCTTTTTTTTTTTTTCTTTTGTAAAAGATGTTGGTGTTTAAAGTTTTTGATAATACATTTCAAAACCAAATGCAAACATCATTAGACTATACTTTAGTCAAGTCCATACATCTACATTGTGTCTATTTTTAGGCAAGTACTAGCATTTTCTATATACTTTATTTTATATATACATATTATATATATTAAAAAAACCACAGTGGACCACCTTCTGTAACTGACATATTTCTCAGTCTGACCAAACACCTGAAAGACCAATAACTTACAACTTTTTTCTTTTTATTTAAATCCAAGTAGCTGTGACATCTCGTAGCCTTGGTCTTGCTGTTCAAATGTGAGCAGCACTAACCCAACCCATTCCTGCCGTGACCCCCAGTTCACAATACCCTGCTGAACCACCTTCACGTCGCAAGGCCCTGCTGCTCGGCAGCCCCGGCGTCTCACCGAGCTGCCACCGGCCCTAACAGCCCCCGAGAACACCCGTGTCCTCAAGGATTTGTACGACAGCGTGCATCAAATGGTCATTGCTCATGGGAGACCTCGAACCGCGCCGGGGAGCGACGGCTACGGCGAGCTGTGCAGGAGAGCGGCGTCAAGCCCTTCCCTCGTCCCGCCCTCCTTCACTACGTCCAGGAGAAGCGAGCACTGAGCAAGCCCACCGCCGGGGCAGAGTAAAAGCTACTCAGGCGGCTGGTTTGGCCCGGGCAGCCTCCCCCTGCTCCGGGCACGGGGTGACTGTTACTCGTTCACCCAGGCGCTGCCGCTGGCCAGCACCGCCCGGCCGCACGCCACGGCCAGCGCGGAACGCGCAGCCCCGCTGCCGCCCCCGCCAGGGGAAGCCCCGGCTGCCGCGCTGCCCGCCCGCCGGCCCCGGCCCCCCGGCCCCCCGGCCCCCGCCCGCTCCCCCCGCCGCCCGCGGGGAGGGGTCGCGGCGGTGGCGCTTACCGCGGGGCCGGGGAGCCGGGGGGCGAGGCGGGCGGCGGGGTCCAGGCGGGCGCGGCGGCGCGGGGGTGCTGCTCTTTCCTCTTCGGGCGCCAGTGGGGGAACGCGGGGCGCCGCTTGGGCGCGGCGGCGGAGGGGCGGCGGCGGGGGGCCGTGGCCGCCCCCTCGGGGTCCGAGTCCTCCGACTCGCTGCGGCCGAAGAGGCGCTGGAAGCGGCCGCGCCGCGCCATGCGGGGCTCCGTGCCGCCGCGACGGGCGGCGGGGTCGTGCGGGTCGGCGGTGCCTGCCCGCCGGCAGCCGGGGCAGGAGCGGCAGCGGGGGGAGCGCGGCGCTCCCGGCGCTTGCGGGCAGTCCGCGGGCATGGACGGGGCGGCGGTGGCAGCCGCCCGCCTCGCTGTATGCGTTTAATAAGGCGATTCCCTCCCTCCCTCCCTGCCCACCGCCGGCCGCGTCGGTCCCTCCCCGCCGAGGGAGCCGCGGCGCGGCAGCTCCCCGCCGGTCGCACAGGAAGGGAGCGGCCCGCGTGTGATCCGTGCCCAGGGTGCGCATTAGGGGCCATTATCTTGTTGTTGTTTTCTGCTCGCCCTCAGGTGAGCCCCGCGCCCCGACACTTGTGCAAGGAGCGGGGAGGGACTGCGCGCCCGCCCGCCCCGCGCAAGGGCAGCGCCGGGGGCTGCGCGTCCCCGCGCGGCCTCGGAGCCAGCACGCTCCGAACCTCGCAGCGCTGCTTTTTGTCCCGGTGCCCGCGACGTTAATTAATTAGCTGCTTATCCCTGCGAATAAATCGGCTCGGGCCGTCCTGCCGGCTCGCTGCGCGCGGGGAGGCAGCGCCGCTCGCGCGGGAAAGGGGCCGGCCGGGCGCGCGCCTCCGGCCCGCTTGCAACGGGCGGGATCGCGGCGGGTCCCCCCGGCACCAGCCCCCCTGGCGGGGCGGTCCCCGCGTCCCTCGGTGCTTCCAGGATCTTCTCTGAAACGACCTTGAGGTCCTCTTCAGCTTTCCTTGGGAGCCTTACTGCTCTGCGCTGACGGATACCGGCGTGTCCTAAACTGTGGCTGGCAAGCATCCGCTCCTCTGCTGTAAGGAGCTTTTAGGATGCGGTTTGGTTGGGTTTTTTAGTTCTGATTTTGCTTACTACTGATGGGACATGGAGGTTATAACTGTCTGCTGAAAATGCTAACCTGAGATAATAAAAATATTGGCAGTCTGTATTGCTGGAAAAACTTCAAGTTCACTGTTACGAAACAGTCATGGTCAGCCAATAATTGACAAACACTATATAAACCGATGGACCTAAATTAATGCTGGGGTTTTTACATCAGGAGGACAAGGATGTGAGGTAGGCAGGGGAAGACAAAATACAGACGGGCAGCTTAGCCCTACCTATACTACTGTTTTACCCAAAGCAATATGTACACCTGTTTGGGGGGCAAATTCAGTTATTTTCCTGAGTGGTGTGTAATTTGCTTGGCTAGTGATTAGCTAAACAGGTTGACCTACAAAGAAAATAATTATTCCCAAAATTCAATATGTGTCATGACAAAATTGGGCAGAACTAGAGAGGCAGACAGTTGTACCCTCATAAAATGCATAAGGGATCAAGAAAAAAAAAGGTCAGTTTCAGTAAAGCAATATATATAACCATGGAAACCATAGAATCACCAAATAGTTGAGGTGGAAAGGGGCGTCTGAAAGTTGGCTAGCACACCCCCCTGTCTCAAGCAGGGTCAGCAAGCACAGGTTACTCAGGATGATGTCCAGTTGGGTTTCAGGTATCTCCAAGGTCAGAGACAGGAGACCTGATGACAGGTAGCATGCTGTCCTTGACGGATGGCCATGAACAAAGCAGGAAGTCCTGTTTCCTGTGCCTAGATAGGATTTGTGGACACTGGCTGTAAACTGTAAAGATCCAAATAGCTATACCTCTTCTCTTATTTTAGCCTAAAATTACTCTTTTCTATTTCCTTGGCTAGAGATCCACAACTGGCATAACCATGGGATTTTATGCCATTCACCACTGAAGAAGACAGATAAACATATTACTAAGTATGTATACTACATTTCCATTTAGGTCTCCGTTATAAATGGGGGTTCTGTTGTGCCAGAACACAGGTGAATAAATTGGTGTTGGTGAGCCACTTCAGCTAAACAGCACCGGGGAGAGAGGAGTCTGGGCCACTGCAGTCCCTGTGTCTCCTCTCACTGCCACTATACCCACTAGGTACCCACAGTTTTCGGCAGGCCAGACAGCCAAGGGTACAGTCAGCAGATCTGTGCTACTTCATTTCACACCAAAAAAAGACACGCATGGCCTGAAAACATACAGTTTAAATCATAGAACAGAAGAAAGGAGAAGTGCAAGGCATGCATCTTTTCAAATCCTTTTAGATTATTTTGGCAGGGTCTGGATCAGCATTAGCATCATGAAGTACCTTAAAAACATGCAGAGTTAAGTATCTCTCTGGAGTGACATGTGTAAGAACTAAGCATGCAACACCAGCTTTGAGGCATCCAGCATTTGTACTTCAGTGCTAACATACACTACGATATCCTGTTACACTAAAGCAGGTGAAGGGGATTTGGTTGATAATACTTGTTCCAACTTTGGCCAGAATTAAAGTCTGGGTGTTAAATATGGTGGTAGCAGAACAACATGTGATCTTGAACCAAAGAGATTTGTGGAGGCTCAGTACTTGTTGCAGTACTTGTTCTTAGGCTTATTTAGAAGATTTGGACCTCTTCTTTGAGGAAAGGCATTTTTAATTTCATTAGTTAAGGTAGAAATTCACTAGAATTAGCCAGTAATTTAGGAAACTTTAAATGATGATTGTGTTTATGTCAGTAGTCCTGACACATGCAACAGAACAAGTCAGTCTAGCTTTTATCTGAACAAACACAATTTTGCAACCGTTTGTAGTAATTCATATCATAGAAAGATATTATGCAACAAATTATCCTTCTCCTGTTTGGTTTCATTCCAACATGGTGAAAAAGAAGATGATTTGGTATCTGGAATGACTTTATCCTATTCAATATCAACATAGCTTGACTGCACGCTGTATGCGAGATTTACAGAAAGAAACAGAAACACACAAATTTTGGAATTACGATGAGAATCAGACAAATATAGACTCAATGTTTGTAAAGCTGTTACAGAAACTAAATAACACACAAGCTGAGATAACGCTATTTACTCAAATCATTGATCCTCCCTTTTTATTTTTTCAAACACCCTTCTAACGTCCAATAGATGGCACAATATATGTGAAAAAGACAATCTAAAGCCCCTAAGAAAATAATAGAAAAATAGGAATGGACTATCATCAACTTTGACCCCAAATACTTTATTTTCCTTTCCAATACAACAGAGGTTTGACATTTCCTCCAGAAAGTACATGCATGCAAAATTAGGGATTCAGGTAATTCAGTGTCAGAATGTAGGAAGAGTGGTTTGGATTCCCACACTTTAGAGCTGGTGATAAAAGAGAAATAAAGTATGCAGGGGCCAAAATCTTGCCTGTGTCCCACATAAAGCATGTGAGATCCAAACTATGGTCCTGAAATCCCACATTAATTTGACACCTAACCCTACAGGCACCTAAATTCCATGAGTGCCTCCCTGTTTCTCTTGGAAGTGTCCCAAGTACTTAGGGATTCGCCTTTCCACATGCCCAGAACTGGCTCGGTTTTCACAGGACTGAGTGCTGGGTGCCTGCTTCTTGCCCAAGTCTGACAAGCAGCTAAAACCTGGGTATTGCTTGGCCTAAATCTCCCCTGGGACTCCCTGTGGTTGGCGTATTTGGGTCTTGTTTAACACACATACTAATAGCAGGGTTTATATAAAATGTTGCACTGGCTTCCATTTTTTCCCCACAGTTCAAGCTGCAATGTAGAAATAGTAATAGAAATGGTAGCCTTAATTCAGGAAGATCCTGCGTACAAGGGGATGTTCTACCTCACAGTCATATCACCACTAATGGTTCTTTTCTGGCCCAACAAGACTAGAGGTTCCCTGGCTATACCTGAAAAAAGAAGGAATGAGTCCCACTCCATGCCTTGAAAGAAAAGGCATAAATACGTGTCCTCAGTATATTATCAGACATGGCCAGGATGTAGGTGATCATTCGTGGTGGTTAAAGACAGCCTGAAATCAAAAATGGAAAATGCAACTAAGTATTACGACCAGGGAAAGCCGAGGCTAGGAGCTAAATTAGCTCAGGAATGTGCCAGCCAGAACTGTAGCCACAGCAATAGGTAGGAAGCCAGAGAAGCCAGGAGGCCCTTCGAGCAAATAGCAGGGCAAACCCTATAAAGGTCAGCAAGTCCATGTCACAGGGAGGGACGTTGGAAAAACAGCAAACAGAGATTGAATGAGACTAGGATTAAGGAATCTGGAAGCAAGAGCCAGGGATTTCAGTTTCAACCAAGAAGTACATTTGGAAGCCAAGAAGAATTTGTGGGTTTGCCTTACGTACCTGCTAGGTGGGGCAAAACACCAGTCAGGCTCAAAGGGCAATATTCACTTAGTCAACGTTATTGGCGTGCCAGTTGCCATGATTTACCCTGGCCTGTCTGGCGGCCGTATGGCTGGGTTGCCTGGGGAGGCACACAGGTGAGCAGGCAGGCGCTGGAGCTGAAGTAGATGGAGGCACCTCAGGCTCTGAGGGACGTTTTGGAGTGGGGATGAATTTACATAACCTCATGCTCTGAATTTCTTTCTTGTACACACTGCATGATTACTTCAGGCAGTACTTTAGCTTTGTGTGTTGGATGATTTTGGTCTCATTTTGAGGTATCTTGTTCCCATCATGGTCCAATTTGGGCATCTTTGGCATTTAACTCCATCTGTGAGCTGGTACCCCTGTTGAAAACATGTAATGCCTATCTTTTAGGTGCTAGTAACTGATCAGATCAAGTAAAAAACATGTGACCCTTGTCAGGGTCAAGATTTCACCTTCATTCTGATAGCTTTGGCTTAACTTGTAATCTGGTTATTCATGGATAGTTCTGCTGAACCCATTGATATTCTAAAAATATTTTTATTCCTTAAACTGAGTAGGCCACAGCAGATAGGAGTGGATAGATTTTGTAATGGGAAATTAGCACATTCAATTATTCAATATTAGCATGGTTTCTTATTCTTATTGTTGCTGTAAAACGCAAAAAAATTATCTGAGCCTTTGAGTTGCATATATATTCACATAGATGGAAGGTGTTATATAGACTCTCCTGCTACCCACACACCTCCTGTCAGCTATTCAAAGAAGAGTCCTGCAACCCATCTTTGGGCCTTTAAAGAGGCTTTTGCATTAGAATCCTACAGCTCAAGGGAAGAAAACAGTCAGTCATGTATGTAGTTCATGGGGTTCTATGACTTCAGTGCTTACCCATTAAAAGTGTCCCACAACATGGCCAAGGTATAGCATGGGATCTTTAACTATAGCATGGAGTTTTACAGTGCTATCCAGAGCCATCCCAGCTTTCTAAAATGTAGAAGTAAACTACTTCTGCATTCATTACTACCTACACATAATACTCCCATCATGATGCTAACAGTCAGAGTGCTTTATTTGATTTCAGTGCCAACTAGGTGCAGCCCATGAGTCCGGGCAGATAGCCAAACAGATTTCAGTTATGAAATGTTCAGGAGTTCCCAGTGCAGGACATCACTTTTATTCTTGCTAATACAACCGCAGTAGTAGTTTTTATCTCTTCTCCAATCAGTTCACAGAAAAAAAACCTGTCCCACAGAAAACTTTCTTTCAGGGGTTTCCTTCTCTGTTACCTGCTAAGTACTTTTCTCATGCTGTTAATGACGACTCAATGTTACTTTTCTTTTAATGATAACTACTTTTTATTGAAGTGCAGTGTCAGTACAAAGTCAGGAAAATACCTACAATCTACTTCTGTCTCACTCTGAGTATCCAAGTACTGTGTTCTTCTGCACCCCTGTAAAAGATGAATGTTTCCTCTGTACATTTTTCTTCTCATAGTTTCTTCAAAGCTTTCAATCTTTGGACCTGCCAATTTGCATAAAGAGTTTACATAAAGATTCTGTGCCTGGTCTCAAGCTGAACACTAAAATATCATAAACACTATATGTACGCTATGTTTTTCATACCAGTTCCCTTAATGTCAACATTGGTTCACTGTAGCATTTGTTTGGTGTCTGAGGTTTTTCAGTAAGTAGTTTTTTCCTTCCTGAAACTGTAACAGGGGAAAATAAAATACTTATGAGAAAACAGACTCTATAATGACTGAAACAAATGCTGTAGATGCTACTCAGATGAAAGAACATTCCACACTGTGGTGATTTTTTTGTTCCTTCCCATGCTGGTGGTTCTGTAGACTGACAGAAACTGAGTGGGAGGTGGGAGATGCTGCCTCTCACGAGGGCAGAATGCCATTGATTGGCAGCATTGTGCTGCTCTGTCAACTGGGAGCTCCAGGCTCCTCTGGAGTTCCATTTGGGGGGGGGGGGGGGGGGGCGGAAATTCTATCACTGCTCTCCTGTAGTCACAATTTAAAGGTATACTAATAATACCATAAATCAATTCCATTAAAAAATACCAAAATTAACATAATAATGAGGCATTAGGAATATAATACTGGCAAATTGTTAATTTACTGCTTAATATCAAGATGTGCTTATGTTTTCCTGGGTAGGTATAGCTTTGCTGAAGTGTATATATTTCCAGGTTAATATTTTATGGCTTTGTTTCTCTTGCTTTCCAGTTTTCCACTAGTGTCCATAGTACTGCTATGCTTTTATGGTTGCCTAAAAGCTAAGCTATATCTGATGTTCTTATTTTGCATCCTGATCTAAATTTTAATTATTTTCTAGGTTGAAATTAATTTGAAAACATTTCATCTTAAAGAATAGTTTTTAATTTAAGTTTGACTAAATCAGCAATGCCATTTTATTGTATTTTCATCATATTCTCACAGAAATCTATCATCCAGCATGGCTGAAGTTAGGATAGGATCTTTCACTCTTAGCTTTTAAGAAGGAAAGCAGAAACTACCACTAATTTTTTTATAGAGTTTCCAAGTACCTTACTTAATCACTAGCCCTGGAAAGTAAATACATAAATATCGGTTATTTATTATTATTTATACTGACTAACAGATGAGCTGGGAGACGTACAAGCATGCAGGAAGGCAGGTGTCTATCTTTAGCAATTTACAGTCTAAAACCAACATGCTAAAGACTGAAGCGTAAGCACAGCTGATTAAATTGCTATGGGATATGAGTGTCCTGTGACAAATCCAAGAGCTATCCAGTGTTCTGTAACCTATTTAGGTGCTAAAGAATCTGAAATTAAGTATTAAGCTAACCAGGTATAATTAAGAGCATAACTGTTCTTACATATCTGCAGATAATGCAGGAGCATTACTAGGAAATTGAAACTGTCTGTTCATAGTTATGTCTAGCAGTCACTTCTTCCTCCTATCTCCTGTATTTTACAAACCCTTTTATCTGTGTGAAGACCCTGTGAAACCGTCAGCCAGCACTGCTCTATGCAGCCATCAGCTCTGTCCTCTTCTGAGATGAATCTAAACCTTACACCATCCCACAAAAAGTTATCCAAAAGAGGTGTTGAAACAGCCTAATGAAGCAAACCAGTTACTGGGAATCCCAAGGAGTAGAAGCACCAAATGGCAGAGCTGTTCATCAGCATTTGCTTTTCCCATGATAATCAGTTGCTATCACAGAGAATAAGAATGTAATATTTAAAACAAGCACACAGAGTGACTGTGAGAATGCAGGTCAATGGATTTCTACCACCAATAAACAATAATTAGGGAGTTATCTGCTAGCTGGTCTACAAAAAAGTAGATGAAGCAGAATGAGTAAGCTGAAATTTATTCAGCCTTTATAACCATGCCCTTCCCAATATGTTATCAAGGAAACTATATACTTATGGGTTGAGAGAGAAAAGAGTTGTCGTAGACCAACATAAAGAGTAAGAAGAATCAATATGAGCTGAAACAAGCAATGGACTTCCGAAACATCTGTAATAAGATTGTTCTTATTTAAGTATTCATTGATGAGCTGTGATATGTAGCAAGACAGTAAAATTTATGTGGGATAGAAAGTTTTGGGAGATAGCTAAAATCAGAGAAGTTCATGGGGAATTCCAGAGGCATCCAATGAAAATCCCAAACTGGCTAGAACCAGCACCATAAGGATGAAGTGATGGGTAGCAGTGGCTGAGACTCCCTTCTCTAGGAGCTAGAGTACCCACCTGCTGTCGGGAAGCTGATTGCTTGCCCTGGGCCCTGGACATGGGACACCACAGAAGGATTGATGGGGTATTTGGACTACTACTATCTATTACTGTCTTTGCACTATTACTGTTTCTGCTCACCCTGCTGGCCATGAGTCTTGCTGTCAAAAGAGACCTTGAGCAGATCAAAGATGATTGCTGTGCTCTAAGCTGTGGTAAAGGGGCCAAAGTGATGTTCCTTTTTGATCCTAACAGTCAAGGAAATAGGCTCGGTAGGAGAGGATGTATCTTGCAGATCAAAGCGAGTGTGGCTGGCATCACAGGCAGGGTCTTTGGCTTCTGTGCCCATGGATTGCCTTCTGGGAGCAAGAATTGGTGGGGAGTGATGGCACCAGCATGAGAAAGAGAGGCAAGAGCATCTTTCCCAATTTCCCAACTCTTGATAATCTGTTGGGAAAGGCTTTTAAGCAGGTTCATCAGAGTATGGAGCTCAAAGCCTAAAATGAAGTAGAGAAACAGGTTGAATTTAAGAAGCTAACAGAAGTGAGGAAGGTACGTAGCGAAGTAAAGACCTGGACTTCAGGAGAGTGGACTTCAGCTTGGTCAGGGAACAGGTAGGCAGGAATCTCCGGGGAGCCAAGAAAGAAAAAAATCCCATTAGAGCTGATCTCCAAATAAAATCTCCTTGAAGGACAAGAATGGCCCATTGTGATTGCACAAGAAGATGGGCAGATATGGCAGGAGGTCAGGTTGGCTGAAGAGAGAATTTCTAGCTGAGCTCAGACACAGAAAGGAAGTATGCAGAAAGTGGAAGCAGGGACAGGGTACCAGGAAATCTGTCAGCATCACCCAGGCATGCAAGAGTTTAATTAGGGAAGCCACACACAGCTGAAGTTGAAAACACCAAGGAGTGCAGAGGGCAATAAGAAGGGCTTCTACAGGGAAACAGCCTTGAAAGAAAGGTGAAGGAAAATGTACATTTGCTGCAGGCAGGCTAGAAAGGACCTAGTGACAAACTACATAGCTTTTTTGCCTAGTTTTTACTGGCAAGGCCAGTTCTCTGTGCCTAGTAGCAAACTGGGGGAAATGAGGTACTACACGCTGTACAGAAGTATCAAGTTAGGTAGGATTTAAGTAATTCTGGACATGGGACCAGATGAGATGCATCCAGGGAAGTTGAGGTGGCTTCATCAGGCTCCTCTTTAGCGTCTTTGAAAGGCTGTGGCAACCAGGGGAGCTCCCCAGTTGCTCATAAAAGGCAAATATTACGTCAGTATTTCAAAAAGCCAGGAAGGAAGACCTACAACCTCTTCAGCTCCTGGGAAAATGAAAGAACAAGTCCTTTCCATTTCAGGCACATAAAGGAGAGAAGGACAGCTGGAATCAGACAGCATATTTATCAAGGTTAAATCATCCTTGACCAACCTGACTGCCTTCTGTGATGAAATGGCTGGCTCTGTGGATGAAATGAGAATAACAGATACAGCTTATCTGAAGCAAGACTTTCAACACAGTCTTTCATAGTATACTAGTAGCTAAACTGAGGACATGTGGACTGGATGAGTATACTGCAAGGTGGGTGAAAAACTGGCTGGACTGCTGGGCTCAGAGAGTAGTGGTTAATGGTTCAAGGTTGTATTCGGCTGGCATGGTAAGGTTTTGGTAGTGGGGGGGCTACAGGCATGGCTTATGTGAGAGGCTGCTAGAAGATTCCCCTGTGTCTCATGGAGACAATGCCAACCAGCTCCAAGACAGACCCACCGCTGGCCAAGGCCAAGCCCATTAGTGATGGTGGTAGTGCCTCTGGGATAGTGTATTTAAGAAGGAGGGGAAAGAAATGCACAATAGCAGCAGTCATAAGAGAGCTATAAGAATATGTGAGAGAAAAAACCTTGCAGACACCAAGGTCAGTGGAGGAGGGGGAGGAGATCCTCCAGGCACTGGAGCAGAGACTCCTTTGCAGCTTTATTGAAAGAATTTTAATATAAAGCTGTACAGCAAGAAGTCTTCTTACCAAAGTATAAAAGATTACTTGTTGATAGACAGGAGTTAATGCTAGTTTCAGTTCTGGCAGTTCCTGAGTACCGAGTGACACATGGGTGCTTAGTGTCTTCTTGTACTGAGAACAGGACTGCCCTTGTCTCAGAAGCTGACATCCCAACAGCATTAACAAGAGGTTTCCATTCAGATTACAGGTGACACGTCTTCTTGCCTAAAGGCTGTTCCAATAGCCAAATAGCACAGGATTATTAAATTATCCTCCTTATATTTCTGTTTTACTTCCTGGCCATGCTAGGATTCAGCACTAAGTGGAATCCTCAGTCATAAATAGCTAAATTTATGTATCATACGTAGATGGAGCCAATCCTGTCACATACCAAGATAGTACTGACAAAGCCATTAACCTTTCTGTCAGTATTCCCCACAGAAAAAATGGGAATAATTGGGAATCATTGTCCTAATGCCTTTTGAATACTAGACATTCATCTTTGATAAGTGATAATACTTGACAGAATAAGTATTACTTAGTTAACATGCAGAGGGTTGAAAATATAGCTAAGTGAACAAATGGCTCTTGGCACTATTAATATATTTAAAAAGAAAACTTCTGATCTATTTTCATAAGAAATCTCCATACATACATGTTCTGATATTTTTAAAGACAGTATTTCCCACCCTCCTTAGTAAGACCAAGATGTCTTAATGAGGCTATGACAAAGTAGCAAACACAAGACATTTTGTTCAAGGTAGTAAGTGGCAGACTTAGAACTAGGAGTTCCTAATGTCCAGTCACTTCTTTTAGCAATAAAAGATTATTTTGGTAGTCTGAAATATGACGTAGGAATTCGAAGTTAGAATTAAAATACGAAATCAGCAAAGTAAAACAGTTAACTCTGTGAGGGAAAACTACGACAGCTGCCAGCACACTTCAGTTATTTAGACAAGAAAGAGTTTTAAAACAGTCCAGAATATTTTCAGCCTATTCACCTGTCATAGAAAGCCAGTATTACTAGGTGAAGAGGGCATGAAAGGAGAAATATATCCAGGTAAGAGAAAACATTAAGTGCCTTCAGATGTGGTACTTGTTTCTTGTAATATTTCCAGACAGGTCTCAGATGAATGAGTCAGCTTCTCATGTAATTAATCAAATCAATTCTGCACTGGGAGTAGGCAACAATGAACTGTTTAACTAGATATGAATAGCATCATCATGAGTTTCATTTGACTCTTACTCACTGTTGCATGTTAAAAGGTATACAGTCATGATTCTCACAATCTGTTTTTGTTTACATACAATAGCTAAGAAATTAAAACAAAATATGTTTTGCTTTCTATTAAAACTATTAGGGAAATCAAAACATCAGTAGTGACTGCTGATCAGTTCCTAATAAAGTAACAGTAGAGTAAGTTAAGTTTCACATATCTTTGTGTATTTTGCCATTGATTTAATCGAGTAAGGGTTTTGTGCAGAGAGGAGCCAGGCCTGAATAAAAGGAATTTTTTGTCCACCTGCCAGGGTTCTTTATTATTAGTGATCCTTACTTGGTGTATATGTATGTAGGTGCCATAAAATACCAGTTCTATGTAAGCAGCATTAAATTTGTTCCATGTGATCAAAGCAATGAATATCAGTTACCCCAGTTATAGCAAAATATAGAGGGAAATAATATTTCACATTTTATTTCAGGTAGCTTTTCAGCAACCGAATGTTGGCATTATTTCCCTTCACCAACATGATCTAACTTTGTACCTACTCCTGCTTTGAGAAGAGGTGTTGGCCTAGAGGTCAGGAAAGGGCTTCAAAGGTCCCTTCCAACATAAATTATACAGTGGCTCTGTTTACAATCTTCATCTCCACTACCATTACACAAAAACATAACTGCCCACAAATATGTAAACCATCTGTTCCATTTCTCTTATTTCTGTTAGAATTAATGCATCTTTAATTACAATCTTGTTCTTTACAAGCATCTTCGCATTCCATATGTAGTCACTAACAGGTGTTTTAATTCGGGTGCCATTAGGCAATGACTCACTGTGTGTTGTCTGATGATGACATTTAAAATGGGAGAATACTGCTTGAGGATCTTTGGAATTGGAAATATGTTTGTTGAACTCTTCCCCTTCCAATTTAGATTGGTCCATTCTGCTGAGTGATGGTGCAACTTGAAGCATTAGATAACAATGAGGAAAGCAATATGCCAAAGGAGGTAATTCCTTTTTTATTGTATCTGTTTTGACATTCCATCCTAGCAATTATTTTTCATGTTTGAATTCAGATTCATTATTTATAGTCCTATTAATAGCAAACTTGGGATTCACTTCAGGTATACTTTATTTGTTCAGTATTCAGTATTTATCTACAGCCAAGCTCATCTCAGAAGCAGAGCCTCATTTGTCTATAGAACTATTGTTTCTGTAATCTCACACAGAGTTTACAGTGTATCTTACTGCATTAGTAAGATACATTAGTGCATTACTGCATTAGTGTAGTTAGTTCACTAACTACACCAGCAGTTAATCAGCAGATTCTTAAATAGGAAGATACTATGATGTTTAAATAGGAAGATAACTCTAAACAGCAAGTTATCTCACTTTATAACTTCCTGTTTTATTCTCTCCTTAGCATCTTGTATCTAGATCCAGCAAAAGACTTGGGCACTCAATGGTGTTCGATTTTCAGCCTATGGAGTGGAATCCATATGCCCGAGTCAGGTTGTCTATGTTCCTTATACTATACGTGAGAGAATAATGCAAAAGTAAATGTTTAATCTGTTTGGTAGTTGTCCTTAATAATCAACAGAATTCTGATTACACAGTCTAGCTGGCCAACAGTGTGTTTCAAGAGCTGTAGCAGTAGAGGTTAAGTAAGGCTCAGGAGGTAAGCACAGGCAGCATCAAAAATGTGTCACATCCTCAGTTTATACAACACTGTCAATATTACAGCTAAGAGCAGTGCTGGCAGACTTCTTCCTGTTCATGAGAAAAAGTGAGTGGGAGCAGTTGTGCCAGTGGATGTTTCTGGGCCATTTTTTTTTTTCAATACAAGCTGGCATTATCTTTAGTGATGCTGCTACAATGATCAGTCAAACCCTTCAGCACTACCGAAACTATCCTTTCCTATAGAAGAACTCTGAGGAACTCATAGGAGGAAAGGGCAAAAAAACCCCATGTGGTTCTTCTTGATTTCCTGTAGGGAAATCCATATGTGCAAAGCCGCCTGAAAGTTTGTAAGTCTTATAACTTTTTATATATGTGTGTGTATATATATATATATAAAAATAAATATATATATAAAGCTTATAACTAGGGCAGGGTGGGGTTTTCCTTGCAGTGGAACTGGTACTTCATAGGAGCTCCACTAGTCAATGCATCCTCATCAAACCAGTTTCAATGGACCTGGAACAGCATTAAGGGGGTTCCTTGTAGAATTCCATAGAGAAGCCTGTAGCAGTGACCAGTGCTTGTGGGCCATTTGTAACTGCATTCTGCAGTGCATTTGTAACTGCGGAATCAGTTCTGCGCAGTTCTATGTGGAAGTTTCCTCCAGCATCCAGAAATTTCTGCCATTCCAGGTCTGCAAGACAGTAATTTCCACACCATCCACACTAGTTGAACTGTTGTGAGTGCACAGAGTATTTTCTGGAGGAAACCCTCCCCTTCCATCTTCTCAGCATTAGCATGCTCTTTGGAGGTGCTGCCCAATACATGTACCCAAAGCAAGTGTAAGTATTAGGAGCGTAAGGGAACTGTTCACTTGAGAGCCTAAAGCCCTTGCAATATAGCACGTGCTGTGTGCTGTCTTTCCCTATGCTTTGGGGTAGACCATGCCAAATATGAAGTTTACTTCAGGTTTACACCAGTTTACCTGTTTTTTGAATTAATGTGTCACAAAAACCCTTGAGGAGAAGATAGGCAAAGTTTCACTGTGTATATCCCAAATCACAGAAGTGCCACAGCTAAACTTTTTGTTTATAGAGCATTAACAAAAAGGTGGGGTTTTTTTCTAATAATTCACAATAGGGCTTGTGTTCAGAATATTATGTTTTATCAAAAACAGGTGATCATGACAAGATTATTTAAACTGGAAAAAAAAAAAAAAAGCTCTTCAGACTTCTCTAATCTTCCAGATGACACTGAAAACATATCAAAATTCCCCAGATCCTATGGTTGAATAAACAACACACAAATCCATTAAAATACCAGTCTTTGGGTAAACCCCACAAAAAGTCAGCAGTAACGGTAGTGCTCGAATTCCTCATGACGCCTTCAGCAGCGGTGGCCACTGTCTGACATCTGGTGGCCACAAGCCAGCATAGCAAGAACGTCGCGCTACTGAAATTGCAGTGCGCGCCATTTGCAGTGCGCGCCATCCACATCGGGTAAAAACCCACTTTGTTTTCTTTCAAACGTTAACTGCCAAAATACCAGTTGTAATACATTTGCTACAGTTGTACGGCTTGCCACAGAACAACCCAGCTTTGACAACTGCTGGTGTGTGACACATACTAGCAAGGAAGCTATGACACAGATCTTGGAATTACGATGCTCCCTCCCACCTGAGAAGGCCCCTTTCCTGTTCCCCCCTACTCTTGTAGGACAGCGAGATGGGGATCCGCACAGCGACAGAAATGCAGATGTTCTATAAAACGCAGAGATGGAATTCACTGTGACCTTGCACCCGTTGGACCAATAAAAAATGATGCAGAATGGAAGAGATGCCCTCAACCTCCTGTGATCACGGTATAAAACCATCGTGTATAAAATATACCACATAAAGAACAGGGAAAGAGAACAGTCGGGTAAGAGAGAAGAGAGACCTTAAGCGGTTAGATTGTGCTCAAAATACTCGGAAGAGCGCTTAACCCCGTGAGCACCCAAGGCTTTCGGCACTAACGCTCACGGGCTCCCGCGCGCCGGCAGAAGCGCGGCCTATCGCCTGAGCGGCTCCGCCGACGCCTCAGGAGCGGGCCCGAGCCCAGGGCCGGTCACACGGGCAGCCCAGCGACCCCCGCCTCCGGCCCTGCCGCTGCAGCTCCCACGGCGCACGCAGGGTGCTCAGGCGGCCGCATCCCCGCAGCGGGGCAGCTGCGGGACTGACTCCCTCCCGCCGCCCTCCCGGCACCCACGCTGCCGCAGAGCCGCAGCCTGAGGGGCCCAGCCACAGGCCCTCCGCCCCCTTCCCACCCGCAGACCTCCAGCCCAGCCCACCCCCGCCGGCCCTTCTCCACCCCCCGCCCCGCTTCCGGCTTCCGGCGCCGGCTGGGGGCGGGCGCACCGGGAACCGCCCGCCGGGAGCCGGGCGGAAGCTGTGCGGCGGACAGCGCGTGCGCGAGGGGCGGGGCCATGGCGGGGCGGGGCCGCGGTTCAGTTCCTGCCTGGCGCGCCGCACGCTCCGCGTGCGGGCAGGTGGCGCGGGTCGCGATTGAGGTACCGGCTGTTCCTTCTCTCCCGCCCCCCGCGGCGGCGTTGCTGCCCGGGGCCGGGACGCCGCTCGCCCCCGGCGGGCCGGGACCGGGGTTGGGGTTGGGGCCGGGGCTGAGGCTGGGGCGGGGCCGCCGCGGCCCGCCCCCCGGCCTTGCCGTTGCCTGGGGAGAGCACGCCGGGGGTTGCCGCCGCGGTGCTCCTCGGCTCGGCCCCGTGCCGTGCGCTGCTGATTCACCTCGGGCGGCCGCTGGGGAGGGAGACGGGCAGGCGGGCAGCCACCGCGGGGCCTGGCCGGGCCGTTGCCGCGGGCGCGGGGGGCGGCCTCCGCCTTGAGCATGCTGGCGGGGGCCCCCGGGTCTCGGCGCGGCGGCGGGCGATGGCGATGCTGGGCCCCGTCCTGAGGCCTCGGTGAGCTCCCCGGGCCGGCCTGCGGCCCCGCCGGCGGGAGACCCGCTCGCTTCGTCGGCCCCGCCGGCGGGAGACCCGCTCGCTTCGTCGTCCCCACCGCTGCGTGTCCCGCTCGGCTGCGGGCGCTGGCTCTGCCGGCTCCCCCTGGGTCCGGGGCCGCTGGTCCGCGGTGAAGCCGGGGCCTCGCAGGGGTGTGGGAGCTGCGGGGCGGCCGCAGGGCGGTAGCGGGAAAGGTGTCTTTGCCTCTGCGGCTGGGGCGTGATGCGGGCTTAGGAAATGCTCGTTTATTCGCCATCCCACCCTGTGTTGTAGTTGGGAAAGCGTTAACGCGGAGGCATTAACTCATGCCGTTCTCTGTGCAAACCGGTGCGTTTAATGCTTGTGGGAGCATAGTCACGATGACCTTTAACAAGATGTGCTTTATTTGCAGTCCTGCTGACTTGTTTCTTTTTGGGGGGAGCGGGATTGCAGTTCTAGTTGAAGAAGTAAACAGATCTACATGTGCTTCACTATTCATTGGAAGAATGACAGATGACAAAGATGTACTTCGAGATGTGTGGTTTGGACGAATACCAACCTGTTTCACTCTGTATCAGGATGAGGTAACTGAAAGGGAAGCTGAACCTTACTATGTGAGTATAATGAGGGTAGTCACAGGTAGTCCAATGTCATAGTTAAGTTTCCTTCATTCTTACATGTGTGCTGCAATGTTGAGGAAACAAAAATAACCACCCAAATTTTTTTCTTCTTATTCCTGGTACCTTATGAAAGTAAACCGTATGGCCATACTGTGTGATTTGTCTCTTTTCACAGTGGTTCAAAACTTTAAGCTTCTTTCACCAGTGAAACTTATAATGAATAATTATGATATTTAAAAAATGATGAAAAAGTCAACAAGTAGGTAAGAGGGGGTGGCTCTATGTGACTTTGTATGTTCTTGGATGATGACCAGAAGAAGAGATATTTTTTATGTTACTTTACTACAGAAGTAACTTCAGTCAGAGCTTTGTGTAATCTTAAACACGAGGGTCAGTCACCTGTGCAACACAAACTTGTAACAAACGCTGGCTTTGGTATTTCTGCTCATGGATTACTTCAGCTAGTTTTCTTTTCTTTAAATGCTAGCAGTGTTGAGAGATCTAGCTCAGACGTAGGAAAAGCAGCTATAATGTCTTAACAGTACCGTGCCTGAACTGGATTGCTAGTTGATGATAAAAATGAGTGATGGCTGTATTTGAGTTGTAAACAGGAAGTGCCTTTTGTAATTATGTGGTATTTGTTTGTAGTCTACCTAGCAGTTTTCATTCTCTCAGCATCTGGTAGACATTGGCTTGATAGAGAATGTTTGCTGATTCAGTGAAACTTAAATTTGAAATGTCACAAGTAATTGGTAGGAAAATCTTGTGTTATGAGTTTTTATGTGGAAATCTTAAGTGTTGTCATATCCTATTCTACTCTTTTAGAAAATATTACTGGGCAGAAATAATTTTTCCTGTGTTTAACAGTATCTTTATGTCATCAGTTTTTGATTTACATGTGCATTGAGTGTGTTTCTGAAACCTAATAAACCATCAATGTTTTTTGTGCAGTGATGGCAGTGCTCATCTTTCTGTGTTTTAGTTTCACCACTGGTAAAACAGAAGTATTTCTACTTCATGTGGTCGACCTATTGCCAAATGCTTCTGAGCATCTAAAAGTCTCAGACTTTGTATTATGTATACATATATATTTTAATTCTTATATATAAAAACATTTTAAAAGTTACATGAAAGGTATGATTTTAAGTATGGAGAAATGCAGTCTTGATCTGTTTAACAATCGGTGTCAAAAGCATGTTATCTTCATGCTGTGGCCAACTTTCTAAGCCAAGGAGTTAGTTTTAAGCTGGTAGCGTTTCTTTTATTTATTCTGCTTAAAATGTACACAGAAATTCTCAAGGCTTAGTTCTCTATTTCTGCAAAATCTGGTTATTCAGAAATTGCAATTCTAAAATTTTAGCTTCCTTTTTCAGGTCATGTTGGAGCTGATAACATAGCTTTGCTTCTTGAAGGGACCAAGGTTTTATAATAGTAAAAGGTAGAATATCAAAATTTAAATCGTGGTTTAGTTCTTGTGGTTTCAAAGTGCATCTGTGTTAATGTTTTTGTTTAGATCTATAATGCATTTTTGAAGCAAGTCTTCATCCTTCCCACTTATGTGCCCAGGTTTGCATCACACAGTGGTCTTGTAGCCCACAAGCTGAATCATTTTCATGTGAAGCTGAAGTAGATGTGCTTCAGCTGCTAACGGGTATAGTGTATGGGATCAAACTGGAGCTAAACTGAAGTGAAAAAAGTGAACTAAAATTGCAGTAAAAAAGTGTCATGAACATTCCCGGTCTGTGACACAAGCTGTTCAGCTTTACATGTCTCCTCACACCTCACTACTTGCTAATATAGATACAACCTCTGTATTCCAGACTGCCCTCCGTAAATGGGAGGGCTGCATGGGAAGGAAATACTGGCATCGTTAAGAGGGGAAAAAATGCTTTTGCTCTGAGGAACTTGCTTTATGAAGATGAAGGAAGATAGACCTGGAGGGTGCGGGGTTAGAAAAACAACCTAGAATCCATGTGATGGATTTCAGTTTGTTGCAAGTGGTGTGATAGGAGACCCTTGTTTGTTAGATGTATTAGCACAGCACAGGAGTGGTGTAGGTGCGTATTGCATTATGGCACTGCGTGGGGGTAGCAGAACTAATTTAAGATGAGCTTGTCTATCTTTTGGAAAGAGTAGTGACATCAAGACTAAGCTTCTCAAGTAAAGCACTGTCCTGTAGTCAAACCAAGTAGGTTTCTGCAGAGTTACACTGGAAATGGATACGTTGGGTTTTTTGGAGTGTTTCCTACAGTTGCTTGTGTTTGGAATTGGAAGCATAATTAGGACCAGTAAGGTTGAACTACCTTTGTGGCTGAACTGATTTTTCTCTAGTCCTAAAATTATGATTTTTATTTTTAAATGGTGTATTGTCTGCCTTTTGATGCAAACAATTAGAAATAAAATGTGTATAGGAAGCAGAGTACTCACTGGCTGAGATTTATCAGATGTAAAGAACAAAGTTGTAGCAGAAGGCAGTCGTTGGTATGATACTCAGCCCAAGGGACTAGGCTTGACTGGGCCATTCTTTTAAGCTTCCTCCGTGTCAGGTTGTTCTATTGAGATGACCGTATGTGAAGCTATTCCATGTTAGGATGCTTTGTTTCTTCATCCTGGGTACATTGGTGATCAGACCAGTCCAGTTCCTGTTAAATTTAGAATTTTTTCTGGTTTGTAATCTGTTTTGCATGTAAAGTGGAGTTTTGTTCTGCAACAAAACCTGTGGAGATAGCTGGAGAGATACTCTTTCTAGACAAAGATAATGCCAAGCGTTTCCTTAGGCATTAAGAGCTGCTTGCATTTCATTTAACCTCTACAGAAAGCATTCCTGGTTATTGTGATTAAATACTGTAGCAATGTACAATATGCAAAAGGAAGGTGTTGCAGTTTCTGTAATTTTGGGGATGGCATGTTCTAGCCTACTAGGATTTATCCTGCCTGCTAATGTGTCTGGAGATTCACTTTTGTTTTCTTAATTTAATGAGGAGAACTCCTAATCTTACTAGTTTGCTCCACCGCATCAGTTTTGTATAGCTGTTCTGGCTTAAGCTGAGCATATGTAAATTGTGTACATGTTTTTCACAATGTCTTTCAAAGCTAAGGCTAGAAATCATATCAAAGGCAGTTAATTATTGTTGTGTCTTGTTTTTAATGAAGAACTAGTACCCGTTTATTTTTAAGGATTAAATAATTACATTTGGTATGGCCATTGACTTAAGAATTCAGATGTGAATATGAATTTCAAGGTTTTTTTCATGTTCTTAAATGTTATTTTTTTAATTGTTAGTGCTGTGCAATTTGTTTGTGATGTCTTCATTACTGTTGCAATGGGCAATTTGATCCCAGTGGGTTGTAAACTTGCGTTTATACCATATAGTCTGACTACTTTGAGGGAGTTTATGCCAGCTTTTTGTTTGTATGCTGAGTGGGAGAAAACTTATGCAACCGATTGCTGGAAGGAAAGGCTCCCAGCTTCACTTAACATATCAGGAATCCTTCTCAGTCTTGACACTTAAAATTCACCCGCTGACCTCTTTAGACTTCTCTTGAATCTTCTTACAAGCCCATCCTTTCTAGGGGACAAGACGGACGTGGCTCCTTCTGAGCCACAAAGCTCAAATGAAAGCAGGGTTTTTCATTCAGGTTTCTTTTGCTATGCAGCATGACTGAGTCAGTTGCCATAGAACTTGAATCAAAACTGGAATCCTCTTCTGTTTAATTCCTTATATGCTATATCATGCACTTTAGTATTAGTTAATTCTAAGTTTAAATAGTGTAAGAGAAAATATTGAATCTATGCTAAATGCATGCTCAGTCTAATCATTACAAACATTGATACTACCTTGTCTGCATATTTGCCCGTGAAGTACTCTAGGCCATTTAATTTATTATATGTAATTTTAGCATATTGTGTACTGATCTATCAGTCCTGCATTCAGGTTGTTACATTACTTGCATTGTTGGGCGTGTTTGATTTTCATAGCAATGTTCTAACCGTTAGCACATAGCCTGCTGATAGAAGGTTATTTGTCCAAAAAAAGAAAGGTAATTGTGCAAATCTCACCTAGTGGGGTGTGTTTAACTTCGATTGGTAGATCTTATATGATCATGTGGGGTTTTTTTCTTAATTGGGTATTACAGCCCTAACCCAAGGGCTGTTCATTCCCAGCATCCAGAAGTACTGCTGTAGGGTAATCAAAAGGCTGAAAGGGTATAGCCTCGTTGGCTGCGTGGACTGGTTTAGGAGTCAGCAGCAAAAGTGTTTGTGGGAGAGGTGACATTCTGGTGGACACGGCTTTGTGAAGGCTCCTTGCCACATCGCTGAAGTCTTGGCGAAGCTTGTGAGTGTCTAATAGTCTAGAAGGTGGATTGCTGTGTAGAATTGTGGTTTGCACATAGAGGCCTCTATAAAACAATTAACATGATTCTGCTGTCAGAGAGATTGACTAAAGCCCAGCATATAGTTAAATACATTAAGCGCTTTTTTCTAAGTATTTTTGAGTACCTATACTCAGTAATAGCTTTTAAAAATTACAAGATTTTTTGAGTAAAAATGTTTTATGTTAACTGGTATCTTTAACAGAGTGCAGGCAACTGGTGGAGAAGGGATATTAAAAGGGGTAACAAAATGAAAATGTCTTTAAACTATGCTTTTAAAAGTCTCACTTAACAGGTTTAGTATAATTGTAAATCTCTAGAATAATTAAAGCTAGAAAAGTAATACATTGGATCCTTTCATGTCTCCCATGGAAGGGAAAGACTGTAGCAAGGTACAAGAGGTGGGAAGACTGAAAAAAAAAAAAGTTCAGTAGGTGCTGCAGATGCCCAGCATCTCTGAAAAACAGGCAGTCCCTGTTAACCTGATTTAACTGTTAGGTTTTGTACTCCAGAGGCCCATTGGGAGTGCTGACTGCATTCTGTTAAATTCAGTTACTTGCTGCTTGGTTATAGTCTCTGATCTCGAATTGTGTTGAAATAGAAACTGTGTTGTTCTTCTACACTACAAACTGAAGTATTTTACAGGAGAAGTTAGTTATGCAGTTTAAAGGGTTATGTCAAACTGCTGCAATCAATAACACTAATGTATTTATCAGTTCCTGCAGGGCTGTGCCACATGCAGCATGCTGAAAACTGGCTTTTGTAGCAGTCCAGATAGGTCTCATAGCAGAATATACCAGCATTAATTTAACTGTGAATATCACACAGAAATAATATGGAATTGTTACCAAAATATTTGGGGTTGATTGAAATAGCCTAGACTATATTGTCTCAAGAACAATCAGTGTAGATATGTGGAATTATGTTAAAAAGGGTAAGATTATATTGTCATTCAAGTCATTGAGGTACCAGACAATTATGACTTGAGTGTGTACATGACTTCATCGAATTTGAGATTGTTCACATTTTAAAACTGAAGGCTGTTTTTAATTACCTTGCTGGATTGGACTCCTATGAAAGAAGGTAGAAACAATATGATGATGGTAATAAGAGCAACAGATGGAAAAAGAAAACCATATGGTACACAAAAGATAGTGTTAACTGACTTGATGACTGTGGTAGTGGTGAGTCTTGATAATCTTGTAGTTTTATATAAATCCTAAAATTTAGTTGTTTCACAGATGTATGCAGATTAGTAACCTAATGCAGCATTATCAAAAAGACAAATCCATTCTCCTTCATAAGAACTTGCTCTTGATTTACTCTCCTTAATTCTTTGTGAATCTGGTATTTGTAAATAAATTCTAGTATAATGGCCAAAATATCTAATTTATAGATCAAAGTGTGGTCTAATCGTTGGAGAGATTCTGGAAGAATGTTGCAGCAGAGATCAAGTTTTTGTAATATGTCCTTACATAGTTTTGGATGTCTGTGCCATAGACATTCACTTAAGGCCTAGCATTATCCATATACTATAAAGAAAACTTTTTAAGAAACAGCACTGGTTGTGAGGAACACTGGAAAACAAATGTTTCTCTAAATATGAGAAATGCAATTTATTTCTATTTATTCCTTAGACCCATCTATTAATAATTAGGAAATTAAATTAACTTTACAGGATGAATACCATTCATTTAAAATGGGCTCCAAAGCTAAATGTTAGTTTACAGGGATGTTAAACTTTCCTCATTGGGAATACCGAAAGGCATTGTTTGTTAAAGCTTATAGACTGATAAATCGTAAGTAAATGTGCTATACAGTAATCAGTCTGATTGATGCAGTCTGCTTAACCACTCTTACTAGACATGAGACTTAAAAAAAAAAAAAAAAGGGGGAGCGGTGGGGAGGGGGTTGCAAATAAAAATAACACAGCATTCTGTTTTGGATAGTGCACAACATTACACTTGAGGAAAAAAAGTTAGTGTATCAGAAAGCTGTAAGAAGGTTTCTTCTTTCAACTGATAAAATATTGATGGTTTTCTTTCTGATTTTGAATTGGCAAACCCAGTGCAAAGAAAATGGAAATTGCCGGCTATTGGTAATACAAAACATACTTGGAAACCAAACCTTTAAGCAGCTAGTTTTCACTCTTTTTTTTTTTTTTTTTTTTTTTTAAATTTTGTAGGAATTTCTATTTTGAAATAATAGCTGTTACACAGTTGCTCATTATATTCAATAAGAACTTAGAACATGTTCCTATCTGGTCATATAAAAATTGTTTAAAATGCTCTTTGGCCTGCTTAAATACAGAAAAGCAGAAATTAAATTCCACTCTTCTCCCTAGCACCACATCAAAAGAATCAAGAACTTTTTTACTATTTTTTTGTCGGTTATTGTATTGGATGCTACTATTATACATCTTCTGAGAGCATAATTTTATAGCCTTTCATTGACCTTTAATAAGTAAACTGTCTAACAGACATCTGACGTTTGGGGTGTGTGTGTGTGGAGAATGCTGACTGAATTTTGGTTATGAAAATGCATACTTGTTACAGATTTTTATTAATATAGTAAATTTTATGAATATTTAAAGCTTCTGTAATATTTTTTTTCAGCTGCTTTTGCCAAGGATAAGCTACTTGACACTGGTAACAGACAAAGTAAAGAAACACTTTCAGAAAGTTATGAGACAAGAGGAAGTTAGTGAAATATGGTTTGAATATGAAGGTACACCACTGAAATGGTGAGTTTATTTAACTTTGTACCTTTACTTAGTTTATTGTGTAAAGAGTTACCAAGTTCAGCATGTTGTCAGTACTTTTCCTAAACCAGTCACTCCATTGGATTTCAAAGATGGCAAAAGAGGAGGAGAGTAAGAAAAGCATGTTGAGGAAAATCAGAAGGTTTAATGTTGAATGTATTTTTTACTATTCTGCTTGTACTTACTATATGTATATGGCAGAGATTGTGCTGCACCTGTTGGTTTTGTTCTAGTTTACTGTAATACAAAGTACCTGTGGCTTTGGCTTTACTGTAGTTTCTTGCAGTAGAATCATTAAATAAATTTTCGTTTAGGTTATCCTACTTCCTTAAAGGATGCCTAATAACACAGATAGGAAGTATTATTTCTAGAGTCTGAATGCAAGTAAAATATATGCTTAAAGATAAGCGCGTAGCCTTCACTTCTTACTGGTGTGATATGTGCTTGCACTGTAAAACAGATAATCTAATATTGATGCACAGGCTCTTGTTGAATTCAATTAGTTCAACTTTACTGAACTGATTGATGTTGATTCTGGTTTTGTTCTGTCATATGGTCTATTAAAGTATCTTCCATCCTGTCCCCCCCAAGGTTGGGGAATAAGACTGACATTGTTTCATTTATTAGTTTTCATTCATAAGTACTGTTCATAAGATTTGTTTCTTTCCATTTCTGCCATAAAGATAGAGCTGCAGTGTTTGCTAGCTCTGCATAGATAACATAGGCTCTCCAGAAAGTATTTAGTATTTTGAATGCTGAAGAGATTTTGTATCTCTTTTCCTGTATCATAATAGGAAAGAAGACTTACGGTGGCTGGTTTAGCTTCTTGCACCTGGATTGTTTTGTGATGTGAGCATCACATCATAGAATCTCTTTAGACTTGGTGATGCAGTAGATATCTTCTACTCTTGTTTCTTTGAGACCAACCTAGTGTAAACCTTAAAAACATGTAAATAGAAAAGCATAAGAACTAGCTTTTTTCACTTTTTCAAAACTGCTTGGCAAACCCAGCTTTAGGCATCTTAGTTAAATTACATGAAATTTAACAATGATTTCTTGGTTTCAAGAAATACACACCAGGGTTTCTTGGTGTGCCATGGTGACCTTGAGTCATGGATACCATCCAAATAAACAAGGTACCAGTGTGTTCATTATCTTAGGTAGATCATGGGGGGAAACTTTGTAAGTTTTCACTGAAGTTGTAACAAGAAAGGAAGGAGAGGCTCTTTACTTCAACCAAAATGAGATCTGTATTTTTTGTAAGTTTTCAAATACCATGATGTTGAAGCTGGAATTTAAAAAACCCCAACCTATATTATAGAATAAAAGTATAGAGTAAAAATTAGAATTATAATTCTAAGTGAAGAGTTAGTAAACTCATAGAACATTGAAATGAAAATGAATAGTGTAATTATGGTCTGCTAATTAAGACTCTGATCTTTCAGAAAGCCTAAGCGTATTCTACCAGGAAGAGCTTCACCAGTTTCAGTATAATTGCTTTTCTAAGGAAACCGCTATCAGCAAACCATTGTTTTAGGAGAATGATAATACTCTGAATAGCTGAAGCTTGTTGCAGGGCAGACCCAAATACCAGAACTGAGAATTAGATTGAGCTAGTAGTTTGTAGAGAAAGAATAGTGAGCATTAATGCTTAATCTTTTTAAGTATAACTTCCACATTCAGAATCAAATAGAACTTACTAATAATATTGTTTATTCTAATTATTTACTTTGCACTGTGAGGTCACATTGCTTACAGTGTGTGTGGTTTCATACCTGGTTGGGATGTAGTGTCTCTCTTTTCAGCTGCAGCTGTTCAAAATCTCACTGGAAAACAGGAGGAAATCTGAAATGTAGTTTCAATTTCACAGTCTGCAGCACTCAGGTCAGGGTCCTGAAGGAGGATGAAGTTCTCCAGGTCTGGACTTGCAGGGGTCCGGGGCCTCCCACTGAGCTTGTTGGAGCAGGGGAAGATGGTCTTTTTGCCTGTAGGTGATGTGTACTGGGAGCAGGTCTATGTCACCAAGGTAAGGGGTAAGGAGCTGCAGGAAGAAATTATCAGACTGTGCAGCATCAGAGACTACAAAAGGAAATGGATCAGATCTTCTCAGGAGACCCTGCAGGAACCTAAACTTACAGCTACATTGAAGGAGATGCAGGCAGAGTCTGTGATTATTGGATTAGCAAACAGTCTCCTAAGATGATGGAAGGGCTGGAAGCTTGTGACTTGTGGCAACAGGAGGAAGGCTCCTTCTCCATTTGCGTTTCTGTAACTACAGGATAGGTTCAGTGCTCTGGCTGCAGGTGAGGGACTAAAAGCTCTGTCCAGTGGTGCTTCCGAGGTGGCCGAGAGTGAATTGTGCAAGGGGCACCGGGAGGGAAGTGGTGAGTGAAGTCAAAGGTCTGTATTCTTCTTACTCTGCTCTATCAGCCTCTCCAGGATCTTGAACTCTGGCTTTTCATGGTCACTACAGTCAAAGCTGCTGCTGATTATCACATCCAGAACTATTTTGTCTTGTTAGTAAGTAATGGATTCACCTGCAGGCCAGCTCTGGTCCTGTATCAAGAAATGTTGACTACTTGTGTTGCTTTTCCAGCAGATGTCACAGATTAACAAGAATCAGGGTCTGAGATGCAGAAACTTCTTCAGCTGTTTGAAGAAGACTTTACTTCCTCACCTGGATTGCATGATCTGTAACAAACTCGCCATGATGTTGCTCTTATTAGTCTCTCTGATCCTGAAGCACAGGGTCTCAAACAACCTGTTGTCTGTCCCATTAAGTTTCACACATCTAAGCTACTCCATGACATGAAAGACAACTCTCTTGCCCTCATCTGCTCTGCCTGTCTTTCCTGAGCAGCTTGTGTCCATCCATCCATAACACTATGTCTCAGGTAGCCCAATACTGTCAGTTATGTCACTGCATGTGGAGCTCTAGTTTCTCCTGCTTGTTCCTCAGGCTGTGTACTTTTATGTAGATACAGTTGTGTCAGACTCGCTTCTATCCTATTTTTATGATTTTGCTATCTCCCTTGTAGCTGTCACCTTTCACCACTTGCTTTCCACCTGTGTCCATTAATTTCTGCTGGTCTGTGGGATTTTATTCACACCCGTTTATGGTCTAAAGCTTTCCTCACCAGGCTGACCAACTTGAAGGTGAATACTTTTGTCCTGCCTAGGTGGATTCCATCTCTCCCTAGCAGTCCTTTATCCCCGAAGAGTGTCCTGTGACTGTAAAAGCCAAGTCCTTATTGTCACAACCAGTTATTGACCTGCAGTTATTGACCAGCATTCATGCCTCTGAGCCTTTCTCCTTCAATGGCAAAATTGTGGAGATGCCACCTTGCCCCTGGAACTGTATAGTCATTCTTGGTAACACTCAAGTGTTCCCTCGCAGTTCTTAGGATTTGTGCCAGTGTGGTTAAACAGTAAGGGCTAATAAACTAAGCACAGGAGAAACCTCGCCAGTCTGTCTGCAGCTTCTTAACAAGCAGCAAATCTCAGCAGGTCAAAGCACCATTTGATCAGACATATCTGACGTTGTTGGAAAATGCTAGAGTTTCCTTAAAAGATCTAAGAAAAAATTATTTCTTAATTAATACTAAAGGAAAAGGTGAGACTATTTTTTGATGCAGCCAAGATTTCCCTTAATGAGACATTTGTTCATAGAAATACCTAAATGCTAGATTTTGGCCACTTGATATACTTAGTAGCTCAGATACTTCTAGAACATAGGATTTTTTTGGTCTTGGTTTTATCAGTTCATGTCACAGTGAATTACTGAATTACCACAGTAAATTATTCTGGTCTGGAAACAACCTACCAACTCGCGCTGTCATTTTCTGTCCTGGGTTCAGAAAGAAATTGCTAGAGGAGTAATAATTAATTTTCCTTACTGTCAATCCGTCACTTTTGAAGTACTTAATGTGGTGTTTTTCAGGAATTCTGTCATACTCTGAAACCACCTTCTGTATAACAATAAAAGCAATCATAAATTGACAGTGGCTGGAAGTCAAGGTGCTGTTACATTTCTATAGATTTAAGACTTTCCAGAACCGGTCATTGTTCTAGCAACTTTAAAAAAAAGATTTGTGGGCTCTTAGAGATTTCTCTTTGGTATTTTTCCCATTGTTTCCTTTGAGTTCTGCACAGTCTGCCTGTTCTTGGCTCCCACTCTAATTTGATTTCAGCAATACAATAATATTTCTCGAAATGATACCTTTCTGGTATCTGGACATTTCTCTTGGCTTTGTTGTGTTTGTTTTCTCTTTTTTTCTTTTTTTTTTTTCTTTTTTTGAGGGGGGCAACTCTTTAAAGGCTTTCTTGGGGGTTTGATTTTTTTTTTTTTTTAATTCTCCTGGTTACTGTAGGTTCCAGAGAGCATTTGTATATTTCTTTAATTGCAGTACCTCTTTTTCAAATAAGTTCAGGAACAGTATTGCAGCAGTGACACTGGAAGCAAGATTTTAATCGGGGAATACTGGCTCATAGTACAAGGTAGATACACACTTAAGAGTGGAGTGAGGGAATGTTGGGATTTTTTTATTCCACGTGCATTGACAAGTCCTCTTTTTCTTCTCACCTTGTCTCTTTGTTACTTAGCTCACCTGAAAACCCACTCTTTCATGGAACTCTTGCTGAATCTCTGTGGAAGAACTGAAGGCGTGATTGGCAGTTAGTAGTAATAAGTCTTGGTGGTAAAAACTTGAGCGTATATGGATATGCGTTAGCTGTATTCTTCATTCCCTTTTGTCAGGAAAACACAGATCTAGATACTTTCTTGACATTTCCCTCTATTCTTTCTTTAAAGAAGTTACCAGTGCAATAGGTAAATTCAAGAATCGTAGTACTATTTTGGGGGGTTTTATTTTGCTATTGCGGTGACTTTGTCTTTAGCTTTGGGGTTAGCTCACCCATAGAGGGTGCTAAAGCACTGTTGTGTGAAAGTGTAGCAAGTCAGGAAATTGGCTTGGCACAGGTGGTTTTTAAAAGTCTGGACTTTCAAAACTTTTATGTATGTGCTTGGCTCTGTGTCCTGTGGTCAGTCCCATTTAATTCAGTGATGCTACTGAGTTTACAGTTAAGTGTGTGTTTATCTCTCCATAGGATGAGAAGTGAGTAAGGCTCTTTCAGTTACGAATTTTGAAAGATAAAAGAATGGAGTTGGTATGCTGAATGCAAAAAAACCCAAACAAACCCAAAACAAAAAACCCAAAAATAAACTCAAAACAAACCAAAATCCACCCTATCAAAAATCTTGCTAGTGTCTGCTTGTGAGAAAATTGCAGAAAAAGACCTCTTTACAGTGCCTGTGGAAGTATTGTTCTGTGATATATATTCCTTATATTACTAGAGGCTGTATCTTCTAGTAAATTTAAAGGAGACAAAGTTATAAGGCAGAAATGAATATTTGGAGGAAGCAGCTTCTCTGTTTGACGTCTTCAACCTAGAATGCCACTGAAATACAAAAGTCCTATATTCCCGGCCCCCCCCTTCTTAATTTGATAGTAGAGTTACAGAGTTCATCTTGATCCATCCTCTTTCAGTCCTTTTACAGGCATGTCCTTGTTTTACCTGACTACTTAACTCTCCACAGTGACATCAGGCAGGTGGGAGAGGGAGGAGATGTTAAGGGTCAGTGTGGTATGAACCTGTGGCATTACAGTACCTAAAAGCATGTATAAGTTTGTCAGACCAGCTCTTCCAACGGTTATCAAGCTTTTTTAACTAAAAATACTGTTTTGAAGGATTCCATAGGGCAGCTACCTATGCTGTTGCAAAACTGGCAGTGTTTTGTGGGCACAGCTTGGAGATCGCTGTTTTAGATACCGAACATATGAAGTGTAGACTTGATTCTGCCAGAAACTGTCAGTCATTTCTACCTGCCTGTGTAACTTTTATGAATCGGCAATAATGAATGTTAATTGTGGGAGTTGAACAGCTAGTTTTTTTCATATAAATGCAGGTATATTAACTGCCATATGTAGAGTTAAATGCACAGCTTTTTTGTTCATTTAATATCTCTTCATTTTTAGGCATTACCCAATTGGTTTGCTGTTTGATCTCCATGCATCAAATACAGCACTTCCTTGGAGCATCACAGTGCATTTCAAGGTAAAATTGAAATACACCTTTAGTTAAGAACAAGTGAGTGTGGGATTGCATGAAATTTGGAAGCTAGGAGGCTTCATAATTATTTTGTAAATAAGTGAATGGTATGACTTGAAGGGGAGAACTTTCTATGTCTTTAACTCAGTCAGCTTGAGTTGACTGAAGGTTGGAAAGAATGAGAAATGCTTGTCCCTTTAGGGACATGAGCATGGGTATGAGATACTGTAGAAATACTTGAAGTCAGGGAGTGCTGTTGTACTTCGTGTGGGTCCCCTTTAGAGAACTGAGGGAAAGGAGTTTGGTCTTGTGATAGCTTAGTCACAGGAGAAACGTTATTTTGATTGCACATTGTAGAACCATTAGGTATGACTTCATAGCTACTGATCTTTGCTCAGAAGAGTACTTGTGCAGGGTTAGCTTGGTGCAGGATTCTTTCATACTCTGAAAAGGCATTGAGACAATAATCCCAGGTATGTTCTGAAGTCAAAATCACAACTAGAAATCATGGTATTTAACTTTGAAACTTAATTTCTTCATTGTAAAAGAAACAATGCAATAGGAAAACTGATCCAAAGGGAAGGACTAGGTTAATAGGCTTGGTTTAACTGTGTGAGATGTGACATGAAATAAAAAGTCTACTGGGAAGCAGACGTGTTTTGAATGTTTTTGTTGGAAGAATTCTTTTCTTGAAGATGTTTTAGGAAAGGTTTTGCTAACAGGAGTAGTCTGATTGTTTTTGAAAGTATGCACTGGAATCATACGTTCTTATGATACATATTTTCACATGTTGAAACTTTTAAAATGACTGACTGAATGAATCTGAAGTTGGGGCTGTTCTTGAAACCATTGTATTTACCACACTTCTGTCAGATCAATGTCAGAGAGAGCTGGGATGAAGATGCTTCCAGAGTGTTTTGAAGAAACTGTAGGGCATCTCTATGTCATGATTTAATTGTTACACCTTCTGAGAGCTCTGGAAGATTAACAGTTGGCAGTGTGTGAATGTTGCCATCCAAAAGTAGAGCCATTTTGAGAAATAAGTTGCAGCACCACAGTGCATTTAATTTTATGTAGTAATGTAAAGTGACTTTAATGTCCTTATATTGCTGCTTGCCAAAAGATCAGCTAATTTAAGTTTGTCTCAAAGGTCTATATTAAAGATCAGCAGAAATAATTTACTGCTATGGCAGTATTTTAAAAGCTGTAATTTAGTTTTTAAAAATATAACACCTTGGATTAAGCACCTGCTTAATCTCTCTTCCTGTTTTTGATGTAATCTGAAAGTTTATTTAAATAAACCCCTCTTAATCCTTGAAGTCAAAACATAACTGAAATATATCAAAGATGTAAAAATATTGAAGATATTTTCATGTCTTAGTTTCTTACAGCTAAATAGTTTAGATGTGAGATTGCTGCCTGAATTATTCTTTTCACTTGTGTGTGGTAATCCTTCAAAGAGCCATAATTTTTTTTTTTTTTTTTGCTTAATTGAACAGTAGTCGATTTTTCTGGGGTTTAACTTCTGCTGTCATGGCTTTCTCCTTTCTTTTAGCAAAGCATGCAGTCAACAACAGTTGTCTCACATTTATTTTAACTTTTCTCTTCCCCCATCAGTTTTCTTTGTTCCATGTTAAAAATATGAAAGAAGTTTATTTCTGTTCAGCAGAAGTTTGAAAGTTGACAGGTAGTTGTAATTTTCCTTGTGTTATGCATGCAGGCCAAATAATAGACATGCTTTCTGTTTGCATTGAAGAAACAGTTTATTAATTTGTACTTCTGATACGCAGTAAAATAACATGCGTGTATATCTCTAGTAAAGCTGAAATACAGTTGCCTTAAGTAGTCTTAGAAGGATGAGCTTGTAAGTGTAGTAAGGACTGAGAATTGTGAGAAGCTGTAGTCTGAAAATTTGCTTTTGTTACCCAGGTGTGGCTTTAAGGGGGGTAACTATCCCTTCCTGTTATCGCATGCCACGCTGCGGCATGCCTGGTACTGTTCATGTTCTCAGCCTGGTAACCAGCTCTCCAGATTTTGTATAGTAGATAAGAGGTGGCAAACGGCTGTGGAAATGGGTAGTGCTGTTGGAGGAGAGGAAATCAGGTGTGCCAGGGGACACAGTTTTTAAAGCTCTATTGTTGCTGTAATTTTCTGTAAGTGGAGCCTAATGCAACTAAACTGGCACAGTATAAACAGGTATTTTTGTGAGGTAGAACTGATAGATAAACATAGGTGGAATAGAGCTATGAAACTAGATTGAAGTTACCTGTGATGGTTTTGGAACAGTTTTATGTGAGAGGTCATTTAGTGGTCCTGTCTGTACCGATGATATGTACTTCTTTATGACTAAGTTTATGCTGCAGGTGTCTACTGGTATATGCAACAAACCCAGTGTTGCTTGAGCTTTCTAAGAAAATCAGTCAACCCTTAATAACTTTTCTTGCAAAAAATATAGAACATGGAGGCAATAAGACATCGCCAATAAGAGTACCTGAATTAAAGCTGCTTATGAATCTGTTAAAACTTTCTGCACATCTCACAGTTGTATAGCCAGGCATGGCTACTAGCTTGTTAACAATTGTCCCTTTTCTCAGGCAACTGAATAAAGTTGTTACATTTGACTCTTTCCTCCAGTAGAAAGAAGGCTGGTAGAAATGAAAAAAAAAAACCAAACAACCAACAAACAAAACAAAAAATATACATGTTCTGTATTTAAGTATAAAACTCACTATTCTGTGCCCTATTTTGTAAATCAGTGGGGATATTGGTAGTCTCATGTAGGTGAAACTTTCATACACGTCTTGTAGATGCAGCATTGTGTTTTTCAAGTTACCACTTTCATGTTTAGGTTTTTCAGCTTCTGCTTACAGTACTGCATAGAAATGTGTCAGTGTTTTTCTTCTAAAGGTAAGACAGCACTGAGGATTGTAAGAGTGTTTTCCACAGTGTTATCCCTTACAAGCTTGGAAAATTAACTATGCCACACCTTTGTACTACAGTGGCTTGGTTCTTTTCACTAGCTTAGCTAGCTTTGACCAATTTTAAATACTTCCTTGCTGTTCTGCAGACTACCCTATGTATGTTCTCTGGAACACATTCCCCAGGAGTGATATTCCCTTTAACTTGAAGTTCATTGGAGGAAGGTTAGTCAGGGAGATCCCTACCCTTAGAAAGACAGGAATGTCCAAAAAAAGATCCTGCAGTTCAGTATTTAGACATGTGTAATAAAAATATTGTTGTAACAAAACTGTTGTTTTCATAAACTTAGATAAAACTTCAGCTTTTAACTGTGAAAGCCAGTGTCTAGGTTCCTGTATTACTTGGCATTAAGTACATTCCACTGCTTCGTATTCTTTTGAGGGATGCTAGTGTCTCGTTTTGATTTCTTGCATGTAAAGAACTTTCTCAATCTTGAAATATGCTATTTCTAACTGTTTTCATCTGGATTCGTTACTAGACTTGACTTTTTTTATTTGAGCAAGTAAGTTAAACTTCTAAAAGCATTTTATAGGCCTAGACAGATGTCAGCTGGCAAGTAACAATCCCAGTGATATTTTCCATTCATCTTGGGCCCAATTATGCTGAGACCCTCAGCTTTGTGGAGAAAGTGAGCGAGGTCAGCCCTAGGAGGACTTTCCTTTCTGATCTGTCCTCTTTAATGTCTCTACACTTGGCCATCCTCATAGGAGAAGCAAGCTTTATCTCTTCGATTTCTAGTCAGCTCCACATGTATCAGTCCCTAAGTAACAATGGCACTTCCTTTGTGAGTTTAACGCCAAGCCATGTATACTTCAGTGGAAGAGATGTTAGCAGTCTTTTCTTCCCTTTGTACTTCTGTTTTTGGAAGATACTCATCCTTTTGATCCACAGTTTCCAGAGTCTGGGTTCACTGTCATAAGGAGGAATCCACTATATAAAATTCCATTATTTAATGTCACTCTTTTCAGTAACTTCATGAGGAGGGAACTATCATTGTTGTCCTCAATTTCCTTAAGGTAAGGCAATCCCCCACTCCCTTTCATATTGTTGTTTGTGGTTCTTGGATATTTTGAATTCCTGTTGTTCGAAGCAGTCTTCGCTATTTTTCCTGGTTTTATGTGGAGGAGAGAAGGTGTGAGGTTTTCCAGCATTATATTGCTCCTACTGTGACATGTTAACTACACTGTAAACGCCTTTGAAAAATATCCTGTTGCATGTACTTGTATTTCCAAAATGGGTTGAACAGTCCCTTGCAAAAGCTTTTTTTAAATAGCCAGTTTGTAATCAGTTAAGAGGAGAGGTAGTCTTGTGAAATAACATGAGAATTAAAGTGTAAAAATACATTGCAAGCCCTTGTTGTGAAAGGGAGTACTGAATGATGCTGCTCTAGTTTGGCTCTGGGGGTTTCCACTGTTTAGCACTGTCATAAGCAACTGTGAAAAGAGGATGGATAAGAAGGGGCTAAAACATGGCGAGTTTTGAAACCTTTAAAAACTAAAGACAATAAATTTTTGATAATGCCTGTATTACTGTAAAATGACAAGTGATACTAAATGTTAATAAAAAAAATAAAGAACAACCCTGTGTACCTATACAATGCTGAACTTCTGATGAGTTAATTTCCAAATAAATCTTTCTGTACCTGAATGAGATTTACAATTATAATTCCTTAATAAATGAATTAGGAAAGGTAGTTATCTTTTACTGAGGGGATAACGGTTACTTGAGGAGTGGTAATGGCATCCGCAATACTGAATGCAGTGTGCCAAATAAAAGGGGTATAGAATCAAGTCGCATGGGTCAGTAGTAGGCTCATGTATTTGGTAAAGTTGGAGCTGACAAGGATTTCCTGTATCTCTTAAGGAAAAATGTTTGTAAGTGACATACATGCCATAGTTCATATATGTGGATGGTGATATTTGGAGGAAATGTTTTTCAAAGACCAGTATAGAAATGGGTGCTAAACTGCCATTGAGAGCCAATAGGGGTTGAGTGGTGGTTGCTTGTTTCTCCCTTGTCGCAGCACTCTCCAAACTAGCCGGCTGCAACAAGGTCTTTTACCATCACATACCAACATACTCTTCACACCAGTCCCTCTGCTGCCTTCTCCTAGTCTCTCTTCACCCAGGGCACGTGTTCTCTCTTCTCTCTGCTTCTTCCTCCTCTCTCTTCCTTGGCTGCCCAACCTCTTCACAGAACCAGCCACAGCTGCACCTTATCTACATTGGCCAACATGCCCCTGAAGCCAGCCCACAGTTGTATATTATCAATGCTAATTAACCCAGCTTCATTCCTCTACACTCCCCCTTTTCTTTTGTTCATTGCCAGAGTTAAACATCATCTTGAAAACATATTACAAATCTGTTTCCTGAATTTTGGATGTAAGGGCCTAAATAAATCTGCTGATGTTTTTAAATGTATATATCAAGTTGAGGTTGGGTGATTTAGAGTAATTTCTGGTTTCACAGAAAATTCTTCAACTTCTGTTTTTCCTGAAATGTTTTTCCCCTGTAAAACCTTTCTTGTCAGCAGAATGAGAGAATGATTGTTACCTTCTTCCAGAAGTAGATTCCAGTGTGCTTCTTCAGTATAAATGTAAACCTGAGTAAAATTATTCTTTGTTCTTAATCTTCTAAGGTATGTGATAGATTCATTTCTCTTGATTTATCTTTTCTTTTTGTAGAATTTTCCAGAAAAGGATCTTCTACACTGCCATTCTAAGGATGTGATTGAAGCTCATTTTATGGCTTGTATAAAAGAAGCAGATGCTTTAAAGCACAAAAGTCAAGTCATTAATGAGATGCAAAAAAAGGATCATAAACAACTGTGGATGGGATTACAGAATGGTAAATACAGTGCATCAAGTATTAATTATATTTAGGTCTAGCATGCTAATAAATAACTACTTCAAATTTTAGTCATGGTACGGGATATAAAATGTCATTGTTTGCAGAATTTTAGTCTGTCATGGAAAAGTTTGTATTTTTTAATCACCATTTATGTAATAATCCAAGTGTGGCTTAAGTTATTCAAGGAACTAAATTAGGTTTTTACAAACCAAAACTAGGAACAAAACAAAATAAATACTGTCTAGTATACTTTTGTGCAACTGATAGTTTTTATTTGGGAGACATCTGGGGTGTAAGTGTTGTTCAGTATTCATCATCTCGCACCATAAAGTAAAAACGGTTGCCTCCTCGAGTTAATGCTTGAGGATTGTCACTGATAAACAATACAGGTAAACTTTAAAAAAAGTTGCACAGTAGATTAATAATTCTACTTTTCTCTCTGCTAAATTTATTTTTTTTTTACTGCTGATATTACCATGGCTTTCACAAAGATTTCTGCATAGATAAGTATGAACTTGGCAAGGTCAGCAAAATAATTCAGAACAGGATGTTCTAAAATAATTAGTATTCTTACTTTGCACAGATAACATGAATCCATATTGCACTGCAAAATGTAACTTCTTTTGTTTTTACAAACAAAGAGTTGTGTCCTCTTTCTCATGGTTCTTAGAGGCCTGTAAGTTGAAAAGCTTTGTAAATATTTCAGAAACTACTATCTGAAATGGGTAGTAATGCCACTTGCAATATATTTTTCTCATCCCCTGAAGCTGTCATTTATATTATTACTGTTAAATTTATTTTACAGAAGCTGTAAGCATGAAGTTGTTTGTTTTATATTGAGGTACAAAATACTAAACACTTAGAATTAACATCTTCCTACATTTGTGAGAATTAAATGAAATGGGAGAGGCTTTGAATGCAAGACTACTTGAGACATGTTTGCTTTAGACAGTGAGGTTCTGAGTGAGTTAGGGTTTAATGTGTGGCTTTAGTGAGTGTGTGGGTTCTAATTTTTTTTTTGTTATTGTGTAGTTGTACTGTCTTTCATATTAAACATACTCCTGTAATTCTGGAGATTGAGTGCTTATCAGAAACTCTGGTTTCTATTTTTTAATTGATGGAGAGATAGAAATTGAGGGATTATTTTAATTTGCTATTTGAGTGGTAAGATCTTGGGGGATGTGGTACATAATTGCAAAATGTATCAAGTAAGAAATTGCATTTTATGTGGTTAATTTCAAAGTACTTCTTGAGACATCCTGTTTTGAGTAGACACTAGTCAGCAAACTGCTATGTTCACTTTTGTGAATTAGCAGTAAATAGAGAGTACTGGTCCACTAGAAGCCAGAATTGGTATAAAATACATGTTTCCCTAAAGCTTACATTGTTACAAGTCAATTTAAACTGCAATTTTAATAATTCTGTGAAAAAAGTACTCTGCTTGAATAGTATGCCTTGTAGGCCATTCAAGAAGCAAACATAATTTTGTTTTCTATTTGGAGAATTACTAGCTTTATTGCAAAAAAGAATCCTGTCACTTCATCCCAGTGCTCCAGTGTTCCCAGCGCAGGGCACTTTATGTGCTCTTTTTATTAATGCTTTTAAAAATTAAAACAAACCTCTAACATAAGTTATAATAATGGCAGATGAATTGACTACACAGTGAAATAGCGTGAGTTAAGGTTCTTTTTCTTTAATGGAAGTTACAGAACCTTGATACCCTCAATATATGTGAGGTAGGAGAACAGATGTGCAGTGCATTCTTTCTGTGCTTATCTTAGGCTCTATCTTTTAGTTGATTATTTGTCTAAAAGTATCTTCAGGTGTAAGGAAACCAGAATTTTGCTGTTCTACTTTTTAAGGTTAAGAACAGAGGTTGCCTAGCAAGGCTGATTTCAGGGTTTCACTACTTAATGAAGAATTGCACCTGTGAAATCTGACACCTAAATGAGTTTAAACAATCTTCTGAATACTTTCAAATGCTAATTTTGATTTCTCAGCTCTTCATAAGAGAAACAAGAAAAACTTATGAAACCAAGAAAACTCTTTTTAAGCATGTTATATCTTTCAGTATGTTTTTATAGGCTTTCGTTTGAGAAGTAATAATTTTAAACCTCTTTATGAAACAATGAATGACCACAAAAAAGAAAAGAGAGTAGCGTTTGTGATAACTGCCTTGTAAGTAATGATACATCTGCAGGCTTTTTTTTTCTGTGAGACTTGAAAAAAAATTACTCAGTACTTAAATATAGGAAGTGTTATTTGTTTAAGGAAAGATAGCAATACTTACAGGATATGTATTAAACTTAGTTTTGAAAAAAAATTTCAATGTTGGAGAAATGTAACTACCAATGACAAGTGTAATTTGAGATGAATGTTTCTACTGAGAAGGAAGTACTTGGAACAGGTAGCATGAGAAACTTTCAGTTGCCTGTAGATGGCTTTTAGGGGAAGAGCTTTAATAGTGAATTTATGGCAGTCTTGTACTAGTAACAGCTGGTAGGTATTCATAACAACCTTTACATGCCTCCTCCCACCATGTCTGGTTTTGTGTTAATCTGCTATCAAATCAGGAAGGTAAACATACTTTTCTGTTTGCTTGTGCTGTGGTTTTGCTTGCTCTTCAGACTTCGGTTAGCCAATTTTTGTCCATAAACCAGATACTCCTTAGCTAGAACACTTCTTTGGAACAGGTACATTTGTGTTGCCTTAATTTTGACCAGCATCATGGATGTCTGACTGCGGTAGGAAAGTGATAAAGGCAGACTATATAGCTATACTGACCTCTGTCCCTTTGTAAGAATTGTTAAAATTCTTTGATCAGAATTGATGGAAAATTTTACTACTGTTCGTGCTTTAATAGTGTTATGGACATTTTTATTATGGATAAAGTGGATTTTCAAATGGGTGGTTTTTTCTTCTTGTCTCGTGTGGAAAAATAAAGACTTTCAGCTTTGAAACATTAAGACTGTGGGCCTAGTGATGACTCAAACAAATGAAATCTCAACTGTTTTTAGGGGGAGAGCTGTATTTTTTGCATGGTTCAAAGAATTAATATCCATAACTTCAGTATATAGTAGTTTTGATAAAGGAGGATTCTTAGATGCAACACAGCTGCTTTTCATCAGTTGTGGAGGGACATAAGCATCCATACCCTGGAATTCTCACAGGCATCCTTTATAACCGGTGAAGACCAGACTTAGTATTTCTGATAGATGAGTGATGGAAATAAACAGTAAAAACTCATAGCCATTTCTACAGCTTCTTTATAGATTATAAAATAAAAGCAGGTCTTTTTACTGAAAAATATTATGGAAAAAGAATGTAATACTCATTCTTGCTGTAGGGCTTACCGGAAGTTAAATGGCCGTACTGAATTGTTCATGTTAAAGGAGAAAAATCCTACAAACATTCAGATATATGCAATATTTTATTTTTTAATGCATGTGATCTTTGTCTTACTGACAGTGTCAGGCCTGTATTGTCTTGCATTTATTTCTAAATTATATCTAAACCAGTCCTGGATTTTTGAGGGGCAGAAGGTTTGTTTTTTCTGAGTTATCATATTGCTGTTTAGAAATGTTTGAACTGCCAAAAAGAAATAGTGTCAGTACATCAGCAGTATCTCTTTTGTGCTGTGTACACATGGCCCACTCAGGTTTGGTATGTGTGTCTCATAGAGAACTGGTTGGAGCAATGCTGTTCTTTACCTTAGTCCGAGGTGATGAGCATGCTTTGGTAGCTGAACAAATCGCTCTAATCTTACCTGATCCCTTGCAACTTAAATTAGGCAATATGTATGTAGAATATCTTCAGGAATTTAACAGGAAAATGAATGAACACACCATGAGGCTTTTTTAGATCACAAAGCTGCCATTCTTTCCTTTTCCCTGTGTCACTATCAAAATGGTAACGTCTTTCCATGTTTCATCTGTAGAGATCCAGTTAACTGTGAAGAAAGACTAAACAATTCTTTTGAGCTTTGAAAATGGGTGTATTGGTTAAAAGGATTAAAAAAGATATCCCAAGTCATTACTTTCCTGGGCTGGTGGTTAAAAATTTCTGGCAATGCATCAGATTTTCTTATGATTAGTGTCAATACCTGCTTATTCTGGTGTTAGATAGCATGGCATACACCAAACATTGGGGTTGCTGATGTTATGGAAGCCAAGGGGTGTGGTGTGGACAGGTTCAAATAGATCTGCCCAGTCAGCCCAGCACTGTTTTGGTGTTGAGCTGCAGCTAGGTTCAGGCAGCCTGGACCTGCAGAATCAATCAGATGCATCAGAACAGGCTTTCCTAGGGATATTATTTTTTGGTGGTGGTAGTTTTTGTTTGGGGTTTGGTTGTGGTTTTTTTCTGGTAATGGATGGTGGCATAGACTTCAGTGTTGGTTCTGCATTGGTTACTGGCTTGTAACCCTTTCCGCACAAATGACTAAACTGATGCTCCAGCCATATGGGTTCTGTGTCATGATTCTGAACTGTCTCTCACACACACCCCACACACCCCCTGAAACTGACTTTTGCCTTGTTACTCTCCTGTGCTGGTCTGGTGCCTACTTGCATAGTTGCTCTTTGTTGCAGCACAAAGGTGGAGAATTGATGGCAGCCTGAATTCCCCCCTTGGCTTTCTCTGCTCTGCTTTCAACAAGGGAACAGAGCAGAGCTGCTGCGTTGGTGAGGCCAGTGAGAATCAGTGGGTCTCAAAGGAGGACATAAACTGCATGAAGGGAGGAAAGCAAAAGGTAACCCAGTGCTCGCAATGCTACTTTATACTGAAGTCTCCACCATGAGAGGAGATAGAGATAGGTAGATAGAAATGCTTTCTAGTGATTTTACTACCTTGTATTAGAAGCCCGTGTGTCTAATTAAAAACATTAAACTCTGAAGGAGCACACCTGAAGGTCTTTGCATCTTTGGCACAGGTAATCTGCCAGCCTTATAATCTGTTCATATATATTGCAGAATTCTAATTTATAAACCTGCTGCGGTTTCAAGGGCTCGTGTCTTGTACTCATTTTGACACTATTCCTCCTGGAACGTTACCATTTCTTCAGAAAGATAGCCACCTTCCAGACTTCCTGTTGAAGCAGGTGTGCCTTTCATCTTCAACCTGAATCACACACAAACTGGTTCTCTACATTCACTGCTTCTGTCTTCTGTAGTTTTTACAGATATTCGGTAGACTTGGATTCAGATTGTGAGAATCTTTGACTGTATTTCTCTAAATCTATTTTACTTTCCTTTTTTACTGCCTCCTGCTTTCTTTCCTCCCTTCCCCCTCAAAGTATTTAATTTCCTGAAAGATGTGTAAGGTCTAACTACATTTCAAAGTAAACGGTCTCTTAAAAAAAACAGCCTTAATTTTTAAAATTAACTTTGGTTATTGGGGGGGTTTTGCTTTGCAGTTTGAAATGCTTCAAAGTTATTTTCTGCTGGTAAACTGAATTTGACAGCTGCCTTAATATAAAGATTCTTTAACTTTTAAAAAAAGCTGTATTTTAGAAAAGGCATAGTACAGGGAAAGCAAAGTAGGTTAGTGAGTTATATGGAGAGATGCTGCTCTATTTTTATGTATATAAACAGAGCATAATCAGAGGCAAAGAAGGTATTAAAATATCCAGGCTATCTAGATGTGGAGCACAGAACTGGAGTACAGATAAAATTGTCAGGAGTCCTTTTCCCTTTGACTTAAGGAAGTCTGTAACAAGCCCTGCTGCTCTATTCTTACAAAACCTGTGGGTTATGTGTTTCAAAAATAAATGGATTACACATTTTTTAATAATCACAGCTTTCTTTTTAGCTTAAGTGACAATACCTACTGAGGCCACCTGCTTTTAGGCTACACAGAAAGCTTAAGCTTCATAAGGATGTATGCTTTTTCATATTTGAACAAAGGAAAGTAGTCCATCTTGATTTTTTTCTTCCCCTGAATCTTTAACAGATAAATTGATGACCTGGAAGTGAAGGGAGGTGGTGTTAAGGAAACAATGTACTTAAGATGGTGTTTAACAAGCGAAAAGAATGTTGATAAGGTATGGCAACCTTATGTATATTAAAACAGGGAGGAAAGGCCTTTTTGGATCAGGTAGCTAATCTGAAGAGTGAAATGCTGCTTTATCATACAGTTTATAAAAACGTTCTGTTAACCGGCAAAGTTTAAGCAGTATGCTTTTGTTTCTTCAGAACACTGCTTTGCTATAAAAACTAATGCATAAATTACAGCATAAAAGTAAATGTGTTAAATACACTGATCTCAAACCTATTAGGGGAGGGATCCCCCCCCCTTTTTCTTGATTTGCATCTACAGCTCCATTTATAGTGTGGTTTATAAATTATTTTTTTAAAAACTAGAATTTGCAGCTAAGTATACAGAAGGAATTTTCTACTAATTCTTCTCTGATTGTAAACGCTGCTGTTAAAAAGTTGGTATAGTGCATATAGGCAAGCAGATGTGCATCGATGTAATTAATTTACATGATCATAGTACTAAAAAGGGAGTGACAGTCAACCTTAAGGCCCATACCACTGTACTTTACTATTATTAGTACTTGAGCTCGTTAGCATGATGCTTCTTTGCGGTGATTCCATGTCTTTTTTAGCATGGACAGGCAAAGTAAAGCCTATTTTTTTTACTTCAAAATTTTACAATCTGCTGCTTTCCTGCAGTATTCTATAGCAATATACCAGCTGAATGTGAATTTGGAGGGTATATAAGATTAATGGGCACATCATGCAGTGGAGATATTTCAGTTAATGACTGTTGTGTATTTACAAGGCAAAATTAGGACTTCAGATACGTACATTCATGTTGAATGTTGTTACTTTGCTATCTGTGACATTAAGAATATTTCTGTACCTAGCCTTTGTCAATTAACATTAAGTCAAAGCAGTCCTAAGGTCCTATCTCTATATATAATGATAGTTACTTGTGCCTGAAAATAGTCTGAAAGAACTAGTAAACTTGTGTGCCCTCTTCAGTTGTGGCTTTATATTCTGTACCATGATCTGTCAAAATACCCGAGTAACCTAAGCATTTACTAGCAAGAATATTTTAACTGTGGATGGTGTCAGTGTGTAAAATGTGGGGTTGTATGGTGTGGAAATCTTGTGCTTTAATGATGCTATAACAGTATTTCAAACTGTGTTCTCAAAAAGGCTGGCACTGAACTGTAGGAGTCAGCAAGAGTCAAATATGTATCAGAGTCTTCCTGAAGCCCTTGATAATCATAATTATCTGTGGTTTTGTTGTACAAGAATAAGAATGATGAATTTAGATGGCCTAGAGTACTTTAGAGACAGATCTTTAAATAGCTGAGAAATGAGAGTAATAGCTGTAAATGCTGTTTCTGGATAGCAAGGTACTGAAGTATTTAATTCTATTTTGTCAACAAAGCTGCTTCATGCTTGAGGCATACCACACAAAATTTAACCTTCTATAAAATTGGTTAAAATTGCTTACCAGTCAACAGAACTACGTGTGCATGTAGAGTCTTAGTCTTCTTGGAAACTAAATTTAGAGAAGACTACTTTTTGGCTGTAGCAGTTGAACACAATGCTTGCTAGAGCCCAAGTCAGTGGAAAATATAGTTGCTTTATTGTTAAGAAAATACACTTCATGTCCTTGACTTGCAGCTGTAGTTCTCTGTACAGTACAGTTAATTTGACTATATGTATATGATTAAACCCTTAGTTTATGACCAAAAGAAAATATTGGTGGAAGCAGTTGATAGACTGGGGAACAGATCTGCCATTCAGAGGGACCATGATGAGCAGGAGCAGTAGGCAAGCAGGAGCTTTCTGGAGCTGACAGGTACAGGTGTAAAGTCCCGCACCAGAGCCAGGAAAAAAAACCCTACATTGGGGCAGTCTAGGGACTGACTGGGAAGCAGCTTTGTGGATGTGCATAACGGTGAACAAACAGATTGAGTAATCTGTTGTGTGGTGTTGCAGAAATGAAGATGAACCAGGGAGCTGCTTTAGCCCTTGTGCACCCTAGTATATAGCCAGATGGTGAGTACTTTCTCCTCACTCAGCACATCTAAGGTTGTGCTGGGAATACTTGTCCTCTTTGGGACCTCAGGACAAAAGAAATGTGGGCAATCGGAAAAAGAGGCCAGCAGAGCGGTGGTAGGATGGATCAGGAGCTGGAGCATATTCCTGTATTAAAAGAGAGTGGGTGAACTGCCTTGTTTAGCCTGAGGACGTAAAGGCTGAAGATGGATCGAATAGCCGCTTTCCACTACCTAAAAGGAAAACTTGTAGGCAGATGGAGTTTGATTCCTCTCAGACATGCCTGCATTGGCCGTGAAGTTGGGCAATTACAAAAGAAAACAGTTACAAGTCATGGCAGGAGAAAGGCTGATGGGATACTGGGGCAGGGGGAGTGAAAGGGATTGAGTGGGAACCTGCAGAGACAGTCAGAACATGACTGGGCAAGGCTTTGAGCAAACTCATTTAATTCTATGTAGACAGCTCTTCTGGTTTGGGCAGGAGCTTTTATTCCAAAGCTTGACCTCCAAAGGCACTTCCCTTCTAAAAGTTTTCTATGGTTCCGATATAACACTTGGAGAGTCTTCGGTCTCTTAGATAATGCTATGGTTGGTTCTGTCCAACTACTTCTAGCTGTGCATCATTTCTATGGTTCATATGGTTATTAGAGAGTGGTGAACCTCTGAAAATAGACAAAAGCTTTGCGTTTTTAAAATTTAAGGGTTGTACACTTTTATGCAAGCTGGAAATGGGTATTGCTTGCATAGAGCTAAGAGATACAACTCAATTCAAGCATGTTTTCTAAAAATTTATACAACTAGATGGCTTTAAGAAGAAAGCACAAGTTGTCCAGACAAAAAATCATGCATCTGTGCTACCCTGAGGACTACACCTGTTTGTTCTCTTTTTTGACTTTCTAAAACATAAAAGCCATGAGTGCATTTTCCTTATTGAATTTCAACAATCTTTCCCTTGTTTTTGCATTAATCCTTTCTGTTATTTAAACAATCTCCACAGCCTTCTTGAAATAGATGCAATTCCGGAGTCAGTACTCTGGTAGCAGTTGCATCAATGTCAAATACAGAAAGAAAATAATTCCTTATTATTAAGATATTTCTGTTAAGTTTAAAGATTAGGGTGGGTTTTTTTTTAGTAGTTCTGCCCACTGTTCTACAGTGGGAAGTCCATTTTAACTGGCCATATGCTGTGACCAACTGTGTCTTATTGCAAGTTACTTGTAAATATAACGTATTATTCTGTGATAATTGCCCATATTCTTTGTGTATGCTGGTTTAAGGCTGTGCTGCATTGAAATGCATGTGTTGATGGCAAGCACTCAAGCAGTCCATTTACCCTTTCATAGTCATGTGAGTGGAAGAGATGCATCTAACATCAAGATCCATGCAAAATTTCAAGCTGTTTGAAGCATGGCAGTACTTGAGTTTCAGAGAATGAGTGTAAGACAGTAGCACAAATGAAACTAAGTTTTCTGGTTGTCTGAAGATCATTGCCCTGGGTCTCAGCCTGAGAAAGAGGCCTAGCCTTCAAAATTTCAGCCTGGACTAATCCTTAGTTAACACAGCTTGATAGTAAAAGGTTCAGCAGTTACTGTCTATCAACAATAAAACTATGACTGGAGTTATCAACAACCTTTTAATATAATAGTTATACATTCGGATTAACATCAATGACTGCTAAAGGATTTTCAGTCTTGCTTAATGGAGGGAACAATTCTCAAAGTGTTTCCCTGTAACTGTCCTTTTAAACTGTTTTAAAGGACATATTAAAGGCACAAACAATTTCAGTGATAGATTTCTGAACCCTAAGTGCATACATAATGTGGCACACTGTATTTGTAAATTTGTTTGAGGTTTAATTTGTTGCATAGTGAATTTGTGTACTGAGATTATTGTTATGGTTGATGTTAAGTCCTTGTGGTTTTGCTAACTCACACTGTTTCTATATATGTAAATAATATTTTCAAAGTTCTCATTAGATTCTGTGCATCTCTGTAGTACTGAAAGGTAATGTGCGCAGTGTTTGGGCATTCAGTGACTACATTTCTAATAAATGAATATTTATATTTATAAGTGACTTATCCAGCTGAAAAATCTGTGAGCTCTCTCCTCCATTATTTGGGTTTTAACTTTCTGATCTGTGATATAAAATAAAGCAAAGTTCTAGTATTTCACTTTAGGCAAAGTTATATATAGCAACCATCCTCTCATTTAAGGAATGTGATTAGTAGAGTCATCTGGAACTCTTATCCTGTCACTAATGTCACTTCTGTCCAAGTCTTATTGCCATTACTTTGAATACTGTTATGCAGATATGAACATCTGCCTTTTGCAAGTATGGTTTTTTTGCTAATACAGAAACTCTCTAATACATCAGTCAAGCACTTTATTAAAAACAGCTGGATTGTGGAAAACAACAGCAATAACTTTTGACTATTACAGGAGTTTAGATATCATGTAGGCTGCATAAGCTTTTCACAAGGGAGGATGAGTGTGTAAAGTGCTTTTCCTGATAGGTAGAGAACTTCTTGTTTACTGGCTTGATGAAAACTCCAGTTTTGTTTTGTCAAACTTCTGGCTAGCACCTTTAAGTCCTGTCTATCCAAAGCACTAATTAGTTCTTATAGCTTGTTCATAGCATTAATAGCTTCCTTGAGTCTGTTCTGCATAAATAGGAGGTACTGACACAAAAATTGGAGAATGATGAATCCTTTTGCTTACATTTTCAAGGGAATTGGGGAGGGTGTTGGGGTTTTTGTTTGTTTGTTTTGAGCTTTTGAGTCTTCAGGGTTCTGTGAAAGCAGCTATTTTTGTATTTCGGAGCATTAGGATTCTGGCATTCAGCCAGTGCTTTTAATGCTAATAAAAGTTCTTGCCAGGTCACATATATCAGCTTGCAGGCTGAATAGCCTTTTCCTGCTGCTTGCTTTAAAAATTTGTGTTGATTTTCTTATACCCAGCTTGGTTTCCTGTAGTAAAAATACTGTATCTGTGGAAGGATGTTTGGAGAACAGCAATATAAGGTTATGAGGATTAACTTAGATGTCTTCAGACCATGCTGCGCACACAGTGGAGATCTGTCTTAAGATGTCTGACTCCATTGTCTAGCTAATTTACCAGAAAGTTTTTCATTCCCTAGGATATTGGTTGAATTGACAGAACGTAATTGATTACAAAATGCAACAAGTTTGTCATTCACCTCTTGCAATTATTGCTGTAATATATAGAAACTACAGAAGTTATTAGAAAGTTGAACATCTTGATAAAACAGTAGTTTGTCTTGAGCATTGTTTGAGCATTCAGAGAATGATCTGAGAAGTACAAATTTATAAATTTCCCTGCCTTAAATAATATCACGTGCACAATTTCTGGGAGGTGAGGAAGCTGGAATGAAGAACAGAAGTGAGTTAACTGTACATTACCACTGTTTAACTTTTTTGTCCTTCTAAACAAGATTCACTTCTCTGCCATATATGCCACAAGGGACAATATACTTAAGTTCCTATTGTAAGCCTGTTATATGTGCAGAATTTGGTGTTTTTCTGATTCATAATGTATGTTGCTCATCTCTAATGAATTTTGAGGACGCTAAGCTGTTCACCCAGCTTTCCTAGTTAGTGTAATATGAGCATGAAACAAGTAAATGAAGTCACTGTTTCTTTTAGTTGTTTTTTTTTCAGGTAGGATGTTTCCAAACATGTAGGTTCCTTATTTAAGACTGCTGAAGCTCACTAGCTTAAGTAAGTCTTGATTGTTGCGTTTTGTATATAGCCATAATTGATAGTTTTATCAACTGCGTTTGTAGTCTGAAGTGTAAATTCATCAGCGCCTGCCATAGGATGCTTGTCCACACAATCTGTAGTGAAAGCTGTAAGCCATTCTCAATGCTGTCTCCAAGGGTGAGGGAAATATACTAAATCTTCACTTTCCCACTGACAGAATTTGTGGGGAGGATGTATTCTGTCTTTGTGTTAGACATTGCAAGAGTAAACCTCTGACTCTGTCGGCTGGAGTTCTCATAGCAGGCTCGCTTGGGTACAGCCAGCTTCAGGGCTGCCACTGCTGCCCGCAGAGCTTCCCAGCTGGTGAGCTATGGGGTAGCACCCTGTGTCCAGGCAGCTCCTCATCTCAGGCAGGTGCTTGTGTGGTGGTGCTGACTTCAGCTCAGGTAAGTGCTTGTCAAGAGGCATTTCCTAATCCGGAAACAAGCGTGTGGAAGTACTTTCTGAGATAAGCATCAGGAAATGCTCCTACAGAATACCTGGCAGGAGTTGGTTTATGGTTTCCTGGATATTCCTGTCTTGTATCACGTTCAGTCAGGAAAAGCACTGTGTTATAAACCCTGCAATATGTATTAACTGTGTCTTTTAGCAGACTGACAGCCATCTGTGCTCTACACTGGAGTAAACCAAATCTCGGACTTTTAATTTTCAGCAATTGCTTTAATTGTTATCAGCAGTTTTGGAAGTGGGACGAACCTTTTGTTCTGCAAATGGATTTCTGAATTTAACCTTGCTTGAGGGGGCCTGAATTCTGTAACTGTTATACTGCCAGCTGTCTTGAGACTCACTGAACAATGTGCTGAGGAAGCAAAGTTGGAGACTGTGTTCCTTCTGAAGAAGTGTCTGCTGTTTGCTGTCTTGGACAGTTAGGGCCTATAAGGAAATTTGTCTTGCTCTTCCCCTCCTAAAGCTGCCTTCTCCAGTAAGGCTAGCAGCAGCTTTATTCCATCTCAGTTCATGTTCCTTTCTGTCACTTTTGGTGTTGGTTGTTTGCTTGATCTGAATAATTGATTTGCATGTATAAAATTCTTTACTACTCTAGTCCTATGTTGTCCTTATACATTTTAAGCACAATAAACTATTCGGTTCTTGTCATCTCTGAACAGGATGAAATGGTGTGCTGCCTCAGGCTACTCTACTAAACCTAGTTACTTGCTAATACTAACAAAAATGTTTCAAACACAAACTTTTTATTTCCAGGTTGTGTCATAAAACTGACAGTATATTTTTTGATTATATCATATGTTGTTAAAGATTATTTTAAGATTTGCATATCCAAATGTAAACCCCTCAAGGAGTTCTTTCTTTAGTTTTGCTGTACTTTATACCTATTGTTCATCTATAGTTAAGAACAATTAGATGTTTTTACAAACTGTGAGACTGGACCAGTAGCAGCAGGGAGTGGAGAAATAGGCACTGTTAATTGAGGCAATGAAGTCCATAATTAGTGGCCCAGTATTTCCCTTACAGTGGGAGATATGTTATGAATTCGAGTTGCTTTCTCTTTCAGTTTGGTAAGTTGCCCCATCACTGTTTTCATAGGAGGATGCAGATGACTTACCTTTGGCTTCAGACTAAATAGGGAGGAGGAATGTGGGAAAAATATTCGTACAGATCAAACTTCTGTAAGAGAAGTTTGCATGTTGTTCCAATCGTTTCTCATTTACCTCTTTTAGCTGAAAAAAAGTGTTATTAATATTAACAAAATATAATTTTACCTTCACAGATAAATTTGAGCAGTTTTGGGCAATAAATCGAAAACTCATGGAGTATCCTCCAGAAGATAGTGGATTTCGATACATCCCATTTAGAATTTATCAGGTAGGAGACAATGAAATAAAACCACTTTTAACCAAATCTTGCACTGAGGTGTCATATCATAATCTATTTTCAGAGTTATACATTCCCTTTTCTAACATGGTAAAACTTTGTATGCTCATCTTTGCTGGACCCTTGAATTGTATAAATTAGACAAAATAGATTGTATGTATTCTAATAGGTAGTTACCATTCATTATGTTGTAAGTCTGTCATACTTGAGAATGTGCTAAGGCTGGTATAGATTGTTTGGGGTTTTTTAAAAAAAGCTAATTCTGTCACTAAAAATAACTGCTAGCTATGAAAACTGGTTTGGATGCAAAATGTCCTCTGGAAAGTTTGTCAAACATTTCAGGAGGAATACTTTTCTCTCATCCACAGCGTAGACTTCTTGTTGGCATTACAAGATGAAAGTAGTAGAACTAGATGCAAGACCTATGCTTACTTTTTGTCTTCTAATTGTATACTTTACAATCCAAAACTAGCTTTGACTTTTTTTCTGGTTTAATATGCTAGTGTTCTTTTTTTTTATCAGCAGTTTATTTGAAGACATATTCCTTGAAATCATTACAATTTTTTTAATGTCCTCTTAGTTTTTATAGCATTAAGGTCACAATGAAGTTTGGAATTGTGTTGTTAAAAGTTTATACAGAACTCTTGTCGCCTCTCTGTAAATTAGTCTGCTTTGTTTCATCTTTGAGACATTTTCACCTATTTACATTCACATTCTATACCTGTAACTATCAAATTACTTTATTTGTAGTACTGAGTAGTCTGATACTACTTTGTAACAGGTTTTAATGACAATACAAACTTACACAATCTTGCAATGGGACTGAAGTAACTTTTAGTGTTAGATATAAGGCACCATCATAGTGAAACCTTAGATTGAGAACGGAAGTCAGTTATTTTGTCAGAGAACATAGCAGATGGTAAGGTTTGTATAAGTATCAAAAAGTATGTATCAGGAAAAGTAGTTCACAGCTTTTTGTTTAGTAACTAAGTTGTTTGTTTGTTCTCTGGTAGGTGGTTTTTTTTAAAGTGTCTTCATAGAAATCACATAAATGCGTTTGCAAAATTGAGGTTTTGCTGTTTGAATAAGGTACAGACCTTAAAACCATGAGGGAGATTTTCCGTGATATCACATGATTTCGTGCTAGTAAAGCTTTTTTTTTTTTAAAAAAAAAAATTATTTGGTAATATCTATCCCTTTAGCCAGTAGTACTTACATTGATTTTCATTATCTTTTTAATTAGCAACCCTTACTTGCTGTAGTTTAAACCCAAAATATCTAAGAATAGAAGACCAAATACAAATAAAGATGATGCTGAGACAGCCTTTGAGAAGGTTGGTGTATGTTATTTTCAGTAATACTGCTCTTAATATTTCTGAATATTTTCTGTAATGTTCCTCTTGTTTTAAAAAGTGGATGCAAGTGTTTTCCAGCTTTTTTGTTTGGTTTGTTGGTTTGTGTACTGATTACTGCTCATCATTAAAAATCTATGTATTTAAAGGAATTTTCAGAAAAGTGTTAGGAAGAGTGAGATGATAATTTGATTCCAAGGAGTTAACTTCTGTAGTTTTAACATAATTATGCAGTGTTTAGTGACAGACTTGCATATGCTGAAATAACTGATTGAAAAGTATTCTTCAGATGTATGTAACTCCCACCCCAATTGCACTTAATTTCTATCAGTGCTGATAGAAGTCGGCTTTGTGTTCTCATTGGTTGCTTGCATGTCCCTCCATAAATGCTAGTTTAGCCTGGGTACGTATTACAGTGGATGTTTATTCCCTATGTGTTTTCACGTAGTGCTTTTGTAGATACTTAAGGATATACAGGTGGATGGCAGGAAATCACTAGGCATTGCCTTCACTGGAGAGAGTGAGTTCCTCCTCTTAGTCTCCATACCTTCCATTACCCCAAAATTATTAGAAGGAAATTCTGTGAAGGGAGCTGTCTAGATTGTGTTTTGGCAGTATGAGGTGGATGAATTCCTTTTCCTTCAAAGGAATGTACTAGGTTATGATACCAACTAAGAAAAGTCTGTCTTAGCAATGATTAAATATGACTGGGAAAAGTTACTATAGGAAAAAGTGCATGCAATAAAGTGATCTGACATGCTTTTTGCTGAAGGCCTGGTATTTTCAAAACTAAAAGGTTCTTTCAGTTGTAAAGCTTGTCTATTAAAATACATTTCTAAAGAATAATATGAATCATACCTCATGTGGTATCCAAATCTGATGGTGTGTGGGGGAGAAAGATGGCAAAAATATGAACGTCATCTTGGGTAAGTCAGAACTAAACTAACCACAGGTAATTTTAAAAGCCCTTGTCCAGCACCTCTTCTAAGTGCAGTAGCTAAGATTGGACCAGAATCATGGCATCTGTTGTTGAAGATTAAGAAAAAGACTGAGTTTTAGAAGTTAGCTAAGATCTTGGAGATTATATTACCAGTTGCCATAGTCTAGATTATGTTGTATGAATTTACACCAGACAGACCTTTGACATAGGTGGAAACTTTTTCTACCGGAAACGGCTTAAAATAGTGATTATAATTTTGTGACACTTTTACTTGTGTCAAAAAAAAAAAGTGCCCCACTTCATCACTTCAGAGATGTAAGTGCCTGTGTCTTCAGTTGACAGTTGCATCAAAATGTTTTTGTCTAATAGTACTGTTGAACAGTGTACTTTTTTCACTTTTCTCACTAGAGAAAATAGTAATGTTTTGAGTATATTATGCATTTAAGAGTGCTGCTTTTCTTGTAGAGTACTAGAGTTTGGCTTGGAATTTTTCCCCGTGTTTGTAAGACCAGCTGGCTTTGCACTTTCTAGTTGAACAAGAGTACATGGCTGATAGATGGCAGGAAGTTTTCATCAGTCTTTAGCTCCAGGCACTGTGAACAGGACATGTTAGTCGGGCACTGGAGAGGAGTTTCTATGTGCTGATAGAGACTACCCCAGTGAGCTGCTCTCTTACGCTGCAGGTGGGTCTGCACTGAGTCTCAGCTGTTGCAGTTTGCACTCGTCCCCGAGGTTTGCTATCATGTTCTCTCCCGATGTCATGCTTACCCATTTGTTCTTGTTTGCTCCCTCCTTTCCTCTGAGTCTGCCCTCTAGGTATATAGGACTTAAAAGCTGTAAATAACATTTCATTCTTGAGAATAAAATTGCAGAAGTATGTGCAAGAAAAGGCATGAAAACTTCATGACAAGTTCTGAGCTTTTTCTGGAGTCACGCTTGGCTTAAGGCAAGCTGGTGGTTGTGTGTTTGCCAGCCCAAAAGGGAATGATCTGGGATTGTTTGTTAGCTTGTTCCTTTATTTGGTACTGGGATGTGCCATGGTATTTGAAGGAGTATTTCATTTGCCTCTGTTTTATTAGGATTTTGATTAGGTTATTAATTTTATTGCTTAATTACATAGTAGGCCTTAGCTTTGAACTGTTTTTTTCCTATTGTAAGTCCCTTAAGATGTGATTAAATCAAACATCGTAACAATTTGTGATTGTACATCTGCCTTAGTTACGTGAGTGAAATTCTCCATACTTAATACATCAGTTGAATTCAGTACTTGGCTCTTACTGTGAAAGTTGCGCTACTGAGATGTCTACATAGATTTAAATGTCTACCATGACCTGTCGTCTAAAAATAGCAAGGTGGGAGGGGGAAATGAATTAATATCTGGCTCAATGAATGAATCAGAAGCCCAAGCATGGCCCTTTCCCAAGCAATGGAAGACTGTTTTATTAGTATTTCCACATTAATTGGCAGAACGCAGATGATCAATTCCAAAACTAATTACAGGTATGCAAATCAGCATCATAATTTGGACCATGTTGTAACAACTACTCAAAACCTGAACAGAATGGATTGTTTGGAAAGATGCTGGATCAATCTTTAAAGTTTTCAAGTAATAATGAATCCATCCTTTTATGCTAGTCGGTTATTAAAATCTTTTGTTGTTTTGGGTGAAAAGCCTCCACTACGTTTCAAGGCTGAATTTGTCTGACTTCATTTCTAGATTTTGTTTTGCCTTACACCACTTTAAAGTCATCTGACTTTCTAGTCTCCAAGTTCATATACAGACTGACTTCAGCAGCTTCAGTTTTCTTTGGTAAGCTGAATCAGTTGAGCTTTTTAAGTCTCTTGTCATGAGGCTTGCTTACCAATGTTGAAGTTTGTTTTATAGTCACCTTTTCAAACACTGGCTGATATTTTGATAATCCTCAAGATCAGTATTAAAGTTAAGGAGACCTGGAGGCCAAAACCAAAGTTCATTGCTGTGGGATTTTAGATTAAAAAATACTTGAAGCACTGGTAAGATAGAGGTAAAGTTAGCTGCTACTTGAAACAGCAAATCTGAAAATTATGAAAGAAGTTCAAACACAATGACTCGTCAAGCAAAAACCTAGAAAATATAAGTGCTGTTGACCTGAAGAGGGCAACACAACACAGCAAGTTTGAGTGTCTTGTTGGCTAGTGCAAAATACTCTTTAATAGACCTGTGTGTAATACCTTATTTAACTTCTTGTTTTACTTATTAAAAATGACGTTTTCATAAAGGACCTGCTGAAAATAGATCAACCTTTTTCAAAGAGAAGTTTATGTGAATAGGAAGATAGTGGGAAATGATGGTTGATTTGTGTAACAGAGCTGTGTTCAGCTGAATTTCTGTGCTGAAAAAAAAAAAAGCATCTTCATCAGTTGAGCACACATCTAATAGCTGATGGTTTGGCACTAAAGAAACATTAGCATACTTTCACCATTTTTAAATTGCTTCAAAATCAAAGCTCTGTGCATGAGACAGTTTAAAAGCTTTTGTAGGCATGTATTTTTCCTAGTGCCCTGTTATTGGCGGGGGGGATGGGACCAAACCCTTTTATCAAGTATTGCACATGGGCAGCGTGAACCTTAAGCTGCCATGAACCTGATTGCTTAGTTCTGTGCTGAAAGTAACAGCAAATTGCCAAGTTGTCACCTTTAGTTGAAGGTCACTGTCATCACAGTTGAGGCTCCATAATTGTGTGAGCTTTCCTGGTGCAAAGTGAAATGGGCTAGCTCAGGCTAATGCTGTTAAAGATTACTGGGTTTTACATGTTTTGTTTTAAGGAATGTCCATGCAGTTCTTTTAAAAGAAGACTTCAGGGAACCCATGTGCGAGATCAGCCTTGTACCTTTAAGAATCTCAGTACAGGATAAGGGCTGTCAGTCAGAGTTTAAAAGAAAAATTCTGAGATTATCAACAGTATTTGTTGTCAGAGACAACTAAAGTTTACATATATATGCCCAGGTTACCTGTAAAACTGTCAGTCTGCCTAGTTCAAAGCTATTATAAAAGTTGCATGGTGCTCAGCGAAGGAGGCGCAGCAGTGTTAGGGCTATAAAACCTTGATTTGGGTAGGTTCTCTGAGCCGTGGTTGAACTTTTACCAAGCTGGATAATTTTAAGCTAGCTCAGGCTTGGCAATGGGAGCTGTATTAATCCTTCTGCACTGAATGTAGATAATTGTATACAAACTTGTATATAACAAGTCTCCGAGACAGCCATTAATATTGCTAGAGCCAAAGCAGACTGAGCCTTAATCAATACTTGCTTGTATCCTGACCAAATTCAGTAAGATTCTTAACTGAATATGTGGTTAAAAAGAGCTTAACTTGTAAATTACTTGTATATGTAGATAACTTGTATACAAAGAGGAAAGTAGGGTTGCTTGTATGAAAAATAGCTTGTTTGAGGTTCTGAATTACAACATAACTGGTTTAAAACAATTTAGGAATATACAGGATTCTGCTTAATGGGGAAAACTGGGTAGTATTTTTTTAAATCCTTTATCTTATCAGATACTCATAGATTTTAGAGGAATCTGTGTATCAAACACTAGTAGCATTTATTTCAGCAGTTAATTTATTTGTGTAAACAGTTATATAGAATTTTTTTTTATTGGCAAAAGGTAAGTCAAAATACATTTTGAGTTACGATGAAATAATGAACACCTCTTGGGGAAAAAAAAATATTTGTCTGTTCCTGTCTTGAAAGTGGCTTAGTCTTACTAGATGTCTTAAACTCCCTAATCACAAATTGGTAGCTACTTTTTTTAGTAAATTGTTTTTGTATAAAATTCCAATTTGTCGTCTCTTCACTGAGTTGTTTTACAGTAATGAACTTGGATAGTAGTAAGTTCATGTAAATGTTCATGGTACAAATTTGAACTTAAATCATGAAGTTTGAATTCTTGCAGCTCTGAAAAAAAATTGCACCTTTCCCCTCAACCTTGAGTGATAATTCTTAAGGGTAGGTGAATATGTTGAGAGGCTGGGATGAAGACAATGAATGAAGCAGTAATTCAGTTGAATTAGGTCTGTGTAGAGTTACTGTTAGATCTTGTAATTGAAATGCAGTGCTCTTTAGTATATTGCTGCCTTTCTTTGGATCATTAAAGCTGATTATTTTACTTCTCACTTTCACTTGGTTTAGTCAATATAAACTGATTTGCCACTTTCACCACATACCTCATTATGTGGTCAGGTTGTCATTTTGTAGGAAGAGGGATTTTTTTCTGGCTGAAACTTGCAATTTGGAGCTGTATTCCTCAGAGATTGTCTTTTGTACTCTGATGTAATAGCAAAAAATAGTCAAAACCAACAAAAAAGTGCCAACAAAAAAAAAAATAAATCCAAAAACCAAACCAAAACCCAGCTGGTGAACTGCTTTGCATTCAGAAAAAGGGGAAAAGCAGATACGGAATTTTTTCTTCTTCAGAGAGATGAAGAAAGTTCATCCTTGAGGGTTATTTCTGCGGCCGTGCAGCATATGCAGTGCCTATTGCTTAGGAATTTAAGAATTAAACTAGAACAAAGCCTAGCCTAGCACCATGATGATGGTGCAAAAAGTTAACTCTGCATAGATGAAAATCACAACAGTACCTGTTTTGATTTGTCAATATCAGTATGTGATCTTATTTTTCTTTTAAGTAAAAGAGATAAATAAAGCAGGTTGACTTCTGCACAGAATTGAGGATTAGAAAATACAGAAAGTGTTCTGTTTTCTGGGAAGTACCAAGACTTTTATTTGTGCTTTCCAGAAGACTGAAAGAAAATTGTACAGAGGTAGGTGTGGAATGTAACAAACTTACAAGGAAGTGGTATATGCACCATACCCTAGGAATACATTATGGATTAACAAACATAGATTTCTGAAATTTTGATATCCTTGACTATAGGAGTTTATTCTAGTTAATCACTATTGTAAGAAAAGCTAAGGAAAATTATTGGGTTTAATCCTTTTAAGCAGATTGAAAGTATTGTATGGAATATTGTGCTATTCATTGCTCTTAAGCAAAGAATGTAATGTTTGCTTTTGTGGACGTAAATCGATTTCTAAAGTTGTTTGCTTCACAGGTAGTACTCAACTGCTTACTTTTATGTGAGGCTTAGGTCTGCAAATGCACATAAGACTGTGGCTGTGAAAAGTACTATACATTTGTTGTCACTGACTCATCAGATACCTTGATATTTTACCAATTGGAAATATGAATCCTTTCCTGGGAAGGAAATTTAATACTTGAAGGCCATGCTTGTATTGTAAATGTCTTCTGTCTTTTCACTGGTCAACAAAACTGTCTCCTGAAACTGTTTCTTGTATTTAGGCTGTGTTATTTCTGGGCTTATGACTGTTGCTGGCTTATGTCCATCCTGTGTGTTACCACTCTTGAGTGACTTTCTTTTGCTTCTAGGATCTGTAGAATTCACCTGAGGTTAAATAATGCAAATTTGGTTGTTCAGATAGGGCTGCTTTCCCTGCACAAGCAATTTTAATGGATCATTTGGAAGACCAGGCTACAGACAGTGTGGTTCAGCCATGCTTGTTAGGTGTTTTGACATGAAAGTGGTTGTGAGTGGTACTTGTGCAACTTCTGATATGGAACTTCTGGCAACATACAGTCTTGCTAAAATGATCCACAAGGTATAACAGGACATTTATTTTGGATAATGTTTGTTCCAGGCTGTCCTAAAAATCTTTGATTTTTGGTACATTCTGCCTCTTGATTTCAGTGCCAAGAAATCAACCTTTATTTTTCTTAGACCTTTCTTGTAAAGCAGCTGGATCATCACCACCTTTTCAAACCTTTGCTCCCTTTTCCTTGCAACACTGATAGTAGGTAGCTTTCATAGTATTATAGATGTACTCTTTCCCTGTCAGAAATGGTGTAGTGCAGATAGCATCCAATAAAATGCCTATTTAGAGAAACAGTTTGAGCTTTTAGGTGGTAGCAAAGCAAAATTGCTGCTTCTAGGTAAGGTACCTGCATTGTATTTTGGATTACAGCACGAACTCTGTTAGTGCTAGAGGTTTTTAACCCTTTCTGGCAAAGGTCACTTAGTTGGGTGTATCTGCTATGTAATTGCAGGTGAAAGGTTTTCAGTGTTTTTCATTTGCTTAGGCAGCTTAGATCTTGATTTCTCTCTCCTTCCTCTTTTGTAAGAGATTTTTTTTTTCCCTCTATGGAAATGAATGAACAAGTCTGTTCTTAGTGTCTTTATGTTACTATTAGCTGTTATTAAAGCTCCAAGCAGTTCTTTTAAACCGAAAGGGGTGGACTGTACAAGGACTTACAGTTGATGATCCTTCTTATATCAGTACATGTAAGAAGCAATAACATGTTCTGCACAGTCCTAAATACTTAGGGTTTTCCCAGGTTGAATGTTCAAGGTGCTGTGTTGCCAGTCTTGTCTGTAACTGCATGCAGCCCAGACTGAACTTCACTGCATGTTTTTGGTGTATTTTGGCCTTCGTTGTTTGACATCGACTGGGGAGAGTCCTTTAGGAGAGTTCTTCATCTGTTTGGCAAAAAAATGCAGAGCACTGGCCACTTGAACGCAGCTCTTTTTAACCACATATTCCGTTAAGAATCTTACCGAACTTGGTCAGGATACAAGCAAGTATTGATTAAGGCTCAGTCTCCTTTGACTCTAGCAATATTGGTGGCTGTCTTTGCAGACTTAGTGAGATTCTTCACACATTTGTTAACTTTCCTCACGTTATGGAAACCAAAAATCGTGTGGCTTTGGTTCTTCAGCCTTCATTTGACAAGGCGCTTCAGATCCATTCCACAAATGATCATGCTTTGTAAGTAATATTGCTTGGAGTCACAGCGTAATGGGCATTTTAAGGATAGTGTTTAACAAAAACTTGAAGTACATTCTCAACCTATCATCTGATCAATGTTTCTCAAAGAAACCTTGAAGAACTAAGAAAATCGTGGTTGAGAACTGAAGAAAGAGTAAACTCAGTCCTTCCATGGGTGGTTTGTCTGGCAGCTTGCAGAAGAATTTTCTGTTCATATAAAACACATTTCAGAGAAGAAGAGTTATTAATAAATGATCCATATTTTCCAACAGCAATGGAATTTACCCACCAGTTACAGAATTGCTCAAACAACAGTATGAAAATACTTTTAAAGGGATGTGGATGTGTTCTGGCCTTTCTTAATTTAACAAGTCTGCAACCACTCTTACACACAGTAGCCTCAAGTGCACCCAGTGGGACTGAAGTTCTACAATAAGAACTCTTTATAGAAGAGACAGATTCGCTTCAGGTGGAAGAGATTACAATCTCTGAACATCTCATAAGGGTCTCGGTGTCCACACTTATAAATCTGAAGGTTCTCCTAGATAACCTTTGAATTCAGAGTACAGGGAGTTCAGCAGTGGGATGTACGGCAAGGAAGGCTAAATGGTATCCTGGACTGCTTTGGGAGGAATGTTGCCAGCAGGTCGAAGTAGGCAATCCTTCCCCTCTCTTCAGCACTGGTAAGGCCACACCTGAGTACTGTGTCCAATTCTGGGCATGGAGCTACTGGAGCGAATCCAGTAAAGGGCCACTGGGATGATGAAATAGTTGGTCCATTTAATGTGAGCTGGGGGGGGGGGAATGGCTGAGAGACCTAGTTCAGCCTAGAGAGGAAAAGACTCAGGTGGGAATCTCATCAATGTATATAAATCTCTGGAGGAAAAGTATGTAGAAGGAGGACCCAGGTACTTTCTGATGGTGCCCAGCGACAGGACCAGAGACAGTGGGCACAAACTGAAACACAGGAGGCTCCACCGGAACATCAGGAAACACTTTTTTTACTGTGAGGTTCACCAAGCTCTTGTACAGGTTGCCCAGAGAGGTTGTGGAGTCCCCATCCTCAGACATGGGTATCTGTCTGTAGATGGCCCTGCCTGAGCATGGAATTTGGACCAGCTGTCCTCCAGAGGTCCCTTCCAGTCTCAAGCATGCTGGGATTCAGAATCAACATGCTAGCATGCTGAGAAGCCATTTGGAAAACAAAAGTTTTATCAAGTCATAGAAACTTAAATTATTCCTTAAGAACCATTATGAATTCTGTGACAGGCTCCTACTTGATGCTACAAAGCTAAAATCTAGGATTCCTAGAGGAGTCTGAGAGAAGATTGTTCCTTTTCTCCTTTATACCCTTATGCAATATGTGAATATCTTTGGCATGGATATCAAATCTATGTGAACAGCATGATGCATCTTGAGAAACTGAAGCAACCTCTTCTATTCTGAAGTGTTACAATTAAGTTAACCCATTAAATTTTTTAACAACTTGAATTTGGTAAAAGATGTGTTCTAACTAGGCATATCTTTGTCAGATTAGTAGAACGTGCTAGGACTTTAACTTTCAAATGTTTTACATGGTTATAATTCATTTTGTTGCTATTACATGTTTTTTTTCTAAAAGATTGTAAGGAAGCATGTTGCCAGTTTAAATGGTACGGAAAAGGGTGGTATTTTAAATGGTTCTTGAATCTTTTTAAAGATGAGCAAGAATTATCCCTCAATGTGGAGGGGAATTAACTGAAATAGTTGTCATATTTCTCTGTAGATTTGTAATAATGCTAAACTATTGTTAATGGTGTAGGAAGTTAGCATAGAACTGCAGTCGCTTCATAGAGTGTGCTCTGTTCAGTGAAGGGCTTTGAGGATGATGTTAGTTGTTGCCCATGCATGGTCAGAAGAACAGTCCTTAATCATTCATGACCAAAAAATGTTCAATAGTATTGTCTAGACATAACTCTAATAACGCCTACTACATAAATTTTTAACCTTATTCCATATGTTTTTGTATTTCTAGTTGTGGTTTTAATTTGACTACAGTCTCAACTAAGTTACTAGTTAGTACTGGCATTAAGTATTACTTACATCAATTCTTGATGTAAAATTTGCTGCTTAACAGACCATAACAAGTTAAAGCTTCCATCAAGGGAACACATATAATTGTTCTTGCTTTTAATGGTGATCATTAATGTTCAAAAACTAAAGGATTTCCAGCTTGTGTAATACTGGCAAGAGTGCTTTCAAGAATAACAAAATTTTCACTTGATATGTGTACAAGTTACAATTTTGACTGCAAGTTTGTATTTTCTTGATCATGTAAAGCATGCAAATGTAAGAAAATCAAATTGAGTTAAATTGGTTGCACACTCCTATGTGAGAAAAATAATCCACTGAATAAGTTTGTACGTCCTGCATGTTATGCGTGGTTTTTAATAGTATGTTATTTTCATATCTTACCCTTTCATGTTATTTCATGTATCCAAATACACATTTGTCGTGACCATATTAAAGCATATGTGTAGGTATTCATAGAATTATGTTAAGCTTCAACCTAGCGATACACTTCTGCACTACTACTTTATATGACTGCAGTTAGTGTGAATTAAATGTATGAAGTGTAGCCTGGTTTTCATCCTTTTGTTGTTGTTGCATGCCTTTTAAATATTAGGGAGTGCAAAGTTACTGTTCATCATCATAAAGACTTGTAACTTCATGAGGAAACCAGTGCTTCCTTCTTACCACATAACTACAGAAATCCTGGTACAAACTCAAGAAAAAATGAAAGCATGCACCTTTTCCTAGAGGTTATAATCAGGCATATATTGTAACTTTTACAGCCACTGCAAATACTTAATTTATTAGCAGTTTAAAATGTATTGTGGGAAAAACAAGTGATTTGATTTATTCTGTATGTTGACTTTGCAGCTAGTCCTGCAACCTACAACCTGCATCCTGTCAGCAAGTCAATTTTTCTGGTAATTCTGGATGGGTGTGTTGAGCGTAAATTTATACACCTCCTTTTTGTTTAATGTTTTTTAGTTACATATTAGACACATAAACCCATTACTTTGTTCTTTTATTCAAAAAAATGTAATTAGTTCCATTTTGTCATGTACCGTATTGTCTGAACAGTGGCATGACATTGCAGGTTGGCAGTTCAAAATTCCGAATGCTCACAAAAGCAGTGCCAGCCTTGTTCAAAGCACACAAAATCATAACTAGAGCATCTATTAGATGGAGTTCAGGGACTAATTAAAGAAATACTAGAAATAGTCTTTTAATTTTCTTGGAACATTGTTCCAGTCATAATAACTTGGAGAGTAATTGGAATAGAAAAATCATCAAAGGTGTGCAGTAAAGCAATGGGGTGTCTAGGAGAAGCCCTCTATAGCTTGGAAGATTTGAAGGAAGAGAGGGGAGCAATCAATGATTACAGGATAAAGACAAATCATATCATGTTTTATGCTTCTCATAATAGAAGCTCGAAAAATAGTGATGAAATTTGAAAGGTGACAGATTTCAAATGAGTAAACGGAAATAATTTCCTTTTATGTGTGTGTGTATCTGTCCGCTTTAGCTTGCGGAGCTGACCATCAAGGGTGAACTTGCTGCCTTATGGAAGAGATGAAGTTTATGGGGTTTGAATAAATGATTGAGGGAGAGTTCTTTGAAGCTTCTTTCAGCGTACATATGTATTTCTTACTAAGTTTAACTTAAGCTAGTTGTCCTTCATACAGTCACTTGGGAGGGGATGTTGCTTGAAATGCAGAGGAGAAACGGTAACTTTCTTTTAGTTTGTTTTACTGGAGCTCTGTGGATGTCTCATAACAACCTGCTGTTCTAATATTTCATATGAAGGCTAGCTGAGGGAAGTGGAGGGAGAGCAGTTACTGACTTTTAGCTGAGTCTCTGTAAAGGTATAAAAATAAAAGTAAAATCAGTAGTCAGTTTGTGAGGTCTACTGTTCAGAGATTTAGTCCAGTGCAGTAGTATGCTTTCAGAGAGAATGGTGTGGTCCTTCTAGCAAAGAAATTGGCAAGGATAAATTATATGTGCTGGCAACAGTGTAACCAGTGCTTCTAAGGGAATTATTTTAAATATGGGGACCATGTTCTTCTTAAAAAATAGGTAAAAATAAAGAGGTATTTTAGTGTGCTTCATTTTGATCATGGTTGACCATCACGTTTCCTTTCATTTTGTAACCTCTCATGAGAGGTAGGTAACCTCTCATTTTGTCACTGGAAAGTTCAGCATAACATGAAATGCTGTGCTCTAGAGTGGCAGAGACAGCCTTGCACTGTGGCTGTGAATTATGCTTTGAGTAGAAATAAGCTGGTTTACGGTGGTTTTTTTTAAGTGGGACAAGCTTGTAGGAATACCCTAGTTTAGTATTCCAGTAGAATAAATATTAGCAGCATTTGACTTTCCTCCCTGTTACCAGAAAGCAGCTATTTGCAATCAGACCCTTGAAACATTAGTTGAGTGTTGCAGAGTCTTGGGTTTTGGAATAATTAAGATATAGTTACCTTGTGTTCTTCTCACATACTAAGCCAAAAATAAAGATGTAAACTTCAGCCCCATCTTTCTCTGGAAGTTTCTGAGTTTCTGTTGGTTTTCACACTAAAATTGTTTCTTTGTAAACCTGTGGGCATAAAAAGTGAGGGAACAGCTTTTCTTGAAACTCCGTGCCTTCTAGCAGCTTAAGACCTCCTACTGAATCTTTGGAAGGAACAGAGATAAAAGTCTGTTTAAAAGGTTTAATAACAGAATTATGAATTCAGTCCACTTTTTTCTTTTTTTCTTCCCCCTAGTCTGCAGATGCTTAGCACTGAATTTGATATGTTGAAGTAAAATAATCACATAAGGAAGTAGAGGGGGGTAATTAATATTTTTAACATAGAAATTCAGGTAAGTTTCAATAAAGCAATATGAATATTCTGAGCAACTTAATTATTTAAATTTCTATTTTTCTAGAAGTTGGCTTTGCTGTTACAACAAAACCTGTGAATTGAATTTTATAACTACAAATTGGATCATGTCTGTGTTGAATAATACAGTGATTTTTAAGGACAGTGATTACAGTTCTTTGCAGCAGAGAAAAAATACTGGACTAATAAGAAAAAGTGATCCAGGGATACTTTTGAGTCATTTATTTAAGTAGATTGTTATGTCAGATTTTTTAGTTGGTCACTGTATTAACATTGTATTCTCTCTCGTATTGTAATTTCAGTTGTCTGAGGGCACTACTGAATGTAATGTATGTATTTCATGTTTGGCTTTCTCACATTCATCTTGGTAAAACCCAATTGTATAATTTAACAAAGATACATGGTGAATGAAATTATTTTCCTCCTTCGGAAATCTGTAGTAATAATTTCGGTGTCCATGGGGAAGTCTCCCTCTGCTCTAGTGATCCATTTTATCAGAATTTTCATTTAAATGATCTTGCATTTCCGCTTGCTTGGAGTTGTTTAGTAGATGTATTTTGGGCTATAAGACTTCCGTATCTTGCACTGAGATTTTTAAAAGCCAAAGTCAAAAAGTGTTGTCTTCGGATCATAATAAATGTGTTATTATTCCATCTAGCATAGTAGCCATTGTTGAGTCTTGTTTGCTGTCAGATGATGTGAAGTGGAAAGAAACATTCTTTCCTTACATTTTTTTTTCCAAATATATATTGAAGATGTAAGAATCAAGCAGTGTTTTGCTTTAAATATGTTTTGTATCAGAAGAATCTGTTTTTTTCCTTCTGCTTCTCAATCTGCTCTTTGAGTAATGGCAGCTTATTGAGAAAAGCCTTGTCATTTGTGTTGAAATGAATAAATGACCTTTTATTGAATTATTTGGGAAGTGGATACAAAATAAGTTTATTTGTAAGTAACAAACATGGATTATTTTGCATAATTTTTTAAAAAATCTGTAGGTTTGCAGCTAACTTGCTGGAACATAGTTGTAGTGTTTGGTGCGTAGGTACACTGCAGTAGTGAAAATTAAGTCACCTTGATGTTGTGTTTTAGCATTTAAATAATGGATTTCAAGTTATGCTATAACTCAAATTTCTAGCCTTAGAGTGTGTAAGTATGTTATTTTGTAGCGCGTTTTGAAAATACTGTTTTGAGGTTATCCTGACTAAAACAGAGAACAGCAGCACTGAATGGTGGGGAAAGAATTAGAGGTCTATGTACACATAATTTTTCTTAAAAAGCATTTTGTTATCTATGATCATCAGCTTATGCAGCCTGCAGGCATCAGAATAATGTGAGTTGGACTAAATCTGCTCTTGGATGTCTTTACTGTATAGTCACCTGTTTGTTTTCTGGGTGATAGTCAACATTTTCCCTGGTGTTCAAATGTTCTTTTCCCTCCTATACCATTGATGCGATTTGTTGCATAGACTGCCTTGCTGGCTTGTTTTGGCTATCTAATGTTAGCTGCTTACATATGTAAAAGCACTCTTACATGGTATTTTTTTTGTTTATTGGTGATTTTTTCCAGAAGCTAGTCAAATGTTTCTACTGGCTTTATCATGCAGGTATCAGGATATATTAAATAAGCTTAAGAGCCAAGTAACCCCTCTTTAACATGTGACTAGTTTCTGAATGAAAATCGAAATATGCAGCAGTTGAAGCAACTGTAGATAACATTATTAAAATCGTGGAACTTGAGACAAGAGGTGGGGCAAGTTCAGGCTAGGTTCTCAGAACTTGCTTTTTCTACACACCCAGAAATAGTTCTTTCCCATTCTGACACTAATTCTTTCTTACCTGAGTTTATCATTGATTTTCAGTCTTAGCTGCCACTTCCATCTAATCTAAGTCTATAACCTGCCTGTCTGGTTTCCAGTGAGTGGAGTCTTTATTTTAAATAAATTAAAAAAAAAAACCAAACAAACCACAAAACGCCCAAACAAACACAGAAACATTGCTTGAGCCTTTTCCCCAATTAAGTACTCAGTGATTCTGGTCTAATATTAAGCAAAAAGAAGCCAAAGATACCCACCCAGAAATACCATTTTGAAAGACTGTGTTTCAGCAGCAGTGGGGGGCTTTACAGCCTCTTGCTTTCAGACAGACATGGTATTGTGATGGTTCTGTAACTACAGCAATTTGTCATCTTTTAGATTAGTCACTCTTACTGTGCATTGAGATTTTTTAGTTAAAAATATTTCTACAAAGCAGAAGACATCTTAGAAAATATATAGAAAAGGTACTTCTAAGTAAATGTCTAATAAAATGTATATAATTGTATTTTCAGGAAGTGATTTTTCTGTACTTTTACATAAAATAAATCATTATGCAAACTCTTACTAATTTTAAAGGTACTTGGTTGACTTTAAATCAGTTTAAACAGAATGAGAGTTTTTTTAGTGTAACGCTCATTACAAAACAGCAGACTATGAATTTGACAAGTTACTGAAAAAATGAAGTGTGTAGGGAAGAATCAACTTTTACAGTTTTGGGCAACTATCTTATGTATACGTGGGCAGTATAAGGAATTTTTTTTTACTTTCTGGGTTCAATATATATGGCAACATTTATTTGTTTGAATACTGTTAAGAGTAGCAGCAGAGTGTTTAGGCAGAAAATCCAAATCCCTTCCTCTAGATGGAAATACTGGTAACTCTGTGATTTGTCCAGATTAAAACCCAGCAGTTCATGAGTTATGTTTTTCATTTTAAGATGCATCCTGTATAAAACATCTGACTAATTAAATTGTGGATTTCATGCAGTGTTTGATGTTCTGTTGATTCTGAAAAGGACCAGGCAAGCTGACGACTACTCCTTTTTTTTTTTTTTTTTTTTTCTTTCTTGGCAGGATGATAGGGAAGAAAAAGAGCTGTAATTGCTAGCACAATGTGTAACTACATAGCTTGTCTCTGATCCCGTAAAGGCTTTATGCTGCCTTGAAGGCCCTCTTAAAACTTCCCCTCACCTATAACTCCTGTCAATGCCAGTATACCCAAATAGGTAATTTTAATCTGTTTTTACTCACTGTAGTGTAAATTTATTTTCACTATCACTGTTGTTGTTCAAACTTTCTTTAAAAGGAGTAAAGTCTTCATTTTTTTTCTGTAAAGCACAAGATTTGTAGCCCTATGTAGTAGTATAGAAGAATGAGAAAATTTCAGTTGCAATAAGTCCAACTTTCTGGAAAATATGTGAATTTAAAGTTGAATATTTACTTTCATAAAAATTTGATTATTCTATGCTAATTGTAGACATGATCAGTGTAAAATTCACTGTAAATTTTGGGCCAGGTGTCTTCACATGCTCATGTACTTGAAGGCATTTCCTTTGTCGATCTGTCATCAGCAATTACTGATTGAGTCTCACCTGTTGTATCCTGCAAATGTATCCAGCATCTTTTGAACAGCTCACAGCTACATTGAGGCTAGACTGTAAAATAAAATAATTTAAAAGTGCTATGTTCTGGTGAAGCTATGATAATCTTAGGAGGAAAAAATGCTGGATCCTGTACATGCTGTAGGCCTGATGTAGATTATTTAAAATAATTGTCACTTAACAGCTATGCAATGTGTCTTTGTGCATTTGATTACAGATAGTACTGTTTTACATGACTGATTAAACAAATATTGTACAAAGCACAACATTATGTAAACAATCACTCATGTTGGCAATTCCTTCATGTGCTCTAGTAAATACTAGAGTAGAAAGCTGTAATTGAGTTGGGCTTATACTACTAGCTACCACACTTCAAAATGGGTGATGGTAAGATTTTTCTAAAATTATTTATGCTCCTATATGACTAAGATGCTTTGAAAAGTCCTATAAACATTCTAGATTGTAGGATGGGACTTTTCTTTTGACTCTTTTTAATGCATAAAGCATCTGCTGTATGGGAGGGAAGAAGTGTAAGCACATTGGGGTAGTACTCTGCCTGTAGAATTATACTTGTGAACCACAATCTTTGTGTAAACAACATGCAGTTACTTTTATCATTTTAACATTGATGGAGGCCAGTGGTTTTTATTTACATTACCACATCTGTATTGCTTAACACTTAAAACACAAAAATTGAATTCATTGTCTGTTTCATGATAGCAGCTGAGGATATTGCTTTGCAGCAGTCGGCAGCTATGTGGGAGACCTTAGAAAATGTATCTTAGACTTATCCCTCTTGGTATTAAATTATGATAACGGAGGGGAATGATTGTAATTTATTAATAAATAATGAAAAACTGCAGTATGCACTTGGGAAATTCTTATCTTAAAAGTTGATTGATAACTACGTTTGCCTGCATCCTTCTGATGTTTACTTCTTCTTCTGCTACTTCAGATAGCAAGCACTTGGGAGTTGTGATTAGACTTCTGTGAATAATTTATTTTTTTAATAAACTCCACAGAAAATATTTTTGGCTATAACAATATTTCAGGGGGTTTGTGTTGTGTGGGGTTTTTTTAGTGTTTTGGATGTGTACTTCTTCAATATAACGTGCTGGAGTTCACTTCTCAAGTGTGGATTTGTCTGAGATGGATCCTTCTGGCTCTGTGCCTCCCATCATTCTTCAAATGTTCAGACATTTCATTAGCACTGTTTGTATCCACATTCTGCTACCCTGAGGACACAGAGAATTGACTACAGCAGCTAGTCAGCTCCTTCTGATCAGTCCTTATGTGAAAAAACTGGAAAAAGACTATTTTTCCATTTTTGGAGACTATTGGCAAGAAGTAACAAGTAGCTGTGTGTCAACAGTTCTGCACTGTACTGTCCTGGAATTACTTTGAGGTAGCGTACTGCTCTTATGAAAATACTGCTTGCCTTGCTGTTTCAGAGAGGTGAATGACAATTGAGTGCTCATGGTTAATCTGCTGCTTGTGGCTTTTCATGTAGGTAGGTGATAGAGACCACATCGTAACTTCCTTTCAAAATTAATTTTTAATTTTCAAATTTTTTTACTATACTTGGTTGTTGTGGTGGTGATTTGTTGTGTTTTTCCTAAAAACCTCTACCAGGTGATAAAACACTTCTTGATGGCGAGTTGTGTCATTCTGTTTCTATTTTAATTAATGTAGTAGGACAGGACCCACTTTTTGAGAGGTAGGAAACTAAATTTGGAAGGAGCAGTGGCTTGTACTGCTTTTTCTAATTAAGATAGTATGTGATGAAAGTGTAGTTTGCTGGAGCCCAGTCACCCACAATGCAGGCCACATCAGCTGCTTTCTGGAGTTAACTCTGAGCAGAAATCTGTCGGCAACAATTCGGAGCTTGATTAAAATTTTTAGATTGGTTGAATATGAGGTTTTAACTTCTGTTTTCTGGCTCAGGTGCCCAGTTTGGAGGAGAGGTCAGGTCGTGAGGCGAGGAGAAAAGCTTTGCCTGTCCTTTCAATATCAGATGCTTGCTGACCCTTGGTTTGCTTATACAGATACTCAAAGAAGGGTATTACCTTATGTCCTGGTTTCGGCTGGGGTAGAGTTAATTTTATTCTTGGTGGCTAGTGCAGTGCTGTGCTTTGAATTTGGTGTGGGAACAGTGTGTTCGGGGACTTTTTGGTTTCTCAGGCCTTGTGGGTGGGAGGGCTGGGGGGGCACAGGAAATTGGGAGGGGACACAGCCAGGACAGCTGACCTGAATTAGCCAAAAGGATATTCCACACCATGGGATGTCATGCTTGGGATATAAACTTGGGGGGGGTGCGGGGGGCTTGGCGGGGGTGCAGATTGCTGCTCAGGATTGGCCAGGCATCGGTCAGGGGTGGTGAGCAGTTGTATTGTGCATCACTGGTTTTCTCCCTTCTTTTTGGATTTCATTCCTCTCCCTTTCTCCCTCCTTTTCATTGTAACTTATTATTACTATTGTTCTTTTGGGTTTATTTTATCTTAATTGTTAAACTGTTCTTATCCCAACCCTTGAGTTTTACATTCCTTTCTGATTCTCCTCCCCACCCCCTGGGGTGAGAGGGGAGGGAGCGAGCAGCTGTGTGGCACTTAATTACCGGCTGGGGTTAAACCATGACACCTTCTTGAATAAGTGCATCTGTAGATCATGTAGGCCCAGGAGGCTTGCATGGATGAACAAGGAGCACCTGGACAAACTCAAACATGAAAAAGAAGCCTACAGGGGTGGCAGCAAGGACAGGCAGCCTGGGAGGAATACAGAGAAATTGTCCGAGGAGCCAGGGATCAGGTTAGGAAAGCTAAAAAGCCCTGACAGAATTACATCTGGCCAGGGACATCAAGGGTAACAAGAAATGCTTCTGTAGGTACATCAGTGGTAAAAGGAAGACCAAGGAAAATGTGGGACTTCTCCAGAAGGAAGCAGGAGACCTGGTTACCAGGGACATGGAGAAGGCTGAGGTACTTGGTTGAGGCAAAAAATTAGCCATCACCTTCACTAGGAAGTGCTCCAACCACACTACCAAAGTCACAGAAGGCAAAGAAAGTGACTGGGAGAATGAAGAACCATCTGCCTTAGAAGGTGATCAGGTTTGAGAACATCTAAGGAACCTGGAGGTGCACAAGTCCATGGGACCTGCTGAGATGCCTCCACACATCCTGAGGAAACTGGCAGATGAAGTGGCTAAGCCACTATCCATGATATTTGAGAAGTCACAGCAGTCTGGTGAAGTTCCCATTCACTGGAAAAGGAGAAGTATAACCCCCATTTTTAGAAAGGGAAAACAAGGAAGACCTGGGGAACTATGGACCAGTCAGTCTCACTTCTGCCTAGCAAGATCATGGAGCAGATCCTCCTGCAAACTGTGACAAGGCACGTGGGAAATAAGGAGGTGATTCGTGACAGCCAACATGGTTTCTCTAAGGGCAAATCATGCATGACAAATCTGGTGGCCTTTTATGACAGGTCTACAGTGTTGGTGGATAAGGGAAGGGCAACTGATGTCACCTGCCTGGACCTGTACAAAGCATTTGACACTGTCCCGGTCCCGTACAACATCCTTGTCTCTAAAGTGGAGATTTGGATGGATTTGACGGATGGACCGCTGGGTGAATAGGGAATTGGGTGGGTCTTTGCACTGAAAGAGTTGAGGTCTGTTGATCTCCAAGTGGAGACCAGTGATGAGTAGCATTCCTCAGGGTTCAGTGTTGGGACCAGTGCTGTTTAACATCTTTGTTAGCGACATGGGCAGTGGGATTGAGCACCCTCAGCAAGTTTGCTGATGACACCAAGCTGTGTGGTGCAGTTGACACACTAGAGGGAAGGGACGCCATCCAGAGGGACCTTGAGAGGTGGGGCCATGCAAACTTCATGAAGTTCAGCAAAGCCAAGTACAAGGTCCTGCACGTGGGTTAAGGCAATCCCAAGCACAAGTGCAGGCTAGGAAGAGAATGGATTGTGGGTCAGTTTCTCTGAAGTGTGAATACTTATGCATTCTTTGGATAGATGTCATTATACATTTGTCTCGGGAGGAAAACACATGTTTCTAAACTATCTGTGCAGCAAACAAAAATTAATGTGAAACTCTTCCAAAGAAATTAAGGTAACATATTTCAATGAGAAACACCTAGCCAGTGTCACATCCTCAGCAGCAGCTCTGGGTCCGTGCTCAGAGATGAAGTCAGTGGGAAGCTAAACTAGCTAAATTTGGGGGGTTTTTGATCATGGGTCGGTTTACATGGCACCAGGCCTACTGCAACAGATGGGCCTCACCTGTCTCAAAGGGGGAAGAGGATCCTAGGTCAGGAGTTAGCAGGGCTCATTGAGATGGCTTTAAACTAGATTAGAAGGGGGGAGAGAATAAAAATTAGTGTTGATTGACAAGAAGCTCAATGTGACCTGGCCGTGTGTGCTTGCAGCCCAGAAAGCCAATTGTATCCTGGGCTGTGCCAAAAGAAGTGTGGCCAGCAGGTCAAGGGAGGTGATTCTGGCCATCTGCTCTCACGAGACCTGGGGTACCGTGTTCAACTCTGGAGCCCCCAACAGAAAGAGGACATGGACCTTTTGGAGCAAGTCCAGAGGAGGGCCACAAAGATGATCAGAGAGCTGGAGCACCTCTCTCAGCTGAAGAGGCTGAGAGAGCTGGGGTTGTTCAGCCTGAAGAAAAGGCTCCAGAAAGACCTCATAGCAGCCTGCCAGTACCTAAATGGGGCTTGTAAGAAAGCTGGAGAGATTTTTATTTTTTTTTTTTTACAAGGGCTTGTAGGGATAGGACGAGAGGTAATGGCTTTATAGTGAAAGAGAGTAGATTTAAATGAGATGTAAGGAAGAAATTCTTTGCTATGAGGGTGGTGAGGTACTGGAACAGGCTGCCCAGAGAAGCTGTGGATGCCCCATCCCTGGAAATGTTCAAGGCCAGGCTGGATGGGGCTTGGAACAACCTGGTCTAGTGGAAGGTGTCCCTGCCCATGGCAGGGGGGTTGAAACTAGGTAATCTTTAAGGTCCCTTCCAACTCAACCTACTCTGTGATCCCACAAGCTGTTTTGCTGCTTCTGCAGTCTTGGGAGTTTTAAGTAGGTTATGGACAGTGACTGGCAGTAGTTACTGCCAGTTAATTTGCTTTTTCTTGTTTCCAAAAGAAATTATGACCTGTGCAAAATCTAAGGACACACAGTTAAAATCATTCTGAATTCCTGTGCATATCTGCAGCAAAAGTGGGGCATATATGTTCCTTATATCTGAGTAATTCCTTAAGCAGGCAGTAGACTAAATTGTCTGTCAAAGCAGAGTGCTTTTTTGAATTGTTTTATACTCTGGATTTTGTGGCTGAAAGTTTGACTTATTCAACATAAAATCTACTGGAAAAAAATTTCACCTGGCTTGAGCTATAAGGGTACTTGTTTGCTATTGGAAGTACTTAATATGTTTCTAAAAAGGAGGAAGATAGACTATTGCTTAAAGCATTGGGTATTTGTTACAATATTGCTTTGACTTAGCAATACGTATAGGCATACGCTGAGCTCCTAAATTTGCACTCACTGCTTGTTTTACTTAATTTAGGAATATATTGAAATGTTTTTCAATATATTCAAAAATTGAAAAAAGAAAATAAGCTGTAACAGAAGCGGGGGTTTTAATATTTTTTTTTAAACACTTTTATATTCATGATACTGTTTATAAACTATCTTCACAGTTTTCTGGAGTGTCAACTTTCAGTTGTTAACAAACAAGAACTTCCCTGCATTTCATGATATGAATGGAATGCAAGGGGTGGGGGTGGGAATGGAAATGCCAGACATACTGCATTTGCAGTTGCGGTACTGCAAACTCTTGTTCTGTCCTATCTTCTGTGTGTCTCAAATGGTAATACTACACATTTGCATGGTTCTTAAATTGTTGTTTTTGCCAATTTTGTTATTAAAACAGGCAACAACAGAGAGACCTTTTATACAGAAGCTATTTCGACCAATTGCTTCAGGAGGAGAGTTGCATACTTTGGGAGATCTACTAAAAGATGTGTGTCCTAGTGCTATCACCCCTGAAGGTACTGTAGAAATAATTTCTGTACCATAAGATAATTTTTTCTGTTGATTTATTGCTTGGTTGGTTTGATTTTTTTAATATGGGCATTTTGGAGGAGAACTTTGGAGGGGATTTTGGAGAATTCTGTCTCAGTACCAGAGTACCAGATTTCACTCCTTCCTGGCCCTTTAGTGTGTCCATTATACATCACCTACAGTGTTTGGAGAGCGTAAGATTGAGTTCTTAGGCACTCCTGAAAAATTAATGTCTGGAAGTTTTGCTTTAAAATTCATGTACTCCTTTGCCATCATGCTGTTTTTAATAAAAAGTCACATGTTATTTTCTGCATTTTTAAAAAATAATCTTAAAGTAGCATCAATGGAAGTTTTAAATTTACCTTCAATTGCATAATTTTTTTTCATATGTAAAAACATAAAAATTAGGTATGTTTTTAGAATACTTTTTTCCCTGTTGAAACTCAGCCTTTAAAAATGTACCAGAAAAGAAAGAGATTATTTTAAGTATGTAAGAGTTTATGTAGGGTTACTAAGTACCATTGTGTGGCAAGATACCAATCAGTTCATGTAGCATTATATCATTTCATACACTAGTGTTTGTTGATCAGCACTTACTCAGAAAAATAAGCATTTCTGAATGTTATTTTAGCCTCAAAGATTATAACTATTGAGCTCTGATCTACTTTTTAGGTGGGATAAATGGAAAAGTAATGTACTCTGCAAATTAAGATCAAAATTATTTAACATGAAATGTTTTTAGTCTTGTTTTTACTGTTGTCAAACCATTACTTGTAAATAGGTAATTTTTTTCAGTCAATAAATTGCAATTTGTTTTGAGAAATGTCTGATATTCTAGGGAAGATCTTGGCACAGAATATACTGGTGTAGTATCAGCACCTTTTGACAGTAAAGCACTAAATTTCAAATCAGTGTGAAAATCTATAAGGTGTTATACACAAGTTGTGTAAATTAGATTTGAACACTTGTCATGGATTTCTTTTAAGTATGGTGATCTTAGAAATAGACTGAAACACTGACATATTTTTTTACCCCTGTTTTAATACTTGTTAACATGTGGAAACAATTTCAAAAAATATAAAGAAGGTAAAAAAACCCTGGAATGTTGCTAGCCTTGTGTCTATTTTTCCGAAAACTGTTATGAGTTTCCGAGCATAATTTTAGGTAATGTTTTCAACTAACAGTCCAAAAGATAAAGCAAGATACTAATAGCTACTTGAATGCTGGTACAACCAAGTTTAACCATCTTTAAGTACTTAAGTGTGGGGATCCTACAGACACTGGTGAAAAGGTGCAAAGTGAATTTTTTTTAAAAAAGGATGGGGCATTTTAACTAGGAAGACAGTCAAGAGGACAGATTAAATGAAAGAAACTCAAAAAGCATTTATGCAAAAGTTACTCCATGATATAATGGATGGTAATTTTTATGTTGATTTGCTAAAGCTGCAGATGGGTAATGTGCTAGATAAAGTTACATTACTGCCTTTATTAAAAGCGTGAATGTAACTGAGTACCAGTGACTAGATTGTTCCCATTAGTAGGCCTTCTTTTCAGATGTGGACAAATGTGCCAACCATTAATAGCAGAATAGAAATGTGCTATGCTAATTGCTTGCTTCAGTTCTGTTAAAGGCTAAAAAAAACCCTATACCCAATGGGGGCAAAAAACGGTGATTACTTGGAAGAAAAGAAACTGAACCAGGTACTATCCTTACATTTAGGAGCTATTTGAAATCTGGCAGAAGGGTTTCCTTGTATTGGAATATACTTGTCTGTTCCTCTATAAATCTGCTTAAATTTGGCTTAACTTTGATCCTTAGCATTCTACTGAGCAACTTGCAAACTTAGAGGTTAATAAATTAAGTCCTTCATATGGGTGTGAGCTATCTAGGATTCAGCAGAATTTCTCCTGTAATGCAGCTTTGTTTGCATTGTTACATTGTTTAGTTGCTCTGAGTGTTCTCCTCCTCTTCTGGTGGGTAACACAAGGAAAGCTGTCTGAGCTAAATGCAGAAAATAATGTGAACTCTTGAGGAGATGTGGGGGGTGGTGGGGGGGACAGACTGAACAAGTAATTTGGAGGAAAATGACAGATCTGGAAGTCATTAAATGTGATGGGGAGAGCAACTATAAACAATATGGCAGGATGAAAGGGATTGGGGCAAAAGCCAAAACCTGACATAATAACTGTGAACACCTGGAGAGAGTAAGTGGGATAGGAGATGATAAAAGGATGAGGGAGAAAAAGAAGCATATTGCATGTGATTCAGGCACGGAGATTGTGCAAGGCATCCGTTGAGAGAAATGGGAGTGGAAGTCCTGCTGGCGAGGTGATACAGATGGTCTGGAGCCCCTTTTGGAGAAACAAATTGAATCAAAAGTTGAAAAGAAGGGTGGTTTGCACTGTCAGAACAAGATGATGCAGGTGGTCACGTGGAGCCGGGTCAGATAAGGGACTAGGAAAAACTTGTTCAGGGCTTGCTGTACAAGCGGACTGCATACCAGACAGGAATACAACGTAGAAAATTAAGCATGGCAACATGGAAAGAAAAAAAGACCTAGGGAAAAGATCAGGAAGAAGCAGAACTAGGACAAAATGGAGGATGACAGAGAAAGGATCAGACTTACGGAAAATGACCTGAAAAGATGGATGCCCATAACAGCAACGATTCTTACTGCTGAGGAGCATGCATAGGTAAGGTCAGTGCACTTAAGAGGTGTGAAGGGCAGCACTGGTTTAGGCCTGACTGCTTCAATTCCCTGTACTCTGTTTACTGATGATTCAATTTAGCCAATAAGTGAACTTTGATTATTCTCTTGCTTGGGTTAGTCCACTTATCTCATTCACTACTCAGATGTAATGTTCACCATATTAAGTGTTCATGCTCTAATACAGCTTTGAGCTACTAAGAAAACCCCAAAACACTAACTCACTTCTGAGTTTTCCCTATAGAAATGTTAGCAGCCATATTGAGGGCATATTTTTTTTCTTTTCCAGCAAGTGGAGCAAGACTCCAGACTACAGAACCTCAGCACATCTGTGCTGCTGAAGTATCCGTGAAAGCTACTCGGTCAACTAATTTTCTCTCTGATGCTGGTTCACTTTGAGTTTAACAAGTTTCCTGTGTCAATAGATGCTCCATCAGATCAAAATGCAGAGCAGACTGTAGAGCTGAGTGTTTCTATTAATTTTATAGACATATGAGAACTTAATTTGAAAGCATTTGCGGAAACTTGCAAAACTATGTATAAAAGTTTTTCTTGTAAAGTAGTTGTTTCCATTTGAAGTTGAATACTTAAAATTTGGGAGGTGTCAGATTTGTAGACTGCCTGTACAATCTTAATTTCCATACACAGCGATCATTATACAGCTTATAATCACTCTCTACCGCTCCTCTGCCTTTACCTTCTGTGAGACTTTTGTCTTCTTGCACAGACTAGGCATATTTTAGTGTCAGGGCTGTGTAGTGAAAAGATCGTTGTCCTGATTATTGAAACAGTGGATGGGGAATGAATGTACTTCAGGAAGTATTATAATTTAAGCAGCTGAATACTGCCTTTGGGAATTGAATTCAGTTCTTTCTCCCCTAGGGAGTGCATTCATATATGATACTAGGCAAGCAGAGTGCTACAAACCCACCCAGAAAGTGGTAAATCACCTCCAGAGGGGAGCACCAGAAAAATCCAGTGACCTATATGAGCATTCTCCTGAACAGCTTGCTTGTTTGCACTTGAAATTGATGAGAGCTCTGGAGCTCTGAGTGTGCAAGGCACCCTCTGAAGTCAAATTCTAGGCCTCTCGTTACTTTTCTCTCCCACCCTCCAAAAAGTGGATACTTCTGGCCATAATGTCCCTTTGACTTCATATGTGATCTGTAAAATGATACTACAGTCTGTTTCCACAGGAAAATCTTGATGAAATAGTTTCTGAAGGAAAAACAGCTTGTGGTTAAGACTGTTTGAATTTCATATTAAAAATCCTTCCTCTTTGGACCTTTTTTGCCATCTTCTAATTTTTGTTTGGGTAAATTTACATGTTTTATCTTAATCTACACTTTATTCTGATCAAGGCATTAAAATACTGTTGTAATGAAATAGAATACATTATCAAAGGTAGAGTAGAAAATGATGGCAAATTCTTTTCCACATCTGGATTTTCAGACTTCATTCAGTGTTATCAAAGTTTAGATCTACCTAATTTTTCTGATCAAAGGAAAGAATAGTAGTATCTCATCAAAAATATGCTTGAAGACGTAACAGATACTGGTGAAGCAAGTTGTTTTCGACCTTTTTCGCTCTTGTTTTCAAAAAGTAATTTAGATATTCTTCCAGGACTGTGTTTTAACCCCACAGTGAATTAATGCACCCATTACATTAGCTGCATCTCTTTGTCAGTGCAACACAATATGAGCTTCTCTCGCTTTCTGTTTTTCTCCATCTGTTGAACTTTTTTTTTCTTTCTTTCTTCCTCTATGGTTTTTTTCCAATGACTTTTCATTCAGCTAGAAGCTTGATGGTAATTGTGGTGATTGCTTGTCTATGGTGACATCCATAAGTGTGCCGTGGGAATGCAGAGGATATATGATTTTTCAGGCTCAGCATTTGTAGTCGTATATATGAGCTGCTCCTGCTGCCAGATACTTAAGGACCCACCACAAGAAGAGGGAGGGAAGGGTTTCAAGAACCACCCACAGTGTCTATACGCCTTTGCTTTAGGAAACGTGGATACAATTAAGTCTTTGTTAACTGTGCTGAGAAAAAAATATTTCAATGAAAAAATGTATTTACGTATAAAGTAGATAGTTCATAATCAACATGTATGTTCAGTTGAAAACAATGTAAAGAACATTGTCAGAAGTAGAACAGGTTGAATAGTGACATTAAAATACTGATAGTGAAAATGGTCTTTGTAAAATACCATGTCAATATTACTTTGGACTGTTACAGACTGTGGGTAACTGTTTAGATACTGCGTTTTATTAGCTTATGAAACAATTTATTCAAGGCTTTTATTGTTTGTTGAATTGCTCTAAAAAATAAAAACTTGAGCAGTTGTTATCCCAACCCATACTTCCCTGTCTTTCCTCAAATTGGTCCTTTATTCAGTTACGTATATATTTTGCTGCTTAATGAATGCTATACAGTATTCACCTTTCTGGATTGCTGAATAGTTTAATCTCCATAAACTGTTAATCAGAGGAAAACTGATGGATGAAAGTTAAGGCTTTTTGTCATGGGCATTATTTAGACCAAAGGAAAGAGTGGCTTCTACTTGGAGTCTATCCTTGAACTCCTCAGACTGTAAGGAGTGTTAACCTGACTTTTTTTGTCCTTGATCGCCACAGTGTTGTCACAGAGAGCATAGCAGTTTGGAACCCATTTGTCAAAACGCATATCAAGCAATTTAAACACTACTAGTAATGATCAGAAAGTGTGAAGAAAAGCCATACTTAGAACAAGCACTAAGAAGCCAGTGTAATTCTTAAAACTTTTGGCAATTACATTCATTATCTTGACTGTCAAGGATACCCTGTTCTTCTAGAACAACAAGGAGAATGGCTACCTTTATTAGTAGCAAACCTCTTTAACAATAATACAGTGTTGAGAGAGCCTTCAGAGAAGATGCACTTCTTTCACTTTACAGTACTCCTGCTGCAGTACTGTACAGTACTTCGGGAAGACTAGTTTAGAATTGATCTAATAAAACCCTCTAACTTTCTGTCTAAATGAGTATTTAGGCAGCAAATGTGTCAAATCAGAAATTTTCTCATTAGCCCAGTAGTTTCTTTTTCCTTGGGGCCTGTTTCACCACTTCACAGGCAGTGGTTGTGGTGATGTGGTAACAGAAATAGTAAGACCCACTTATCACAGAAAGTGCATCACCTTGCATTTAATATTGATGCATTTAATGTATTTAAATTTTTTTCTTTGTTCTGACCCTCTTGTGTTGACATGAAGTTTGGGAAGCTGTGAAGTCCTACTTGTCATGTTTAATAAATACTAAAATATTCTTAAGTACAAATTAATCCATTAATCACTTCCTCTATTTTTTAGTTACTGCAATAATAAGTTTTATACTTGCCAGTTACACAGCAGTTCATAAATGAAAGACCAACACCTCAGTCTGAAATTTTACTATGGGGTAAATTTATGCTGTGTATTAGTACATCTTTTATTCACTTTATTTCCATAATTGTTTACTTAAATTTGTCTAAAGGCTGCATACAGTTGAAATTCAACTTGAGAGTTCTGTGATTGTATAGGTAATACTTAGTTTGCCATTCATGGACTACTCTTCCTGACCTCCTACAGTTGTTGGGAATCCTTACTTAGAAGATGTGCCCTTTCATTTTAGTTTTCAGTCTTTTAAAGTAGAACTTTGCAAGTTCTGCAATTTGAGCATATTAAATCTAGTTCTCAGTTGTGATCATATCCTGTTGGGGCATGGCATGCTTGCGCTTGGTTTTATGTTTGTTTCTCACTAGTTGCTCATACTTAAACCAGAGGCAAGCTGGTCATTTAGGTTTGGGGTAATGTTTAATTATTGCTGATCTTGATCCCAGAATCATGGAAGAGTGGCACTTATTTTTTTAGTTCTTTCTTTCAACTTGTGTTGACCCATCTTATTTTCTTTCATGTCAATGGTTCTGTAGCTGTTTCCTTTTTTTATGCATCATTTTTCTTCAATACTTTTGTTCTAGTCATATGTAACTCTTGCTGTCCTTTGTTACAAAAGCAGATATTAAGAGTATCCTTTAAAGTTGGCTTTTCTACTTCTTTGACTAAGCTCACAATAATTTGTATAACTATTTTTGTAGTTTTTCAAACCTTAGCTGATTTCTGAATAGAAATAGATCTCCATCTTCAGGGAAGTAGTTAGTCATTGTTACTTCTGCTTTAGTTCTTTATTCTTGCTTTCCATCCATTTGCCCTGTGGTGTTCCATTATCTACACTTCCATGTCAGTTTCCTTGAGTTTTCCAACAATTTTTTGTACCATTGGATATGAAAATCTAAAATACTGAGATACCTAGGGACCATGTCTCTATATCAACATTCTTCTATTTCCCAGTTTAGATCTCTTGGTTTTCAGATGTCCTCCAAGATGATTAATGTCCTGGTTTACTCAGGGAAGTCAGCAGTAAAATTACCCAGTGTCTCTCTTCTCACCATTTTGCACTCCTGAAGATCTTCTCCAGCCAACAGTCCCAAGTCCTAGTTTTACTTCTCATAGGACTGTGCATCTAAGCTCATGACAGATGTTGTCTTGTGTTTTAATATGAAACACCCATTCACGAGGACTCCAGGGTTAGAATCAGATTATTCTGATTATTCATGCTACAGCTTGTAAACTCGTCTGTTCTTTTTTCCTATGCTTGTGGATGCCACTTGCACAGACAAAAGCTGATCCTTTAATTGGATATTTCTTGTGTGGTAAAGTGGAATTGTCAGTGGAATTTCAGCTCCAGAAAACTAGATAGTCTTTAAAAAAAAAAAATTGGGAGTTATTACTATTTGTGAGAAGATTTAGCGTATTATGGAGGAACAGTCTTAGATGAAGCTTGATATTGCCTGTGGTCTCTTAGACTGTGTAGTTACACTTTCTATGCAGGTAAGGAAGAGAAGGTGTTAAGACCCTGTTGTTGTTTGCAAATACAGCATAAGGTCACATAACTGATATGGTAGAACGTATTACTTCCCAAAACTGCTGAATAACAAAATTAATGATCTATGCTTGAGAGATAGCACTGTGGCTATTTTTCCCTAATGTCTAATAACCTGTCTTACTGAGATTAGGTAGATTAGGCTGCCTGCTTACAGCAAAATGTAGTTTAAAAGATAAATAAAATTGTTATCAATCTGTTTCTGCTAGAGACTTCACTCTGCATTTTCCCAGTTTTTTGCATCTGATGGTAGGTGTTCCTGTTGCCAATTAAGGGGCCTTTGTTTCCAGAATATAGTGACATGTAAACTCTGCATCTCAGAATTCATCAAATTTCAGGGAAAAAAAAGTGTATAATTCACAGCAATTAAAAAAAATAAAATTAGTTTAGTAGACTTTTATGAGGTTCCTGTAAAATAACATCCTAATACTGTAAACAGTTCACTTAGAAATGGTGACTCATCTTATTAGGAGAAGGGGATGAACGCAGTATGATCTTATGTAACTACAGAGCAACAACTGCAAGAGGAAACAGTATTGAGTTCAGCAGAATGCTTTGAAGAGGCAAAGGGTTAAAATGATAGAAAACAGAGTTCTTCTGGGGGAGGGAAGAACTTCTTTCCTCTTCCACACCAGAAATTTAAGACATTGTGCATAATGCAGAGATAAAAATTGTATAATACAGAAGGAAACAGTTTTCTTCCGCTGCTATCATGTCTAAACAATTCTGGATACAATTTTAATTTGCCAGTGTTGTTGAAGTCTTCATAAAACTTGTTTTGATTTTTGTCTCAGGCTTCCTTGAAGACTCAAATGGTAAGCATTTGGACATAATGACGCAAACAGTAGGCTATCAATCAATCCCAGTTTTCACAGCATTGTTGTTCATTCAGAAAAGCTGTGTGAACTGACCTCTTTCTACAGCAGTGTCATTAGTTCTTTCAGAAATAAAACAAGGATCAAAAAGACTTCCAGGATTTTTCTCTTAAGACTTGCTGTACTGAATGATTTTGTAAAATTAGGGATCAACTGTTTTCAATTAACTCTCAGCTTTTTTTAATGCATATTGTATGAGAGACAACATATTAATTGTTTTTGTTCTCCCTCAGTTTTCTAAGCATTGACTTCCAGTAAATTAGTCAAAAAGAAAATTGAATCTAAGTCTAGATTTGCCATGTAGGCTCCTGATGCAAGTGACAAATAGCGCAGTAGAAGGAGGTAAAAGTAAGCAGTGTGGATGTCTTTAAATTGACATGAAATTTAACTGAGCTTGCTCTGTCTGAGGTCAGAAGCAGCTGGACCTGGGGTTTGCCGTGGGAGCTGCACAGAACCGTCCCCGTCCTTGCTGCTCCAGTGGTGAGCAAACTTGGGGAGCTTTTGCTCCCCGTGTTTCACTAGTAAGTCTGACAGCTTGTGCTCTCTGCAGGCTTCTCTGTGCTTTTCAGTGCTGTGGAGGTACGGTGCTGAAATACTTCTCCAGGCCACCTAAATTTAGAAATATAGCCAGCCCTGGTCAGTTTTAGGCAGTTTATTAGCCACACTTCCATGCCACATGGATATGACGGTATTGTGAAGAGTTAGAGGTCTTGTAGTGTGCGGGCATACTAAATAGATGATTAAAAACTCACCAGTGATACGAATTTTAGTCCACTGTCTCCTCCGTTATGAGAATCATCTTGCACAGCAGAGCTGAACTTCAGACCAGTGCTTAAGCTGTTCCACTCTCCTTGTGTCCCTGACTCAGTGGTGCTCTCCATGTTGGGAGGAGGTTGTCATGTACATCTCCGTTCTGGTGTGAGTCATTATTTGTGCCTGTTACCTTTTTCTAACCCAACCATCTGCTTGGATTATCATTCTACATCTGCCTTTCATACCCCTACCTGCCACAGCTGTTTTTTTTTTAAATTGAAATGAAAAGATTTTTTTTTTCTGTGTGAAAATTGCATGCCTTTTGATTTAGTAATTCTTCTTGATCAAAAGGGGTGGAAGTCCAAAGGTTGGCTTCAGATTATAGAATTGTCATGGCCACCGAATTAATTAATATAGAATTAATTTGGCATGACTACAGAGACAGGTACAAATAATCTGAGCGTTAAGTGTGGCAGCTGTGCTGTTTATATGGCTTGTTTAGAAATGAAAATGGCTAACAAGCTCTTTGCATAATCAGAGGGGGCTTCTGTGTATGCAGAATGTTCTGGCTGGCTTGCTGCTGTCAAAAGAAGAGAAAAAACATGGTGAGAATCTGGGGCTAGTTGTTATCTTTCTGCATAGAATTTCTCAGGAAACAGCAAGCATGACTTAGTTTTAAGGATTTCTGCAACTTTACCTCAATCAACTATACAAGGATTATCCAATTGGTAGCTTGTGAGCCCTCTGCCCCTTTCCTGGTGGCAGATGGGATGAAATTGAAGAAATCCAGATGTTGGACTCTGCATCTAGGACTGAGTAATGCTGGGCCCAGTTGTGAATTGGAGAGGAGTGACTGGAGAGCAGCCCTGCAGAAAGGGATCTGGGTGCTGGTTGGCAGTGGGCTCGATGTGAGGCAGCGATTGCCCTGGCAGCCAAGAGCAAACCCCGGCCTGGGGTGCATCAAACATAACCAGCCAGTCAAAAGAGGCCGTTATCCCACCGTATTCAGCGCTGGTGTGGCCTCACCTTGAGTACTGTGTGGAGTTCTGGGCCCCGCAATTTAAGAAAGATGCGAAGGTCCTTGAGTGCATCCAGTGGAGGGCAACAAAGCTGGAAGGCATGTCCTATGAGGAGCAGCTGAAGACTGTCTAGTTTGGAGAAAAGGAGGCTGAGGGGTGACCTCAGTGCTCTCTACAGCTTCCTGAGGAGAAGTGGAGAGGGAGGTGCTGAGCTCCTCTCCCTGGTATCCAGTGCTAGGACACAGGGGAATGGTTCAAAGCTGCACCAAAGGGGGTTTAGACTGGGCATTAGGAAGCATTTCTTCACTGAGGAGGTGGTCAAGCACTGGAGCAGGCTTCCTAGAGGGGTGGTCCATGTCCCAGGCTTGTCAGTGTTTGAGGCATTTGGACAATGCCATTGAGAACACACTAACTTTTGGCCAGGCAGTTAGACTAGATGATCGTTGTAGGTCCCTTCCAACTGAAGTATTCTATTCTATCATTCCTCTTCCATCCAGCAACTTTGCTAGTATCACAAGAGTAACGTGCTTTTTCTTTGAGACTTGGAAGTGGGTTTTGGGCATGCACATGCCTGCACATTTGAAAGACAGAATGTAGGAAGAGGTACAGCAAGTAGGGAAATAATCCTGTTTCTCGGACAAGCCTTTGGAAATTTGTTCAGCTTCAGCTAAATTTGTTCTGTCGACCACCCAATAAGTTTTATTAGTATCAGACTCCAAACTATTCTCTTTAAATTTGTCAGAAGGCCAATGACTTTATTCAAGCACAACAAAGTTTAAGTCTGTTATTAACTAGTAGTAGTATGAAATGGAGAAAGTAAAATCTTCCACAGAGCAAAATAACTCTTTCAAAATTTAGTTTTTTATTCTGTTTGGGAATCACAAGTCGGCACTTCGAAAATTCTCTGCAGAAGAGAGGTGGGATTTTTCATCCTGGAGCAGTCTGCTTCATGGGCTGCAGTAGAGCTGTGCTTCTTGGGAGCATCAGTGTCCTACACTGAAATCCCTGATAGAATGCTCTGATCTAAAAATCTAGGCAGTGAAGAAAACATTGTGGAGAATTCCTAGAAATTGGGCAGGTTTTCTGCCAATACTCAGCCATGCATATGAGTTTTAGGAAGACTGTTGGAATCAAAGCATCTTGATAAAATGTTTTGGGTGTGGTGAGTTTTCAGTTTTAAAAAGAGTATCTTTTTGTGTTTTAGGAGGAGACCTCAGGTTCTTTATGCACTGTATGGCCATTGCAGTGTGTTCCCACAGGATTTATCACTTAGACAATAGATGAGTGAAGAGAGACAAAAAGGAAGGAGAAATTAGAGATGCAGAGGGGTGATGTGGCTTGCGCCCGGTCACGCTGAGGTCAGTAGCAGAGTTAAGAACTGGATTTTTTGAATCCTGATCTAAATCAGTCTATCTCACCCCAAGGAGATCACAGAGGTTACTCGGTATGACTGAGCCAGCAAAAACTTCACAGAAAAAAACCAAAACAAACCTTTCTTCTAGTTTCTCATATATCCTTGCTCACAAAAACAAGCATGTCAGCAACAGCTCAAGTACACAAAGTATATAGACTTACAGGATATTTTTTATAGTTAGTTTCATAGAAAATGTGAGAATGTTTCAATGTTATTTTTTTTCAGTAGAGGTCGTCATTCTGTTAATGTTCATATGCTGTATAATCACTGCTGCCTTTAGTGCTGTAACTGGAGACTTTAGTGGAGAAGACAGGAGAAACCTCTGTGAAGATTCCCAGTGTGAAGTTCTGAACCAGGACACTGCCACTGCCATGCACAACTAGATTTAGACACTGTGGTGTCATTGTTTTTATTTATACTAGTAAACAAAAGAGGGCTAGAACATGTGTTGTTTGTGCAGTAGGACTATTACCAGTTCTCTGGCATAATTTTGGTCTGGGCTAATTAATACTCTCCCAGAAAATTTGAGCAGCGTTCATGGATTAACAGTCTGGGGACTGTTCTCAGTGAGCAATATGGAGGGGGACATAATTTAACTGAGTAGGTGTGAGCTGTTCTCTGACACTTGCCCTGAGGTCCCAAGAGTGGGTCCTGGTCCATTTTGTGTGCTACATCTATACCTTTAAATTAGGTATATGTACTGTATCGGGAGAGGGAACTGAATAAAATCATTCCAGTCTTCCTTGCTTCTCTTTTGCAGTTTTGTTTTATTCTGCCTTGATGCATATAGGTATAACCTGATTTTTCCCAGGAGATAAACATTTTACAGGGCTAAAAGGGAAACCTGCACAACTAAAGGACCTACACAAAATAATTAGGAGAAAAGTAGCAGCTTTACCAATAACGTAAAGCACAGAAATCCACTAATAAATGTTACTTACTGTGTCCTACTCTAAGGATTTAGAAGCACAGGTTAGCAGTAATTGTCTTCTTGAATACCTAACTTTCAATCAGAGATTTTGATAACTTCGCATTCAGTGGATTAATTGTACTTTCCATCTTATTTGGCATCTGTAGTAATTTTGAGAATATTTGTAAGAAAATAGTGATTAAACTTTTCCTTATGTTGAAGCCAAAGTCTTATGCAGTGGCTTGGCATGTGCACGTTGGTGCTGTAATCATTGAAGATTTGAATCTCTTGTGCTCTTTGCCCTTTTTCCTGATATATCATCACCACACTTAAAATGGCAAAATGCAGTGGGTGTCTACACTTTGGGTAACTTCACTAATTCCAGGATCTTAATGCAAACTCTTACTCGCTGGCAATTTAAGCAAAGAAGGCAGATGTATGGACCAGATACACAAATAGATGCCATTCTGCCGCTTGTGATGTTAGGGATCAGTATCCTCAGAGGGAAGGGTGGCTACAAAGCCAGCTGTCTTTAAAATTGCAAACTAATGCAGTAAAATTAGCTGTAAGTCATTTCAGAGCTATGTACCAGCAGTGTTTTGGCCACATAGCTGACGATTTCCAGTAATGCTGCTAACTAATTAATGATACTAACTTAGCAAATTCTGTTTGCAAATGCCATATGTATGTGTTACAAATCTTACAGATCTACTGTTCCGCTGTAAAGTGAAAAAATACTTTCTGAACTCTAAAAAAAAAAAAAAAAATCTTAAGTTGCTAGTCAGACTCTAAAAATAAAGATTATATGATAATTTATCATCTTTGAAGCTAACTCCTGATATTTTGGAATGGAAAAATTAAGTTGAACTTTTGATGAAAATTCACTTCCAACCTTGACTCTGAACAGGTAGCTGTTTCGCAGGGATGGGGAGTTCTTTATTTATATTTTAAGTTACTGGTCTGTGTAAAGAGCCCTTCAGGTATACCATTACTTCTTTTTCCCCTCTTTCATTAATTTTTCAAGACTAAATTTTTAAATTTTACTGTGCTAAAAGATCTCTGAATACTTTGATCTGCTAGTTGTTCAAAAGAACTTACAGTACATGTACAGAAAAATAGATTTCATGCATGTAAACTCTATTGCCTGCTCATTAAAGAATTTATTTTTCAATGAGTAGGGGCCCGGAAGAGCTAATGTAAGTATTTTAGCAAGGGTTTGTATTTCTCTGATAAACAGCACTCCCCTTCTGTTTGTGATCACAGGATGAAAGCTCTCTAAGCTTGTATATGTACATTTTTACTGCTACATCATGTAGTGTGCTCTTAAGATTGAGATCTCGTTCCCCAGGAAGCATTTCTGTCTAAGATTAATTGCCCTTTTAAAATCAGTGTTTGATGTATTCCTTTGGCTATATCCTGACTCACTTTAACCTTCTTTGACCTGACCCCACTGACTATTACCGCTACGGCTGAAGCAGAAATCCTTCAGCTTGATGTATGCAGTACAGACTTGAGCCTGTGGTTTTTCACATCAATGGATTCAATTAGCAGAGTTTTTACTAATCAGCTTAGCAGAGGTTGAAGAATTTGTCAGACATGGAACAAAACTGTCCATACTTTGGAGTTAATTGAATAGCTCATCTCTGTTTTCATGTATAGTTTGCTTGCGAAGTTGTTTACTTCCAGCAACATTATGATGATATTTAACAAAGCAGCCTTTAAAAAAAGGCGAAACCAGTTTATTTTTCTCCAGTTAGACAGGGGAAGGTACAAAACATGAAATAGCAACCATTAAGTCTTTGATCTGTATATGCTACTTATCACTTTTCAGGCAAATGTTTTTAAACTATAATTATGCCTGAATGTCTACTTTTGAATTTGATTTATTAAACTGGGCAGGCAGACTAACAATTAGCATTGTGGATTGATGAAAACAAGTAAATTTGCTGGTCTTTCCTGTATTGACAATGATTATGCAGCAACAGTAATCCTTCTTTGCTTTGCCTTGCTGGGAATAGCTCATAATTTGATTATCTGAGAAGTTCATTATAAAAGATGGACGGCCATTAGAATGAAAGAATATTTGCAGGCATGATGTGAATTATAGTAACTTCAAAATGAAGTAAAATAGAGATTGAAAGTTCAAGAATGCTATTAAAAACCTTTAAAAGTGTATGAATGTGCATATGCATAGGGAACATAAAATACGATTGCATAGAGAATTTTCTATTTAATTGGCATAACAGTATTTTAAAAACAATAACATAAAAGTTCTCATGAACAATTAGTAACAAGAGGTCTTTTACAGCAAATTAATTTGCTTTATGCCGGTCTTCATAGAGAAAAATCTTCATCAAATCTTTCATTTTTTCCAAGAGCCATATTTGATCATATTTAGCTCCCTAACTGTATACAGAGCTAACCTTTAATTTCTGAAGGTCAGTTGTATAAAGTTTAGAGGGAAGGAAAACCTCATCTCTAATTAAGGGCATGGTGCATGGAAGGGTTAACTTACTGTAAGTCAAGATGCCTGCTGTTTAAAAAAGCTGCACAACTTCTAAAAGTGATTTAGCTCTCCCTCATCAATGGAAAACATACCATGGGTGAGTTGGGCTCAATTTGTCATGTGTTCAAGTGCTTACCTTTTAATGCACACCTTGCCTGTTCCTTGTATATATAAATGTGTTGTGTGCTTACTTGTTCCATGGAACAGCAGCATGATTTGCATTGAACTTTGCCACGCTGTTCACATGTGCAAACACATTACAGAAAATCACAAACTTCAGTTGCAAACCCCGGTCTTTTATAAACTAGCACAGGTTTATTGCTGGTTCGGGGCTGAGGTTAAGGCACTGATGCTAAGGAAGAAGAAGTTTAAGAATATTTCCTGAGTTTGGTCTTATAAAATGTTTCTTGGGGTGATTTTTTCCTGCCTGAAGCTAGATGTTTGATGGGAAGTATCTCAGGCTCAGTCATTGTAAGGTCTTCTAAAACCTTGTAACTACTAAAATGTTAGATCTTTAAGAAAGGTATTTCAGGCTTCTGTCAAATTAGTTTGGGACTTATTACAACAACCCCATTTAAAAACTTTTATTAAATATACAAAAATAAAAATTAAAACCAACAGAGTTTAAGTAAAACTTTCATTTCCATCCTCTGTCAACTTTTCCATTGAGCTGCATGAATTCTTTTACAGAAGGAAAAATCCCCTTGGTTGCTTAGATGGCATTACTGTCAGTCTTAACTGGTTGGGACTGCATGGAGGATTGTTGAAAATAGTCTGCTCAGGCAACCTGGACTCTTGAGGCTAAATTTGCTTTCTCTAAAAACTTCTTCAATTAATAGAAAAAAGTTTTCTATTGTCTACGTACTTTCTGGCTGCTGTGAGATTAGAAGTGTAACCCAAGTTCTCGTAAGCTGTTCCAAAGGGTTATAAACTGGTGCTTGTGGTGATTAGTTTAATCCACATTTTTTTGTTATGTTTCAGAAATGTGCATGTCTGACCTGAGGATAGACTTGAGGTAGAAGATGACAGGAAATAACAAGAGAGGGAAAATTGCGTGGAGAAGGAAAAGATTAATAGGGGTGATGCCAAGAATTTGATTTTTATCTCAGTATTTAATGATGCTTAACATAGGTTATAATGTTGTGTATTCATCTACTTTTGTTCTGGGGATAGAGAAAGCTAGGACTGTGTTGCAATATAATCCAGGGAATCTAATCATACTAAGAACTGTAACAAAGGAACGTTTTTTCTCTCCTTGAAGTCACAAACATTTAAACTCAAGTGGGAGATGTTTATGCCATGAGAAGATCATGTAGAGATCAGCCAACTGGCCTGTGTCAAAACCACATAAAGAAATACAGCAGTAATTAAAGCTAAATCAGTGAATGTGGACTTCATGGCAGTGTTGCAATGGAGGAATGCTTGAGATATGTTGCCTGGAGCTGGGCTTTTGCAGTCAAGTATTCTGCAAGAAGAGTTCACTGAGTTTGGTACAGGTCTAGTTCAACCGTAGCATTTTGGACCAAGAAGCAGTAGTTCTTGTGATGGGCAAGATGACATCAAAGCGCTGCAGGGGTGAAATTGGGACACTTAGTATGAATGAAAAACATTTAGGGTGGAGAGAAACTGATGTTTTGAGCTGTTTATTTTAGAGAATAATTAAAAAAAAATTAGGAATTAGAAAAGGTAGACTAAGCACTGCTATTATCTGTACGGAGTCAATAAACCTATTAGAAATGAACATTCCTTTTAAAAGTTTTTTGAACAAAATACAAAGTTGTGGATTTTATTTACTGTTAGATGTCTTTGATGCCAGGAACTTGCCATAGTTAAAAGCTCTCTGGGGTGTCTGTGTAGATATCAAATATATCCAAAGCTGAGAACATACATTTAGGAAAACTGTGACCTTCAGTTTGAGCAATAGAACTCATGTTACTACCAATGTTTGAAATGACAGATACTCTCTTGTTGCTGCCGGTTCACCAGATCTATCTGATTGGTGATTTATATTTGTATTGGGTAGTTGAACTGTATCCAGGAACTGAAATTCTTAGGCTCTAAACCACATCTTATGTTTGGAACAATGTTTATTCCAGATACAGAATCATTTTGAGGAAAAAGACTTGTTCTGAATGATGCATTGACCATGTATTTCTGTGTGCAAGTTCTTCCCCTGAAATCGGCATCAGTGGCTTTCCCCAGGGCTGGTGGGATATGTAGGCAGGAAGGAAAAGCCAGTCCTGTGCTTTCGTGTCATGTGTCAGCCTCTTGAGTTTTTTGAGGTCAGAGGAACCTTTTGTTGTGGCTAGGCTATTTTAGAGTCAGCTTTGCAAAATTTTTTGTATGTTCTTGCTTTTTGTCAGAGGATATTGAATAGCATATCTTGCTGATTGTGATCCAATGTATCATCTGAATATATTAAACTGATAATTATTCCAAACTAGGGGAGAGGAAGGGAGTAAGGATTTTGGTAGTTTATGTGCCATTAGTGAGCCATATGTTAAGATCGCTATGGAAAATGAGTAAGTTCTAAGAGCCTGCTACTGTGACAAGCAGGGTCCTTTTTACAACAGGGTGGAATTCACAGAAAAGTAAGGAAAGCCTGGGATATGGTAGCTGAAATAGGCTAGTGTGAAGCTTCTGAAAACTCATACTAAGACTTTATTCATATTTAAACTATTTTAACTGAAAAAAAGCCCCTGCTTAGTAGAAGGTATGGTAACCTTAGACCTTGAAGCTATCATTTCTTAACTATGAAATATTTTTATCATTAAGGAGTACTGAAACGTTCACTGTCTGAAGTACTTGTGCTAAGCATATTCAAAGAGCAAGTAATCATTTGGCCAAGAGATTTGACCAAGTTCAACTTTTTGTTTGTATATGCTTCCTATAAAGTTGCGTAGGTATTGAGCACCTGTTAGTACCCAGCTGAGTAGGTAAAATGTGTTTAAAATACAAGTTTGTTTTTCTATTTGAGGCCATTCTACTGACGTCATCATTGCTGTGGAATCTGAATATCTCACTATATTTCTGTACTTCGGTTGCTATTATGCATACACGGGCCAGAAACTTATTGTGGAAATGTTCCAGTTAAATTTGAGTTTATGAATGGAAAAAACCTGAAATAATGTTTTGACTTCTAATTATTTTTTTTAAAGATTCTTAAGAAAAACAAAGCATAGATAGATAGATATAATATATATATATAGAGAGAGAGCATATATAGGGATGGGTTGAATTCTTTCTTTAGCTAAGCTTGCTCACTGAGCAAATAAATATTTTGCCATAAATTGAAAGAAGATATGATATCTGGTTAATGCAAATATTACAAAAGTGATACGAATATGTTGATAAATACCCCTTAGCTTAATTTCTTTGAAGTTTATGGGAATTTTATCAGCACATGTGACTCCTGTAGTACACACAAACGAAAATAATTGTGAAGCTTGTTTTGTTGTAAACAGTATCCAGTCATTGTAAATTTTAACATCAGACATGAGAGCAGTTTTCAGTTCTGGACTGTTGAAGACCTAAATGCTATTCATCAGTTTCAGCGCTAGCATTTGCAAGATTCCTGTATCAAATTGAACCATTACTGACAATATTGAGGTTTTGGATTTTTTAGAGATGTTACCTTCTTGAATGTACTTCACTTTTTGCACTTTTATTAAGTGCTTGTTTGCTTATTTTCTACTACTGGTGCAGAAGTCACTCAAGTACTACTACTTTAGACTGAGGCTTGTGTGGTGCTGTCTGTTCTCTGGATGTCCTAGAATATCTAATGTGAGATGCCTAGAGAGGGGAAGGATAACTTAACCACTGTCCAGTTCTTTCTTACCATCTGTGGTTACCACTTTAGAACATGATTTTTGAATTTGCTTGCTAATATAGTGTAGACTTTTGTAAATAATTGCACATAGTTTCATATGTGTGATCCTCTGTGCTTGACCAGAATTGTAGCTTTCAAGAAGGAAAATTTCACCTTTGCTTGCTAGAGGCTTAGCCCCACCCAGCTTTGTCTTTAGGCTTTAAAAATTGAATCAGCAGCACCTGTCAGTAACAAACTTAGTGGCTGCATCTATGCATGAAGCATATTACTGAAAGCTATGTATCTGTATGCAATTTCCTAAGAGAGCCTAAAGAAGTAGACGACTGACTTCCTGGGGAAGATGTCTATTCAGATTCAGAGATGTCCAGGGCCCTATCTGCTATTCAGAGATGTCCAGGGCCCTAGCTGCTGAGCACATGCTGTCACGTGTACTGTGGCTGCTTCACCATTACATGCACCTAAAGGCCTGTTGTCCTGCCTGGTAATCTGAGGAGCAGGAGAGGTGGAAAGGAAAGGAGCCCCACCACAGTCACAAAAGAAGAACTCTGCTCCTTATAACACTGGCCCAAGGTGAGTTTTCCTACAGTGTGGTACGACCTGTCATCAGGAATGCCTTTAGTATCACCTAATCCAGAGTATAATATATCGTGTATTCTAAAGGTAAGCAAGCAAATGTTTATGGCTCACTTCAGAGCTGAAAAAGCTGGAAACTAGTTCTATTACATTATTAATAAGGCTGCTTCTCCGTGACACTTTCTGGATTTACACCTCACACTTTTTAGTATCCTTGTCCAATATAGCCCTGTGGCCGTGTATCATGCAAAAAGTGCATTGTTTGCCTCTAGTTTGGAGCACAAACTTCTGTTTCCCTTTTTAGGGTTTTAAAGCCGATTTTGTATGTGGCGCTGCCCTCAGTAAGAAGCTGTGGTTTCTGCGTTGTCCATTTTGATGGTTACAGGCAGGTTCTGGGACTTGCTTTGCAGAGGACTTGCATGTGGAGGATTCTAACTGTACTACTCCAGGAACATTTTTGCTAAATCCTGACTATCTTGTATTGTCTGTCAATGAAAGAATTTAAGCCAGCTAAATTGCCCTGACAGGTGATTGCTAGAGGCAGCAAATCAAAAGGGAGGTTTTTCATCCCACTAAAGAATTTTAAGTGGTGCATCACAGATCTAGTCTGACTGGAGAAGCTGATCTTGTGTAGGTGAAAGGGAGAATGTCTCTGCAGCACTGGTGAGCATTGTGGTGGTAATCTGAGTGAAAAATGGCTGAAATACATACCTTTGCCAGAAGTAGTGCCTTCTCACTATTTTGCTCTTAGGCACTTGAACCTGTCTCAAAAACATTTTCTTTTCCCTACATCTTTATTTCTTCCTTTCTAAATGAAAAGACAGTTCAGTAGAAAAATTGATTTAGATTGCATTAGGGGTATGTGTAACAATCTGAATTTATGCTGAATATGCTAATTCTTTTGTTTCCTAATATTGAGTGATTTCCTTTGCAAGCAGTAACTTACACAGCTAAAGGAAACAGAAAAACTTCCCGTGTGATACCATGACATTGCACATCTTCCTACCTTCTCTGAAGACTACAGATCTCCTCTTCTTTGTTCCTTCTCTGTGTCTCACTGATTCTTGAACATTGAGGATTTTTAGAGGAAGCTTGGGATTAGCAGTACCAAATGTAGTATTTAGGGCATTCTCCTTAAAGAAGGGAGAGTGGAGTCAAACTGCCTAAGGTTGAGGAGGGCTTTGAGCCACTGCCTCGAGGACTGTCGAGATGCAACGGCCGCTATCTCTTCCGTCCAGCAGATGCTTATCTGCAGAAGTCCTTTGTCAATACTTTCTTTGGCTGGATCAGATGGTTTCCTGATCAGGAATACCGAGGCATCTTATAGACAATAGAGAATCAGAATAGAGAAGGTTTAAGCAGAAGTCTTCTTAAACCTTCACTTCAGAGCTGCTTGTTTCTCTGTTTTCTGTGCAGAGTTGGAAAACTGTTCTGACTTTACATGGTATGATTTACTAGCCTGGGTCGGGCACCTGCTTTAAGTGTTGCAGCCTTTGAGTTAGTATCTAAATTAAGTGGTCTCAAAAATGCCATAGTATACAGCATGTAAGCATAGTTATCTACCTTCTGGAGATTGAATATTGTTAAGGTTTACCAAAAAGTTTTATAATCTGTTTTATAATCTTATCACTTGCCACTAGTGACTTTGGGGGGCTATAATGCCTGTTCATGGCTTTCCACAAGTAAAGCAAAGACAATTTAATCCTGGGACAACCACTCTGATAGGAGATGACAGCTTAACTGATTTTGAGGCTTTTTTTGTAAATTTCAGTAATACAAAAATATGCTGATTTTAAGTAAATAGTTACTATGTACACACATTATAAAAAAATTCCTATGAAATGTCTATGGCTATGCTTTTATTTTTTGATATTTCCACTTCATCTTACTGAGACTAATTTGCAACAAAGTAAAAGAAACCATCTTCGATCATACAATATCTAACATGTAACTCTGTTCTATTGTGATTTTAAAAGGGGGAAAAAAAAAAAGTCAGAGAGGTGAAATTTTGAACTTCTTGGTTTAAGGAAATCCTGGGGATTTTTAACTACATTGCTGAATATCGTAAAATGGATATTGACAGTAATGATATCAGGTCTAGACCCCATGCACTACAAATGGGCAGAGTTATTTGCCCTAATTTTTATAGGCTTGGTCCAATGGCATGAATGGCATTCATCATCTTTGTAATTAAATCATTTAAATCTTACACCACTCATTTAAATATATGTTGTGTTTAGCAACTTGTACACTTCTACAGAGGTATTTGTTCAGTCTAAAAAGACTGTTATCATAGAATACAGGGTGGGGAAGAAGAGAACAGCACTTGGTGTGTCAAGATACATACAAAATAAGCTACAACCGTTAAGACTGAACAGTAATGGAAGGAAAAATACTCTGTAAATCTACTGTTATCAGTAAACCAGGTAGATGAAGCTTTCATAGCTTGCAAATCATCCAGAACCCAGATCACAGTAGGTAATGGTGGATAAGAATTAGAAAGCTGTTGAGAAAACACGAATAATTTCCAGAAATTTTTTTGGCGTATTTGCTGTTGACAGCCTTTCTGCTACATAAAGCAGAGGAGCCATCTATAGGAGAGAGACTCTGTATGTGATTCAAAATGGGAAAGTTACTGAAAACATGAAAGTTGAAGAAAGTTTGAGTACATGTGACTTAAGTGAGAGTTTATTGTCCTTAGTAACAAAAGGAGGGAAGAATGCTGAAGTAAAAACAATGGATTTTGTGAAAGAAAGCTACAGTAAATACAGAATTGGTAGATAAGATCTCTTTAGTCAAGCCTCAAGGGGGAAAGGAATTAAGCTTTGTTAGCGATAATACTAAAGCACAAACAATGCTAATGCAGAGATTTAGATTTTAATTAAACTGTAAATTCTTCATTGACCTCTGAGACTTTCTCGGTTTGCTGAGGAACAGAATAAAAGATTTGTATGAGAAAGGGATAAAGTGGGGTAGGGAGCAGGGAATGGCAACACCCAGATTAACTGCATTTCATTTTTAAGCAATCGGCATCAAAGTACCGCGCATATGCACACACATCCAATACTGTTCTATCATACAGTAAAAGAAGAGCCAAATAAAGTGTTTATCATTTATAAGCTTTTCCTCCAATGACAAGAAAATTATACTGGTGTTCTAAAGCTTTTAATCTATTTTTTTGTGCAAGTTTTTGCCAAGTCAGCTATATATAGGTGGCTAGCACACTACTAATGCCAAAACAGCATTCTGCCATCTGTCTGTGTATGCAAATTAGTTGTTTCTGAAAATTAAATTATATTATAAAATGCAAAAAAAATGCCACCGACTCTGCAGCAAATTTTGGGAATAGCATAGATAGAGTTTAATTTGAAAGTGTTAAAGTAACTCCCAAATATATGTATTTTATACTGAGAATATTTGCTGTTCCCTGACTTCTCTGTAAAATCTTGGTTTCTGAGATTTTTCTTTTGGAGCTTACAGTCTTGACAGTTGGACTGGTAACGTTTCAGCCCGGTAAATGCCTGCTTTGGTTGGAAATATCAGAAGTTTATTTTTAAATGACATACTGCGTTCTTCTAACCTATTTGGAATAAAACCAGAAAACAGCAATTGTTTATGCTTGATTTAGTGTGGTAATGTGTATACTGTGCCATGTAGAGACTGAAGCTTTATATATTTAATCAAGAGTTTGTGCAGAATGTGTTACCATATATAACTAACGTGTAAGGTTTTTTTTTAGGCAAACATAACTGTTTACTTTGCAGGAAGAATTATTACTAGCATAGTCAACACCGTATTCAAGTATGATTCCTCCTAGTCTAATTTAGCCTGTGCTGGCATAGATACCTGGTTGTAATACAAATTTCTTCAGGCAGCTGTCAAATCATTTTGGTTACCAAGCAAATAAGTTTTTTTTATCTATGTTATAAAATAGGAATTGTGCTGCAATTGGGGAAGCAGAATGAAAGAGCCAGTAATGGTACCTTTACTTGTAGATTCTGCTTTCTTCCAGCGAACTTGAGGGGGAGCATAAAATGTCAGTTAGAGAAGGCAGTGATATTTTTGAGCAATGTAGATTTCGCTGTGGTAGGTCCATGGGAGAATGCCAGACTATAGTATAAAAACAGTAAAAGGTCACTGCCTACTTTTTTTTTTTTTCTCCCCTAACCATTATTTGGAGCATATTTCAGATGTTCTTCTCATCTCAAGGCTCTGAAATAAATTTTCATTTTTGGGGTTTTTTTTAGTTCATTTCTTGACAGTTATGTCAGTTGCTTTAGCTGGTTCCCATCATTTGAATCAAAGGATCAAAGTACTTGCATCCTCCGGGACAAGTATAAATAAAAAGAATTGAAATATTCTTAGAAAATATTCTTGTCATACTGGGAATCATTTGTGAACTTAACTTTTCCAAGAGATGAAACTAAGTGAGAAAAAGCTGGTGCCAACTCAGCCTCTGAGTTACCTCTGAAATATTGCTAGTGACTTAATCTTAGCGAAACAAAATTACTTCAGGAATATTTATGTATTACATGTAGTCCAGCTCTTTCAAGAGATGACAGTATTAAGAACAGAGTTTTATTAGTATGTTTTAGGAAGCTCAACATCTTAAGCATGATCTGTGTAAAATTCATATGGCTTATAGCTGGGTGAGAAGGATATGCCTTAAATGTGTTGATACCAAGCTGTGATTACTGTAGGAAAAAAAACGCTTGCAACTAATAAAGAAGAACGGCATTTTCATTGTTTCATTTTAACCCTTTTTTTTTTTTTTTTCCCCTTGGAATTAGTTTCTGGTTTGGATGATAGTAATCTCAGCTTTCTCCATACCAATATTTCCTGCTTTTCATTCTGTTAAATGTTAAACTCTTAACACCAATTAAATCTACCGTAAATGAAGTAAATGTTTAATATTTCTGTGAACTTTGGTATACTAGTGGTTTCTCTTTTTCTTTGAATTAGATGGAGAGCAGAAGACTCAAGTGATGATTCATGGAATTGAGCCAATGCTGGAAACACCCATACAGTGGCTAAGTGAACATATGAGCTATCCAGATAATTTTCTCCACATTAGTATCATTCCCCGACCTACTGATTGAAACTAAGCTGTATGGGTATGAGGATCGTTCTCAAGCTGGAATTATAAGGGCATGTCAACTTGCTTCTGTCAGTCTTGACAGAGGCAGCATGACCAGAAAAAAAAAAAAAACAACAAAAAAACCGAAATAAAACAAGAAGTCCTCACTGCTGCAAGCCAAACAGGAAGAGAAGATCCTATCATCAGATAAGGGCAATTGGGCTGATCTTATTTTGCATCACCACTGCTTTTCTTCACCGCTGTAATTAAATCAGTTGCGATATGAAAGAATTTACAGGACCTCTGCAAGTCTGCTGTTTTCTTGTAAAACATAATGAAGCTGAAACTGTCAGCTGAAGAGCAAATGGAAATATGCCACTTGATTGTATTTCTGATTAACAAATAAACAGGGCTGTTTCCTAAAGCACTAGTGTTTCAACTTTGAGAGTGGAAACTTCGGCTTAATTTTCTAGAAAGTTAGACACTGAGAGATTCAGTTACCAATAGCTTTTTGTAAAAGATCAAATTACTGTAAACGCCTCTCTCCTTAATGAGAAGTTCATGTTTACAGTATGTGTATTGGTATGCAAATGATCTTTTAACTTTGATAACAAGCAGTGAGAGATTTTAAAGTAAACCCATGAGCATGTTTTGTCATTTAAAAACATGCACAATTTAATAATTTACAAATACTTTTGATTTGTATACTGTCACTGAATACTCCAGTATGTTTATTATTCAAACTAGTTTTCATAGACAAGCAATGATGTAGGATAATTTGTCTCAGGATTTATCATGGCATTTCTTTGTTCCTCATCTGAATTTTTTTCCTGTAAGAATATTTTCTTAATTTAGTTTTAAAAGTTCCAAAAAAATAAGTAAATGGATGTTGCAAACAGTTGTATCCTGCTGTTTATTCCCTTAGACTAGAAAACATTTAAATTGTGGAATGATGAACAGATGTATTGCTTTTTAATAATTCTGAATTTTGGAAAGCTAAGGCTTTTCCAAACTAATACTTCCTTACATCTGAGTTTAGTTTTCTACTGTGGTCCCTGAACAATTAGTCTGAAATTTGGAAGCTTCTAATCTCATCACACAGATTTTTCCTTAGTTTAGCAGCTGTATTTTTAGGTTATTGGATCACTTTGGTTTCTAAATGTTTGTTACCATTGCAGCTGCTGCTAGGACTCTACCATTTTTTGTGTGTTATGTTGAATTCATCAAACGGTGTGCTATATTGCTTTGTCTGCAGTTTGTGGCTGTTTGTGACACAAGACTATGTTTATAGTAGACATATTGTCAAGTATATCAAATATAAAGAAAGCATGATATTTTTCTTTCAGAAATAGTAACTGTTGAAGTTCCTACTCAAGGTCTTGGTTTGCACATGTCCCAGTAACTCCCAGCACTGTTCCCGTTCTTTTCCATGCTCCCTTTGTGGTAGGATACTTGCCTGTATCTGAAAAAGAAGAAAATGAAAATCAATCAAACAAAAGCCTCTTCAAAGTGTAAGAGGGGAAGGATCTCCTTGGGTGAGGATAGAAGGGCAGAAAAAGCCAGTAGATAAATTAGGTAGTGTTTTAAATGTAAATGAAGAAATAGAATTAAGGAAATGGAAGGGAAAAGATAACAGTGAAATAAACCTATGCTGTATTCTGTGGCTCATGAAGAATTTTTAAAACAAAACAAACCATGCTGATCATGTTCATGCAGAATTGAAATATAATACTCTTACAGTGGGATGATTTGGTCGAGTTATTCTAATTTCCAGTTCTGTTTGGAATTTTTGTTGCAGTGTTGGATTGACATTTATAAACTTTCTTAGGCAGACATATCTAAATATTCTGGAGAATTGCAAAGTCCTGCCAATGGATAAATCAAATATTTTGTAGTGTCTTTGTATTTTTTTTAAAAAAAGGTCTTTTGTAGGGATAATTCTTCCATTAATCAGGATAAGAGGTAGTACATTTAAAAAACTGTAGAGGTTGTGTTTCCTTTGATTAAGGTAAGATGGAGTAAATCACTGACTATTTTAGTATATTCTACACCAGCATTTTAAATATACAGCTGTCTTCTCATGGCCCATATTTGCTAGTAAATCCAACTTTTAAGGCCTAGCATGGAACAAAGGAATAGCTTGGCTTTAAAACATACTCCTTCCTCTTATTTTAACTATTTAAACTTTATTAAAAAATAAACCAAAGTTTGAGTCTGTCTTTATTTGCAGCTAAATAAGCATCTTTGTCATGAAGTGATGAAAACAATTAATACTTAATAAGTAGGAACTTCTTAAAGAGCTGGTTGGGTGATGTATCTAAACAAAAGCACATCATCACAAAAATGAAGTTGTGTCTTTACCTGATCTAAATCACATTTTTGTAGTTTCTTTTACTTTGTGAATAACAATAGGAACAGAAGGTGTGTTGTGGCTTAAACAGTTTTCTTCACTGTGAAATACTGTAACTTCAGGAAAAAACAGATTTGGTCTAAGTTGGTTAGAATCTAACATAGTGCTCACTAAACTGATTTCAAATAATACGGAAGAGTGTCAAATATATACAAGCACTCTTACATTTAGAATTTAAGTGTATCTGGTGAACACGTTAAATTATAGTTTAAAAAAGAGCAGAATATAGAGCTTGTTGTATTTCATGATGTTTGGTAATGGCTACCTCCATATTTGGCTGTTCAGTGAAGGAAGAGTGAATTTTCCAATTATTCCTTTGATACCACTGGCTGTCACTCAGCCTGCTGTTAGCACATAAGGCAATGCCTTTTCATTAAGTGCTAGAAATTTATTTTAGTTTTAAATTATTTTCCATTAATACCTGGTCAGGAGGGGGAGGAGCACCCTAAATGCAACAAGGACTAGTAACCCTGAAGGATGTAGGACAGGAGATGTTGAACTGAATATACAGAGTGGGCACAGAAGGATTTCTGCTGGGAAATACATGCATATGTATGGGAAGCTCATACAACGGTAAGTTACACTGCTAAAGCACCTCTAATCCAGGGTTCCTATTATATACAGAAAATGGGGAGGGGGGACTTGTTTGCCTGCCCAGGCAGATGTTTTCACATGGAATGTTTGTGGGGGCCGAGGGGAGGGAGTTTGAATATCTAGTTGTGGAAAGGAAAGATGAAGCTAGTGTAGATACTGTGCTGCCTTAGTGGCAGAAATGCAGATACTGCTGAATTTGTGTATCAATATGATTGGGAAATCTTGTAGGAATGTGAAGAAATACTAATCTTGAGGACAGATCAGGCACAGGAACACACAGTATGAACTAGCTATTAATAAATTTATGGGAAGGAAAACCACTGAGCTATTCCAAACCCAGTTACTTCTCCACCATGAGTTTTGGGAGTAAACTACTATAAAGGTTAAGTTATGAAAAGGCTAAGAGCTGGTTGCCTACAATAGCAGTCATTGGACTCGGTGACTGGGAAAGTCCTTTTGGTTCTGTGTCCTTGCATGTTTTGCTTTGACAGCCAGGTACATATCAGCTGATGAAGACTCTTGGTCATTACGTCCTGTATTATTTATATCCTGCATAATAATTATGGCGCTTTTTTATTTCCTCATGGCGAATGATGTCTGAGTGACAAATCCTGGTTTATGGCACTGACAGTAGCTGGTGTTTGTTTGGTTTTGATATTTAGGAATCTGTATCTTGGCTGTACAAAAGTATTAGCACACTCTTAGAAGACTTCTGGGACTAAAAAATGATTATTCACTTTGGAGAATGTTTTAAGCAAATTTCACAGCTTGCCAGTGATAATTTATCAATAAATCAAGGGACTGGACAAAAAAAGGACAGATTAGTCCCTTTCACAGGTACTTTCCAAATCAAGCATTTTTACATGTGATGATTTTAAACTGAAGAATCTAGATGTAAGTTTGCTTGCAGGGTTAGCAGTAGTAGCTTATAGAATGTATTTATTCATATGCTGCCATATGTATATGTTAAAACTGATCACCTACTTTTCAAAAGTCAAATACTAATACTGATGGTTATCAAATTATGCCAGAAAGAACAGTGTTAGTGATCGTGAGGGCTCCCATTGGGTGCCATTATTCTGGTGCTGCAAAAGGATGAAATGTGGAGATTGAGTGGATCTTTGGCAATTACTACCACTTTTTCAAGCTTCAGCCTTCCAGGAAAACCAAAATTACTCTGTCTTTACTGAGAAAATAATATTTTCTTGACATGGCAGAATTGTATTTCAGGGGAAAATATTTCCCCCCAAAATACATTTTTTATTCAAAATTTGTGGTTGTATCAGAATAATAAGGCTTTCAGAAGGTGACTTCAGCCATTGATTTTTAGCAATCCCCATTTATTTGGTTGGGAAAGAGATTCCTGAAGTGATTATTTTTTTTCTTTCCTAAGGATGAGAAAGGGTATGCACAGACTTTCTTAGAATATCACATCACGTATAGAATGGACTTCTGAATTAAAACAGGTAGGTGTCTATTATGCATTAAAACTTATGGTTTTGAGACAGGGATGGTGACATTTCAAAATGTCACACTAAACCTGAGTACTGTCTTTTGAGAGAGAGGTAAAAATAACGTGAAGTTTCAAATGCTCAGAAGTAGATTTCAGAGTTCTGTACTTTCAAGTGACACTATCAAAATAGCTTGTGGAAGAAGAGTTTAAAATGTGAGATGTTTTCTTTCCTTCCTTTGCCTTTCATGTCTCTACGATTAAAGTAATTAAATTCTTAAACTGTGAAATGAAACACCAGTTTCTCTAAACAATAGATTAAAGAACACAGAAGAATACAAAACTTCTTTCAAATGCAGCTATGCAAACAGGTACACAAAGAGGAGTTTTGTGTACTTCAGGTGTATAAAGTAACTCGCAGTTATATGAAGTTTAAAGGTATGGGTTTCCACGTGGTTTTAATAGTATTTATGTGGATAAAAAACAGGGTAGAAAGGCAGGCACTCAAACACCAGGTTAGGGTTGGAGGTTGGAGGAGCTTGACTTTACTGCACTTGAAACTGCCAAAATTCATCAGATTTTAAAATAGCACTTTCCACTGAAGATGTTTAAGGCTTTAATCTTTGCATCATTTCACTAATATAGGTCAACAGATAAAATGAATACATTGTGGTGGCAAATGTGTGATCTAGTTATTAATACACATTATATTCTCATCTTAGCACTCACAGTAATTGTGAGTATTATGCGGTGGAAAGGGTAAAGCAGGTATGTGATATAGTTTGCATCTGCCATAATTTGGAGGATCACTTGCTAGACTTTGTCAGATGCATTTAGTAAGTTCACATGCACATCTTAAAAGTTGCTAGAATTTAGGTCCTCTTTCCAAGAAACCTGGGCTGTGGTGGGGGAAAGAAAAAATCAATAGCATTGTTCTCTAAACCTCTCCCTTCAATGGGTGCCTTACAGTGTGATGTATGTGGAGAGAGTGCACATGTGAAAGCTGGTGATGTCTAATTTTGTAGATATGTATATAATTTCTCCTTGTGTATATTGAGATTTTGTTGCATAGGGTCAGTAGTGTCCCAGCTGCCATAAAAAAGAAAGTCTGTAATTATTTCAGCTAGACAGAGGCACTCACATTTTCATTGCTACGGAATTAAAGATCAGAATGGAAACTGTCTGAAACTTGCACCTTAGATGTTCTTCTAGCTATAATTAAAATAATCTGCACTTCAGAGGTTTGATTTCCATCAGTCATATGTACACACGCCCTCATTGGATTTTTTTCCACAGTTCAAAATCAGCGAAATAAGCTTGCCTTTTTCATTTTAAAGTCTGTCCCAGTCTGTACAGGGCAGAGGGAGGCAGAGGTCAGGCCACGGTGGTGGGCCTCGAGGCCTGAGGTGCCAGCATGACCCAGGAAGTTATACGGCTTGTTCACTATTTCCACGGCAGCAATTTTACCATACGAGTTCTGTCCCTTACTAGCAAACTCTTCTTTAATTTGCAGCTTCACTTTTTTTTTTTTTAACTAATCCTTGACCTCAGCTGACTGGAGATGAGGTTGAACCTGCCCGTTGCTCTCCAGTGCCTGTCCCTCCCTTGCAGGCTTGCTATCAGTAATGTGCAGTGACTGTGACTGAAACCCTGATTTCTGGAGCACTCTGTGACCCTTCTTGCTCAGCTTCTCCCTCAACATCTGAGGCATGAGTTTGTTTCTGCTGGCTGTTACCACAAACTGGGTAGCCCTGTAGGAAAACAAGTGAGAGAAAGGTGCAGAGGAGGGTATGGGGAAATGAGAGTAATGAAAAAACAGTGAAGGTGGGGCTCAAGAGAAAAATACTTCATGGGGAGTGAAATGACAGAGCAGGATTCTTGATCTCACCCAGGTTTCTTGTTCACTCATCATGTTACAGCTCCCACCGTGTGCTTTCCTTTGCGTCCTTTCCATGAATGTGGTGGTGTGTTGGCTTCCATCTGCAAAGCGAAATGTCTGGCACCTTTGTTGTCACCGTCTGCCATAGCTGCCTTCTCAGAGCGAACAGTACACTTCAGAGGGTGTATTTCACTTTGTTGTTTTAGCATGTTGCTTAAGAAGGCCTTTATTTATAAAAATTGTTTCAGAGCTGCTTCCTTTGCAGCCAGTCCTAGGCCTGGGCCTCCAGCTGAGGCGTCAAGAGGTCCCGCACAAAATGGCAGCACGGTTTGCACGGGCACTTCATGTTGCTGTTTTAATATATTGTGTCATGGAAAACTGCATCATCAGCATTGCTTTTTTATTCAGGGAATGAACGATGGAGTTGCTCGAGAACCTTTGTGTCATGAAAATTACTGTTTCATGGTTCTGAAGGTTTTACTTTATACTGTTATGAATGTTTCATACAGAACAGCAGAACACATTTTCAATGTGTGTGATAAATACCAAACCCAGTTTTGGTCACAAGCCTTTTCAGTTTCATTTTCCAGTCAGAATAAGATTCCATTATATTGGGTTTAGCTGTAGAAAAATATGTCAATATTCATAATCAGGCTGTATAGGCAGTACAAAGAGGACGTGTCATTTTTAATCATCGGCATTTCTGAACTTTACATCTTGACACCTTTCGATAGGAAGACACGTAAAGGACTTCTGCCTTGCTGCTGAGGTGTGGTTTTGCTGAACCACCCAGGCAGTTTCTCTGCAGTTTGGGGGATCTGCTCCCTTACGCAAACTGTCCAGTTTTGGTTTATTGTATGTGAATTTATACTTGACAGCTGTTGAGGAATTCACTAGAACAATAGCCATAATGGCAATTAAAAAAAAAAAAAAAAAAGGAAAGAAAAAAGCTTAGTTTATTGCTCAAATGTCCTTCACTAAGAAATCATGTCAGATTTTAGCAAAATTCATGATGCCCTACTTCTGGTTGTACATTCAGTTATTTCAGTGGTAAGAGGGTGCAATCCTAATGGGTCAGCTTACAATTTCCTTGAAATATATTCTGTGTTTGTAATTAATATGCAGATAAGAAGAACTATTTGGTCTTTATCTCTTACTGAAACTTGAATGCATTCAAGGGTTCTGCTGCAATTGGCTTCCTTGGGGAGGTGCAGGAGGACTTATATCCCCTCTGACCTCCATAAATCATGTTGGGTTCAGTGTCTTTCGGGGACATGGGGGAAAATCTTTCAGTTCTCTGAAGCCTACCTACTTACACTTTTCCCTCCCTTCTTCCCCAGACTGGGTGCTGCCATTTTCCATAACGCATCCCTTCTGGTTTTTTTGTTGCATGGTTTGAACAATGAAGTGGATGAACTATAGCTACTGGACATAACAATTAATTCTGCAGCTATCGTTTCAGGGGGCTCTGAAATTTTGGTATTTCCAGATTGAGCCATACCTCTAAAAGAGACTTGGTCTGGGGTAACCATGCAAGCTTCCAGCAAGATAACACAAGGTGTAAATTAAATTCTCTTTTAAAGTTGGCATTCAAGTAATTAGAAGTATCCACAAAGGCTGATACTTACCTTTGTTCACATTTATTTTGCTGTTTCTGTGTAATCAGCTTTCTATATACCTTCAAAAAGCAAACCTAATTGAGATCGTGTGATGGCGTATGGAAGAAGCCTATTGCACAACTCCCCTCCCCCTGCCCACACCCAAGTCAGTCATTGCTTGTGTCACTGCAGGCAATTAACAGTGCTTCAAAACCACATGCAGCTCCTATTCCAAAATGCCATTTGATGGTATCAGAAGACTTGAGAGTTTAAGGAAAAAAATGTTTTTATTTTTTAAAGGGAGTTTAGTCTTTATCATTGGAAGGTGCTGAAATAATCAAAGGCATTGAGTATGCAGCATCTTTGCTGCAAGTTATTGACTGGATAGGATAAAAATGCAGTCTTCATCTTTAATGTAATATATACTTGGAATGTTCTGTAACATATTTAGGTGTTCTGCTTTGATCCTAATGTGTTGTGAAGTGCTACACTGAAATGAATGTGGATACCATCAATGTAGGAGAAGATCCTTAACATTTTAGCATATGGGCATGTGCTGCAGTTGCCACATTCATAAACAAGGGTGTGAGCTTTTCAGAGCTGCCCCAAGATAGGGAACTTTTACCTTCTGTTGCCCCAGAGTAAACAGGTTGCTTGTGTCTCTGAGAACAGCAGGGTGCTTTCTCTGGCATTGGCTGGGGAGGAGAATGTGGCGATGAATAATTACTGTAAATTTGCCGGATGCTCTGTAACCACATATGCATCTTGACCTGACAGTAATGAGTCTGAGTGCTCATTTTTACCTGCAGGATTTCTTTTGAATTATTTTGTTATCTATATCTAACAGAGTTTTCAGGGATTTGAAGTAACCTTAGAAAAGGGATCATTTTATTGACTGGCACTGGTGTAAATTACTTGAAACAAATTAGCGGCTGGGTTTTTTATTTCATTTCACTGTGCAATGGAGATATGATTAAGTGTGAATGGTGTGGCTGGAAATTTATTGAGAATTATTTGAGTTTATTTTGCAATGGCAAATAGGATCACAGGGAACAAGAGAATGCTCCTGCCTGTGCTGTCTTTCTGCTGAGTGTTTTGGTGGGTCACTATCTGCCGGAAGCGCTGAAGTATCCCTCTGCCATTCATACCATGTAGTAAGGGTGTTGTACTGGTGGAAAGATCTTCCCCAGAATAAGGGCTGACCTAAACCTGAGTCTGGTTCTTCTGAATTCTGTCATGAATATACTCCCCGAGGACAGTCGTGTTGTTGCTTGCTCAGCATAGTCTGCAGCTTTATCTGGACTCATTGCCTTGGAGAGATAAAGCATGCTATTTAGTCTAAAAAAATTCTACTTCAACAAACAAAGAACACCTTACAATTTTTTAAAACTAGAGGCAGAAGCCAAGAGCTAAGAGGAGCCGGCAGCAACTCCCATAATGTACCAAAAAGAGGACGTCAGATGCTGCACTTCTCATTACTCCGCAAGCCTCTCGATGCAACAGAAGTGAAAGTTATCTCAGTGAGTTGTCCAGTGCTCAGACAGGGAAGGTAAATAGAGATCTTACTTCTGCTTATGTTAATGTCAGTACCTTCCACTTTGCAAGCAGAGTTTCTCAGCTTGTGCTGCAAAATCTGCTACCCTTCCTCTGCAGACATGTAGAAATGCAGCTTCCAAGAGAAGTTACTTCAGTTTTACTGGGGGAACGAATTGGTAGAATTTGGGGAATAAGAGATGATGTTTAGAGGGCTACTTACGGCAGAAGGTCCTTCTCAAAGCTGAGTTTAATCCTGCTGTGCAGCAGGCATTGGTCAGAACTGCGGTTCTGCTGATCCGTTGAGCAAGGGTGTCAGAAACATCTATTGTGCTTTGCAGTGCAGAGTTTAGAGGGTATGTGATACTGAATTCACGAGATGGCACAGTTTAATTAATGATGCACAGCCTCTATGGTTTCTTTATGGGATGACTTTCATGGCATGGTACTCCATTAACATGAGAAGTATTGTTTTAATTATGTCAGCGGATGTTCTTCTAAAACTGCTTGGTGGGTAATTTTAATGGACGTGGTATGGAAATCATTGCACTGGCAGGTACAATATCTGTTCATCTTATTTGCTTACAAATGTTCCAAGCAATCACATATGACACTTTCCTGCAAATGAGGTAATTCCCGCTTGGCACTTAGGCCTCTAAAGAAGAAAACTTATATTGTGACATTAAAGGCAGACACTTTGTTTTAATCACTTGCCAAAACAGCTGAAAACAATTATTAATTAATAGGAAACATTGACTTTTAACTTTGCAAGCTCTCCAAAGAAGTGTCTGTGACAACTTGCATCTGGATTTATGGATTATTTGGATACAGTGAAACTGGGCATCGCACTGCAAAGGTTGACTGCTTTAAATTCATTTTAAGTGTACACATAGCGCTCTTAAAATTAATATGTTTATAAACCTAAATTGGTTCAGTTGAATGCCTTTTGTTCTCTCTCTGGCTTCATTTGAAGCAACAACAAAAAGCTGTGCTTGTTTGTGTGTTTAACCAGAATGTTAAATGCAATTAATCTACCAAAAGCACACAAATATTTTTTGAATAATAGAGGCACCCCTTTCACAGTGTCTTTGGTATTTAGCACTATGGTTTGGAGAGTAGAAGGCAACTTTTTCACATCTCATAAATAAAACTTTTAAAATCTTTTGCTTGGCGTGTTTAATTTGAACCAATGCAGTGCAGCACCCTCAGATTTTCTTGACTGTTTTGATAGGGCTGAAGTTAGTATATATGGTTAGGGGGAGGTGGCATTCTGGACCTTGCTTTCCGTTCTGGAAAATATTGTGTCTGGTAAATCCAGCTCCAATAAATAAGAAGCTGGGGGAGATGAATATTGCAGTCTGAGAGAGCTCCTCTTTGATCTGGCTTGGAGGGTGATTACGTGGGGATTCATCATGCAGACCTACTGGTTTTGCCTCTTTTGTCAAACAAAATAATAGAATTCCTTGGACTGTCAGAAACAGAATATCCAAAATATGTCAGCAAGATCAGACCACACTAGTTAGTTTGCTATCTTAATTGAGAATCTTGAGACATCCCAATTATTTTAACAATGGGAGAGTGGCTGCCTAGCCTGTCTGCTTCTAGCCAGTCCACTTCTCAGTTATTGAGAAATTCATGGGGAATACTGTGACATGTTTAGTAACTGCAGATTTTTCATCAGTTAAAATCTTTTTTTCTAGCAAACGTGAGAGCTTTGCTTTTATGTGTTTGCCACTGAGATTCTTCTCTTAAAAAAAAAAAAAGTGTGATCTCATCTTTTATTTAAAATTCTGCTAGTCCTGCTAAACCAGCAGCTCGCTCTTTGCCAGGTAACTCAATCTGAGCTTGTCTTGTGTGCATGGGACTGAGTCTTGACTGCTAAGGATTGGCTGGTCACACTGTTTAGCTTCGGTGACTGACAGTTTGGGTGCATCCAGAGCCTATGCCTGGATATAAAGAGTCAGGTACCAGACTTCATCTGTGCTGTTTGTAGGAAGGTCATCTGCTTCCCTCTTTAGCGTGCTTACTTTTCAGTGATTGAGAATCTGCTCAGTTGTCCTCATACTTTTGACCAAGGTCCAACATTCACAGCTATTCACCAACCTATGGAAGACAGAGACAGTGTATGTAGTCCTAAATTTATGGTTAAGAGGAAGATTGTTACACTGTTCAAAGGTTAAGTTGTGCCTTCAGATGATAACACTTTCTTTTCCTGGGGTGTTTTACGCAAGTTGATCATAAAATATTGACGTTGTCCTTGTTTTACCAAATAGGGCTTAAATGGCTACAGAAATGACGCCTACAGCTCGTTTCCCTTTCCCTTCTCCTCCCCACCCAGTACTGTGCGCCTGTTGGAAAGGGGGATGGGGGTGCAGGGTGCAGACATGTGGGTGCAGCAGCTTAAAAGTCAGATACACAGGAATGAGGAGCAGTGCTGGTGCACTGATGGAGTGACATCTCTGCTTGTGTTGATAGTGGTCAGTAATCTCAATATTAGTGACCAGCTAAATATCTGGGAATTTTATGGGCTGAATTATGGCAACTGCACTACTTAAACGGATGTTTGTACCTGTTGAAGTCCTACACATTTACCCTGAAATTAGTTTTTATTACGAATGGTGGCTGTTTGCAGAAAGAACTTCGTAATCTCAAAGTAGTTATCTTCCTGCAGGAAGTTAATTGGATCATTACTTTTCCTCCAAAGAAGGGGAAAAATTGACTAGTCAAATGCAGACTGAAAGGCAAACAGAAGTCATTTCTGCGGTGGCTCAGCATTTTATGTACTTCTGTTCTCTACCACCTGCTGCTTGATTGGCTGCTCAGTCTGGAGGCCAGTACCAAATACCTGCCCTACCAGGCATAGCAGAACAGTGAACTGCACTTCTGACATCTCCAGAACATTGTGGCCATTCACAAAAGAAAGCAGTAGGTTGCTTCTGGTTGCTCCCTGGTGTATTAGATTTCTACTAGCAGAACAATTTTCAGGTTTCTGGGTTGTGTGTGGCAGATGGAAATAATTGCTTTCAGTATGCTCTGGGTATTGCTATCTGAACAAGAAAAAGGCATCATGGCTTCCCTCTCCTGCCACCCAGAGTTTAGGATATGCCTAGTTGGATTGCAGTGAGGATCTGGGTTGATTCCTGGGTTTCATTTTGGTGTTTTTCATTATTTCCACAGAAGCAGTTGAGAGAGAAATGCAAATTCCAAATGTCAACTTTTCCAGGGCAGATGTGAATCTGATCTGCAATGGCACTTGTTGAGAATGAATTCAGAGTACTTTTGCTTGTAATGATTGGTTTTTGCATGGGCCATGATGACCTGGGGCTTGTCTGAACCAGTGAGGTTCCTTTACATCAGCACTGGTTTGTGCCTTTTGAGCAGTGTCCTTTCCAAAGGCTGTGCCTCAGTGCCTAATCCCAGGCACAACCCCCATGTAGCAGAAAACTTCCCCAGCTCTGGAGTTTCCTAGAGACATTCTGGGATTGCAGCACCTGCTGATGCTTGTGCATGTAAGGAATTATTTGGATTTGGTCTGTTCCTCTCCAACTCTTTGGATCTGCCAGCTGTGTGAAAATAATGGCATGTGAAAATTTAAAAATTAAAAAATAAAACATGAGGCAATGGTTATATATGCCAACTTCAGAAGACAACTGCTGATTGTGCTGCCCTCTTTTTGACCACTGTTTTCTGCTACTTGGTAGAATGAAATCTGTGTTAACCTATGCTTACAGGAAATAAGAACCAGCAGGCATCTAGGTAGAGAAATCCAGCATTAAACAAGGGATCTGTTAATTTTCTGCGGTTGTCCAGAAGGTAGAATGTATTGTGCTACTGCAGAGGACTTCCCACAGCATTCCTTTAAATCGGCAGGCTGTTTCTTTTCATTTGGCCATCTTAAGCTTAAGATACAAAGGTGAGCACTGAGTCTCCTTCGTGGCTTTCACCTGTATTTGTGGAGCATTTTGCCTGTGAAAGCTGGAGATTTTGGTGTCCTTGTAAACAATATTGCAAACCCTAATTAAAGAGCAGGGAAATGCTTCCCTGTCCACACAGGTGGAACTCAACAGATGCTGAATTTTGCAGTTGTTTTATGTCTCACAGCATAAAAGCCACAGTATGAACATTGAGGAGAGGCCTTTTTCCCATTAAAACCCTCAATCAATCTTACCAGCAAAGCTGATGTCCCTGTCCCGAAGAGAACATTGGTTAGAGGCAGGGACTTGCAGCAATGAATGAGCAAGTTTGGTCTAATTGGTCTTTTTCCTTCCCGAAGATCAGCAGAATACTACTGCTGTGCTATGTTGGTGAAATCTTCAGTTGCTATGAATCAGAGCTAAAAGAAGAATCAATACTTGTTCTTTTTAGAAAAGAAGGGAAGGCTGTTTTGAAGAAAATCAGCAGAAGCTGTGTGATGTGGAAAATTTTCACACCATGCCAAGACAACCTTTTTATCAATTTTTTTCCTTTAAGGTGTCACTTTGCAAGATTCTTGCCTATTGCATGCTGATGATGATGTTTTACTGCTAAAGCTGGAAGGACTGAGGCTGATGAAAATTTTCTGTGTGAAAACCTGTGGAAGTTGACTTCAAACAGAGAGGTGTCTGAAAATATGAACATGGCAGAGAGATGCCACAGGAATATTTCAGCAATCAGGAATATGAACTATTGTGAGCATTTTCCCTCTCAGATTTGCATAGATGGAGATACATTGATTCAAAACGGAAGGATTTTGACAAAGAGATGTTAGCTTCAGCCATAGTTGAATGAAGAGGAAAAAAGGTAGGTCACATTCAAAACAACAGAAACTAACAGATTAATTGTATGCTGCAAATAGTCCTACTTCAGTCAGCAAAGATGGAAAAGTCCTTTGTTAAATGTTACTAGTACACATGAAACTGCGGTCTTCAAGCCAATGCCAGCTGTTTCTGAAATCACAATAGCAAATACTCCAAACTGCGCTGCAACTTCTTTTCCTGAAATCATGTGGTTTAGCTTACAGGTGAAACTTAACTGGTCAAATGAAAAGGCTTGGATTTGATAAATGAGTTGGTGTGAGTTTTGTGAACTTTTGTTGCTATTCTGCCTTTTCAGTCAAGAAATACTAAAAACTTTGGACAAGATGAGTTAGTGAAAGTAATGCAACAGCTTAGATAATGTAACTTTCCTGTTGGCTGAAGGATGTCTCAACAACAATTATACATGATCAGTAATAAGAGTAAGCTAAAATTATAGCCTGACAGTCCTGAGGAGGGGACTTGGAGGATGTGCGTAATGTATTTCCCTCCTACCAAAACTTGTTGGACTAGCAACCTGACTACAGGAAAATCATTGTAATATAGCTTTTGTTGTCAGTATCGGCAGTGGAATCTAGGACATAAATGTATTGTTTTATATGTATCTCAGCCCAGATCTAACACAGGAGTAAGTGAACAGGGGAAAGTTTGAACTTTGCTGCTTCTCCATTTCTTAAACTGGAACAGCTCAGGTTTGGTCCTGCTGGAAAGCAGACATGCACTTAAAAACACTAGCTTTATTTCATCCCGAATATCCTATTGAATGCAGAGATGAGCCCATGTTTTATCTGGTCTGATGCAGGGATGCTCTGGCAGACAGCAGGGCTGCTTTCAAGCTTCCTTGGAGGAGGCACATGAGGAAACTCATGGTTCAAGGGTTTAGGCTAGGCACAGGAATGCAGCACCCATTGCACCCAGCCCCCGTCTGGGATGAAAGCAGTAATCGCTGCTCTCCAGGCTGTCCCCATGCCTCACGTCTGACACAAACATTCCCGTTTCCTCCAACGCAGTCCCTGGGAAATACCTGACACAGCTCGTAAGCTTGCTTTGTGATGTGTCTGGGGCACAATCTGTTTTTTATGGTCAGTGGAGGCTACAAACAAGGAGTACCGTGGGTCTTGGGTTTATATTTTGGAAGAGTAGGATAGCCAAGCCTTGTACTGGATGCATTTGGTTCCAGCTCCTGTGAGCTAAGGAAGCACTCATTTTGCCAAATAAATTAGCATAAGAAGACTCAGGCCATCCCCAGGAGTGTCACTGGCCACTTTGGTGGCCCTTTTTGCCCCACTTGTAAGAAACCAAGGAATTGCTGTAAACTGAAGAGCCAAATGTTTGAGTTTGTGCCAGCATGCACCTATTAACAGGGCTCTGTTAAGGTCTTTGACCTCCAAACACAGATAAGCTGCTCTTGCAGGTTAGGAGATTTGAAACCACTGGGCTGAAATCCAGCATGTTAGAACCCAAGCTTCTTTATCTTTTCCTTGGTTAATAGGTGCTTGAACTATTTGGCAGGGAGCCAATGAGGGCTGCTAGGCCTGTGATGGAGCAAGGAGTTATGTTAAAAGACCCAGTTTCTAATTAATCCAGGACCTTTGTAACTCTCTAAGTGGCTTGTCCAGAGTCACGCCAGTGCAGGGTCACCCTTGTCTTAGGAGTGCGAGACAGGGTAGATGAGGCCTCCAGTTCTTCTATACACTGAACTTCAGTACAGGTCATTAGTACTTTGAAATTATCCGTTAAAAATTGCTGGGAAATTATCTGTGTGATTATATCTTGAGGGGCAGAAGCCAGAGCAGAGATAACTGGCTGATGTTTCTCTCTTGGGCTGGAGTTCAGCATTGCCCCGTTGTCTCTGCTGAGGCTCTTTTCTGAATAACATAGAACTTTGCATGGAGCTGTTCTTGGTGTAGCTTGTGTTTAGAGGAGATGAGAATGAGGGAGAACTCTTAACCAAATTTAGCCTAATGTTTTTTCTTCTTTCTGCATTTCTGATGGATATGGGGAAATTGCTTTGCTGTGCCTTGGCTTTACTACGCTATGTTGATTGTTTTTGATATGGTCTTGGTTCATGGCAAGTATATTTCCAAGGTAATCTATACCCTCTGGCACTGAAGGACATCACATGTGAAAATACTATGACCTGGTAATTTTAATATATGACAGAGCTTTTTGGTGTAGTAGTATCACAGTGAATACCCCTTTTTAGCAACTGCAACAGAGTTTGCTAGCAAAAGGCCTGATTAACATGATACTTGTATGACCAACTGATCAAGAGATTTAAAGCCATGATTAGCAGCACTGTGCTGGCAGTGCAGATTCCTCTGCTGCTGGCTGCAACTGAAATGGTGATCATCTGCAATAAATGGGGGTCAGTGCAGACCCTTGATATGCCTGCTCATTGCTTTAGTGATTCACCCTTACAGGGGATTTCAGGTCCCTCAGACTTTACTTGCTCAAGGAGAATTTGTTTTTAAAAAGTCAACAGGCCAGTAACAGGCCTCACACAGGAAGCTTATGTTGTTCATTAATATAGTCTTTGTAAATATAATGTGTTTGTTAATATGGTATAAGCTGAGTTGAGATAAAAGATTTAAGAAACAGAACTCAGGTTTGCCTGGATCCTATGTGGTATGTTTAATGAATTTTCACTTAATCATCCATTAATATGTATGATTAAAATAAACATGGCAATTGAACAGCACAGTACTAAATACTGTTCTGAAAGAAAACCACATTGGGTGAACTAAAACACTGCATTTCTTACTAATCTACACAGTGCATTTCATTTAAAAGGAGAATTTATAGTATTTGAAATATCCTACCACATACTGAAACTTTTAGTGTAAACTGCCACTTTCTGACTATCACATATTGAAATACTTGTGGTGCATAGTGAAATTTATGTTACATAGTGTAAAATATATAGTGAAACCAAACTGATGTATAATGAGACACACATGTGCTTGTAATGACTTACCAGTTCCACTATTTTCTAACTAACACTATTTTCACGAACAACTTTTTCTGGGTCAGAGGAAGAGAATGGTGAAGACCAGGACTGATATTACAATAGAAAGTGTAGACCCAATCTTGCACAAAAACCCCATCGAGCTGAATTATCCTTTGTCCTTTCCCGAGATAAATTCTAAATGCAAAGTCTGCTAATGGTTACAACATGTCTCTCTTTCTCTGCCAAAGCTTCATTACAAACATCAACATCAGCCCAGCCAGGAAAATACCACCAGCCACAAGTGGAGAGGCTGAGCTGATACCCAATTCTCAGCAGTTTTTACTGGTACAGGGATTCCACATGAGAGACCCTCGTGCGCATGTGGAGCCCTGCAGGAGCACCCAAGCACAGGTTGGGTCATTCAGACCCGTTCAGGTCTCACAGGAGGGGGGGCATGTACCGGGCATCTTGGACCTGACCTCCTTTGCCCACCAGCACTCCGGACCTCCTGAGCAGGCTCAGGGTGGATCGGCACCGGTGGTGGCTGTGACCTGCAAACTTTCCTTCTCTGCTGCTTAGACCTGTTTTTTTTCTTACTTAAGCCAGGTCCTGACTATGCAGCCAAGCATCCCTGCTGGGCAGGGCGGGCAGGCTGGCCACTGGGTGTGCCCTGCTGTTGGTGGAGGAGGGCTGTGGAAGCCGGTCTGGCAGCTGCTGGCCTCCTGGCGACCTGGGGTGCTCCTCTGTGGTACTGTCATTTGCAATTTGCACTGGCTGTTCAACCTCAGCAATGGTTTGGGCTGAGGATGTTGTCTCCTGGGCTGGCTGGCTTGGGAAGTGGTTTTGTCTCTGTCCTGGTGGACTGTGGTCTTGCAGGTCCTGCCCAGCACAAGGCTGCAGGACTTCTGCAGCCCTGCCCGCTCCTCCCCAGAGCTATCTGCCAGACTTGGACCACAAAGTGCTGTCTCCGAGAACTGGCCAAAAAAGAAACTGAGATGCCAATGCTGCTCAACCAAAAGAGGGGGAAATAAACCACAAATGTCATATCTCCTTGACCAGTCCTAATGCAGGCTCCATCAGAGGGGTTTCTTTTATGGGTTATCTTTTACCTGGTTTTGCACCAGTGCTAGTGTGACCAAAGCATTTAACACCCGGAAAGTGTTAACAGCAATGAAGTCCCCTCTTTGTGATCTGCCTCAATAGCACCCAAGTCAATGCGTGTTTGTCTCATCATAGCTATTGGGCTACTGGCCTTTTGCTAAACCAAAACAATCTAGGCCATACTGAAATTGAAAGAAGACCTTCCTGCTTCATGACTGTTGTGCAATCGATGCTCATCAAGGATGGTTGAAGGCACAAGACAAAACACACCCTGCATTTGAGGGTAAGGTATATTAACCTTTCCACTTGGAATGCCTAATTGCTCAAATATTGCCAACATTGTTCAAACTGCCAGATATGTTAGGGAACAGGCAGAACTGGAGGGACAACTCTATATAAGGGGTATGACAAATTTATTAGGTAAATTGTATGGGAGTGCTTAACCCTTCTCTGTTCTGTTTTTTGAGAGGACAACTGCCAAGTAGAGTTGGTCATGACTAATTCATGTGAGGAAATAGCACAGAGAAGTTAAACAGCAACAACCAGTTTAATTTCACTTGTTACCAATAAGGCCTAACTTGAGTTTCAAAAGGAGATGAAAGGTAAATTTGCCATTTGCTCTCTATGTTTTAAAAGCTGCAAGAGAGCTTGAAAAGGTATGTGCTCTGCGTTATTAATGCCACCTCTGTCTTTAGAGCAGGCGAGGAGACAAACACAAAAAAATTCCTGTGTGTACCAGGACAAAAGGTCTCCAAAGCATTGAGTTTGTCTTTTGTTTTTGTTCTTCCCCATTCCTGGCTTTTTAAAATCATTCTAGAGAGGTGCATTAGTTATCCCTGAAGCCCAGCAGTGTATATACAGGCTCCTACACGTGTCAGTACCAAAACTGACCAAGATAATATAGCAATCATAAAGAAGAAATCGTTTTGAAGGAGAAGAAAGCAGGAAACTTATCTTAAGTACCTGAGCATCAACTCTAGCAAACAACATATTAGACATTAATATTTCACAGGTGGTACAATCACCTGCTACCTCTATTTTGATCGTCGTCTTATCTCCCCTTAATCAAAGGGTGCAACAATGGTGACAGTGAGTGGATGAGGTACTCTGTATTTAGATGACATTGTAGAAGATGATCTATCAACAGGGAAACAGAAACGTTTCATAATGCTACAAGGAAAATTCACACAGTAATCCCAGAATAATAGATTTTTAATCCATGATTGTTTCCTGTATGGTACAAACTACTAAGTGTCATCCACTTCTTTGAAGCCATCTGCAACTTGATTGACATAGACCATTTCTTTTGTAAGATGGCTGGTCCAGACTGAAACATTTACCGATTCCTTCATCTCTGTGGCTAGATTATTCTTTTACTAAAACAGAATAGAGCAAAACCACTGCATCTTTTCAAAGGCAGTATATAGAACTATCACGTCTTTGAGCTAACTTCAGTAAGCCAAACACATGGCTGAGCTTTCATAAGATCAGGCTTAAACAGTTCTCTTCATTTAAAATGCTTCTGTGTAAACCAATGATTTATACACCCACTATGTGAGTTGTATTATGAAGACCGTCCAAAATCAGGCTGCCAAACTGGATCTGCCCTCTGCTGAGCTAGGTGGTCCCTGTGAGGAGGGTGAGGGCAAATTAGCGGCTTAGCAATTTTCTCAGCATCCATAGGGAAGCTAGTGGTGATCACTTGCCAGTAAAGGGGACACTTTGCTAGCGTGGGCCCAGTTTTCTTCTCTGGCTGCCTGTATCCAGTAATGGAGATGCCAGTGTACTAACAAGAGGACCAGTTCCACATCAATAGATTTTCAGCTCCAGGGAGAAGTATTAGCAAAGAAAGATGTGTCAAAATAAGGAAAACACTAAAAAAGGAAGTAATTTGGCAGTATCATCCCAGCAAAACACAAGGTAAGCTTTGGCAGGGTGGCAGCAGATGAGCCGCAAAGCATTGTCAATGTTATAGTTTAAGTCATGGGTGAAATTTCATGCCTCAGAGTAAAGTCAGAAATGAGAAACTCTGGGCCTTTCAACATGGGAAAGCTGAATCTATCAAAATAGTTTCACTTTGCATCTACGGACTATGAAAAGATGTTCTTCCCTTTTTTTTCTCTTTTCCTTCTCTTAGTGTTTCATCTCACCCTTGCCCTTTGTTGCGCAGGTCCCTTTGCTTAGGAGGCACTGGGTTTTCCAAGGAAAAGGTGGTGTTTCACTACTTCCATCCACCAGGAAGTCTCCCTCTGGAGAGACTGGAGAAGCCGGTGGCCACCTTCCCCTGTGGCTAGCTAGCAGGGAGCTGAGAGCCCTGGGGGTGCTCTACCAAGAAGGCAAGAGGATGGGACTGAGCACAGGGAAGGGAAGAATGAGAAAGGTAAAAGGGACGGCGAGAAAGGGCATGGGGCTCACCACACACCCGTGCTAGTCTACATAAAGGGTGACGGGCTGTTCCTGGCAGCAGTGCCACAGCCAGCAGAGCTGGTAGCTTGTTTCATGGAAAACACCAATCCTGCTGCGCCGTACTGACATACTGCAGGCCAGCCACAGAAAGGGACACATCTCTCTGGCCTGTGTGCTTTTCAAAACCCAGGAGCTTGTCCAGGCAGCCTGTGAGAACAGCTCAGGCACTCAGGGTTTGAGAAAAGCCAGAACTGAGGCTGAGTCAGGCCCCTATGGATGTGTGTAATGACATGGTCTTTACGGGATGCGTGTTACCTTACCCTATGGCCCTTGGCTTTGGAAACCGAAGGAGGCTCTAATCTGTAAACCCTACACCTTGGTGGTGGTCTTTGTTGAAAGGAGTGGGGTAGGTGGAGGGTCCGTCTTGGCCAGGGAGCTGGGTACTACCTGGGGGAAACACGTTTCCAAGGAGTTGTTCATAGCACGGAGCATGTCACTTAATCCAAGTTTTCACAGGCTGTGAAGTACGGTACTCTGTGGTTTTAGGTGCTTGATTTGAAGGCGCTGAGGATTCCCAGTGACCCCTGAAATTAGGATGAGCTATGCTACAGTCAAGTGACGCTTCACTTGGGATAAACTGCCCTGAAAAGTCTGTGCGCCCAAAGAGAATATTTGACTTGCAACTCCTGTATTTTGTTTCATTTTCTGCCTGCATAGGGATACCACCTTCCTCTTCTGCGTGGATGTTGAGTGATACAGGTGAAGCCTTCAGTCATCCTCCTGATGAACCCACCAAAAGCAAAGAGATGCAACCGGCCCCAACTGGAGAGCAGGGCAGGAGCACAAAGGCCAGAGTCATGTGGCCAGAAATGGAGGTGGGAGAGGTGGGAGGAGAAGGAAGGCATCCCTGCCTGTTCCCACACAGGGTGAGCATCTCCCGTCTTGCGGGCTGAGTGAAATAGAAGTCCCGCAGGAAAACCAGTGTGTGAACCTGTGAGCAAGGGCTGCTCTTGAAGCTTATGTGTGGACAAGCTTAATTAATTCTGGCATTTCATAACTTCTTGGTGCTTGACATTGCAACCTTGCTTGCACTGTGTTAATGCAGGGAGAGAGGTGTGCGTATGCGAGTGAGTGAAAGTAGCATGAGCTTTTTGATTAGAACAAGGTTTCCATCAGATACAGACACATGTCCAGCCTGATACCTGTTTGTTTTCAAGCAATGTGAAGTGAAGGCCCACTCAGTTTCAGCACACTTCTGGGGGCCCGGGCTTTTAATAGTGTGTAATATTTCTGGCAACAGATGAGAGCTAATATATTGTGTTTAAATCTGGGATGAGTTGTTGACCAGCTGTGGTCTATGTGCAGAGATATCAAATGCTTTTCTTCGAATAATGTCAGTTCCAGCCTGCAACCCACATGTGGATCCGAGGCAGGACCGAAGACCAGCAAAAATAATCCATTTAATCTCATGAAGCCATGTCTCTCTTGCAGAGCGTTTGGTGCAGTTGTCCTCTAGCAATATAAACATTTCAGAAAGTTCTGGGTGAGCTGGCTCCTTTTTCAGTGTTGCACATCAGTCGATGCTGGTGGGAGGTTTCTGCCCTTCTGTCTGCACCAGAGAGGTCAATTAGTTAAGCAGAGGCACAAATTATTTGCATGCAGCTGAGGTGGTGAATGTGTTATCTTAACAGTAGAAAAGGAAATGGTTCTCTATAGATTATTAGTTACTGAAAAAGCAATGGCACATCTTTTGTTGCCACCACACCACTGGTCTGACTGTTGAGTAGATACGGATCAATATCCCCCCTTCCTCCTCACCCCCCTTGCTTTTCACATTTTCACTTACGCTGAGGTGAAGAGGTTTCACTTTAATTTATGTCATTCTTGTATTGCCAAATGGCATGCCAGAGCAACCGAACCGGGTGTGATCTGACTCTCTGTTGTGTGCTCTCACATGCTATCCCCTCGTGGGAAAATGCTAAGAGAAAATGGAAATTTAAGCTCTGCACCTAGACGCTGTGGGGTTTTTTTGGTTTTTAATAGTGCTTTGTTTGTAAGCTCCTTGGGGCAGAGAGAGGTTTTTTTTGTTGCGTTTAGGGTAGTCGTAGCCCTTCTAAGGGAGGACTTCTAAATATTGCAGATCATAAGCAACTTGTTCTGTCTATGAACAACAAAAATACGTGCTGTTACATATCTGAGGATCTCAAAAGAAGGTACAAATATTAGTCTTACACCACAACTTGCACAAGTCTTGTACCTATTCTACAAATGAATCGGGTGTTGTATGGGACGGTCAACTGGATTGTTCCAGACCTCGCTACCAGTCAGTGGAGATACCAAAACCAGGACCAAGTCATCTTGACTCCTGGGTTCCTGTCCTTGCTGCAAAACTTATCTCTGGCCTTGAAGTACTGAAATTTCTAGATAAAACGAAGTCTGTCTTTAAATCTCCATTGTTAGATAAGCTTAAACTTGGGTATATTCCCCTGTGTAGATGCACATCACTGCTGTAGTGTTTAGATTGGTCTAAACAATTACATAGAAAATTAATTATTTTAAAATAGTAATAAAAAAAGAAATGCATTAGGAATGGCATCAACAGGTATTCCCAGACTTAAATACCCCAAATCTGAGGGGGGAATGAGAACTTGTAGCTGAACTCTGTGGCTAGGTCCATCCACCCCTGAATGTGTTTTTGACGTCAGACTCACATGGAGTTGTGTTCTCTTGTGGCTAATGGGCACAGGAGGAGTTAGCAGGCAGGAGGCCAGCAGCAAAGGACTGAGATTTAGGGTGGTCGTGTCTAACAAGGCTCTTAGAGTGTTTTGCAGGGGTGTGTTCTGCTTCAGGAGAATGGGTTTGAAGGTCAGGGAGGGCCCTTGTTTTCTGGACTCCTTAATTTGGACAAGTAACTGTGCTTTTGACCAAAATTGGAGAGCACTGTGCCTCCAGTATGGTCTGCACCCTTTGGTCGTCAGCCTGCTTCTCTGTTGGGTGCTTGCTAGCAGAATAAGGATAATCCTGCCCTAGAGAGCAGAAGGGCCCATGCCATGTTGCCTCTTCCCTGGAGGAGCCTGGACCACTTGTAGTACCTGCAGCCACTGTTCCACCTTGTCTTCTGGGCTCCTTTTTGAGCTCAAGCAAGACAGGTGACTGTGCAGCAAACACCGCAGTCATTCCTCAATGTTGTATCTGGGGGTGGGGTGGCGTGGGGGGATTAAAAACCTCAAGCAGATCCGAGGGAGGGAGGAAATCTGAATGTTGCTCTTAGCTGCTATGTAGGTCATAATTTCATCTGAGAAACATTCAGGTATTTTACGAACAAGGCTCCCAGTGAACAGCAGCCCACAGCACCCGAGGAGGGTGAGTAGAACTTGTGTCCCAAGGAAAGTGTGCTGAATTCCTCCCAAATGGCTCCAAATTCAGGGGGCACTTTTCTTCAGATTTCAGCAGCGACTGCTGAGGCTGCTGTGGGGTGTCTCTGCAGGGAGCAGGCTTTTTTCAGGGTGATGGAACACCAGGGCTTCTGCTGTGGGGCCGGTGGCCACACAGGACCCCCAGGCAGGGGAGGCACAGGGATCAGGGGACACAGCCCATCTGGGGACAGCAGGACAGGCAGCACAGACATTGGTGTGTAGTCCAAAAGACAGATGTTTTTAGCAAACAGGTGTAAAGATAGCAACACTCATTTGGAAATCAGATGCATGGCTGGGCACAGGGGTTACTGTTGAGATCACGAGTCTTTGCAGCCAAACTAGATCTGCTTCGCGAGGGCCATGGAAGTACCTGCCCTGCCATTTCCTTGCTGCCATGGGCACAATTTCAGTCAGTGGCTAGTGGCCAGGCTTGCTCAGGGCCAGCCCAGGGAGGAATGGGGGCAGGCAAGCACCTCCTGCGACTGTCCGGTTTGCAGCGTCCAGGCCAGGCCCCCAGTGCTGGGGCACTGGTGCAAAGAGCTAGAGGAGGCGGTGCAGGGGTCTGGGGCAATGGAGATGTAGGAAAGGAGCCCCAGCTCCGGGGTCCTGGCTCCGCTCCCCAGGGTCCCAGCTGAGGCCTCTCAGGGTGGTGCTGCTGATGTGGCTCTCAAAGCAGCTTATTGCTCCGCTGATTGGAGTATGAGTATTTTGGGAGATTGGGATGCTCTGGTGATAAAAAGCCATCCGGTCGTCACCTCACTCGCTTTCCTGTGCTTAAAGCATATTTTCTCAGTTTGCAGTGTCAGGGGGCTGGGCGCACTGTGAGGGTGTTTGGATTCTGCGTTGATAAGGCGAGTGCAAACTGTCCCCACAGCTCTCGAGAGCAGAATCAAACTGAAACTTACCACTCGGAGTAGAGAGCACATAACACCCACAGCTACAGACATGCACAAATTGCTGCAATATAGGTTAGAAAAGGAGCCCTGTTCTGCAGCCTCTGGTCTCATTAAAAACACGCACACGCGCGCGCACACACACACACAAAATCTTCTCTGAATGACTATAGGCGCCAGCCTGTGTCCCCTCCTAAACACCCAACTAACTTGTGACAGCTTATTAAAAAGGCTAATCTTCACTTTTCATGTATTCTTGCTCCCTTTCACACCTGGTTGCAGTTTCTACAATATTTTTAACTTTTGTTTCTTTCATGACCAGTTGCAAGTAAAGTGAGGCCTCTCAGGGCTGCCACCCAGCCTGGTTAACTGGGTCCCCACCTGGCAACTCGGCCCCAGCGCAACCAGAAGAAACCAAACCTTCCCTGCTTACTGAAATATCTCTGCACAGGGCTTCAAGGCTGACAAGAAGAGCAGACCTTGCCTGTGAAGATGCACAGGACCAGGACCTGTCCTTTAAAAAAACAAGGTCATTTGAATACACAAGGTAAACTTAAGGACAAGGGAAAGCAAATGTCCCCTGTGGTTCACAGAGGGACAGTTCTCACACAGAAAGTTTTGCCATAGGAGAGCTGTGGGGAAGCTGGGAACCGAGACTATAATATCTAAACCATCCCATACAGACTGCTGCTTGCCGCACTCTTCTTCCTGCCCAAAAGCTACTCTCCGCGTTGCTCATTTGCATTAGGATTTACCGTGTAAAACTCAACCGGCAAAGGCAGGCATGTTGGGGTCTCCCGAACCCTAAGCCTGGTATCATGTGGTGATGCCTGCCCTCAACAGGGGCGAGCCGGAAAAGAGGTTTTCAGCCTTTGATTTTGCTGTGCATGGTTTCAATATTGCAGGGATCACTTCTCTTTGGGGCAGGAATGCTGTAAGGAATCTCACTCGGTTCTTGGATAAGGAAATGATCAAGGACTTGCCTATTCACAATTAATGGAAAAAAAAGAGCCGAAAGCCTTTATTAATCATTGCACAATAAGGAAGTCATACTGGTTTGGCTCCTTTCAGTAGGGCTATTTGGTCACACCTACCTAAGTGGTTTGGCATCCCAACCATCTCCTGCTTGTGCAGCTGGGGAAGGAGGAGGGAAGGGCCACTGCACCTGTGTGCCACCAAGGTGCCTGGCCACTGGTTCATGGGGCAGGGTGAGCTCTGAGTGCCCATCTCCCTTTCCTGGAGGGCTGGGCATCTCTTTTTAGAGATCTGTGCCCAATACACACACCAGTGCCACCCATCCCTGTGCTCTGGGTTTCTGCTCGCAGGTTTCTGCCCCAAGCCCTGGCATCAAAAAGGAGCAGAACTTCGTGCATGCGCTGCACCAGTTTCTCCCCTGCCAGCTGCAGGGGGTCCCTGCCAGGGAGGGTCTTGTCCTAGGGAAGTGTGCCACCTGCCCAGTGACTGCAGCTCCTTGCCCCACTACTGGGTATCTGCTTGGGGCCCTGGCTTACCTCTTGTGGCAGCCAGGCTGTTTAACCCCCAGCTCCGGAAAGCGGTTTGGGCCCAGATGTGATGGCTGGCAGGTGCCTCTGAAGTGCCAGGAGACAGATGTTCAGGCACTGGGTTTTGGCTGGTGCACAGGACTGCATCGCCCTGCCCTAGGAGAGCATGCCGGGGAGAATTTTATAGCTAGTGGTAAGACAACATCAGCACGGGTTGAGACAGCATGTCAGCAGCCTGGGTTACATCTCAGTTGCCTTTCCTAGGTGAGTTTGCACAGCCTGAAGTTTGCAGAGCTGAAAGGCCCGAAGCAGCTGAGCCCGTGTTGGCTGGAGGTGGAAAGCATTATCAAATCTTCCCCGTGCCACGTTTTCCTGCGCAGAGTGCCGTTCAACTTGTGCCAAGCTGCAAGCTGTCACGGTGGAGGTGAGGAGGCTTGGTTTTGAAGCAGAAGGCAAGTTCTGCTTGTGTGCATCTCTAAGCAATTGACATCTGACCCCTCTAGCACAAGACAAGAATACAGCTTTGCAGCCACAGTAGGCACCAAGGCTGCAGGGGCTTGGCGAGGATTAGCGGCTCCTCTCCCCTTCAGCCACCACTGTGAATTGCTGGGAAATTTTCCCCAACCTGTTTTAAAAATGAGCAAAAGCATGTCACGCAGCATGTTGGGAACTCTCAAGCCTTCTGCTGTTGACTGCAGTTAGTGCAAATGCGACCTTGATGGGTGTGTGAATGTGCTGTTTGCCAGCACTTCCACGTACTGCTCATGAGAATGGGAATGGCAGCAGCCGCGCTGGTTGCAGGATAGTCCTTTTTCAGCATCTGATGAAAAATTAAATAGCCATGTTTTTGGGAAGTGTTGCATCTTGGACAAAAAGTCACGTTTTCCGGCTCTTCAGGCAGGACTGGTTAGTGCTGAAGTTGCCAAAATTTCCGTCAGTGCCCCCCACATCCCAGCCCGGGCAGTTGCCTTCTCCCTGACCCAGTGCACAGGAGGGCGACCTCCATCTCCGTGCCAGGGCAGCAACCCTTGGTGCTGTCGGTGAGTTTTTCTTAGGCCACCGTGACAGCTCGTATTTTGCAGATACCTGCCCCATGACGGGCACATTCCTAGGCCACACCGCATCCACTCAGTCCTGGCTCACGCAGTAATTAGCCAAGTGTTTCCTGGCTGCCTTTAATTACAGCCACAACTATTTCCCTCACTGTAACATAATGCCTCTGAACGACAGCAAAGGTTTTGGGCTCCATCCCACACGGAGCGCGGGACGCATGTTGGGACGCAGCCGTGCACCGGCAGCTGCTGATTTGAACCCGAAGGGCTCATACCCCCTTGATGAGTCACATATTTCGTTTTTTGACCTCAAGGTCATAATTGCCCATGCTGGGAATTAGCGGTGTCTCCCCCCGCACCCAGCTGAGAGACACCAGACTTTATAAATCAGCCAGAAGGGCAGGATCCTCCTTAAATGTGCGTGTGTGAGTCTTTCACCTGTCATTTGCCCCATCCCATGGCAAAGCAGCTCAGCTGGCAAAGCTGTGGGCGGAAAGTGCACGTTGCCTTCCTGGGCACACCACGCTTGGTCCCCCAGCATTTTCACACATCCAGGTGGCCTGCCCACAGACAGCCCGCGGCTCTGTGCTGGGGGCGCACGGTCTTGCTGCGTTTCATGGCAGCACCCAAAACAAGGAGCTTCCCCCACCCCGCACCTCGCTGACGCTGTTGCGGTTAGCTGGCCTGGTGGTGGTGGTGCTGCCGTGGCTGAAACCCACTGTATTTCTGGTTGCAAAATGCGCCTTCAGTGGCTTCTGACTGGCTTGGGGGCTGCCAGAAACCAACGCAGCAGCTGCCGGGCTCAGCCTCACAAGGCTGTGATCTATAACGTGCATTGTCTTTTTATGTAATACGTTTTATTAAACATCTTCTAAAGCTTGCAAGTGTCCCCAGGACATAACTCTCCAGTGCAACATAACGCTTTGCCAAGTAATGAAGTATGATTTACAGCGGTAACGGTTATCCTATGTGTTTTTTAAAAAATTATTACAGCAATAGCTCTGTCAAATATAGGAGTATAACATGCTGCATTTGGCACGTTTATGACAACAGTGCTCTGGTTTTCTTAACTCCACAGTTCGCTGTTGGCAGTATTTCAAATTCTTGAGACAGATGTTTAAATGAATTTTTTAAGAGGACAGTGAAATACTTTTAAAACATCATATGGTGCTGAGTGTCTCAATATGAGCAGGAACATTATTTCTGTAGCGTTCAGGTAGGGCAGGGCAGCACATGGCCTCTCTGGTTTAGATCTCACAGTAAATGATGGAAGTAGCAAATGTTGTATTAGCTTTCTGGGGCATCCTGGCCTGTTGTTAACTTTTTGGCTGGGGGGCCGAGGCGGGGGGAATGGACACTTGACCTTCTCCTGGATTTAGTTTGCATTTGCATCTCCTTTGTGAGCAGTGAAAACAGATCCACATTTGTTTTGAATGCAGTTCCCACCACGCTGATACAGGACAAAGTGGTCTCACGCTGACACTTTTGAGTGTGTCATTGTGGTCCCAGTGGTTAGGGTTTCAGGCCAGAAATGACAATCATTTGGAAAAATGTAAATGAGAACCCTGATCATATATCTGTGAGGCAGACTGCATTCAAGGATTTCCATCAAAACACTGAAAATTCTTTTTGAACAAAAATCCTTTTTTTAAAAAAAAAAAAAGAGGTATTGGCTAAAACTGACGAGAGCGCCGTAATTAACAGCGCCAGGGTATTCGGCTCTGGCATTGCTGTTTGCAACTTTCAATCACAGAAAATCAGAGCCCACAAAGGCAGAAGTCGGCATTGTTGGAGACATCATCGCCCTCGGCATTGCGCGTGTTTGCGGCTGGGAGGGGAAGACGCCCCGGAACGAGGCTGCGCATGCGGTCAGTGCAGAGAGATTGAAGACAAGGGAAGCATCAGTAAAGCAATGAACACTTATATTTAATTTACATTTGACAATTTGCACATAAATAATGATGTAAACCAATACGTAAACATACGATAGTTTGTTGTTCTAGCAAAGTAAAAAGCCTGGTAACTTTGGTCAGAGTCTTTCTTGAGAGAGACAAAAAAAAACCCCAAAACACTGTTGATTGATTGTTGCTACATTCACATGTAAAACGTCTAAGGGAAGGGAGAAACAGTAAAGAGAAGTAACAATTCTTAAAGCTGATGCATATAAATTCTTGTAAAATTTGTATCAAATACAAGAAAGCACTACAGGCAAATAATAGGAAAAGTGTGTGTCCAGTGACAGAGTAGTGATACTTTGGTTTATCCTACAAGTAAGTACTATATTTATGAACTATTGCTACATTTAAAAGATGTCAGCCTCACAATTTGCAGGAGTGGAAATGTAATGAACTGTAGTCCTTCAAAAGCTGTGTTGAGAGACTTATTATTTCAGGATTGTTTGTTTTTTAACAGAAGGCATGAAAATGAAATTTGCTGAGAAAAAGAATCTCCAAATCCTGGATTGCTGAAGTGGGTCATCTTAAAATTTGTAAGTATAACCAGACAGAAGATGTACATGGAGGGGAGATGCTACGTGAATTGACTGTGCAGCTCGTTAACAGCAGGGTAAAACAAGACCAGGGGCTCATCCCAACTACCCCTGCCCCCTTCACTGCGTTTTGCGAACACACCGTGTGTGGGTGGTACCTGGCTGCCTCTCAAGTTTCTTCAGTTGTGTTTTCTGGCTGTGTTTTCACTGACCACCCGGTTCCTTCCCCCCCAGTACACGCTGCCCAGAGAGCAGGGGAGTGATGACCCCCCCATTCTGCAAACAGGGTCGTTCCCACCAAATCTGCTGAGACGCCACGCGTGGGTGACGTGACGTGACGTTATTCACATCAGGTTGTTTGCAAGTTCAGGCTTCCCCTGGACAGCCACGCAAGCATACTTGCGAGTGATAAATGCCTTCGTACAACCTTCTGGTTTTGAGGTCATTGGTAGTATGCAAAACTGGATAACATTTGATTTTCACACTTAGATGAAAAATAGGTTTTATTACATGGTTTGGCTCACAACTTAAGTGGTATAAATATATATACATATACATATATAGTATAGTGGTATAAATATATCTATAAATATACATGTATTCTTTGCTACACCTCAAACGTCACCATATCATCTTTGGGCTTAGCAAAACAAAAAGATAAAAGGACGTGCATTCTATCTTTCCCTGTGCACATTTTGGTTTCTTCTCTAAGTAGCAAAGCGTTTAGATAAAACAGCATTGTCTGCACCACTGGACACAAGCACTGAGGTAATTGTTGTTCAACAACTTTGCAATGCCCTTTTCTTCTTTAATTAAATTAACCACAAAATGTACAAACACAAATACTGAGAGTTGTACAGGAAGGAAGAAAAAAAAATATGTGCCAGGAAAGGACTCTATTACCCACTTTTACCCAGGCAAAGTGGGAGTGAAAAATACAAATAAAACTGAACCCCTTCTTTCTCAGGGAATCTGACCATCTTTTTTTTATCCCTACCATCTTTTTTTTTATCCCTGGAAGGCTCTGGCCAAAAAAAAAAAAAAAAAAAAAAAAAAGAGAGAGAGAGAAGAAAGAAGCCTGCCAAAAACTTCCTTTTAGGCAGAATATTAAGAATATTTGTGTGTTTGCTTTTAAACTGCTTTCAGAAACAAAGAACGTAAGTGAGATTCTATTTTGGAAAAGCCACTTTAAGCTGATGCATTCCTTTGGTCATAACATCACATGACAACGTGTGGGGCTAGAGCTGTTTTCTAACAACCTGTGGTATTGTCCATGGCAGGTAGGTGTTTGCTGTGCCACATCTGCTCTGGACAGAGCTGCAGATAGAAGAATCTCTCTCCTATCCTCCGGCAGGCAGGGACAGCAGTTTCTTCCCTGCTTGCTGCTACTCTGCGGGGTTTTTTTTTTCCCTTTTCAATTCCCAGTGGGGTGATTTGTACATAAAAGTACACAGCATTTTTTTCAAACCAACAGATCTAGGATTCTGTATGTCAAACGTCCAACTTTGGCAATACGAAAAACCACATTTGTTTAAAAGACATTGGTACATAAAACATATTTACTGAAGCCCCGATCTTAGGTTCTTAAAACAGATGTGCAGAAAAACATATCTACAAAGAATGGCCATAGAACAAAAAATAAAAACATTTAAAGTAAAAATTACAATGAATTTTCCAGTCATTGTAAACATTTTCCTAATTATTGCTTTTAGAATGATTAATTGCATAATAAATTATGAAGTACTATCATTGAAAAAATAATTATGGATAGATGATTGTCTTTTAGTAACTGGCGAGGCAACGTAGAGTCCTTTGCCCCTTTTTATGCCCTGAGAAAACAGTAACTTTGGAGTTCCTTCTTTCAGCTGGAGAGCGTAGGGAAACTACTGTAAGCCAAGATTGCTTTGCAGCATTGAAACTATGTACAAGCAACTGCTACAGGCACCCTGACTTGCCAAGTCATAAATTAAAAAAAAAAATCACTTTGCCAAAAAGTCTTAAGGGTCCATTGGTTCAACTGTTTCTTGCTTGACCTTTACAGGTAACAGAGGTAGTGGGTGACCATGAGGCAACTTCATAATTGACATATCTGACGACTCGTAAAGGTTGCATCCTGAGGAGAGCAGTCCATTTCCCAGGTTCCTCTGTAGAGATACTTTCAGATTAGCTCCTTCCATTTCCCTCCTGAGCATGGTCAGTATATCCTTCTCCACGATCGATGTTAAGTCGATATTGTCCTCCACTTCTTCCAACTTGTCGGCATTGTCACTGATGTCGAACTTCTCGATCTCCTCGTTGATTCGATTCAGGTCCTCCATGGAGAGGCCCGAGGCAGGGGCAACGGGGCAGTTGCCCTTCAGGTGGACCTGGAGGCTGCAGAGGTGAATGTAGCTCTTGTGGCAGTGGATGCATTTATGGGGACGTTCCCGGGTGTGGAGACGCTTGTGCAGCTTCAGGTGCACAAACTGGGTGAATTTGGCTGGGCAGAGCTTGCACTGGTAAGGCTTCTCTCCAGAGTGGAGCCGCAGGTGGGTTTTGAGATTGCTGGTGCTGCTGAACCGCTTGTGACAAACCTAATGCGGGGGGGGTGGCAGAGAGCAGAGAAACAGGGAATGAGTGGGAGGGGATTTTATGGTTTAAATCACAGACACCTAGGAGGAGACAGCAGAATGAAGCAGCAGCTTTTTATATCTTCACACTTTCTCACAAAGGGAAAAAATCCCCACCTTTTTTATGTAAATATTGCCAAATAGCATTTTGAGTATGGCCGACAGCAAAACTGCATCAGGCAGACGTTGCCCTAGCAGGCTAAAGGCGACTCTGCTCTTACAGATGCTGCCGCACCAGGGCTGGAAACAGCTGCAGCACTGACTGCGGCCCTGAGCAGCTGGGGGCTCGCCACGCAGCCCTCCCTGCACGCCATGCACGCCATGCGCCCGCACGAGCGCTGCCACCCCTTTGGCCTCCAAGGGAGGCTGCCTCTGTGGCATGTGGCATACCTGACACTCGTGGGGTTTTTCTCCCGTGTGTACCAGATAGTGCTTCTGGAGGTGCGCCAGCTGCGTAAAGCCTTTATTGCAAGTCTGGCATTTAAATGGTCTCTCTCCACTGTGTACTCGGAGGTGCACCTAGGGAGAAACAAAGCAATTAACAATTTCCAGTTTCCAGTACTGCAACAGAAGTACTTTCAGAGGTTTCCTAAAGTTAGTGGGAGATTCCCATCACCAAAACACAATGTCATCTAGTTACTTAGGTGGCGTCAGTATGAAAACACTGTCTTTACAACCGTGCTTTCCGGCTGGGAGATGCCCCTATTAAGCCCCAACTGGTAAGCAGCCTAACAAGCAAGGGAGGCCCGTCCCTGCTTTTCCTAGATAACCTACAGGGAGAAACCAGACCCTCTCAAGAAGCCTCACGTCTCTGTCTCCTCTGCTTACCTTCAGATTGGAGAGCTGGCCAAAGGTCTTGGAGCAAACGTTGCATTCGTACTTGATCTTCCCATTCTGCTTCTTCAGTGGGTAGGGGAGGGTTTTGTAACCGGTCACATTCCTCTTACTTTTAATGAGATTCATGGCTTCTTCGCCGCCGGTGGCAGCCAGCACCACTGAGGTAGGTTTAGGTTGCATTATGTGTTCTGAACTGGCTGCTGTTCCAGCTGTGGGCGACCCGCTGGTAGGGCTGCATGGCTTGTCCTTCATGCTGGCGGCAGCACCCGTGATAGAGAAGGCACTGTTAGGTGCTGGTATGAGGAAGTCTCTCGGGTGATCAGGCTGCAGCAGTCGACGGCCTCCTTCGCTGGGCAATGAACTGGGGAGCGTGGTGGGGTTCAGCATGTGGTGGGAAAGGCTACCTCCACTGAGAAGGTTGCCATAAAGAGGATACATCCTTGGGAAAAGATTGAAATTGTTGATGCCATTGATATTGTTCAAAGCGCTTAGGTTATTACAGCTCATATTGAACGGAGGTAATAGGAATTTGGGGTAGTGGGGGTTATAGGACGGTAGAAAGGCAGGCGGGAGGTGGCCAGGGGGTGCGTATCCAGGATAAGACCCCAGTCCTTCTGAGCCGTACGATCCATTCAAGTAAGAGTACGGCTCTCTGTGCTCTTGGGAAGTAGGTGCCAGAGGTGAAACCGTGACCCCTGGACTGCTGTGAGGGCTTGAACTTTTTAAGCTTTGGTCCGGGCTGCTCCTCCCAGAAGGACTTGGTGTAGTAGACGTCTGGATGGGTGAATGAGTAATGTAGCTAGGTCTGTCCATTCCATATCCTAAGGAAGCTTTCAGATAGTCTTCTGGAATGTGAGGTCGGATCGGGTAGACAACTCGCGGGAAGAAACACCTCTCTGGGCTGTAGTTCTTATGCAAATCATCCAAGTCTTTTTCTGGAGTAACTGGTGAAATGTTGGTCTGGAAGAAGTCTTTTCCTTTTGGAGGATTAGATTCCATTTTCAGGATTTCTTTCACACTGTGCTCCTTCTTTGGGATGCCCTTCTGATAGAGCTCATCTTTATCAGCACTGTGCTGCTTTGGATTAACATGGGTTTGTGCTGAAATACAAAGACAAGTTAATGATTATTCAGATATGCCACCGTCATTACCTCTTTTCAAAACACAATCAAACTCCCACAAGTTTAGTGGGAAGGAAGGGCCACTCTCAGAGATGAGCAATCATTTAACTCACCAGAAGCCTAATTTCTGTGCGAAGAAATGCCTGCTGGTATTAAGTGTTAATAAAAAACATTGCTAATTTAAGGAATACCAGCCAGTACATACAGATCTGAATGATGATTCATTCCTAAAATGCTAGGCTCCACTTTGCAAACTGATTTCACCTTTCTTTCCCTTTACATTTGACTAGCTTTGCTGTCTGTTTTCGACGTCTGTTTAAGCAGTATTTCTAATAAACGCAGTAACAAGCATTTGCTCACAATACAGGTTTAACAGAAGGACTTTGCAGAACGCAAGCTCCCAGAAATGTTCCTCAATAAATAACAAGGCATGACAAATAGGCTTTTGCCAAACCGCAGCAGTCACTTCACCAGCCAGTTCAATTACTTACAGTACCAAAAAAACCATGGCTGGCTAGGATGAAAGCTTTCTTCAAAGAGAAGGTACTCTCCATCAGTAAACAGATCATTACTCATTAAATATACTGCTTAGGAACATCTACAACAAAGCAGACTATTTACTGCAGATTTCTGTGGCATTCAGTCTATGCAAAACTCCTCTGCTTACAGCTGTACTTTATAAAAAAAATGCTGAAGTGAAGCAAAAGAAAGCAAGACTGGTTGGCTCCAGCTTAAGTTGAAATGCACTTAAAAAAAAAAAGAGGGAGGAAAAGAAATATGTATTTAGAAGAAAACAGAAGCTAGCATGCGTTCGGCTCAGTTCAGCACATACACTGTTTATTTGTATTCAAAGACTCATTATCTGGACACAACAGAATATAAACAGTACACTGAAAGATGTCTTCAACAGAAAAAGAAGTCTGCTTTTATCTGCTCTCCCAAAGTTAATAGTTACATAATCTTGAAACGATGACTTGTAAGATACTTTATTATAAGGGAAAATCTACAAGAAGGTTTCATATTCATGGTTAGTTATGTGCAAGGTTTTCCGTCAGGAGGTACAAGTTGATGCCAATAGCTGCGTGACTCAAAAGTATCACAGCCCTTCAGCCAGGTTTCTACTTTTGTGACTGACTGCTCCTACTTCACTAACTGAGGTGAGAAGCAGTTATTTCTGGTTTTTGGAGGACCAGCTGAACCAGGACCAGTGAGGAAAATGCAGACAGGCAATGGCCACGCTGCTTTCATCGCGGATTCTTTGCTTCACTATTCACTGCCCTGACAGAATCTATCATTTGGCAACATTACCCTATAAGGCAAAGAAACAGCCATCTATTAAACGTATCCAAGAAAGCAGCTGCTTTCAAAGCATGCTCCTACTCACAGCAACCCGCTTTACAGTAGCATCCTTTTTCAAACGGCATTAGACTAGTAGCAAGCAATTTTAGTTGGAGATATGTGGGCATTTTGTGGATTTTCAAGTTGCAATGAAATGCAATTGAACACATTTAAGTTCAATTAAAATATTTATGATAAAATATAGGGTGTGTTGTACAGCAAGCATGTACACACGTAAGTGTGCAAGTAGCTTCCTGATTACTTCTCTTGATGTTAAAGTTTAATGCAGAACTGTTTCAATAATAAATTAATAGTGTGTCATATTGCCTGGCGTCAAAAATAATCTATTTTGTTTGGTCGTTCTGTCTGTACTTGTAGACTGGTAAACATTTTCTAACTATCCACCCAAATTTTTGCATATAACACAAGAGATCCTGCTAGGTTCAGGAAGCTCCATAATGGCACTGTGGATAGTACTATCTACATCTTCTTATCAGCTGCCTGTCACCATGCCAGCTTCTCAGAGCAAGCATTCCTGGTGACACTATCATCGGGAAGTATCGAGACTTGGAAGTATTGAAAGCTGGGCAGCGGGTGGGAAGCAGGACTTGTGAAGCCTTGCAGCCGAAAAAATAAATAAATACCACCTTATCTGTCGAGCAGGAACTTCAAATTGACACTTTTCTCTTTTAAAGAAAGAAAATCCAGGGGGAGGGGAAGAGGAAGGAGAAGTGCTGGCGCTGCTGGAAAAGTGACAGAGAAACTGGGGCCACTTCAGTTAGAGGAACGGCTCCTACTGTCACAAGGTTAAACATCAGGGTGGGGACATATGTGCCTTATGTGCCGGAGAAAGCCCGCAAGTGACAAAAAGGAAGCTCACACCAAGAACGTAACTTTCTGTGCAACAGGCCCATGCCCCCACCTGACAGGCTAAAGATAATTGCTCTTTCCTTCCCTTCAAAGTTTTCCCAGTAAAGCCTTCCCTCCAACTAATTTCCATGTGTAGACAGAAGCTGCAATATTTAAAGATCATTTTTCAGGTCTAACTGTGACAGTTCTCTTTAGTTCACCAGCTATCTTTGGTCCATAAACCCCCTCTTGGCTTTTTCACCTATTTTACCTGAGCATAAGGGATGCTTCACAACACCAGAGAGATCAAAACATGATCAAGTGTGTCAGCACTGTGTAAAACAAGAGAAGGCAGTGCTGGGGGCCAAGGAGAGGTTCTTACCTTTTATACTGAAAGTGGATTTAAACCAGGGCTGAAACTGACTGAGAGTTTTACAACTTTTCTTGTTGCTCTTAAAGGAGCCATAAAAAGATGTATTTCTTATACATGATTTTTTTGGTTTTACTTCTGATTTTAGAATTAAGTTCTCACTGATGACAATGTCTCCCTCTTGCTCTTGAAATGCATTTTTCCTTCCCACCCCCACATACATACATATACAGTAAATATAGGCACATATTCTTCCAAGATCTGTCTAGTTTCTGTGGTCAGAGAGACACACAGAAAAGAAGTTCATGACAAAACAAGAACAGTGCAGCTGCATTTCTAAGTTACTGATCTGGGGGGAGAGGGGGAAAAAAGAAAGAAAAAAACCCAGACGTGCCTCTTTAGGAGCCTGATCCACTTCTAACTGAGGTCGACAGATTATTTGCTCAGATCTGAGATCAGTGAGTGCGTGCAAGAGGAAAAGGGACAAAACTCCTGACTTTTAAGTATTAATGAAACTTGAGCGGAGGGGCTGCCTGAAGTCACTCCAATGTGGGTGTTCCAGCTACAGACTGCTGCATAGCTATAAGCTTTGCTCTCGTTTCTTGTGCTCCGAGCTGTAGCCTGAGAAAGACTTCATAAGAACAATGACCTGTTTTTTCTAAAAACTTGAAAAACGGTTGTAGGCGGCCAGTAATTTCAATAGTAATTTCAGGAGTGAGATGGTACTGAACACTTCGAGTGGTAGAGCTTAATTATGCCGATTCACATTTTCGATCTAAATTAAGCACCTCTTTTGCTAGTAGAAAGAGAACCTCGAAGTTGTGAAGCAGGCAAAACAAAGAGTGTTTCCATTCAAAATGAGAACGGAGACCTATACATTAGAAGTATATAATTTGATCATCTGTTTTCTAAACGTGTCCAAGGCAGGGTGACATGCCTTGGAAAACATTTTGCTCAGAGAAGGTTTTTAAGGAAGTCTTCAAATAATCCTCAACTTTAAGTCAACTTTAGCCCTCCAATTCTGATTTTGTGAAGACAACCTTTCATATAATTTCAAAATCATTTTCCTGAGCTCTTTTGAAGATTCCAGGAGGCATTTTTTTTAAGCAAGTGCAGATGTTTCCTCCCAACCCAAACAGAAAAAAGCTTCAAAACCAGAAAGTGAAACTGCCCATAAACAAAAGGGAAAGCAAGCAGCAGGGCTTAGCTAACGGCTAGCATGTCAGGGCCAGCAGGAAGAAGAAAAGAATAAACCACATGTAAGAAACAAGCATTAAAAAGTTAAATCTTCACAGAATCTGAAAGATTTTAAATAATACCTCGTTAAGCCTGTTAATGAAACAAAAAGATTGCCAAATGTTTTATAAACATGCAAATTGTCTTCCCCCAACTCAAACTTTTTTCCTGAAGCTTGACCAACAGATGTTACCTGCCTGTACTTGACTGAGGAGACAAACACGACATGAGCAGCAGGAAGTTGCATCATATGATTGCAATACATGAACATTATTATCAAATAGTCATGTCCTGAGTCAACGCAGTTGTTTGGTTTGGGGTTTTTTATTTTTTTTTTTTTATTGTTACCCTCTTCACCCTCCATCCCCAAATAATCCCCCCTACAATGAGGTAGGAATAATATGCTAAACTATGTGGGACCCCCAATGCAAATTTCCTCTGTCTGTTCGCTAGTCCAAAAATAAAATATCACAGACAAGACAAACCGAGAGTCCAGTTGAATGAGGCCAAGCATATTTAACACATTACTGGAAATTGACTTTTTGGCCAGCAGAATACATAAATCTTGTGCCATCACACTTAAAACCATTTGATGCACAACACTACCATCTGAAGATGACATATCTCAAATCTTGATAATAAACAACATCAGTAGCTTCAAAACAGGCGGGAAGAAGGGGATCATTTGAAATGAGACTGAGTTTCTGCCACCGGGATAATGCAGTCTTGCCTCCACCACTATTGTGCAACTCTTTGCAGGCACTCCAACATCCACTCAAAGTTACGTAGCTCCACTCAGGGCTAATCATGGCTGTGAAGGTAAGTGTGTGCTTCAGCGTCTGAAGGACCAGGTCAAAGGCCCCAATTCAAGAAAACACAGAGGACAGGGTTAAACCCATAACTAAGTACATGCCTAACTGCTGTCTTGAATCTGGATGCTTTCCTTCTACAGCACAAATGAACTAATGCTGAAGAAGTTACCTTTAATTTGAAAGTTTGCTGTTACAGAGGCAAGTAGATGTTATATGTGGATGTGTAATATATATTTATGCTCTAAAGTGGTAGTTCTTTCATTTTTGAGGCCACTAATTACAGGAAATAAAGCCAGAGAAATTCTCTGATACATTTTTCCCCAGAGGCCCATCCCGCTCAGGTGCTTAAAGAAGAACTGAGGTGCTAAACTCCCAAGACCGTGATCCCCAAACCCCTGAGGCACCTAAAGCAACTGCCTGTATTTTAAATTGGCAAGGCTGGAAGCTTTCCACAGGTGTGTGTCCCAGGTGGCCTGTGCCAGGCTGGGCAACCAGCCAAGGCACGGCTCTTCCAAAGCCTCCTGTGGGCACAGAGACATGGTGCAGGGAGACAGCTGGGTGCAACACAGCAGGGCCAGGAGTTGGCAGTGCTGCTGCCCCACGCTCACACTAGCGTGTGTCCCAGCAGGGTGGAGCCCTGACTTCAGCCTGCAGCGGCACCTGGTCCCCAGCTTTCCCTCCCTCTTCCTCAGAGGGTGCCAAAGCCAGCAGCTAGGAGCTGGGAGAGGCAGCAATGCTCAGCTGCTCCTCTGAGGGAAGCTGTGCCACTTTAAACAGTGAATTATTAGCAATCCGTTTGGCTGGAGAGAGCTTTTCCTGACCTTCTAGCAGCCGGAGGAGGTGACCAGTGCAGGGTGCCCCCAAACAAGACCGTATTAAGATGGGGCAAAGCCCCATGTCTGCAGCAGGTACAAGATGATAGCGATTTGGGGCCAAGCTTTCTGCATTTTATTCATAGATGAACACAATACAAGGGCACCTTGGCCAGGCTTGCAATGGAGGGAAAGGTTAGAGGGGCAGCAGGATGCTCACTAGTTTCAGATTTAACCAGAAGAAGTGGCCTGAGAGGAAGGGGAAAAAGAAAACTGAACAGTACTCACATATGCTTTAAATTCATTTGGTTCCAGTACTAACGCTGGAAAAACCATCCCTGCTTGCACTGTTGCTACAGGGCCTTCAGCAAATAAGCATCTTTGGGAGACGTCTGGATTTTTTTTTCCATACTTTTCAAGAAAGGGTACCCAAACGTTAGAAAACCTCAGTCCTTATGGTATCTGTAGGGTTTCTGGCCCAACTGCAGGCTTTAAGCCTGAATGTGTTTGTCACAAAGATGAGGGGGCAAAATAAAAAAAGTGAGAACTTTTTCTCATTTTTTTGAACGGCTATTTTCTTTAGGTGTAGGGGGCTAACAAAATTTCTGAACAGTTTAAGCAGAATTATCTTTAAAAAGAACAAGGGATATTTTGATTTCAGCATCTGGGAAGATTGTTCTTTTGAATGTTAAGACTGAACTACACAATTGTTGCTAAAGATCCCATCTCTTTAAATCCATATATTGAGCCTACTTTTATTAAAATGGATTATTCTGCACATGTCCAGACACCCCTAGCTTTGACCTGATAAAGATTAACCAGCCAATTCACTGACACTTTCGAAATACATTCCTTGCTCCTTCTGCAAGGCAACCTAAGATGCCAGCAGACGCAGGAAACCAAGGCTGCATTTGTGTATCCTCCTAGCTAGTGGCCAAATATGTCTGGCTGGATGTTTGCAAACTCCTCGTGCACAGAAACCCTTAATGCTGTTGTCTCGTACCACATGTAGGTCCTACTGAAGAGGCAACAGTTCCTCATATCAGGAAATAAAACTGCACAGCAAGTGGTGATATGACATGTGCAAAGATAACAGAATCAGTGAGATATATTTTGAATATGGAATATAGCAGCATAGGACATCCCCTCCCTCTCTTCCCTCTGCCATTAAGACAAAGCAAATTGTTTCCTGTAATTTGTAGGGAAAGACCAAAAACTGGTAGAAGGACGACATCCATGGAGGACAGAGGTACTTTTGATTAATTTGAATGTGTGACATCATTTTCATGATGCGGGGTTACATTTTAGGTCTAATGATCCCCAAAGTAACACTGATACTTTATAAGCCATTATTTGTTGCCAAGTAACAGCAAATAGTCCTTTTTATAAGAAAACCTGCTTGCAGTTCTTCCTTCAAATGTCAGTGTAGGGGCTAGCAGGCCAAAAGAATGCTCTGCTCTATCTCAGAGCAGCTAGCGGGGGGGGAGTAAGCCTAAGAGTCAAATGAGAAGTCAGCAAGAATCTCTCCCTCTCTTCAAGTGGCTCTGGGTGATGCGCTAGGCAGTGATTAAGCTATGAGTAAAGCGCTGAGGCTGGATATGGTCAGAAACCGCAGAGGAACACAGAGATAAAACTCCTGGAAATACCTCTTCCCCCTGCTACCAATGCTATTATTTTTGAACAGAAAATGAAAGCTGCAATACACAGCCAAGAAACAGGGACGAAATACACTGACTGAGCTTAAAAAACAAGTAGCAAGATGAGAAGACGACAGGAGGTTTGCTCCCATAAGCGTAGATGCAAGGCTCAAAGAGCATTATGCAGTAAACATATATTTTGTCAAGACACCTAGACAGAGTCATGGCACATAGCCACTTCCTTGTACAGTGAGGGCAGCCCTTTGGGAGCATGACCAGCCAGCCTTTAGTATATGCCATCAAAGCAGAATTTTGCTCAATGCACTATGAAATCTAGACGTGGAAAGTTTGAGAGTGAACAAACATCTACAGTTTTGAAGGCAGAGGATGTATTCAGGTTGTCTGTCCAGAATAAAACAGTAACCATTCACAGTTTTTATACTGTGTTTACATTCGAATGGGCAAAGGGAACTCTTTCTGTTGGGGTTTTTAATTCCCCTTTTCCACTCTGAGCTACCTACTGTGACACAACAGGTGATGCAGCTGTGTAATTATACAACTTATTATTAGATCACATAGGCAGAAGAGACATTACTAGCATTCCTTGTTTACACTGTAATCCACTTACTAAGGTTCATCATCGTCAGCTCTCTGGAAGAGGGATAGTGCAGCCTCTCTGCAAAGTCTCGGCAATACCACACAAGCAGCTCTTGGTTGGCAGGGATGGCCTTGATGGTGTAGAAGTAGATGTTCATTCCATTCTGACAAGCAGCCAAGTTCTGTTCCTGAACAGAGTAGCCAGGGTTTACATAACGCATCCAGTTGCTCTTGTCCTCATTAAATCCGTCAATGAAGTGGTGAAGCTCACCACTCGAATAGATCTGGAATAGAGAGTAAGGGCTTATGAATATATATACGCACAATACGTAACACATGCACACAGAGTCCAGAGGGGAAAAATTACAGGGTTTTGTTTGTGGGTTTTTTTTTTTTACATGAACAGATAATACTGTAATAATAATTCAAGCTGGGTTGCCCCCTTTCCAGCTATGCTATCCTCTGCGGTAAGGAAATAGATGCTTATTCAAAGTTCACCATCACTTTTTCCATTTCTGCTTATCCTGTGTCACTGCTAGTATGGACAAATCAGACCCAAAATATGAAATGCAGAGTACTCTCCCTGTGTGAACAGTGTACCTTAGAGTCCTTTTCCCGGTGCTATGATCAACAAGTGGGTGATGCTGATGACTGCAGGTCTGAGTGCATGCTTGCATTAATGCTTTGAGTCACCTGTGTATAAGACTGACTGGCTGTGCTACGTCAGAGTCTTTCTTGCCTTTTTCTATGGCCTCTGTACTTGCAGTTTCCTACCACCTCCACCCAAAGGTTTAAACTATACAAACATCCTCCACCCCCCCCAGAGTCCTAAGCAACACTTGCTCACAGTTGGACTGTAACCCTTTTGTGGAAAGGCTGGGCGAGGCAAAGATGAACTTCACCTGCCATAACTGAAAGACCTGGAGAGGGGCTAGCCAAAAAAAAGTCACTTTTCTTATCGAGGGACATGTTCTGGCTTGTCCACGAGGGGAAAGAAAACATGAATGTAAAAACCGCTCAGCGACTTGGGGAGAAAGAAGACCCAATCACTGACAGAAGCTACTGTTTCTTAAAAGCCATAAGAATAAGAAAGTTATTAAAAAAAAAACCAAAACACATTAAAAAAAATGCCAGAGACGTGTTTGTTAAAGACACATCCCTTACTCTCAGGAGGAACCAGCTCCATTCTGGATGAAATGGGGTTCCTGGGTTTTGCAAAACAGATGGCCGGGCAATAGCCAGACCTTGAAGTGGGAGCAGCCTGCACCAGCGACGCACCTCGGTGAGCAGGAAATGCCCTTCTGAAGGGGAGACAGAGCTCACTCCAGGGGGAAAACACTCCATGGCCTGTTCCTGCCTTCGTGTTCACACCACTGTCTTCTGCAACTACCTGGCCAGGCAGCACACCCTGCGAGCGCCCACCAGCCAGCTGGGACCTCTCTTCTGGAGAGAGCCACCAGCGGAGAGGGGCGAGGCAGCCTGGCCCTTTAACGCGGGCCATAAACACCAGAATCACTTTCTTTAAGAGTAACTTCCTGTAAACTGAGAAGGGGGAAATACATGTGGCCTCATCAAAGCAGCTTGTGAGAGATTTTGCGGTGTGTTTGTTATGAGAAAATGGAAGGGAGCCGGGCAAGTTGTGCTGCATCAAGAGGAGCCTTTGGGTTTCTCTGCTCACCCCAGCTAGCAAACTTCCAGGAACGCGGGGCTCCGGCACTTGACGCCTGCCGCCGCTTCCCAAACTGGCCCTCCACCGCTCCCACAGCATGGCCACGGATGCTGCCGGTCACTGTGCTCCGGCTGCAGGGCAAAGGCACCCCACCAGGCTCCCACCTATTCTGGGGAAGGCGAGACCAGATGTGCTGAGTCATGGCGCAGTTCCCAGAAATGACGTTGGCCCCGGGTGGCCCCACTCCCCTCACACAGGCAAGGCGCAGGCAGCATCCCCCCACGCGTGTAGCAGATGTTCCCACTCCTGCCAGCAAGCCCAGGATGCCTTTAATAACATGTGGGAAGTTATCTCCCACAATTTCCTTTGCATATGCAAGCCTGTGTCAGACCCCTAGGAAGGAATTCATTTTTGCTGCAGCAGCCTGGCTTGAATGAATCAAGAAACTGTAACAGAGAATTTAATGATGCTTAGATGGCTCCTAGGATATTATTTCTGAGGATCCCTCTGCATTAAGGCTTAAAGTCACATCATAAGAATGATGTAATCTCTCTCGCTGCAACATATGAATGAAGACCTGCAAGATGGTTAGCAGTCCCTCTTCCCGATGCTTGATGCCTTATTAACAACTAGCAGAGCTAGGGCTGGCATACTGGTCTCCTCCTACGCTGGGTGCAAGCTTCTGAAAAATTCAGCTAAAAGAAACATTTTGTAGCCTTATGAATGTGAAAACAGTTGCCTGCTTCATAAAAGCACTCATGCATATAACTGCCTGTGCAATGCTGTATTAAGATCTGAGAAAACCAAAATGATGCAATTAGGTAGGAAGAAAGGGGTGTGGGGAACGCTGCTGCTTGCCCTGGGTTTCACCTGCATATGAGGCTGGGATATTACTAAGGCAGACAGGCACCTGGGCACAGAGGCTTGGATATACTCCCAAATCCACCAACTTAGACACAACCTAAATGGCTAGAAGGCAGCAAAACAAATCCATGGAAGGAGATGGGGCTGAAGGAATGTTCTTTAACAATTAATAATGAGTCTGTAAAGGAAACCGAGGATTATGTCAACTGATAAACTGGAAGCACATTCCCCAGCACAGACTTCCCAAGCCAAAACGAATTGCCTGGTGTTCCCTTCCAGCTTATACTACAGAGTACAAATTAGGCATCACCTCTAGCGTTTGTCTGCCATTAATGGATTTGCCCCTTCACTAAGATCTGTAGGCTGCTTTTTTAACACTTTCTGAAGTGGACTAGAAAAGCTTATGACTTGAATGATATATGCTGAAGACCACCACCACCATGTTACAGTAGTTCTATTCAAAATTGGGGGGGGGGGGAAGTCACAAAACGTATCGTAATTCCAGATTAAAAGATTATGCAGTACTTTTAAAAGATTATGCAGTACTTTCACAGTTTCTTCATAGCTGGAAAAATCAAGGGTACATGATATTTGCATAAACAAGAATGACTTTCTGCTGTAAAGAAATGCAAAATAACCTGCCCCTACAGCAAGCAGCAGAACTATTTCTTTACACAATCAAGCACAAATCTGTTTCGAAGACAGAGCCAGGAGAGGCTGTGCATCTCTGCTCTCTACACCCACGCAGTCCCTATATCCAAGACAGCCAGGCTCTTACTCGGCTTAGTTCACCCCACTGGCCCTGTTCGTGCCTGGCCGCATACAGAAGTTACCCCCTGCATTCACACAGGTCTGAAGCAGGAAGTGACCCAGCTTCTCAGCTGTACTCATCTAGTGATCTGCTTACTGCAACAACATGGTGCTGTTTTTTTCTGCTTACCCGCCAAAAGTATTTTCTGTTCGCATTCTTGGGAACTGTATCACTGGTATAGATCTCTCCTACCAGGGGTCCAAAGCGTGTTCCTTTCGGAATGTACTCTTTGCTTATAACTCCAGTGACCTACAAGAAGAGCAGCACAGGATCAGTCCATTGCCAACGGAAATTGAAGAGTCTTCCTTCCTCTCCCCTGTCCCCCAAACTTAACAAGGTTAATGAGGTAAAGCAACCGATGAAAGAAATTTTTAGTGACAAGTCAGCAAAACAGAAATAAATTAACGAAGTTGGATATGGTATCACCAGATTTATTAGATACCAGCATCTTACTGAGACATACAGAAGCCAAAGATGAACACCACCTGAAAAGTGTGTTTTGTGGAAATACATTTACAAGAAGAAACAGTAAACAAAATGTATAGAGACTGTCAAATATCTTCAGAAGTTATTTCTCTTATCAAAGGCAACCTCCAAAAGTCTAGTTCCAGCAAACAAAAATATTCAACAGCTATCAATCACTTTACTGCTACAGAGCTTGCTTTTTCTAATAAGTTAGGGACTGGAATGACTGCTCTTCCAGATCAAAACGAAACTTCCCCCACCGCGCCACACACACACCCCCCCACACCCCCTTAACTCTGTACCCGTCCTGATAGCTAAAAGGAGAACAACAAAAAAAGATGACCTACAATCCTCTCACCAGCATACAGTGGCATACAAAACAGAGTATGAAAAGGCTTTGGGACATGTACTCACAGATCACCCTCTTTTATAAAAAGGAGGCAGCTGTTCCAGTAACATACGCCAAGTGGGTTTGGTCAAAAAGACGTAAGGGTTTTGATGAAAATGCTCCACTATGCTAGGTCTAAGAAATGTACTCTAGTTGTTCAGCTTCCTTCTTGACAGTAATTATACCAAAAAAAAAGTCACTGACCACAAATCAGGAAGCAATTCATCACTATTCAGAAGAACGTGCCTTGGAGTAACCCTTTGCAAAACACCGCTGAGTTATTGGTTTTGTCTCTCTCTGTTCCTCACCAATCTTCTTAAATTTAATGTATCCAAACAATGTTAGAAAACCAACAATTTTGTAAAGCAAAAACCCCAAGCCTTTGCAAGACTGATCCTACTGCTTAGATAGTGGAAAAAAGGAAGGTAAAAAGCCCATTAATTTGGTGTTATAACCAAACTTTCATGGCAAAATGCATCAATCTTATCCCCTTCAAATATCTTGCCATTTGTCTTTTTGCTTGCCAGGATTTCAGAACAAGACAGTAACAGCAGAAGTGGTTGACAACTGAGATTACTGCTGTCTGTACCCCACAAGGAATCAGTGTTCTTACCAAAGCAGATTAGCCCTCATCAGACCCTACAGATAGCTCACTTCAGTGAGCATGTCTTTTTGTTCCTAACAGTCCTTCATAGCAAAGGACAGTAAAACCCGTGGACTATAGGCAGCACTTCACAAACTAGCTGAGTCTTGTGATTTTCTCATGCTGCATTTTCTTCTGTTGTATCACCCTTGGTGTGACAGAGGGAGAAAGACAGACAGAGAAATGCTTGCCTGTGTACTGGTCAAGACTGAAAATCCAAGTAAACAACTAACGCCTAGCGTAATTTCACGTTAAATGTCAAAATAAAGGAGACAAATAATAGCCATGGAATCAAGGCAGTAATCCAGCCGGAAACAGATTGCTGGGTGTACATGGTGAGTGTTTGCGCTTGTCTGCATTTCAACATGTGTTTCAGCATATTACAAAAAAATTAAACGTCAACAGTAAAGGTAGTTAAATGCTCCATTGATCTGTGCATCTGGACTGAAGAGAGAGAAAAGGGACTTCCAGAAATTTTCCTACACCTACCACAAGCTGAAACAAGCTCGGTGGCTCAGTTTTATTTTTGTCTTGCTTGTACATTTCTCATAGCTGAAAAAGGCAGATGTTCTTCTCATCTTCCCCATATATCTTCATTTACATCCATCTGCCCTCTCAAGAAAAGTTCACAACCAAGCTACAGCACACCCTATCAGTTCTACTGCATGGTAGCTCGAGTTTTTTCATAGTTTTAGAATAGCCTGGCCTTAATTAAAACAACTTTAATGAAATTCTCAGAATCTCTAGAAATCATCCTTGAACTAGTCAACTTGAAACACTCACTGAACTACTGTCTCTGACATAGCAGATACTTTTTGATATTCACCTTACATGCAGTGCTTGCTTTTCCTCCAGCACAGCTGGACACGAAGACGATTTCTCACCCTATACCCACCAGAAGGTTATTTTGGCAGAGAATGCTCTGCACATCCACGTATGCCAACAGTGAAGTTTTGCTAAACCAGACCAAAGCTGTCCAGATGACTTTTAACTAAGGGTAGCTTTCGGGTCAGCAATTCTTGGCCTCCGTTGTGCCCCTACAAGCTCAGTTACCCTCCAGGAGAGGGGTATCAGCAGTGCCAGGTGGCTCCAGACTGCTGGCAGCCGCCCCCAAAAGGGGCTCCTGCCCTGCTGCAGCTTAAAGGGTGTCGTTTAACAAGTGGCCACGAAGTACAGAGCTGCCGAGGGCTTGCAGGCAAAACGGCAAAGGAATTCCACGTCCAGAACGGAGGAGAAGCCGTCTTCGGGCTGCCGGGAAGCTGCCGCAGAGAGGCATTTCAGACTTGTGTCCACCAGGTGTCCTTCAGCAGACTGCTGCGCCTCAGCGATGAGACCTTCCGAAAAAGCCTCGTGGCAGGGAACCGCAGGGAAGCACGACCTGAGCTAGCTCCCCGCAAGTAAAACCCTCCCTACTGCCCTTGTGTAGCCTCCTGGGTCTGAACGATGCCGTAAGGGAGCAACACGCTATTTTGTGAACAATTTCCTCTCTACAGACACTTAACCCCTCTCCCTTCGAAGCTCCAGCTTTCAACGCTCTTGCAAGCGGGCCGCTACCACTTTTTTCCTTCCAGTAAACCAGCCATTTCTAGCACGAAGATGAAGCCTAGCGTCAGCCTCCCGCCGCAGGGCCGGCACCCGGCGCTGCGGGCTGCTGCGGCTCCTGCCGAGGCTCGCCCGCCCTCCTCCCGGCCCGAGCGCAGCGGGGTGCGCCCAGAGGAGCCGGCTGGCGAGCGGGGCCAGCTGCAACCTGGAGGCGCTGCAGCGGCGGCGCCCGGCCGGGCTGGCGGGAAGAGCCCCGCCGCCTGCGGGCTGGCCCGGCTCGGGCTGCCCGGGGCCGGGGCCGGGAGCAGCCGGGGCGGCGGCGGCCCTGGAACTGACCAGGGTCCTAATGCGGCGCCGGGGGCCGGCGGCGGGCAGGGGCAGGGGCACGCCCGGAGCCCGCCGAGCCCGGCCAGCGGGCCCGGTGGCGGAGCACAGCCCGCCCCGCCCGCTCCCCCCGGACAGGAGACGGATGGGCTCCCGTTCCAAATCTGGTATTAGAAGGCGCCTGGAAAGACCAAGGCTCCTACATCTTTGGTTGGGGAGAGGGCACTGGGAGTAAACAACCACCCCTGCTAATTCTGCAAGGGCAAGGTATTTTGCAGCTGGGACCCCCTAAACTGCTTTAAAAAAAGCAAACCGAAACACAGCACCTAACGAACTCTTATTGGCTTCAGTGAAATAACAGTATTCTCCAAATGCAAATCGGGAAGGCCATCACGTGTCCTGGAATGACACCGATTTTTTTTTTTTTTTTAAACTACTAGTTCTACAGTTACATAAAACTGCATAAATTTTATGCCTTCGTTCAGTGACCAGTTTTCTAGAAGATGTGCCATGAAATAAAGTGCCATGAAAGAATCTAGAAGATACACCATGAAATTTCAGATTGCTTCCTTGGTGATCACATACAAAACCAACGAAATCAAAGCAACAGGGGAGAGCAAGTGTCGCAGATCAGCAAGGCACACTTTGAAACAGCTCAAAATCACTGCTTTCGTTAAAATCACTGATTCAGGGTCTAAGAAACAGCCTTGTCAGGGAAATGCAACAAGTAACGGGTTTGCTGAGATACATTTCTCTCTGTCAAGCTCGTGGACCAGGATGAGGCACTAGGAGTATTCAAGACAGCAAAATAACTGGCACTTCATATCAAGAAGGGCTGTTCAGGCTTTAAGGACTGAAAACAAAGGGGAAAATTACTGAAAAGAAGAAGATGGTTTTAAATATCTGCATGAAAAAGAGGATTCGCATATGGCCTTCTAGAGTGTGATTTTGGCACTGCATTTCATCATTTTCTGTCAATCACTAAAACTGGAGGAAAGAATAAATAATTCACGCATAAAAATAAATACATGACTTCATGTAAATCCAGCAGCCTAAAATGTTACGAGCAGTAGTAATTCATTTTTTAAAATGCTGACACATACTGTGAACTCATAATGAAAAAAGTGTCCTTCAGAAAAATCCCCGACCAAGATCCAAGAATAAACAAGAGTATGACGTGTCATGGACTCCCTTGCAAATTCAATAAACCTTTAAAGAGGAGCTACTCACTTCACAAAGCATGCAAGGAAAAGAAACACAAAAAGCAACCCTCCCCAAACAACAGCGGTTGTACTTCCTCCCTCCTAAGCAGGCACGCCAGTACTTTTCCTACTCCAAGTGGAGATACAATACTAATCATGACAGCACCAGGATTTCATGATCTAATCATGACAGTATTAGCATTTCACAAGCGATGTATTATGTATGTTTTTGTCAATAAACTGACTCAGCATTTAAAACTCTCAACCAGATGAAGCCACAGCTCTCCCCAAAGTTAACAATGAAGACAGCTCACATGTGAAACCCCCTGGCAAACACGCACGATGCATCTCCTGAAGTCTTACCTCATCCTTTCGCAAGTGAAAAAATCCCATCCTACCAAATTGTCAGGACTCCAGCAGTTTTCCATGAGGTCAAAACCAGAATCAGGTTCCCTTGCTGACCCCACAAATGCTGATGTGCAAAAGCAACATACACCCTGTCCTGACCCCACTGAACAAAATCAGACTCGGAAGACAGACCGAAAAAAATAATGTTTCACATCAGCAGTTGTTGGAACGCAAACGGATCACACCATTTACATCTATTTCACCCTGCAGACAAGTAGCAAACAAGTGCCCTGTCCGTACATTTACAGGACTATAGCTTTCACGGAAAGTGGGGTAAAAAAAAAAAGGATCAGACCGGCCTTTTCTTTCAGAACTACCTTTGAAATAGTCAGGGTTCAAAAGTTCCTATTGCTCCTTACAGTAGGTGCTATTCAGCACAAATAAAAGACCGGGGGGAACTCTGGAGAACAAAAGGAGGATGTCCTATATTCAGACTCCCACTAGCAGGTAGCTGCATGGGTCACATTTTACAAGGAAGAACCGGGAATCTTTTAACAACTTCTCTCTCTCCCCCCACCTCTTACACAGAGATGGCAGCAATCCTCCTACCCTGATTCACTAACCTGAGCTATAGCATAAGGAAATTACACCTCGGTGTTTCCAAACACAGTGCTGGGAATTTTGAAAGCTCCTTGGACATCTCCTGCCATGGCAGCAGGACTCAATAGGGGCAGAGAGAGCAAGCAGCCTGAGCAGCCAATCAGTCACCAGCCGTCTGCCGAGGATCTGCCTGAGCTGTCGCGCTGCAAGCTCATTCTTCAACCAAGAAATCGTGCCGTATCACACAGTGGAGTCACGGCTTTATCTCTCCCCCCCCAAGTAAGATCTGTCTAACGACGCATTAACACAAAACAAGGTTTCGCACTTATTTTCTGGAGCGCGTCCTTTCTCTGCCAAAGCTCTGCAGGGCAGGGCAGATGGGAAGACAAGAGTGATTTAAAGACAAATTTAGCTTTAAACTCTTACCAAACCTACTAGGCACTGTATTAGGCACTGCCAAGCTGAATTCCACGGTGCCAGTACCCTCCAGCTGGGGGTCTCGCCCTATTTCTGCACACAGGATTAAACAAGTACCTACTTTGAAAGGAAATATTTGATAGGCACAGATGAGCGTACCTCTTCTTTTCAGCTCTGTGGTCAGTGTGTTTAGCCAAAGTAGAAGCACAGGTAATAGCTGCTGTACCACAAGTCTCAGCACAAGGAGAAATGAAGGGTTGTCCCTTGGGTTATTACCCTGCTGAACATCACACCTAGCTATAATAGCTACTCTATATGAAGGAGTAAACACAAAACCAAATTGCTCATCCGGGCTCATTTCTTTCCAGCCCTTCTGAAACAACAACAAAGAATGTACCCACTCCAGGGACAAGGATAGGACAGACTTGCACGGCTAGCTACCAGTGAAGATACTGTCCCAGATAAACTAAAGTTAATTTAAGCTACGGCCACCCCTCTGTCAAGCTTGCTACAGTTCCACCATCACTTCCTTAACCAACATGCTGGAGTTTTTAAGAATTTAGGAAGTCGGGAATACAGCAAGCTCATGAAAAGAATAAAGCAATTTCATAACCAAAGGGAAAACAAAAAGAAATAATTAAACACATTTCCAGGAATTTGGTGGGGTTTTTTCCCTCTACTTTTTTTAAAGCTATTTATTGGACAACCGAGGCACTTTAATCTCTGAGCCAGAGGCAATGAATGGTCCTGGCAAACAGCAGTCTAGAAATTGGCACAGAGAACTACCCCACAGTTTAAATATGCTTATTCAGATGCTGTTCAAATTGTGAAAATTTAACTGTTTGTGAATTGGTACAGAACCAGTTTCAGGGATAGGCTTGCTGCAACTTCCAGTGAAAATATTACACAACAGATAACCAGCTCACAGTTTCTTAAAAGAGTTATTAGGGTCCCATCTTAAAAGCCAGCAGGCAGCAGTTGGTGGTGGTGGGGTGGGTGTGTGTATGTGTTAAAGAATGGAAGCCAGTGTGAGCACACACTTTCCGAAGCGCTGTGATTTGGCTTGTCCGACTCCAACCTTCCCCAGAGCATTGCCGCTTACCTCTTTGCAGTTAGATGCGTATTTGAAAGTCAAGTTCCTTGGCAAGGAAGCCTCTGCCTGAGTTAGGGTGCCTCCATCGGCACTGGGATCCAACGGGTGATCATTTACAATGTACGTGCATTTCTCTTCAAAATCAGCTTCCGTCCACAGAGTCATGTCAGCATCCTCCATGTCCATTTTCATTGTCCACTCTCTCCCTTTCACCAGATTCTTGAAACTCACAGCGTCCGAGCTACACTGTGTAGCAGCCTGGAAAAAAAGAAAACAGCCTTTAATCCTCATTGTCCTTCAGTGTTGTGGTTTCCGTTGATACAGCATGACTAATACAGTAGTCTGTGACACTTTAAAAGCGTATGCAGGATAGTTGGTATAGTTGAGTAATAGCCAAAAAGCAGCATAAACGAAGCTGCTCTGACTGAAGCAGCGCCTTAAAATGCCAGCCTCAGTAATAATGAGGAGGGAACAAAAACAAAGAGGAAAAAATCCTTAGGCTGACAACCACTTTACCTTTTTCAGACCCTTTCCTTAATGCATCAGAGAGAAAAAAAGTATTCCGTGCTGAAGAAAACGTGGGGTCATGGCCACAAGACCACTTAGTCGCCTGTGGAAAAGCTGCCTCAGAAAAGTGTCACAAACAAGGAGAGGAAGAGGAAAGGAGCTGCTGTCTGCGTCTGAATGAAGCTAAAAATGGAAAGCGCATGTTGGAAGAGCGGAACCCAGCCTTGCCTCTTCCAAATGGGGAAGCCTGAACTTTCCCACCAGCTTTCAACACACAAACAACTTTCAAAACAACCTGGCCCCCCCGCCTCCTCCTGACGTCCCCTTATCCTTTGGCATGGAAGGCTGAGAAAGCCGACATCCTGCCAGCATCACTGCAGCAGCAGCAGCCCTGCAAAAAGCACTGCAACATGTTCTTGGGGGCCAAAAAAGAAAAGGAGCAAGGGAAATAAATAAAATCAATAATAAGAGAAAGTTTTTCTCTCCCTTTTGATTTTGATGGTACCTCTGAGAATTAATACCTCAAAGCACTGATAGGAGCCTCACAGGACAATTCCACCAAGTCCCTCAGCCCCTCTGTCTATTCGGGACAGAAGCACTGTTACCAAACCTATCCCCAAACAGGTACTAGGTCGAGCTCTTTCCGTAAGGTTCATTAGGGACCACAATCTGTGCCTGCGCTGGTAGCCGGGAATGACGTTCAAGCCCGGCATAAAATCCCTTCATTTTTCCTTTTCGGATACACAGCCACTGTGAAATTCACACCCTTCCTCCGGGAAAAACGAAACGCGGAGACAGAAAGCACCCGGTCTTCCGAGGAAGAGGTTAAGGGCTGCCGGACTCCGGGTTACCGGCAGACCCCGGCGCCGCGCCGGGGAGGCACGGCCGGGCCGCCCGCAGCCGCCCGGCGAGGCTGGGGCGGGGGTCGCGGCAGGCAAGCTCCCCCCGGCCCCGGGACCGGCCCCCGCGCCCCGACCCCAGCGCCGCCGAGGCGAGCGGTGCCACAGCGACTGACTTGGCGTTAAAGGGGGAGAGGAGACGAACAGCGAAACTCGGGGGGCGGGTGTTCAGTGCGCGGCGGCGCGGGAGGCTTAGCGCCGGTCGGAGGAGCGCTCCCGGCCCGGGAAGGGCGACGAGGGAAGTTCTGCTCAGTCCGCCGGGGCCGGGGCCGGCGCGGCCGGGGAGGTGCGGGGCGGCGGCCGGGGAGGTGCGGGGCACGGAGGGTCGCCATGGCGCTCCTTACCGGGGCAGAGTCCGCGCGCGTCTCCACACCGAAGCCCACCGTCGGCGGCAAACCTGGCTCATCTCTACCGAGTAAACATTTCTCCTTCCTTCCAGCGGCCGGGTCCCCGGGAGACTGACTCACACCTCCAGCCGCCGCTCCCTCCCGCTCCTCCCCCGCTGTCAGACAGGTGCTGCCGCGCGCCCTGCTCTTGCCTCTGGGAAACGCTGGGGGGCCGCCTGCCACAGCGCGCGCTCGGCCCGCCCGCGGCTCGCGCGCAGCCCGCGCTCGGCTCGCGCTCACGCACCGGGCCGGCCCCTCCCTCTCCCCGGCTGCTCTCGCCGCGGCGCGGGAGGTGGGGCTCTACCTGCGCCCGCGCCCCCACCCACCCGCCCGGCCGCCGTTTTATTTCCCTTTTAAATATTATTATTAATAACTTTTCTGCCCCCGTTTCGACCGAGATGTGGTGGCCGGGGAGGGCCTGTGTGCCAGCCGGGAGAGCCGCGCCGCTGCCCTGCGGCCCGCGGCGGGCGGGCGCCCCAGCCCTTGCAGAGAAGCCCGTGTGAGACGATTTCTACGGGAAATCTTATTTTTCTTCCTATTTGAAGCTCCAGAGGCCAACGCGTGCCCGCTTTCGTTCAAAAAACCACAAACAAACGCAAAACAATAAAACTGACTCCCAGGTTCCAGAACACCGATTAAAAACCGATTTAAAAAGTGCTTGCTCCCAAACCTTAACGATTACAGTGCTTTATGACACGACCAATTTTGGAGTTTCAGAGTTTGGATTTTATCCCCTTCCTGAGTGTCCCTCTTAGCAACACTTGTAAAAGGAATTAGGAAAAACATTTGTTTCTTCCTTTAAATAAAATCTTTCCCCTCTCCCCAAGTAACAGCAGGGAAGCTGACAGGAGCAGGGCAAGGGCAGGCAGCATTTCCAAAGTCGATGCCTCTTTCACAGCGTGGTAAGAACAGTGATCTTGCGCAGGGCAGTACCTAAGCGACCATCCAGGAGCACGACGGTGATGGAAGGAGGATTGGTATAGCAATTAGCAGACACTGCACCCAATTTTCTTTTCCTCCGATCCAAGTCAGCACGCTGGCTGAAGGAAGGACATCCTGTGATGATGGCATACAATGTCCTGTTTGTTTATTATTAAGAGCATTCCTGCTTCTCATTACAAAACAACCAGATGCCTTACTTCCTTCAGTGGTCCTGTCTCTTCAGCGAGGCGTCCTCGAGCTCAGAGAACGGTGATGCACAATTCCATTTATAGCTGTCTACAGCCCAGTGCGAATGCTAGCTGCTTCTCTACAAGGCAACTCTACCACTTTTCCTTCTCCTCACACGTCTGCAAGCATATTTCTCATAGCTTTCCTGGCACTTTACATGGAAGCTAGTTTCACATTCTTCTAAACACACACACACTTATATTTCGGGGTGATCTGGGTGTTACGTCATTCTTCAGAAGATAAAAGGGAGGGGGTGGCGGGAAGCACGTTTTATGCAATCAAGTGCTTGGCTGTCTCTCTGATGGGTGTACACACATCCCCTTCCCTCAACCTGCTCTTCCTCCCTCTGATAAAAAGACATTTGGAAAGGATTACTTGCCATTTTCAGTCTGCAATGCTGAGAATAGTATATCTCTGTAAAGACCTTCTGTATGCGCTAACACATGAGGGCTCATGGCAGCAGACCTAAGTAGGGCAACTGCTTGCAAGTGAGTGTCCTGGCTTAACTTCCACCACAGCGTAATTCCACAAGAGAGGTGGCCTGAACACTGGGCTGAAGGATATAAATGTAATTAGATATACCCAGTAAAACCGAGACATAACCAAAATGAGGTCTAGGAAGGCTCTGAAGTAGGAAGAACCATTCATTAAAGGAGAGAAATCCAGCCTACTTGATTGGGTTAATTAACTGATGCTGAGTCACACCGTATAGAACAGAAAAACAATGTAGTCATACTGAAGGTGATTATTTTACTGAAAAATAGTCTCACTCTGAGAGGCAGCTGTTTCGGAGCTTTTCACTTCCCTGTTAGCTTGAAAGAAAAACAAAAAGGGGGGGGGGGGGGCAAGAAAAAAGGGCTGATGTGTTTCCTTCAGGGGGCTGATCTTAATGTAAAGGAAAGCAGGAGAAAAGCAAATCTGCCTTTCAGAGAACTGAGAGTGCTTTTGCGTTGGAGAAGAAAAGGAAGCAGAGATTAGATCAGATCAGATGAAGTGAAATATTCGTCAGGATGACAGGAGGATGCCAGCATCCCAGGTCAGTGTGGCTCTCTCCCCGAAGCCTGGGGAGGCAAGTACAGCCTACGAAGCTTATGGACTTCAAATAACTCTGTGGCACACTCTGAGGCTATCCTGAAATTAGCTCCAGGTGTCTCAGTGAAGCTGAGCCCGGAACTACTGTAGTGCAGAAGAGATTTCACTGGTGTGCAGGTCTAGCCTAATAGTGCCTGCCTGATCTGGAATAAAACTAAGTTTATCAAGAAAGAAGAGACAGAAACAAATTGTTAAGGATGTGTACTAAAGTAAGAATCACAAAGGAAACTCTGCCATTAAAGAAATACATAGACTGACCTTCTGACCTTCCTCCTTAATAGAGAAACATAAAAAGACACCCTGTTCAACCAGAAGTTTTCTGCTCTTTTATAGAAATCTTTCATACCAGTAGCTGCTATTGTCTGGAATGTGCAATCTCAAAATGTTCATTTCAAAAAGAACATTTTTAGTCATATTTTCATTTTTTCCTTCTTGCTCATAGAAAACCTCAATTACTGTATTAATCAGCATTTCTCAGGCAGCTCTCTCTGCAGCAGCTTTCAGCCTGGCAACAAATCATGAATGGCCCTAACAGCTCTGATCTCAGAAATCCCCATCCATTTCCTTTGATGCTATCACCACTTCAGCTCAACAACAAGCCTGCGCAACCCAGCCTCAGCCTCTGCTGCCTCTGCTGCTGCTCTTCTCCCTGTGCCTGCTGTAATTGTAGGGGGAAGAAGGAGGGAAGGGAGCTGCTCTAATAGACGAAACTTCTTTAGAAAGTTGGAGGGGAGATAAAATGCACACAAGAGATTAAAGCAGAGTCTCATTTTCACATCCTCCCCTTCCCCTTACCCAAACAAGGTCAGCAGCAGATTGACCACATCAAGAGTAACTACCAGACCCACCCCCATTTCCCACTTCCTGCATGTAGGCATCCTTGTGCTGGTAAACATTTGGGGACCAGTTGTGGTCATTACTTGGAGAAGGTACATGATGTAGTTGCACAACTGCACATCTTTTAAAAGCCAACTGTGAAATCAAACTCAAAGAACTTGCTTTCAAGTTCTGCTGAGACACACTCCTGTTTTGGGGCCACGTTTCTGAAAACGTGGTTGCTGTCAGACTCAAGGGTAAGAGAGAGACCCAGCACGCTCTAGTGACTGTGCAACAGGAAAAGTTACAGCCGCCTTCTCACAGACTGGCCTGACTTTGCAAAACACAGCCTATAGGCTTCAGATACGATCTCAGAGGCTTTGTATGCCCTAGACAGCTACAGCATGGTATTGCCTATAAGGAGAGAAATTAAAATTACACTTGAATCTACATGAAGGTTTTTGCAAGGGCATTTAGGGTGCTGTATGTTGTAGCCAGGAGGCTTCTGGATTAACACATGCAGCTTTCATGGACTGCCTTTAATTACAGAGCACCCTGGTCATTGCCTCGTAGCACTTCCAAATGCCCTTTACATTTATTTTTGTCGCAGCTGTGCAATACCAAAAGCAGATCTTCTGGCTGCACTCTCAGCTACTGCCTAGTGCAAGCTTTAACATCTCTTTTGATTTCTGCTGTTTTATTCTCTCAAGAAATTTTCCTTAAGAAGAGAAAAAAGGAATCAAACTAAAATACCATATGCCTTTTTGTTTCCAGCCAGGCCTTATTAAAATAATGTTCAGATGATGTATGAATAAGCCAAAACAACCCTCCTCCAATGGAAAAAACACTGTTGCAGCACACAGAAGTGAGAACTAAGCTTCAGCCATTTCCTCTTGTTGAGGCTCGAGTTTGAGAAGAAGGAGTCAAGGCCGTCTGGGCCTGCTATAAGGAGGGCAAGAAGTCACTTCGCTGTGAGAAGCTAGGCTTCTCTTCGCTGTGAACACAGCTGAGCAGCAAAGACAAAACAGTTTGAAGCCACTCGCTCTTGTTTCCTAGGAAGCAAGCTGGAGTGAAGCTACTGAGACAGCAGCAGCAGCAGCTGTTTTGTCATTGCACCTCTTTTCATTGTGGGTAAAGGTAGTAGACTTTAGGGTCTGGACTAAACGTAAGGAGCCACCTCCTTGCCCCTTATGAGAAGTGAAATGCCTCACAGCAAAGACCACAGTTCAGCCTTCCCATCCCACTTCTGAGCAATGGTCGTCTTGGGAAAGGTAGGGATGATAGCCAGGAGTCCATACAATAATACTTGTATTGTCTTTGCATGTTTCTACAACCCAAGTTTACACCGGACAAGAAAACCTGAGCACAAAAATCAACCTTCTACATCTCAAAGAGAGACTTTTGATTATTCTGACCATAGCAACTGAGTCTGAGGAAAAATGAATGAAAACAGGCCAACTCATTCCAACCACTTGCCAATCTTACTAGTGACAGAGGACTGAAAAAAAGGGTGTGCTTTGGGAAATTTTCTTTTAAAATAGGCTGATTTCCAGATTATTATTGAGGAGGGATGGAACAGTATACATATTATAGAAGGCTCACTCCTGTGAGTATTTAAAAGACATCAGCCCCACAGAGAGCTCACAACAACCTGAAATAACGAAACCATCTCAGAATTAATTGCATTAATTCAACTTTCACATCTCTTCCCAACTCTGTAGTCATGACATTTCTCAGGGTATTTTCTCCTCAACCTGCCTGGAAAGTCATAGAGATATGAACCACAGCAAAACTTTGGACTCTGTTCCTGCACAATTCAGTTTTCATTTCAGATACTCTCCAGGCTGCCCAGCGTCATGGAGCTGACGAACACAGCAGAAGGAGGGTGAGATCCATGGGTGGAACCACACCACTTTTCTCAGACAAAGAACTGGCCACAGAGTGAGTTTCAAAACAGATTAACAAAAACAACAGCTACACACCATGACAAAGCGCATATGGTGGAAACAAAAATATTTACCCACAGATTATCACAGATCCAGGAATGTGACTACCACGCATCTAGGACCAAAGGATTCAAAACAGTGACTGCATGTTTAGAGCTGATTAGGGAATCTGGTAGGGGTGGGCTGAAGGACCACTTTTTAAGCTTCTAAGAGTACAGTTGTCATTTCTCCACCTTTCCTACCCCAGGGTGGTGAAATAACAGTCTTTTCATACCTGTGTGTTGGCTGGGGGAGGGAAGAATTCCTCTGCTATTAAACACAACTTCTCATTAAATAGTTGACACCTTATCCTTCTTTAAATGTTGTAATGTTTACTTTGCAAAACCCAGGAAAGCTTTTAAAATAAAGATAGCAGAGAGATTCTTAAGCCGGGTGTCCTCGCTTATCTGCTCTTTATCAACCAGCTATTGTTTCTGGAGGAGCTCATTGGGGAAGGTGGAGCAAAGGGGGTTAATGTTCAATAGGTATCTATCAGTTCCCCTGAAGGAATAGTGCTGCTGACAGAAGAGCAACACTGGGCTCTCAACTACTTCCTGCAGAATGTGACAAACCAGAGAGAAAAAACCCGAGGGCTGCAGCTACTTTTTTTTCTTCTTTTTTTTTTTCCTCCCTCTCCCAAAACAACTAGTTTTAAGAAAGACATTGTCCTTAGGAGAGATAATCCCACAATAGAGAGTCCATTAGAGGTATTAAAGCATTGGCAGCGCCTGATCTACAAGAAGGGCTCTGTCCTGACAATAGACAATTAAAGCTGATAAATCTGCACTACTTGTTGCCGTTCTAATTCCTCGTAATTGTATGCTACTTGTCCCTGCCTCCTGCGTCCAGGGATGAAGCATGCTTCTTTAATCTCCACAGTACCTGACCTAGTTCCTATGTGGTCTTTTCAGGACCTGTTTTCTTCCCATCTGGACTTCTTCCCTCCTACTCTCCTTTCCTGATTCCCTCTCCTAAGCATTAAGAAGAGGTTACGATAGAGGGCACAGAAAACACCAGAGCACAGCACCCGGATCAATAATTCTGGAGCCCCAGACAATGCACTAATCTGCAATAACAGCTAATCATGGTCAATTTGGCACACCAGTGATTAAACTGTACTTTTCATTAGGCTCAACAAGTAGAGCAGACACACAGTGACAATTCAAATTGCCCTATCTGCAAGAGCTGCCAAACTCCTGCGCACTTCTGTGCTTGTAGCTGCTGCATCACTAGTCGTGCCAAACTAGGCGCTTTGTGGGGGCATATTTTTTTTCTTTTGACATTTTATGGACTGGGACTATTAGCTGTGTTTACAAGCCCCTGCCTCACTTTACTACCACGAGTTCTCCTAGTTAAAGGGCTCAGTAGGTGAAATTGTGATGTGATGTGCTGTGCAGGATGCTGAAAACGATCATTGCAATTACATGTTCCCTCCTGGTGCTGATAATATTCGTGGTTTTATTTTACATCTCAGAGGTTTGGTGGTTGTTTTTTTTTAAGAAAGTTTGAAAGCCTGCTGGTGACAGAACAGAAGCATGAAAAAGTGCATCACAGGACTTAAAAGACAGAAAACAAGTAAAAAAACCTACCCTTGGATCTATTTATTTTTCAAACTGAACTGTTCAGCCAACCTCACAAAGCATTTGGAGACTGAAGAATGGTTTGGATTTTCTTTTTTCTCCCCTGAACTTGCGAACAAGCCACTACCGTGTCCACCTTAGAAATCTACACAGCTACTAACCCTTACATGCCATTTTGATAGCGACCATCCCATCACTCTCATAGAACAATTTCTTCTGGTTACAATTGTACCTAGCAGACCTGTTTTGCAAATTGCCCTGAAAGCTTGACACAAGAGTTTACCACAATCTTTCTCAAAAGCACAGCACCAAATTCCAGAAATCCTAGACCAACCCCACACACTTAGGGGTCTCCTTCTGTTTAACTTTAGCTTATCATCCTTGTATTAACTTGTATAAGTGTTAAAACTGCACTCCAAGCTGCTTTAAAAAAAAAAAAAGCATGGAAGATGTCAAACGAATGCAGGAAATGTCTATTCTACTATTAATATTAATGAATCCCTAATGCATTTGCAACCCACTTAAGGTAAGCCGGTACAGTTCTTCTCCTGACAGCTATTCCTCATCAAACTACCACTGCTGAAGATGTTGATGCTTTCCCTTTTGCTTTGTAATCTTTAAATCAAGTTTAAATCACACCAGAGCCTACCACAAAATAATGTATTTTATCGTAAGTGAACACAAAAGCCCTGGAGACAGAGGTTTTCAAACAGTGCACATGTCCGCTCAATTTATCATTTTAAGATAGGAAGCTGCCGCAACAAACAAAACACCTCCTTGAAAGTGGGACAGCAGCAGATTGTGGTGCAGAAAGCTCCGGGATCTTTTGTTTTCCTGGAGAGCAACAACGGGGCTTTGCAGAGAAAGACAACAGCCTCCCCTTGCTGAAATCTAAATCAGTTCATATAGGAAAGCCTGCCAACTCCTAATTAGATGGTAACAAAATATTGCAGATAATTCACTTTTCACGATAAAGCAGAAACAAGCAGGCATGCAGCACCCAGCAGGGGTTCAACTGATAAAACGGTGTCAAACTCAAACCATTTGTCAACTGGGAGGGAAGAGAGCAAGCTGAAAGATGGACTCAGGAAGTAGATTTATCTAGTGCGACACATTAACTAGCATAAATACTAAGGAAAAAGTAAACACATTTACCCAGCCAGCAAAGAAAAGGCTTCTGAGTCTCAGACCCACACTGGCCATCTAACCACTCAGCTGTCAGCTACAACAGCAGTAGCATTTTTCTTCCTGTGCAGGACTGCAATACCATTTAATTCATGGCACTAAAAGGTTTTATTAAAAGCATACATTATAATTAAGCAAAACAAAAGCGTGAGTCCTCTGCTGTTCTAGTCTCCTCCCTCCGCCCAGTAGCCAAAACAATAAAACCACCTTGGCAGCAAACAAGTCAGGTAACATACCCCAGAGAAGAGCACAGATTTGTTACAGAATCATTTACTTTGCATCTGGCTTGCTCAAAACTGCCTTATCAGAAACTTCTGTCCCAGAGGCTCCCAAGGCAATGGAGTGGGCTGACAATGCAGGTCAGGCACAGTAAGTCGCCAGCAGCGTAATATGGGGCACACAAACAAACTGCAATAATGCAAGGCTGAAGGGCTCTTTGGATGTATGCTTTCCATTGGAAAGTCTAAACAAGTAACACATTTTGTGGGCAGCACATCTCTGCCACTATCACCAAGAAGGAAAACAGCTCAAAGGGATTTAGAATACCAACCCACAGCAACATACATACATGCACCTTATGCTGGCAACCCATAACATCAAAGGATGGCACATCACAGCAGCAAACCATTCTAACACTCAATCTGATAACATGAAACTCAAAAATTAACAGCAAAGTAATTAATCTACGTCGTGCCCCACCTCCCCCCCCCCCAAAAGAAGAAAAAGGAGTTCATTCATAAAGCAAAATACCGCACAGTTCTTTGTTCAGCTGTACCTTCATGTGTCCGCACAGCACAGGTTCCCCACCTCCAGCTCATGCATCTCAGGATTTTAGTCCATATGGGAAGTCTGTCATTCACTCTCACACCCTTACACACACACATGCGTACATGCACACCACACCAGCGCTCTCACTCCCCAACACGCACTGCCTGGAACCGCTCCGAGGATTTTAGAATTTCCTCTTGCTAGCAGATTCCTCCCTCCCCTCACATCCACTCCACCCCATTCTGTAATTAGGCTTAACAAGAGCAATTAACAAAACAAACTCCTCTCCGCCTGGTGGCCTGATAATTCTGATTGTCATAATGTATTAAGATGTGTAAGCCAGTTTAAAATAAAGGTAAATTACAACATTGCAAAAGAGCCATTTTGCACCTATTTTTACTGCCTTTATCATAGGGATAATGAACACTCAGCCACCCTTTTAATTTAAAACACAAAACCCCAAACTCAGGACTGAACAGCAGAACTCAAAACTTGATTTTGGACCAAGGAGACTACTTTCTTTTTTTGCTAGTTTATTAGAGGGCAGCTCCCTCCTCCTATACACAGCAAATTCGATATAAACTTTTTTTTAATTACTTTGAGACTAAAAATTCAAGATGCAAAATCAAAAATGCATCTTCTAGTTTTACAGACATCCACAAATAAATGGATTGTAATTGTTTCTTTTGCCCTGCCTGTCGCCTAATGGCATGACATAGGAGACCAAAGCCTCAAAATTTTTTCTGATGGTTTGTCCACCCATCACTTTCCTTCAGCAATTAAATCAAAGAAATTAGGGTCAGAATCATTTAAAAAAAAAACAAACAACACAACAACAACAAAAAAAAACACAAAAAAAAGAAAACAGCTGAGGACTAACTGATTTCAGGTGGTCAGTGGGGAAACTTTGATGTCCTTTGATTTCATGAGCTATGGGGTCCAACCCACACAGAAAATTTACACATAGCCTGAATTCAATTGGGAAACATATCTAGTTCTTGTGCTGCTTATATACTCTGGGAACGTGTAATTAACACTGTCAACATAAAATCAGTAAACATATCAAAACTATAAACACACAGGAAAATTCATGAGCAGAAAACAGACCAGAAAATAAACCCAGTTTGGTATATGACATGGATTCGGGTTCATATGAACTGGAAAAACATTCTGCTCCCTCAGATACATATAACCTGATTCACAACACCATCTGCCAACTAAACACAAACAATTTAAAAAAAAAGAAAGAAAGAAAAAAAGACTGGTATTGCTAGTGTATTGTTGGAATCCTGCAGCTTCTGACAAGCTAGATATGTTTTCCTAAGCCAACGATTTCATCTATGCTGGGTGTCAACATTTGCACAAGAATAATTCTGGGGGTCAGAAAGACATCAGCAAATGAGATTTCAAAAAGTTTCATAAGAGTGCAGATTGCTCAAACACAGGGAAAGGAGGGTTTCAGCTTCCAGAAGTTCACTCTTCTGCTTCTTCATTCCTCCTTCCCTGAAGCTGAGTCAAAGTTCTGTAAAAACCTACAGTGAACCATCAGCTTTGCATGACAACGTTCTCACACAAAAAGCTACGCTTTGCAATGAGACAAACGGTCCAAAATGACAGTAAATGGAGCCCATTACGGTGCAAAATCAGGCACTCTGTCAAATGGTGGGAAATGCCAAACGCAGAATTGCATACAGAAACTCAGTTCTGCACTCCTGGCATACACTGTACATCTTTTTTTCCACCAGACTGCTTCCTCATTCGGTGTTTAGAAAGAAGAGTGCTGACTGAAAAAGTAATTTTTCCAGCTTTTTTTCTCTCTTCTTTGTCCTTGAAAGGCCCAGTGCCTCTACTTTTACCACAGACCATTCAAATGGAAGGCCAACCAATTCTGTCTTCTATTTTTCCACTTTGCTTATGACAACAACAACACTAGAATACCTCACAAATATCAAATAATGACTAATCTGATTTTCACAGTACCTCCTCCATATGCTGATGAAGGTATTATTGCTATTCTCACTCTGCACAAAGGGTAGGAGACACAATGACATTAACATCAAAAGCATACATTAATTTTGGGATGCAGAGAAGCTGATTTAGTCAGCATGGCATATCACTTTCTATGTTCAAAGCATTTCTCTTCCTGGAATCTGTGACGGCTCTGCATTTTGCAGGTCTTCACATCAGACACCCAGGAAGATGCCAAAATTAATGACCATCTGCAAAAGGCTTTGCTGAGGTGAACTGGCATGAATTTTACTCAGAATCATGGGCAGATATAATACCTGGTTCCTCAGAGCAGAGCTCACCTGCCCCAAGAAGAGCAACACTATTTCCTACCATGGCTATTTTACTGCCTTACGTGGCAGTCAATGAGGTGGGGGGAAGAGGCGTCTTAAAGATAACGTTTTATTACACACCCCAATTCACGTCCCGTAGCAAACTTGTCTGATGCCTGAATGAGGCAAGTAACCAGCAGAACACCCCCCCCCCCCCCAGTAATTAAAGTAGTAATTAAAGACTGTATCATAACACATGAGGATCAAATTGGGGTTAGGCAAACCACCTAAACTGGAGAACTTGGGTCTGCAATTTCAGTAAGGTTTTTCCACAGCTTTTGTGCTGGTTTTTGAAACTGCAAAGAGAAAAAGCAGAGATCCCACAACCTGGCATCACACTGACACCCATACAGATGGATCAGCAGAGCTGGAATATTTTGATCTGCTGCAGGCAGACCTCTAGGGGGAAGCTAAGCAGACCTGGCTCAGACCAACCATACAGTTGTTTTTGGCAAGCTAAGCACAAGCACTGGAAGGGATAGGACACTTCTGCTGGTGGGTTTCCCCAGGTGACCTGCTGGAAGCAGAAGAATGACTATTTTCAGGCATCTTGGTTTCATGCCAGGTTTGGTGTGGTTTGTTCCTACTCTCCTTGCTTCCGGTCTCAGCCCATCTTTCAGACCTCATCTCAGCCTACTGATTGGTTTCCTTGCCCAGCAAGTCCTTGCCTTGTTCCTCCTGACCCCTCCTGTAGTTTCCCTTTCCAGTCATTCCCATTTTCCACTCCCACACCCAGGCCCTATGTGCCAAGTCTTCTCATCGAGCCAGTTTCAGTCCCTCCTGGTTCCTCACGTGCACTGCACTCCTTTCCCACCCTGATCTAAGCACACGGTACACTCTCCATCCCCATGTGCCCCTTCCTGCTGCCTGGCAGGCCTGGCCCCCACAGCAGCGTGGTGTAGTCAAGTCTCTCCAGGCATCTCCTGGTGCTCCTCCGCAGGCACGTAGCAGTGAGCTCAGTTCACACGTTAAACAGACATGGTGACAAGCCAACTGGAAGTTCTGTGACTACGTTAGTATGGCACTGAGCCCAAGCTAATAAGCCCTGGTGAGAAGCCGGATATATTAGCTTGGGCTTAGCACCGTGCTAATGCAGTCAGGCAGCTTTTGGATCAGAGCTGGCTTACATCCCACCCGCTTTTAACACCGAGCTTGCTCGTCTTTGTCTACAATAACCCATAAAGATAAATCCCTTGGTCTTGTACCAACCTTACTCTCAGTTTCCCTCCTCCCTGACATTGTTGATCTCCAGGCACAGTCTCTCCTCCTTCATAATCCCCTCAAGGTTCAGCTTTTGTCCATAGGCTTTTATAAACAGCTCCTTCTGACGACTCTCTGTCCTTAGGATGGTTTGCAGTAGGTATGCGCCAAACATGCACCCTTCTGCTCTCAGTTCAGGCACTCAGTCCTAGACCCAACAGCATTCACTCACTGAAGCAAGATGTGATGCCCTCCTACAGCTCCTGGGCGGGCTGCTCTGCCAGTCATCTAGGTTGGCTTCTAGCTCAAAAGCAATTCTCCTGGGCGTAGGAGTCAGGGATGGAGGTGGTGACAGGACTGGTGTGTGTCCAGGTCTTGCTCTGACAGAGACCTGATGTAGGTAAAGCACATGTGCAGATCCAGGAACTGGGAAGAGAACCCGGCAGAGGGATGGTATTTGAGCATCCCTGACAGCAACAGCCATTCCCCTCTCCTGCCACATACACTGTCCTTCCTTCCCAGAGCCACTGAACCTGTCATTCAAACTTCTGCTCTAAAAAATGGGGGCTGTCACGGTGGAGATTGCTTTTCAAAAGAAAAGTCATCACACAATGTTAGCAACACAATTTTTGACATAGCCAAGTTCTTGGAAACGGCAGAATAGATTTTGGGGGAAAATGCAGCCTGAGGAAAGTAAAATTTAAGTGACAATTGAGCCAGATGTTTAGAACTTGGTAGATTTATGAGCACCTAGAAGTAGGATCTCCTAATACAAATGGTCTTTCTTAGCAACAGGTGATGCTACCAGCCTTGCTTATACTAGAGATCAGTTTCCTGAGATTAATTTTAGGGGGATGTTACTGAACATTTTCCTTTGTATGAGAACATCACCATCACACACAAATCACATAGAAAGCACGTGCATAGATTTAAACCCTGTTTCCTTGGCCTGCTATTCCTCTTTCAGTGGCCCAAGCCAATGCACTAGAATTGTATTAATTATACAATATGGCAAGGTTTGATAGAGACAGTGAGGATGCTCCTGTTCCAACAGGTTTATGTAAAGTACTCCTTTTCATATACTAAATCCTGAAGGGCAATGGAGACAACAAAAATGCTGATGCTACTCTTTTTCATCGCTGTTAAAATTAAAAAAATAAACAAGTGACTATCTAATTGCAGTAGTTTGCTGTAATAAAATCAGATCTTTAAGTGACTAATCTCTTCACCAAATAACAAAAAAAAAAATTGGAAGATTAATTTGCACCAGTCTGTCCCTGCATATTCCTCATCTAAAATTATTAGCGCTACATGCACACAAATCAGGCAACAGGGAGTAAGGGAAGCTTGCAATCAGACCTAATGTCTTCCCTTCCTCTCAGCCCCCAGTACAGCCACTTCCTTTCTACAAATGCTTTGCTCAGATCTGTACACAAGACAGGCCACATCTTCCGGGGAGGCTCAAAGTCTTTGCAGACACACAGTTGCCTTCAAAGCATCACTGGAAATCTGTGTGGGAAGACTCTAAGATATTAAAACCATCCTGTACTCTTCTAAGGCAACAACAAACCCCCTCTGCATTTATCTATCACTTCCCTGTTCTGTTTATTCTGGGCTGCAGAATAAACTTCTTGACTACTGAAAAAGATGCACATAAGCTGCACCACATGTGCAAAGGAAACAACAGAGAAAATCTGTATGTCCTTTCCAGACAGTTCTCTTCCAGAACATTAAAATTATACATAAACTTTTCCTCTATTACCAAAAGCCAGCAAAACCAAGGCTGGTGTGAAAATACTGTGCTTCAAAATGCACATTATCTGTCCTAAATCCAAACTGACTTACCTTTTGGATCAACACTCCATTACCATCTTGCCTGATTTTCTTCTCCCAAAGGTAACTGCTCTCTAGCAGATTCACAAGTAATTTAAGCCATGATCTTCAGTCTTAAGAAATCCCCAGCTGAAGTTTGCTATGGCACTCATAACCACAGCCCAGCAGTAAGCAGGATGCGACTGCTCTTCCTTGTGTGGCACTCAGGCGGCCAGCTCATGCTTGCTGACTACAGATGAGAGATTGTCATGTTTTCTCAGTTTCCCCACTTCTAACCTGAGAGCTACCCTGTGCAGCAGGAAGACTTTGAGAGGCACATCCCGTTGTACCCTCTCCTTGCTGCCAGATGTCCTCTGTGGCCGGTTCATGGCTTTCATTTTGTGTTTCGCAATAGCTTAACAATTTTGGTAAAAATTCAGAGACTACTACTACTACTACTACTACTGAAAAAAAGGACGTATTATTCTCAAAGAAGGTGGAGAGGCCAAAAGATCTGCTCTCAGTTAAATCCTCTGAATTTCTCTCATGTCATTTCTTCCTGACTGTCAAAGCTAGGCTTTTGCCAGTCCTGTGTATGGACAACTGGATCCCTTTGAAATATGGTCAAGCTGACAAGGTGTGGGGCACTACGATCGAGATGGTATTTCCCTGAAATACACGGCACATTGCTAGGGCACCAGAAGAGTGCAAATTATCACAACTCACTGTGCAGACAGAAGAGTGCCCGAACAGACCTTTGGAGGTTCATGATCAGTTTCTGAGGATGGATGCTATAACCCCACAGATAACAGTAAGGCTGGGTAAATTGCTTTAAGTCTAGCAAGGATCAAAGACAAACAGGTACCAGAAATTACATGTATGTACAGGTTACTGAAACAGAAAAGACACATGGGAATATTTTTTTCAGATTAATTTACATAAAACCAGATTTGACTTTTGTACAGTAGACATGATTTTGCAAATCACCACGTCAAAGAAATCTAAACAAAATCCATCTGCATGCTTATAAACACGTAAAAGTGTTTAATGGACACAAAATGTTTTAAAAAGTCAACAATAATGGTTAGTCCATGCTTCCAATTATATTCTTTCTTCAATTAGTCTTGAAGAAACTAACACCTCTATTAATCATTTCAATTAACTCCACACACCACATGACATCCGCACCAGCAGCCCATATGTTGCGTTCCAATCACCCAAATATTAAAGCCTTTTTAATTGATTGATCTAAAGAACATTCAACAGGCTCAAGGTGGCAGCCAGCCAGGAAATCCCAAAAGAAGATGACAAAAAGGTGGGGGTGCTAAACCAGCTTCCCAATTTGTTTTTCTTCTTCCTCCAGGGTTCACTAAGTTAATCCAATCACAGCCCATAAAGCCCCTTTTTAATAAAATAAATAAATAGATAAGAGAACACACATGTTGGCTTTCCCCCAGAGAAGCCCTCTCCGCTAAAGCTGGAGAGCCATCCTGTTAAGAAAGTGCCGCATACGAGGGTGCATTTTTTATCCGGCAGAAATATTTAGCTTGGCCTCCTGCCAGGGAATGCTGAAAGAATAGACTGAATTAGGGGATTTACCTTCCACGTGTTTGGCACGCGTCATTAGAGGCTCTGAAGAGCTTGACTCTTTCGCTCTCTCACTCTCTGTTTTTTCTCCCCCCCACCAGAGCTTTGATGCAGAGAATAAACTATGCACTATAAGAGCAGTTGATGTGCGTTTCTAGGTGTTGGCACAGTGGTTTTGTTCTGTCAAAGAAAACTGATGCCCTGTTTCTGTAGTTAATATATTTTTTTCATTCCAGTCAGGTATAGGGTGGTATGTTTCAAAAGCATTTGCTTTAACACAGAAAAAAGGATGCTATTTTTCCTTCCATCTTTTCCTTAAGGAAAAAAAAAAAGTTTTTGAAGTTTTCTGTAGACAGATTTAAACTTGGAGAAAGTGACTTAGAAGTAAATTCCTTAAGTGAAACTCCCAACCACAGAGTATTTTAGGAGCTCATTAGAAAGGTTAATTTTGTAACAATAACCCATTAATTGCTCTGTCATTTGGCTTTTCTATGCTGTCATGTGGACTTACTTTATTTTAAAAACCACTTCTTTACATAAGCACTTCGGTCCTGCAAATACCTGTGAAGGTCTATACCCAGAACACGTTAGTCGAGATGGCTGGTCCATACATACCTCAGGTACCCCACGCACCCTCCCAGAGTTTCTCATTTGTGACAGAAGAGACAACACTGTAAGTTAGCCTCTGCCCTCCTTAACTGACAGAGGGGAATAAAAAAGAAAAAAACCACCAAGTTTCCAGCTGAATAAAAGCATGGAGGTCCTTAAACCAACAGTAAATGCAAATGTTTGTGTCTGGCACACATGGCAACCCTGTTTATAAGGGCAGAGTTTTGCAGAATAACCCCCCAGCGCCACTAACACCCATCCACTGAACTGCTGTGAGCGCCAGGAGAGCCCTGCTGCAGCTGCCTCTGCTGTACTTCTCCTCACAGTATCAGATAAATACAGGCCCCATTCACACGTGGGTTTTAGAGTTATTGATTCAAGCAAATCAGTTTAGAAGCTATTTGTTGACATGCTTACTCAAAAGCACAGTTCAAGCGGAGTTTCTAAACTGGTGCTGGCTTTATCTTTATCCCATCTTCACTTGCAAATAAATCTGGGTCTGAGTTTGGTTCAGCTGAATTCATGTCACCAGATGAGAGCATGTGATTCTTCATCTTTCAGTAAAACTAGTTCACTGCATATCAGGAGATTCCGTGGGCTACAGAAAAGAAACTGAAGTGATGGATACCAGCCCTCAACTGAAAATACAGGGTATTAACTCCAATGTCAGAAAGGTGCTGAGGACCATCTCCTCACTGAATGTAAAACATCTCAGCTGTAGGGACCTCCTCATAGCTGAAGGGCAGGCCCACAGTTTATCACTTCTTAAATAAATCATTCATAATTCATAACCAGGTTGAAAACCACACAAATAATGACCTCTCAGTATTACTCAGCGGAAAGTGAGAACTGGAGTTTTCCACCCAAACCCACAAAGGCTGACAAGCTCAGACATGGTTTTGTGCGCTCCTTCCTGGACCCCATGTTTTTAATTCAATTTAAAGAAAGTCAGGCAGCCACTTCCCCCCCATCTTTTAAGTAAAGATGTTAACATCCGTGCTAATAATACAACTACCCCTTCTTTTATCAAAGGCTTCAGGAGTCACAGACACTTTCTTTTCATCACCAGGAAAAACTGCAAAAAAAAAAAGCTGCCTAGTTCTGCTGCTAACAGGGCAGGTTTGGCTCTATACATGCATGGATGCCAGCCAGTGGCTGAAGCACTGCTTTATAGAATTATAGAATCGTTTAGGCTGGAAAAGACCTTTAAGATCATCCAGTCCAACTGTTAACCCAGCACTGCCAAATCTACCACTAAACTATGTCCCTAAGCGCCACATCTATACATTTTTTAAACACTTCCAGGGATGCTGACTCCACCACTTTCCTGGGCAGCCTGTTCCAATGCCTGACCACCCTTTCAGTGATTATTTTTTTCCCAATATCCAATATAAACCTCCCCCGGCATAACTTGAGGCCATTTCCTCTTCTCCTATCACTTATCACTTGGGAGAAAAGACCAACACCCAGCTCACTACAGCCTCCTTTCAGGCAGTTGTAGAGATCAATAAGGTCTCCCCTGAGCCTCCTTTTCTCCAGGCTAAACAACCCCAGTTCCCTCAGCTGCTCCTCATAAGACTTTCTCTCTAGACCCTTCCCCAGCCCCGTTGCCCGTCTCTGGACACGCTCCAGCACCTCCACGTCCCTCTTGCAGCGAGGGGCCCAAAACTGAACACAGGATTCGAGGTCCGGCCTCACCAGTGCCCAGTACAGGGGACGGTCACTGCCCCAGTCCTGCTGGCCACGCTGTCTCAGATACAAGCCGGGATGCTGGTGGCCTCCTTGGCCACCTGGGCACACTGCTGGCTCACGTTCAGCTGGCTGCTGACCAGCACCCCCAGGCCCTTTCCCCCAGGCCCTTTCCAGCCACCCTTCCCCCAGCCTGTAGCGCTGCGTGGGGCTGGTGTGACCCAAGGGCAGGACCCGGCACTGAGCCTGGTTGAACCTCATGCAACTGGCCTGGGCCCATCGGTCCAGCCTGCCCAGCTCCCTCTGCAGAGCCTTCCTGCCCTCAGCAGATCAACATCCCGCTCAACTCGGTGCTGTCTGCAAACCTACTGAGGGTGCACTTGGTCCCCTTGTCCAGATTGTCGATAAAGATATTAAACAGGACTGGCCCTGATCCTGAGCCCTGGGGAACACCACTTGTAACCGGCTGCCAGCTGAATGTAACTCCATTCACCACCACTCTTTGGCCTTGGCCATCCAGCCAGTTTTTCACTTGTTTAGCTTTTTACCCAGTGGAGAATGTACCCATCCAAGTCATGGGCAGCCAGTTTCTCCAGGAGAATGCTGTGGGAAATAGTATCAAAGGCTTTACTAAAGTCTAGGTAGACAACATCCACAGCCTTTCCCTCATCCACCGAGCAGCTCACCTTGTCATAGAAGGAGATCAGGTCAGTCAAGCAGGACCTGCCCTTCATAAACCTGTGCTGACTGAGCCTTATCAACTGGTTGTCCTGTATGTGCCGCCTGATGGCACTCAAGATGATCTGCTCCATAACTTTTATGTTTCCATCTTTGCTCCTAATCGAATCCCTGAATGAATGGCTGTGCAACACTTGCTACTGCATGCTAGTAGCAGTAGGAACTGTAACAGATGATTCCCCACTGGGTGTTTCCACTTTACCAGAAAATGGAGTAAGTCTTCTGGACTGACAGCCCCAAATGGGATAATTCCTCTGCAGAAAGACTGCAGGTTTAATAGAAAATAATTGTCAGTTAAAGTGCGGATGCTGCAGGCTCGCATTCCATGACAAAGCACCATGGGGCAGCATGTGCTTTTGCATGCAAACCTGTAAGTGAATGCGTTCAGTGCTCCCTGCTGCTCTGGTGCAGGGCTGCCATCCTGGAAAAGGCCTGCCAACCCAAAAAGTGCATCCCTGTTATCTCTGGCCTCCATCATGTATGATCACAGGAGTGTGTGGGTGTCCGTACCCGCAACCGGGAACTGCCTGCCTGCTTTGCCTCTTGAGTGTTTACAGTGAGGCCAAGCATATTTCAGTATTGTGACTGATATTTTGACACTCAGGTCAAATAACAGAAAGCCTTGGCTTGACAATACCAGTTCAGTGGCAAATTGCTTGATGTGTTTGTCAGCACTGCAATAAACTTGTGTTTAAACAATCTGCTACGCTTATCATATTTACAGATTAAAAATATGACCTTTATGAGTGAAATAAAAGAGCTCTTTTATCCCCCCTACATCTCCTCCCTCTACATTTTTAATTAAAACCACAAACCAACACACATACCCATCCTTCTTTTTGTAATAGTTTGGGATTCCACTCTCAAATACTATACAGATAAAACAAATCTTAATGTGTTAGCGATTCACAGGGCAGTAAATTCTCCTTTCCAAACCTGCCATCTTCATTAAAATCTTATTTGCTTGGTAATCTCCTTTGATCGCTAAAGTTATAAGAAGCCCCCTCCTCTGTTTTTGATACTACCAGTGTAGCTTTTGGCCAGAGAGCGTGATGAATTAAATGTATGACAGATATGACAGGTGAGGAGTGCTTGGAGAGGGCTTAAACAGCAGGGATAAGACAAAGCCCCCATTTAAGAACAAAACCCCTACCCGATGGCTAGCCCGTTAATGACCAACCACTCTATTTGTCCTGGTGGATGAGGAGCAAGCTGATACTACAGACAAAGCTTTGTTAGCCACAGGGCTGTTCTTCAATCAGGCCACACAACCAACTAATTGAAATGCCCGGTTTTTCCCCCTCGGGATTTGATATACAAGCTAGGGGGTTTGTAGGTATACTCTTTTTTTTTTCCCCCCCTCCTATAATATATTAATTCAGCCATCACAAGTTTACAGCTGGACTAAGTGGAATTACAGCATATAAACCTGAAAATCTATCTGCAGGGATCCAGCTAAGCCCTGGAGAGAGACAAGTCCAGCAATACAAATCCAAGGAATTTTGGAAGTCAATCCATTAGGATTACTAGGCCTTTGATTTTGGAAGTCGCAGGCTCAAAACAGGGAAGCAATGAACTCTCAATCTTCCTTCATTTTAGCCTCTTTTCAGAGGACTTACTGACCCCATTTTTTCTGTTAAAACACATTTATAAATGTGGGCAGAATTATATTGGGTTCCCATTATATTTGCAGTGAAGGAAGACATGAAAATACCTGCTTTCCTGAACTGATAGTTAACATGCCCTTTAAATTTTTCTGTGTATCTTCTACATATTTAGTGACTACAAGCAAACTTGTCACCCTTCTCATCAGCTAAAGACCACTCTCCCCCCCTTTAAAGTTTATGTTAACTTTCAGCATGCTATGCTGTACCTAAATGAGGCGTTTCAGGCCCTAGTTACTTTAAACCACAGGCTGCCTCCCAGAGGTGAAGAAATCTCTGTGCCCCCTGCAGACCAGGATTACATTCTCAACGGGCAGTCTCTCACTGTAGCCTACAGATCTGCGGTTAGCAGAAGGCCAGCAGCTTCCTGAGGTAGATGCCAAAGCAATATTCATTGCTAAACCCAACTGCTACAGAAAAATTAGATCATAGGGATGCAGCAATCAATCTGACGTTATCATTGCTCTGGATATAATGGAAAACACTAACTGAAGCAAGAAGAGTCTTCACTTTCAGAAAAAAATAAATTTTGATCATTTTGTTCCTTCCTGTCCAGCCCTCAGTGTAGCTGAATCACAGGTGCTGGTATCAGGAAATGTTGGTTCTGTTCTTAGCTCTGCCACTGGCTTCTTACATGGCTTCTGGCATAACTTGTACCCTCTCCGTGCCTCAGTTTCCTTATATAAAAATGCAAATATTCCTACCTATTTCAGAAAGAGTGTGGTCTAGTGGTTTAAACCACAGAATCAAGACATCTGAATTATCAAACTGAATATGGTATCAATTTCTGCTGTGGCTTTGAAGCAACTACCCTTACCTATCCAAGGGGTCAGCTTCCCCTGGAAAATGTTGAATGGCCAAAGCCTAGGCTTTCTGGTAGAATGTGTGTGCTATTTTTCAAGTGAGTGGTATTTCTGGCTGGATGAGAGCTCAACCTCACCTTGCAGTCCTCACCATGCAGTAAGACCGCTTACCTGGAACAGAAAAGAAAAGACAGTCCAAGCTACAGCAAGCAAAGCTTTTGGGAGCTGCTCTTGCTAGCAGGCTATGGTGACTGCCTCTCCAAGCACTTGTCCCCAGGCCACCCAGCAGAGCTGGCCTGACTCTGCCCCAGCCATTATGGTCCTAATTCAGCATGTGGGGGCGTAAGGCTCAAGTCCCAGATCTTCATCAAGTGGGACAAAGGGATGAAACGATAGCTTTCCCCTTCCCCAGGGAGCACTTTGTAACTTTTGGCTATTTTGCAGCAAACCAGTATGTCTCTCACGCTCTCTCCTCCTCCACTTTTGCTTCATGAAAACCTCCCCAAAGTTTTGAGGCCGTTCCACTCAGAATAAGTAGCAATTTGAAAACTTTCACAAGGCAGAAAAAGCATTTCCTGCCTGGAAATGGCCCTCTAGCTCATTGGACATTTGCAAAGGTTAATTAAATAACGCTTAGATATTCTTAATATTCAAAGCCTCAGACAAGTGGTAAGTGCTAATGTTACAAAACACAGAAGAGTCATTCAGAGAGAGTAACCTTACAGAAATCTAGAGAAAAATATTGTTAACCTCACAGAAATACACATTTCTTCACTATGGACTCTATTAAAGCTAGACAAAGTTGTTACTGGTACCATCACTGACCTCATACTGAAAAAGACAGACTGATTTTTAGGAAAAGACTATAGGGATTCAGATCAATAAATTAAGGGAGGAAAAAACCCCAAAAAGCATTAATCTAGGGTATTTTGGTTTTGAACACGCAGATCTGAACGGAAGCTGCGTTTTTTTAGACAGCTTTCCGATCTCCCTATTAGATATAATGTTATAGTCTTATTACACATGTTGCCTACTAGATGTGCTCTGACTTTTATAGATGTCAACCCCATTTCTTAATTCAAGACATTTGTCTCTTGTGATCTCTGCGCCTCTGGGTTAGAGTTCCAGTCAAAGAGGTGAGCCAGCTCATATCTGCAATGCAGCCATAAAATCCTTCGGCGCTACATCCCCGAAAGCTGCTGCTGCCCTGCGAAAAGGCCTGGATTTTGTCTGTCTGCAGCTCAGCACCCAGAAAGGACATTTTGCAGAAGGGCTTGGTGGACATCCAGGAAAACTGCTTTCAGGACCTTATCTGAAGGACAATACTTAACTTTCACCACCTGGGCCTGGCCCCTGAAAGGAAACAGTCACACTCAATTATTGTCTTTTTCTAGACAATTACTATTTAATCAAACCTCCAGCTGATATTAACTGGTGGAAAAAAGGCTATTTTTAGTCAGGACAGTGATTCCCCCTCACTCCTTTCATCTATGAGTAATGTATTTCCTTTTGCTCTCAGTACCACAAACCAGTCCACACCAGATGCTCAGTATTAGGTAAAATTAAAAATGTGGGCATCATACCCTTTGAAAGATGCTTTGAACTCAAATTAATATACCTAAACCCACTATTTAAATTAAAGATATCCTGTCTCTCTGCTGTGTAGTTTTCCCTTTTATCAGAATGGGAATTTTAGTCCATTTAAAGGTTTTTTGGTTCAGCTCCACAGACCACGCTTTGACTTAACAACACATTGTAATTTCCTTTTAGCCACAAGAATAAAGGAAATGTATAGAAGCAACACCATAATCTTGTCAAGCACCCTCTTTCGTTTCCCTGAACAAGCCTGTTTGAGAAAATGTGAAGCTTAAGATTTTTAAGATGTTATCTGGAAGATGTTTAGATCATGGAGTACTTTTATTGAAAACAGACATATGTGTTTTTATGCATCTACTGATGCACCCACACACATAAAATATATGCCTACTAAATTCTTTTATGGACAAGAACAGAGCAGTCTGCAACCTGCAGAGGTTTTGCAGAGTTCAATCCCCTTGCCTCAGCATTTTACCTTTTCTAGACTTTTGCCCAGAATCTGTGCTTATACTTGAGAAAGCCCCACCAATTCTCACACCCAGGGAAGTAACCGGGGAGCGCCTGCACCCAGACTCATCTGTGAGCAGGGCTCTCTACCTGCTTTCAGAAGCAAAAATGTGGGAGCAATGTAAAATGCATCAGTTTCTCATGTACCTCTACGTATATATAAGAAATGGGCTCCTGCACTACCTGTGCCATTTATTTGCATTATTAATCTTTTTCAAAATGCCATGATTTGAATGTAACCGCTCCACTTCTGCAGAGCTACAGGACTCGATGCAGTTTGCTGAACATACTCAGACTTTGTATTTTATAAGCAAACACCATCCTTCACATTCACTCTATCCCCTCTTGTTGTCACCTTTGATGTCACTAGTGACAACACAGTCACTGAATACGGGCAGAGGTACAAGAGTTGCCTCTTCCCTTTTTGGTGCTGAGCCACAGAGCTGTAAGCACCATGGCAATGGGGATCTGGCCTTGTTTTAGCCCTGGGGGCACCCATATGTGCACGAGATGATGCTGCCTCTGGAGACCCCGCGGTCTTGTCTGGACCCTGGCAGCTTCTCTGAGGAGCCAGTGAGGCACTGGAGGGTAGCCTGGCCCTGGCCACAGCATGTGGAGAGGAACCTGCCAGGAGAAAACCCAACCACCAGGCTGGAGAAACCGATGCTGAACCCGCTGTACTGAGTGAGGGAGAGGTATTAGTTGGCAGCACTAACGATGCCCAGAAAACATACTTCAAGACAAAGCAAAGGGACAAGTTAAGCATCTGCGATTTCTCTCAGTGAGGGCTCGACAGTGATAGTAAGGCAGTTTATCCCCAAGAGCTTTCTCCTCGCTGGAGGTGTTGAGTTAACTGGCGGTGACCTCCCACTGACCCACAAGCAGCATCTGCAAGTGGTGCACAGTGGTGGCAGCCAGGAAGCACTTCTCCCAAACAGTGCCCTTTCAAAACACCACTCCAAAAAGCAACAGCTGAGGTGACCCAGGAGTCAGCCGTCCAGCCACATCCAGCATGGAGGACGTCTCCTTTCACCCTCCTGGGGTTTCATCCATCTTCATTTGCTTTTTCTTGCTGCCATTTCCTCTGACTTTTCAAACTTGGGACACTGGTAGCTATTATTCATTCTCAGTTCTTACCAGCCACACAGCAAAGAGCTGCAGCTTTCTATCAATAAATACCACATCAGTAATTACTTGCCATTATTTTAATCGCTGATTTTTTCTGCTCAGGTACCTCTTGAGCAAAAGCAGGTTTTACCACATTATTACAGTTTAGACTTCTGAGAGAAACATCTCAATGCAATTATTAAACATCACTCTGGGTAGCCGCAAAATAACTTGCTAATGAAAACTCTGAACAGGAATGAAAATATAACTGAGGTATGAAGAAAGTAACTGTCCAAAACATTTGAGGTTAAGCTAGTACAAACAAACATCTTCACTGTTTTTGTCTATAAAAAGGGTGAAGAGGTGAAGCAGCAGGACTTATCCCTTCCACCATGAACAATGGTGTCAACAGCAAAGGCTCACCAAGTTCCAGCTATAACAAATCACTTAGCTCTGTGTAATTCCAATAATTTCTGTCAGCAACATGCAAAAGTGCACAACTGGTACTCAGTTGACATCAATTTGAGTAATCTTGTTCCCACATTTAGTTAAGAGGAGACTGATAATAATACATTTTGGCTTCAGAGTGGGGAGGTATAAAGTTAGCCCTACCCTTCCTCTCCACTTCTGGGTGGTTCAGGAGGGATGGGGGAGAAAAGGAGCAAGTTGGGGGGAGAGAATTGAGGGAGAGATGGAAAAGCGAGCAGGAGTCCTGGTAGCAGATTTGGGTGTGGGATCATGTTCTCCATTCTAAGAATAGACCGCAAAACCTCATACCTGAACCCCTCTTCCCCAAACATGAGAAGGCAGACTGTCCAGATTGCATTAGTGGACAACAACGGTGGGAAAGGCATACAAACGCACAGCCGATGACAAGAATTTCTCAGCTCAATAGAAAAGACAGAAAGAGTCAGAGATTTTGCGTAAGAGGAAGAGATAGAATGACTTCCCCAAGGTTTCACTGAAAGCAGACAACAGGGACAGGAGCTGAACCCACATGTCCTGAATCACAGCCCTTCGTCTCAATCACAAGACCCTCCTTCCTCTTGTATCTTTTGCACTATCTGGGGCAATCAAGAAAAAGCCTGCCTTGCCCTCACAAATCAAGAACTGAATACTAAACCTATAAATCACCTGGAAAATTCAGATGTCTTGATGGAATGGCAATGGGTTCCAAAGAAATAACAAACCTTGCTACTGCTCTGGATGGAAGGTGTCATTTCTTAGGCTGGTCATCCATGCTGAATCAAGACCAATTTAGATGGCAATAGGTTAGAAAATGCAGAGCCTTTCCTAGAAAAGATGCAAAAGAGCATGTCTACATCATGCTGTAAAGCCCACAAAGCCAGCACCAAGCCTGCTATCTGTGGAAAACTGCAGTGTTGTGAGGGACATTGCTGCATCAAGAAAGCAATGCAGATGCATTACAGCTCAGAAAGGCACACAAATTTAACTCCAGAGACATACTTACACTGTTTCTAAGGCTATCTCAATCACTGCTCATACCCTTAAGGGCTGCTGAACCTTGTTTGATTATACAACGCAAGCATGATCTTTCTTGCTTTCTGGCTTTGCCAAGGTTGGGAAAGGACATGGTTGTGCTCTATATGTCATGGGGTAAACAGCAAGGAGCTATTTCTTGAGCTTTTTCAGCTGAAGATTTTCACAGAAGAACAAAACTGGCCTGAGCAAGTTAAGGTCAGAAGTTCTTTAGTCTGAGAGGGGCTTTTCCATTACAGCGGTGGGGCAAAAAACCCTAGCCTTGGTATGACAGGCCTTGTTCATTAATAATTTTTTTATGAAGTTGCCTTTCCCATCAGGAGACTGGGCTGACTGACCAGGGAGACCTCTTCTAGACTTACCTTTTCTAGCAAATCTTCTAAGATATTTCTGAGAAATATTATTACAATGTTCTAGACATTCAGGTACTCCTAGAAGGATGAACTAGCAAAGCATTACACATACGTTTTTCAGACCAGACTATGCATCATAAAACAATAGAGATTTTTTCTCTTTTGGAGAAAATTCTAGCTGACTGAGCAGTATACATGCATATGCGTGCCCATGAACACACATAATTTTCAGTATCAAGACCATCTTCAAGCAATTTCTCACTTTTATAATGCATTTATTTTATGTAAAACAGATGCATGTCTTTGGGGTAGGCTTTGTCTTTTAGTCTTATATTGTGAACACCCCTTTTAATTAAAATGAGAAATACAAACTTCCTCATCTAGTTCCAAGCCTGAAGCCCACTAGCACAAGCAGCCATCCGCAGATTCCGCTGGAACCCCTTCAGCATCCCACAGAGTCTGCTGGCTGAATTCAGGATCTTCGGACCTGTATAAATTGGTGCAGCTCCACTGGACTGAGCCCCTTTATACCACATGTAAAGAAGCTGAACTGGTAATGATGTATCCAGCCTGAGTTCCTTAAACAAGTCCTGAAGCTCCATCATAGATTGCTACATAATACCTGAACAGCTGATGAGAATGCCACTCTCAGTGACAACACCTTTTAAAGTCACTGCTATGTGCTGTGCCTAGTGGGATGAAGAACAACTAAATGAGTGAAGTAGCAAACATTACAAATGGAGATTATCAAACTGCACTAGAAGTTAAGGGGGGGGGGGGGGAAACACTGAATATTCCTTAATGCAAGATTATTCAGACCTAACTAATTAAAATACGGGGGTTTTAAGTAGTCTTCTCTTTTCTTCCCATACCCAAATGAAGGCGGAAGCAAGCATTTCCTTTCCCGATGATGGAAGTGATACCAAGTATTATGTTTGTATTATGTGAAGTTCCTCCCATCCATTTCTGCTGAGTTAATGTTGTCTGACTTAAATGCGATTAATAAAAGCAGGCTGTTAAGTTCCAACAAACTAAAACCTTACAAGTTTATAGACACAGTTGCTTCAGGCTCCTCCTATGGTTGGTCAGACAGGGTGTCTTTCGAATGGACTCAAAGGAACACATTTCACACCTGTCAGGCCTTGATTTAACATCCCTGCTAACTGCACTTTAAGAACAGCCGATTAGTTCTAGTTATACAAGCTTCCACGGGTAAGGGGGAGAAGCAGCCTGTTATCACCATCAGGACTCATTGTTCCCCTGAACAGAGATTTGTGTTCCACACTGTGTGTGCCTCAGCAGTTTGACTGGAAGCCCTGCTGCATGCCACGGCAGTGATGCCTTTATCCTAGTCCTGAACTTGCTTTAATGGCAATGGAGACAGTAGAGGTGACCATGAACATAAAAGGAAAATAAACTAATGCTACATTGAGGTTACAAAGCCTAACACCCATTTTCAAGCTAGAAGTGGTTTGCTGAAATTTCCTAATTATCCCAATTTATTTTTTGTTTCCTTTTTGCTCTAAAGGGACAGTACTTCACCTGTAATAAAACACTAGCTTCTGCAAGTGAAAAAAAAGCCCAGTAATGTTGCTGAATTTGCAAAAGGGGATAAGTAAAGTGCTGGCCTTGAAGCAGCAGCCTGAAGAGTGACAACTGCAGCGCCAACACCACCAGTGGGATGCTTGAAAACAAGTCAGGGACCAAGGGTTAGTCCAGCCATTCGAATGTGACAGGAAGGCTAGTTAATAAACACCAGCTAACCCCTTCAATTACAGCAATAAATTGTTCAATTGGTTAAATGTCCACAGGTTCTGCCCCAAACACTGCTGTGAACTGTTTAATTGGCAAACCCTTGCATCACTGGACAAACAGATCTTGGTGAGTGCGGGGGTGCGGGGGTGGGGGGGTGGGGGTGGGCATGGAATGCTTGGCCACTGGAGAGCGAGGGGTGCTGGTGTCCCGTGCAGCTCGCCTTTGCAGGGCTCGCCTCTGCAGGGCTTGCCTTCACATCCCACAACCTGCAATGTTTTAACAGCTCTGAAGATTAATAATTCATTGCTGCCTATTTTTAAAATAGAATTAAGACTACAGGCCAAATATGCCTTAATCACCATTCTTTCTGCATCAGTTTTCCGTATTTCGGTAAGATGCCCCACAAATTGCCTGCCAAAATATTACTTTTATTATTTTTATTATTTATTTTTATTATTTTTATATTATATATGTTATATATGTGTTATTATATAAATAGTAACAAAATGTATTGCCCATATCGCAAGCTGTGCATGCAATATGGGTTATGCAGTACAAGAGATGCCGAGTACCTGCATGCTGTACAAGACAGACCTGCAAATTAAAAGTCAGCAGGCCTATTTCTTCAAAATATTTAACACACTAAACTTCAGTTTATCTCACTAAGAGTTAAGAACATTCAAAGCCTTGTTAAAAAATTTTGGCACAAAAGAAGTTTTTGGTAAAAGCTATTCTATGAAAAAGAAAGCTACTTCAGGTGAATAAAGCAACAAGTTGACCACTGAGGAGCAATTCAGAGTTAAAGACATAAGTTGCCTTCACTGGACCTTTGATCACTTGGATGAACCATTGATTCTACATACTCTGTACTAACTAAAACCCACACACTGATGCACGGGAAATACTATGTTGGTTTTAAAATTTTTATATTAATTAGATCCGTTTAGAGGAATTTCATGTCTGAAAAACAACCAATCAAAGGAGATGAGTATTATTTGTTATGTTTACACAATGAGGAGGAATTGCATTTCCCTACTGAAATTTTTTTAATGAACTAATTTTTAATAGAGGTAAATTTGTCACAGTTGGAAGTAAAATACATACAGTGTTTGCCTGTGGAAAGCTGTAAGTGATCGCTCCCTGTCCTAGCAAAAGTATTTCTTTGGAAAAGGGCTTTAGGCAGAAATGTTCATTTAGAAACACATTTTTTTGTAACATTGAGGAAGTCTACCACTTTGCCTGAGAAGCCTGGATCCTCAAAGGTTATCTAGCACAGATAGGCAATTCAGTTTATTGGGGGAGGATGAGGCTGGACTATGTCCCACTCTCCACTCTGCAAAAACTCACAGATTGTACTGTTGAACCCGAACTCAGGATGTTTCTTCTGGCTGAGCTCGCTGGCTCCTGGGAGTCCTCTCCTGAGCACTATCTTCTCCCAGTGAGCTACCTGGAGAGCATCAGCACCTAACTCAAGCTTGAAGATTCTCCAGTGGGTCCACATCCACTCTGGGAAATAGGCTGAGCAATATGTTATTGTCTCACGTTTGAGGACATAAATGATCTTACTTGATTTAGTCTGCATGTCTTGCAGAGTGAAGCAAAGCAAACTAACTTCAGAAACACAGTAAGACTTCCGTTGACATCAGTAGTCACTGGGTCAATCTTGTACAAAGTATTTAGAATGCAAATTTTAATCTTTATGTTGCCAGACACCAGCAGAGAAAAAATGCTGCAAAGGGACCATTTAGGACCCTTCACTGCTAACAAATTACATCAGTTACCTCATGTTTGTATGTGGTGCTTACGGTTAAAAGCAAGTTCTGTTAAATCAGTACCATTAAAAGCAACGTACTCACTTAAATAGCTTGCTGAATCCAGGGGTTTAATGTTTGTGCCTCAGGAGAGGACAATTTAGAACTTTTTTTTTTTTTTTTGGTAGTACTAAGCAAATTAACATCTCTGAAAAGTCTCAGGGTTTCAGGACAAGCTTTCAGTTGACACCGATTAGCATAGCCTCACTGAATTAAATAGACTGAAGCAATTCAGGCCATTGAGAATCCACGGGGGCAGGGTGGAGAGAAACTGCAAATTAGTAAAAGAATAGAGAACACAATACCAGCACTGATGTCCTGGCACACAGGCTTTTATTCTGGAGATAGTTTACAAGCAGTTCGTAACCTTTGGACTCCAGACAGTCTGTAGAACCAACAGGAGAAGGTTCAAGATTTGTCTGAACTTTCCATCCAGCCCCGGCACTGTCAATATTTGGAAGCTGTACTGGAACTCATAAAGCCTCCATAAAATGGATGTTAGTGAAACAAAAAAAAAAAATATCTGAAACTTGCATAACTCTGCTATGCTTAAAGAGGCACTTCCTAGCAAAATAGCTAATGCATTTTTGTCTTAACAAACACGGAGTCCAAAACCAGCCTGTCATTCCAGATTCCTGATTTCAGATTAACTTCAAAAATTTTGATTTATAATGTTAAACTTTCTGCAGTTAGTAGAATAATTCACAGAAAGAGTCTGTGATTTTTCTGCCTAAGAAAAAAGTTACTGCAGAATTGACAAAACAGGCCTGTCAATATCTCATTTATCGGTTTAAAATATCTTCACTTTTATTTCATTCTCCATTATAAATCAAATCAGTTATATCAAACTATACTCATGTATGAATGAGTCTGTCAAGAAAAATTACTTCAACAAAATAACTTCAGGCTACAAATTAAGGTTTTGTTCTTTGATAGTAATTTTAAAAGACTAAATAAGAAAAGATTTACAGCTATGTATTTTATTTTGTGAATGAGTCCTAAAATAATCATTATGTACTCTAGAGGCTTTTCTGACATATTAACTAGAAACTGACATTTACTATTAACTTAATTGACAGACCTTTTGTACAACCACAGTCAAATTAAGTATACTGTTAATAAACCACACAAAAATAAAAATTAGTTATCTTTTAATTATCTCATAATTTTGTTTCTTGCCACATGTTTAATGGTCTAAGTCACAGGGAACTTAACTGAATTAAATGTACTTACACCAGTGCAAGGATAACCTAAATGAAGAGGGGGTTGAATACCCAACGTTTTAACAAATAATTTTTACCTGGTCAATAAAAATACCTTAAAAGCATCAAATTCTAAACTTCTGTCCTAAACAGAGGCTTCTATTGCAAGTAGTGGATGCTATAAAGTTATAAATCCATTACTTTATTCAGAGCTAACAATCTCATTTGTTTGTACAGGTAGGTCACTTAATTCATCAAAGGAGGAAAAGTTAGTCTGAAAAAATAATCATGAAGAGACAATTTCTTAAATACTTAATATATCACCCACTGCCCACGGTCAAAAAACTGAAACACCAACTTCATCTGCCATAACAAAACAAAATACATTGGTTTTGCTCTAGATGTGCTTTTGAAGCCTTTCATGCTGAGTTCTGGGTTTCTACCCATAGGAATGAATAATTTGCTTATGCTCAACAAAAGCCTCTATTTCTTATTTCATATGCATAGAGGGGACTTGTGTTTGCCATAAAAAAAAAAAAAAAAAAAATAAAAAAAGAGAGACAATTACAAGTCATCCAGAACCAGTGTTTTTCTAACAGTTCAAGAACTGTTCATAATAAAGATGCTAACTCAACCCATTTGTAAGCCAAGATGATTAATCAAGCTGACCATGCAATGCTATCACTGCAAGAACTGTGCTTGGGTGAGAGGTCTCTCCCATATATAAAATGCACATTTTTGCCTTGGTAAAAGTTCAGAAAACAAGACTGTCAATCCCATATGCCTTATGACAAGCAAATTCCACAAAATTTTCAAATCCCCCAGCATATAAGCAAGATGCACAGTTTTGACTCACCTGATCTATTAGGTTTTTGCCTTGTACAGAAAGCTCAAAGTTTCAGCACTATCTTGCCCCTGCATGCACTGCACAGAGTATCTCCACATAGTAACCTCCTGCGTAAAGCATGATCTTGCCTATTTCTCTCCCCTTTCTCAAAGCATGAAAGCAAAGTTACGCCAACTATCCTGAGAAGCTTTATACTGCACCAAGCACCTGTTCAGACAACAGTCAGTTAAAAAATCAAAGTAACAGCTGAGTTGAGGTCAGCCACCCTACAAACTTCAGGACATACTCGGAGACCCCACTACCCTCATCCCTCCCATCTTTATTTGAAAATAGCAGCTCTGGTAACGTGATGCCATCCTTCCCTTCCCTGTTTGAGCAGGCAGTGAAAGCCCTCCCGCTGTCTTCTACTCCTAAGAAGAAAGCATTAAGTCTCCAACCTACACTAGCCTGTCTGCAGAAATAAGACAACTCATCCCACACTGATAGCTTTGTTCAAGGAGCACAGGTTCAACAGAGCCGGTTTAACCATTAGGTTAACTATTAGCTAGCACCCCTACAGATCACGTTACACTCACTATGCATACTTGTTAAGGTATCCTTTAAACGAAATTTAGTTTAAGACAAGCACTCGGGTTAGTCAGTCTTCTCTGAGCACGGCTAAAGGGTAACATCGACTGCCCCAACACAGAGCATCATGATGCACACTGAGCTTGCCTTAGAACAAGCTCCATGTTTGTAGAAACAATGGCTGTAAATCACTTCATTTACACAACTCAAACATTTATTACCAATACAAAAAATTCTCCAAGGGAATTCATGGGCACTAAAAACTTACATTAGGTGTTCACAGATTTAACGAATGTCCTTAAAACCCGTTCATGCAAACATTCCTCTTCATTCATCCAAAAGCTGCTCAAATTTAGAGGCTGAAAACAGCAGCTGTCTTCTAAAAAACAGTGTAAAGTTACCATGGTTTTTCAAATCTTTTTTTCGAGAGTCTCACAAGTTACTTACGCTGGTCAGTAAACTACTTAGTGCTGCCATTATTATTAACCGTATTAACCTAAAACTTGACAAAAACCTTAGCTGCAATGATACTCTGTCACATCACACAAATTATTTTGTCAAGCTCAAAGCGTAAGTTTTATTATTATGGACTTTTATTACAAAACCATCTAGAAGCCATGAGCAAGAGCACCATGCCAGGCATCACACAAGCATGTAGAAAGAAACTTCACCACCTCAAAGAGTTTGCAATCAGATAGAGAAGGGAGACATAAAGTGAAACAAGGTAAGTGGCATTACCTTCACTTCACAGGACAAATAGAGTATGTATTGAGGCTTAGAAAGATTAAGCCCCTTCTGCAACTATAGACTTAGCACAGCAGCTATTACCATTACAGGGCTTTTTACACATGCCAGGGCTTACCAGCACCAGGCCTGAAACACGAGGGATTGTCAATCTCCATTAATTTAGTGTAAAACAGTTGCAGGAACGGAACACACATCTCCTGTCCTACCCACAATTCTAACAACCCCAACTTTACCCCTTTTTACACCTATACCCCCTTGTTCCTGTGACAGTTGGTGCTACCCTGTTCCTGGTTTATATTAATTCAAGATCCAAATCTAGTGCCTAGCTTTTCAATCTTTGTAGCAAATAAGATTAATTTTTAATTTTAAGGCCCTGAATCAGCAAAACATTCAACTACGTGCTTAATTCTATCCCTATTCAGTAAAGTACTTAAGTATTTGCTTAATTCTCATTTACTCCGCTGAGACTTGAACATGTGCTTAAAGATAAGCCTCTTCTTAAGTACTTTGCTGAACTAGGGCCTAAACTGTGACCTAGGAGCCAGGAAGAAAAGAAAAAAATAGATCAATAATGTTTAGTGTTATTTCCTCACAAATATTAAGCTAGCTGAAAGAAAAAAGATTAAGAAAAAATAAAAATAAAACTCACTTTGATTCAAGCAGTACGTACAGTTAGTACAGCTGTTTTATGGGAAAAGACAAATTTTATAAAATCCTACTAAGAAATATCTCATTAAAAATTACTTCTTGTTGCCCATTTACATCTACAAACATGCATTATAGCAATGTGTTGAACCAACCACTCACTCTCAGTTACATTACTGGAATCTTGGAAGTTTTTCAAGCTAGGTACCTGATGATTAAGTATAAAAAAAAATTTAGAGCAGAATCCAATTTATTGAGTACAGGTGAATAGAATTCAGTTTTGTATTATCTTAAGACACAAATAATGGAGCCATTGGGAAGATACAAGGGAAGGGACCCCATGGTAAAAGCAAGAAGAAAAATAAGATACTCTTGTACTCCCCTAGGAAGAAACCGCTAGAGTTTAGTCATCATCAACTGAAACGATGCAGACACTGTGAAATACATTCCCTTGCAAAAAGGTCTCATCATGAGTGGATCCTTGGGCCAGCATGGAGATAATACAAGATCAGGATCAATGAAGCTCTTGGCAGGTAGGGGAAAATGTGTCTACACATCTAAGCTCAGGCTTAGATAGCAGAGATGGCAAAGTATGACATTTTTTCAAAAAATCCAAATATACTGGCTACTGACTCATTTTCTTATGTATTTGTCTGCCCTGCCCTTACGACCCTGAATTATTCCATAAAGCATGCTTTTCCACTGGTAAGAAACTAAACGGACCAAACATACCCTTTTTACTGCAGGCTCACTGTTCAAACTAAAGCTACCTTGCCTGTTTCAAGGATATCAGTATCAATTCAACTAACATGGCCAGCAAATATTGGTAAGCTACAAGTCAGGGAAAATACCTGCAGATGAAACTGAAGTTCTGTTTCTTCCAATAATGCATTTCTTACCATTTCACAAGTTGGTCAAGCCCAAGTACTAAAACTGAATACATAGTGTGAAACTGTAGAAAGATGCTTTCACTATGTATGTGCCCATGCAACTGGAACAGGATGCTCCAGATGATTTCCACACTCAGAGAAACTGGTCCTTAGCATTTTGCCAGGAGAAGGGCCCTTCTCACAAATGGAGACCAAACACATGTCACTAGCAGGTCTCCTCTTAGCAAGTCTTTCATGTCAGCTGCTGCTGCTCTTCCTTCAGGAACTGCAGTTCCTCTGTAGCTGGGGTCATTGTTTTCATCTACCTTTTGATTTCTAGCAAACGGGAATGCTATTTAATCTTTGCAATTCCTAAGTTACACAGATGCTTAACTTCGTGCAGTGTGAATGGTTCCACTGAAGCTTGAACTACAGAGCATAAAGCTAAAACATATGCCTAAGCGCCTGCAGGATTGGGGCCTAAAAACCTGAGTATTTACTAGCTATTACCCTTTTGATGGATCCATCCCACTATAACAATGGATAAAAGTGTTTATAAAAAAAGCTTTGAAGCTGAGAGATACTCTGTAAGTACATGTGTGGGGTAGGGGAAGTGGAAAGGGCTAGAGACACAGATTGCATTGGCTGCCCTGATGTTTGCCATAGAAACCACACATCATTATTAGCAGCTGTAGGATTAAGAAGCCTCTGTGGTTGAGGTAGTTCCTCATATTTTGGATGAGTGCTGCCAGATAGCAGAGGGTGCAGTTTCTCAGCTCCCACCTCAGTTCAGTCCTCGAAAGGAACATGCCCCACCCGGACACACCATTCCGTGGAAGGCTCTGCTGCAGTAATACTCACACTCACCATCAATGCGCACAGCCACCCCTGTCGACATGGCCTTTGTCTCTCTCCTGTCTGTGTGGCAGTGGTCATGGCCAACGGCTAAGACAGAGGACGGCGAAGGGATGAAAAATGTTTATCTGTATTCCCATCGTCAGAAGGGTAGGAAAGGTCACCTGGTGCTCCCCTTCAATCACACGAGAGCCAGGTACCTGCCATCCCCTCGTGAGCTGCCAGGGCTATGGAGGTATAAAATATTTTCCAACAAAAAGAAACTGGATCACTTGCCTGGGGGAGCTGTAACATTTATTCCAACAACAATGAAAGACGGCTTTGATCACTGCAGCAGCCATACGTCTCTGATTGCAGACAGCAAGCCCACCTCAACACAGTTACAACGCATGTACCAGTCTCCTTCCTCCCACCAGGCTGGATGTCAGGCTAATCAGTTTGATCTGACAGATTTTAATTAAATTAATTAAGGCCTTTCTGAATAGACTTGATTAGTGTTCCACAGAGGAATCTCTTGTGAAAAGAAACCCTGTCAGGAAAGGCACTAATATTTTTCTCCTTTCACAATGATAAGTTTCTCGGGTTGGTATTGGATTTTTTTACACCATTAATAAAAGGGCTTCATAAACACACAGCATATGATGGTTTTTGAAGCTTGACACCCCATTATATTAAATTAACAATAGCCTACAAAAACCCAGAAGATATTCATGTTCTCCTTCAAGCAATTTTATTATGCTGCAGTTACTGCCAACTCTAGCATTTCAAATATGACCTCTTACTTGGATTTAAACAGAAATACACAAAATCAAGATGCAAAACAATCCTTATCACTTCCAATCAACCTTCTCAGAGTGGCTGCTTGCACAAACATGGGAAACTCAGCACGTGTAGAAATGCTGTGTTGCTAACACTGTGAGAGGCCACCTTGTTCCCCACATTGGCTTGTGCAAGAACAAAGACAATTTTTGTTCAATAGGACTTGACTGAGATTGTGCTGGCATCACTTTGAAAGAGTGCAGTATGGGCAAAACCCCCTCCTGTCTGCACGGATGCAAGAGCATGACCAAGTCAGGAGGCATCATCTTGCTTCCCACACCACACTTGCAATCTGCAAAAGTGCTGAAGCTTGAAATCCCCTGGTGCTGGTAAAAGACAAGTGGTCACAGTCACACTGTTCACAAAAGATGTCCCATCACCTGAGGCAGCCACAGCTAGTGCATGCTAAGTAGCACGTCCTGCAGCTAGTAATGACCACTGCTGTATCACAGCTAGTCAAATGGACGTGTGCTTCTGAAGCCTATTAAAAAGTGACATGAAATCCCAAGTTTACAAATAGAAAAGCTCATTGTACTGTATTTACAGTAAGGGCATCCTTGACTAGATGATAACCATAAAAATGCAGGTAATACTTACAGATAGTTTAAACTAAATGTACTTTGAAAAACAAACTCACCTCTGAATATTTTTTTTTTAATTTTTTCCTTGTATACCAGGCCGAAAGTGTACTTCTCTACCCACTTCTCCTATCTCCTGTTTCTCCCCACTTTGTATGTTCAATTTAATAGTATATTAAGCTGTCCAAGCATTGCAAAGGATTTTTATTTCAACCTGAGAGAAAGCAGGAGTGATTTTTTTTGTGACTGAAAGGATGCTAAGAGATCAGGTGCTGAAAAACCACTACTTCATCTACCAACACTTTCTTTTCCTCTGAAGCCAAAGTGGTCATTCAAAACACTTCATCTTGAAGTGTCAAATGATGGTGAGTCCTAAAATTTTTTTTTGTGACACAGGTTAAACAGGGGAAGGGAACTCTGAGGTAGGAAGATACTGCATTTCAGAATGGAAGTCAAAATGAATGACAAAAAAAAACACAATAGGAAAAAGATAAAAAACCGAGGCAAACTGGGTGAAGCAATAAGCTAGAGAGAGATTAAGACACAAGGTACTCCAAGGCAGAAAGTGACTGAGAAAAACAAAAGTTAAGGCTGGTGTCCTCCAAAGAAAGAAAAGATCCTGAAAAAGAGAAAATAGTGTTAACAGGCATTCACTTTATTAAATAAGAAAGAGGAAAGAAGAAAATGGAAAGGCCATTATAAATTTTATTCTGTGCCTTTCTCATTGTTTTGATTTTTTCCATTTTATTTTCAACATATCTGTTACACTACACTCGTCACAAGAAAATTCTGTTTCTGGCTAAGTCAGTACCCATCTACTATAGTTTTTCAATAAACAAAAGCTATTTCAGCTTATCTTCTGGTTAGTTTCAATCCAGCAGACCCAAATGCATTTTCTTGTGCTATTTTCCTCAGTCTTGTGCTTTTCTGAAGTTCAAATTAATTTATTCTGAGCTTGAGCTAGTAACTAAAGTCTTCTCATTGTACTGAGATCAGATTTACAGGTCAATGTACGCATTCCACTCTCAAAAACATACCTGGTTGCAGCATCTGTTGCAGTTTTATCCTCACAGCCACACTCGGACAAGAAACAGAAATTGGCTAAAGTGTAATTCTGTTTAGTAATTTCAATGGAAACATCTATTTTGAGACTTTTTTGGCTGTGTTATAAATGCTTCAAGAAAAGAAGGCAGATGAACAAAGAGGGATAGATTTGCCTTTGCAGGAAACAAAAAAAAAGGACTTTTTTTAATAAATTATACAAAGAAAGATAGGTTGCAATAAAAAAGACACATCCAGGAAGAAGAAAGAATTCAGTGCGACTGACCTTCAAGTTCCCTCTACTCTTTCATTAACTGTCCACTGAGGTGATCCCTGGCCAAATACGGGCAATTCAGAGCCTGTCATAGAATTACAAGATGAATTAGGGACTGCTGCCACAAATTTACAGCTACCAAGGCCTCTGCTGATTAAATTTTCCCAGACTTGAAAGTAATTTCACTGGAAACACTCCTAATGTGGCCCCAAGATCAGCATCACGACAAATGAGGAAGGGGAATAACACTTTTCCCTTCCAATTATCCGGTGATTTTTTCTCCTGTGTGATTTGTAAGCAAATAGACATAATTTAAGCCAGAGTGACATGGAAGTGCCAGATCTAACATGGGCTGTTTGTGTTCTAAAAAACTTCCCAGAAAAAACTCAGTTTTCCATTCCCTTCAGGAAAGGCGACTCCTGTATTTTCTTTCAAATTCTGATTTGCACAGCTTATTAAGTAACTTCAATTATCACACCAAATAATTGTTGACTCACCACGGAATCAATTGAAAAGCTTATGTATTTGAAACTGTACACAGAAATGCTCACTACAGGTGAGTAACTTCACGTGCATGAGTTGTCATTCACTTGGTGGCACAACTCACATGCATAACTATCTGCAACACCAGGGCCTCAGATTGTAAACTCACTGAAGCTGAAACCAGATCTTATCTGCCTGTAAAGCACCTGGCAGTGCACCTATCTTTGCCAGTACATAAATTAATTATCATTAGCATCTGAATTTTGTCAGCTCCAGCATTCTCCCCTAACCTCAAACACCGAATTTCTTCCCAGAGCGATGCCTATGCACAGTGGATGATATACACGTGGATATTTAACTATCCTAGGATTTAATTTAGAACCATTTCAAATTTTTCAATACAAGATGAACATGTGTAAGACATCTGAAAAGCTTCTAAGGTCCGAGGTCTGGGTGGGGTAAGGGAAAACTTTAAAGGTAAAAAGTACACTGAATTCAAATCCTGAAATACTTTGACCTTTAAACAGAACCTTCCTCCCCTCCTGAGGTTTAAGATAAGTTCAGCAAACAAAATTTCACCCTGGGCTTGACACATAATCTGCTAAATTACTGAAGAAATAAACAAACACTCTTTCCTTTAATTTAATAATTTTAGGGGAAAGACAGACCCCACTGCTATAACTACTGGTGATGGTTTTACATAAAAACTTACATACTAGGAAAAGCACTCCTAGATTTTAATAGGAAATACAAATTTAGAAACAGTTGTGAAACAGCAGCTCGAAGATAAGGAACTCTGAACAAAATGACTTTTGGTCATCTGAAGAAAAGAATAGTAATTTTCCTTAATCGTTTCAGACTGATTGCTTCAGTTCGGTAATCTCACATTTCAATAGGTTTTTACTGCTGAGCCTACAGAAATGGGGAGGGGGGATGGGAGAGGACAGGACTGGAAGTGCCGGTCAGTTCACTCAAATCTTTTTGGAGCACCTCAGCTAGTATTTTTTAAAAGTTCTCCGGTCTTTCCTTCAGAACGCTACCTGGTATCAAAAGAAATCTAGTAGTATACAGGTTTGGGTTTTTTCCTCAGAAAAAAAAAAAAATGGAAGGGAACATTTCCATGTTTGATGATACGCTGTTAAGCAAATCTTTGTCATCAAGATAGCAGCTGGCTTTGATGCATGTGTGGATATTCAGTGCCACTTTTTCCTGCCTCCGCTTTCCCTTCTGAGGTCTAGCCTTTGCTTGTGGACTATTTAGACACCTCCTTCAAGAGGCATGAAATACTCCAGTGAACAGTGAAAGCTACCACGTGTTCACCAGACTAAAACTAAACTGAGAAGGAGAAAAAAAAACCCAAAGCAATAAAAAAAATAAGAAAAAAAAAGTAAACTCTTCACTCATTCATTTAGGTAAGACAGAAATCCTAACCTACTAACCACATGCCAGCAAAGACATTAATTTTAAGTGTAGAGCCTCTGATTAAATTACATGCTACATGAAAAGTCTGTTTCATTCAAATGAAGAAAAAAAAAAGCATTATTTTCTATTCTTGTCTGAGAGCTGCTTGGGTATGTATGGACACAAGACCTCTGCCTACTACCTTATGACACCACTGTCTAAAACCTATTTTTCTTTTATTGTTTCATAAATCACAAAAGCTCCACAAGTCAGTTTCTGGTAACACATTTTTCTTCAAATTCATAGCTGGGTCCGTTAAAAAAAAAAAAAAACTTGATGAAATTTTATTTGCATTTACCATACTTAGGCAGTGTGATGCTAAGTCTACAGTGTACAGCAATAATATTCATTCTTAAGTCACAGAAAGCAGCATGTTTTTAAAGTCCATGACAAAAAAAGCAGGGAATGTCAGATTACATCTGTTACAAAGAGAATTACAGAGTTAATAATATATGATTAAAATACAAGCAATGACAGTGAAAACTAATCTCTGAATCTTCACCTCTTCCCCTATTTGTACCATGTAACAGAAAACTGAATACACTCACCCCCAGAGAGACAAGCCTCTCTTCACACAAACATACATCACTCTGCATCTAATGTACACTAAAAAAAAAAAAGAAAAAAGCAATTTCACTCGGAAGAGTGCCAAAAAGTACAACTGATACTTGACTACATAAACACTTTCTCAAGTTGTACATCGTCTTGGGGGCTGCATCCGCCTCAAGAAGTAACCCTTGGTAGCAGCTACTTACAGCTCTTTCTTCGCATTGAAAGCACCAAGTGGAAACCTCGGATACAGGTCAGAAGGTAAGATGCAGTCTGCTGGCCAGTGCCTAGGGCAGGTGTGAGCAAGGGCCAGCCGACCGCTTTCACACTGAGACCCGTGCCAGCAGTTCAGAGTCTTTATGAAGTGAGAAAGTAGAGCAGAAGCTAAGAGAGTATATCTTTTAAGCAGGATATTTAGGAGCCTCTGCAATCCCTTTACCAGACACACAAATGCAACCTGCCTGTTGGTGGGGTTGTTTTTGTCCTTCCCCTCCACTCTAAAAATACTAACCCTTCTCCTGAACTAGTTGGAAGGGAGTTGTGAAGGGGTGGAGTAAGGGAAATCAGTGCAGCAAGTCACCTTTCAGCCACCTATGACATCAGCCTGCTGCCCTGATTCCTTCATTAATACCTTTGAGCTGAAAACAATGGGCCTGCCATTAAGCACCACACAGTTCGAGATAAGAAAGCCCTAAGCAGATAATAATCGGTGCATTTAGCTGGATTTCAAACATTCAGCTGCTTAATCATTTCTTCCTCACTGCATGCTACCCAAACACAGGGGGAATGCTTTGGATGCCTTGGGCTAAGGAAGAAGGAGCTGGGGTGTGGGGAAGAGGAGGGAGAGAGCGGAGCCACAGGATGGGGATTGGGGGAGAGGGGGATTTCATTGGCAATCCTCTCCCTGGGAAATGAAAACATTTCTTAATTGCCATTAGGGAAATAGGTTAAATACAGGCTTGGTAAGCTGCTAAGGACTGGCTAACAGATTAGAGGGGATGGCCGTTGAAGTATACTCATTTCCATTATACGACAGAGCAGGGAATTTTTGTTTTCTTAATAGTCTTCAAAGACTGTTCCTGTCAGGCACTGGGTGTGAGACTGCTAGTTAGATTTTAACTAGTCACCTTCCAGCTGACGAAATCAGGCCCAATTCTCTGGCCCTGAAGTCACTGCTTTACTGCTTCATCCAAGGAAACAGAAACTGCAAGACATGCTGACAAGGAAGGTATTGTAAGATCAGCCTGCTTTGCTCACACAAAATAACAATGAGTAATTGCAGAATCAGAGAAGCGAAAGACATGATGCAGCATACCTGCCACACCAGCAAAGGAGGGCAAAAAAGGCATCTCAGAATCCCCAAACACTGAACAGACTGACGGGCTGAGCTTGGGGTGAGCAGCAGTCCTGCCAGGGCTGAGTAACTTCTCACTTCCAAAATCTTGGGTCTCATGTGGGTGGGAGTACGGGCAACTTAAGAAACTTAAATGGCACTGCTTGCCTGCTAAGATCTTCAAAGCCCCCTCCTTCTCAGCACTCACCCAAGGCACCTCCTTCTGGCGGGTGCCCTTCCTCTTCACCTGTAGGTTCCTCAAAAGCCATCCACAAAGAAGATGGTAAAAAAAACTTTCCAGCAAACTGAGCGGGAGCAAATATACTCCAAGTTTCCCTCTAAACAGGAACAGTCTTACTCATCCACAAAACTAGAAAGTGGCTATAAGCAGTACACACTGCAAAGCTGAGACACCATCCCATCACTCTTCATCATGCAAAACTTCCTGGGGCATGAGTGGGAGTTTTATCTGAGTAAAGTCTGAGGTTTTTAAGGAAACCCTTTGTTCTGGGGCTCCCTAAAGCCAATATACTGAACTATGCAAACGACCATGGATTGGCAGGTGAAGTTGGCAGGGGGTCTTTTAAAGAAGTTTCTGGCAGCAATGCTGGTTTAAGGCAGTTGCTGCTACCCCCTTTCTACCTGCAGACACATTTACCTCCCCCCACCCCAGTTGTCCTCACTGATAAAGACACAAGCATTTTTACAGTTGTGTGCAAAATGGATCAAGGAACTGCTCCAGCTGTAAACTACCCTGGCTGGGCACTCTTCCACGAGCTTTAACTTACACTCATAAACAACTACAAGGCAGGGAACGCTATGGCCACAATTTAATAAACAAGAAACAGGGACACACAGGCTACAGCCATGGCTGTAACCATTCTACAGCACTGCAAACTACTCACCCAGAAGGGCCTATGTCCAACCTACAAGCATCTTTTAGCCCCTGCAACAGGGCTACATCCAAGTCACCTGCCAGCAATGACCCCTGGTCTGTTTTTAACACCTGAACTGTGCCCAGAAATTGTCCAAAAGAGTGTTGGCTGAGTCAGACCAAAACTGCTAGTAACCATCCCTACCAGTTAGCAGTATAGATTTCCAGCACCCAGGGCTCCTATGCCCAGTAAGCTAGCATCATTAATCCAGAGGCCCAGAAACTGATTTAAGGGTATTTAGTCTCCTGGGGGAGGCAGAACAGCCTAGAGTGATCTCCACCAACTTTTGATAATATGTCCAGTATGTATTCATCTGCATTATCGGACATCTCAAAACATTTTAAAGACTGGTGCTAAGTGTCAGTTTCATCTGACTAAAGGTAAACTTCTTGGTTGCAGATGTCTGAAAGAGATTGATAAATGTGTTGCAAATGTTGGCTGGTTTTCCCTATGGACGGAAAAGGGAACTCTGAGAGAACTGACTCAAATTCAGGTATATGAAGCTGGGTGAAAAATATGCCACCCCAGCTCGCTGCCCAGAATCACACTGGAGACAAAGGGAGACCATGAAATTCAGTTTGGATGTTCTCTCTTCCAAGTCAATATGCTTGCTACCACATGACACTTAAAGCATCCTTGCCTGTGAGTATAGACAGATACAAGATCACTGTGGAACAGCAACCACATTGGTATCAAATGCCGTTGAAGGTCGTTTGCTCAGCTGTTCTGCTATCACAGATTCAACCGGCATGGGCAGAAAGCCCATTCATTTACATAGCACTAGCCAGTGTTTTTCACTTGGCTACTAATTCCATGCATTTCATCTGCAGGGAGTGCATTTCCGTGGAACACAATGAATCTTGATCTGAAGTCAACAAGAAATGGAAAACCCAGCACCTTCCTTGGTTCTTGCTTCCTTTTATCACCTCCCATTCAGAAACGTTTGCCTGCTTCCCATACATATAAACTACCTGTGAACTGACATAAATCCCTGGGCTATGGATAGGTACTGTTCCTGGCTGATCCAAGAACTGACAGGAATATACACACCAGGGCAACTAAGGAACCAAGGTGATAGCATGCTTGTTTTAAAGAGCCTGGGACAGATCCCTTGCGTCTGCCTATCATTTCAGGCCAGAAGTTTGTGACCACATATTTAGCCACAGCCAATCTAAACTAGTCACAGCACTGCCAGAAAGACAACTGTATAATGAAAGTATGCTTTTGCATGGTGACTGCACATGATATCCTTAGTAGCTGAATGCTACTAAGTGGTGTCAACCGTTACCTCTGCCTTCTTGACAACGTTTCTTCCAGCATAGATACAGTTCAAGACTGCACCCTTTAAACTATTTGGACATACAAGCATAAGCCTTACATGCAAGTGTAAGCCTTTTCAAATATATGACAGTGCTATGGTTTGATTTTTAGCAAACAGCACACATTTATTTTCATTCAAGACCACCTGAGTACCTCTGAATGGCACAACATACTAAGCCAGCACAATCCTGGCTCCCAATCAAGAAAAAAGATGCTGTCTTAAATGTAACAGAAGGTCAGTTAATGTTTTTTTCTGTCATTAAGGAAAGGAGAGGTACTGTCTTGAAGTACTAACACAGTGGCAAAGCAGTGGACACGTGCTGTATATCAAGTACTTTCCTTGACAACATAATAAGCATACAGATAAACTGGCCCTTTCTGCAAGTTACAACAAGTCCAATTACTCTGAACCCTACCTTTGGTTTAAGGCACTCGAGTTCTCATTCCATAAACCCTCTTGCATGCGCATTCCTGTAATACAACAAATTCCTTTTCCCTGCTTATTGCATAAACACTTATACTATATTTAAATACAGAAATAATGTATCTATATTAATGAAGAGTCTTCAGAGTAGTATCATGACATCAGGTGGTTATCCTTTGATGGCATAAAATTAGTAAGGTCAGTGAAAAGCAGCAGCTTTATGGCAAGCATGGGGACTACTGCTGTAAACAGGGCTCCTGACTCCTATATACTAAATACAGAATCATGGAATGGTTTGGGTTGGAAGGGACCTTAAAGATCATCTAGTTCCAACCCCCCTGCCATGGGCAGGGACACCTTCCACTAGACCAGGTTGCTCAAAGTCCCATCCAGCCTGGCCTTGAACAGTTCCTGGGAAGGGGCATCCACAGCCTCTCTGGGCAGTTAACTCCAGATTTCATTTTCAAAGTTATTCTTTAAATTTTAAAAATATTTTTTTTTTACGTCTTGCATATCTAAAGAGAGCATCTCTATTACAATATCATATTCTACAAGAAGGAAAATTAACCTCATCAGTCATTCTGGAATCCCCCATGTTATGAATAACATCTCAAACCACACTTGGCAAACCAAAAATGCTTTGAGGAATCCCGGACAAGCAGTTGGACAGAAGTCTACTTATAATTACGTAAATATGTTGTGCTGGGAAATATGTTGCTTGTGAATTAACTATTAAGGACAGACCGGTTTTCATCAAGATGTTACTTGCATCCAGTAGCTTTACACCAAAGTAAAATGAGGAACAAATGGACCATATTTTACAATGGGTGAAAATCATCTTCTCAACTACACTACAACAGCTCCACTGCAGCCCAGTAGAGACACGATAGCAAGAAACTGAAACTAGATGAAGTCATGGAGAAATAAAGCAGAATATTAAAGATTAAGTTTTATTTAAAAAAATAATAACAAAGTGAACAACCTGACGTGGGGGTGGTAGGTGGTGGTGGTGGGTGTTCTGCATTACTTAATGCCTTTAAATCAAGATTAGATGGCTTCCTAAAAACGAGCTTTAGCACATTCATTTAGGACATGGTATCTGTGCTGGAAGTACTGGCTATCTATAACTCATGTTCTGCTGAAGATAAAACTACTTGATCATAACAAATTTAGGCTTTAAATTCTATAAACCTGGGAATGTGTAACAACCATTACTTATGATATGACAAAAGACCTTCCTCAACTATTTATTAGGGAAGGAAAATTAATTTTAAAGACAATTAAGTGAGCTTTTCATTATTCAAGTACCCTTTTTTTTTTTTTTTGCTGCCACCCTCCTCTCCCCCCTTTCATTCAAAACACGAATACACGAGCCTATTTCAAGACAAGACCAAATTAATGTGGGACTGACTTTGGGCATGAAAAGGAAAAGCAGCCTGATTTCCTATAAACCTTTCAAACTTTCATTCCACCTCCATCCCCTGTTTGCACAGAGGAGTCTATTTTACAACTTTATCCATGTAATGGTCCTGCAGACCACTTCTTCATGCCAAAATTTCTCTTTGAAGTTTGCTCTCCCATTAGTGTTTCAGTGTAGGTATTCAAACTGATCGCACAAGCACAGCAGAACTCCAGAACTGTCCACGTTCCATCGAATACAGTTGTTTCATGTTGCCTGTGATTTACAGTCTTAATTAATGCTCAAAAGAAGAAGAGCACATCTTTGGTGGAGCGTCCCCCCTCCACACACACGCATACCCTTCCTCCCCTTTTTTTTTTTTTTTTTTTTTTTTTGGTACAAACCAGCGGTCTCTGGGTTTTGTTGGACATTGTGCAGGATGGCTTTGCCAAACAGAATGGAACACACTTAATACTTTTCCTTTATAACCTTTGCAATAAATCAGCTACCACTCCACTTGCATGAGAATGGCCATTAGTGTCCTGTCCCCTCCCCCAGCACTTCCCGAATTTTAAACAAAGTAGGAATAAACTGAAGCTGAGCAGAGCCAGCAAGCCCAGTAAATCAGTTTAATGAGAACTGAATCAGTCGTATGAAGTCCACTACTGAACAAATAAGGTGGACAGGAGAGGCTGAGCTTTCCATGGAGGTACTGGGGATGGGGAAGCAGGAAAGCAGTGCTGACATACTTGATCTTCTGCAGTGACGCATGTCTGTTGTGATCACTCTGCTCTTTAAAATCACATTTGCTGCAGCTTGCTGCTGCAATTCATTGTTTAGATTTGGCTGTTTCCTCTCCTGTTTGTGGTTTTGTTCCTCCATGTTTTCCCACAGAAGTGGAGTTTTCTGTTTACCCATTTTCACCACTTATCTCCTCTGAGATTCACTTTGACTCTTCATTTATCCTTCTCAAGTCTCCTCCATTTCCACGTTTACCATAAGTGAACACATCTACACACACACACACATCTATATATATATACACATCCTACTGTACCATTCAAAAGCTGGAAAGCAAATAATCCTGTATTTGCAGGAATGCAGAATATTAAAGAAATCACATCAACTTACATAAACGATAGCATGTAGACTCTGGGCATTCAGCATTATAAAGACCTCAAAAGTGTACCACCCACCCCAAACAAAACAAAAAAACCCGAAAACCAACCAACCAAAAAAACAAAAACAAAAACAGAAAAATAACCCAAACCAATGTACACTGGTTTAACCATTTCTTCAAACCAGAGGCAGTAACTTGCACAAGTGGGGCCAAGTATGGATTTTCTTGGTCGAAGGGGGGACTAAGAGGCCTTTTACCTTCCACACATCAGTCCCCATCTCTGTGCCACAGCTTCTCCTTGTTTGCTCAGTCTCATGCATTCAGAAAAAGGAGCTGGTAAGATGTAGTGAGACAAGCAAAATCAGGAATTAGTATGTTCCCTTTGCACAGTACTGTCCTGCTCCAGCCAGAAGAACTGATGGACAAGGGAGGGCATGGCCTAGCCATTCAGATCACCTTGTGTCTCTTCCCTGCGACTGCCTAGACTTCTTCACTTGGGACTCAGTAAGACATCTTCATCCTAACCCAGGTGTCCCTACCCCAGCTAGAACTCATTTTCTACTTGAAATGGTCACCCCTTTTCAAAATTAAGGGCAAAAATATGGACCATCTTTTCTCTTCAGCGTTCTTACCTCCTCCAGAAAAAACAATCAAAGCTCACTCATGAGATCCTGCCATCACATGAGTCCAAAAGTTTGGTCCAAGATATAGCACTTATTTGTGAATCTGGTCCTGTTTCCAGAACATTACTGTCTTCACTGTGAGCCTAACAGAAGAATGGAGTTTAATTCATCTCTCTGGAACACTTAAAACACCATACAGCCATACTTCTAATCCTAGCAGGGTAGTAAATTAAACCCTCTAAAGCATCCTGTGCTGCTTCTCTGCCCATGCATCAATTCCTCAGATGTGCTATTGCCTGTTGTGGATGACCTGAAAAATGTCAGTCTCTACCTAATTTCCAGACTTGTCAATGGGAAAACCTACTACTAGTGTCACCCCTCCACCATTTCCATGGCTTCTGGAAAAAGACAACTAATTAGAGCTGCTAATTAGAGAGACAGACAGAGCCCACTTTGCACCCTCTTGCCCCCTGCTTTCTCCTTCCTCAGTACAAAGGATAGCAGAAGACACACCTGGAGCCGCCAGCGTGGCCTGGGAGATGGAGAACCTCTCCCACTGCAGGCACAGCAGAGACTGTTCTGCACAGTTAAGGGTAACAGGTGCTCCTTTAAGAATTTATGAGCACAACTTTTAAGGATGTTGCAGTGATATCTATCAGATGAAGTGAGGAACAGAATGTGTTTATTAGAGTTAGTTTGGAGACTCTGCTTATCCACTATCAGCTTGTATTTTATGCAAGACCAGTGCTGTGAGCATTTAAGAATTCTACTTTGAGTCTTACCAGACAGGCTTTCCGTAAGGCTTTGTATTAAAAAAAATCATGATTTTGTGGGGATCTCAGCCTTCATGAGAGAAAGAAATGAAGTGTCTAGTCTTCTTGGTGACAAAGAAAAACCTGAAACTGAAATCTAATAGCACCAAACCCAGAAGGCTAATTAAAGCCTTCAAATATTCAAAGTATTACTTTCATAATCTGTGATTTTTAAAAAAAACTTCATGACTTTAAAGCCTGACTCACAGTTCTTGGAAGATGGGGTTTGATTATATTACAAGTGATAATCTAAAGACCCCATATTTTCTGCACCAATTTAAATATTTTTCTTGGCTTTCCTGCAGGTAAAACATTCTACCTTGATACTCTTAACTCATACAAACTCCATTCTCCAACCTCTAAACCAATACTTTGTTCTTCATTGTATTATTGTATTTAGCAACTCTCCTCTAGTGAAGCCTGTAGTTTTCTGACAAAGCAAGTGCACTGTGTCCACTGTTCTCAAAAAAAAAATAATACCCAAACTCAAATGATAAAAAACTGGATGCAAAGCAAATTATACTAACAAATAAGCAATTTCAAGCTTCTGTTCTGCAGAAGCACAATGAAGAACTCAATACATAACACATTAACTACAGCAAACTTCAAATTTTTCTTTCAGTCCCTGCTGTTCTCTCTGTCTCTTCTTTTGTGTCATGGGTATTTAAACTATGACCTATGGATTCAGATAATCCAAAAAACTGAGCAGTTAAGGAAAACAAAAAAAGAAAATTAAAAACATCAGAAGCCCTTGGCACAGCTAATTCACTCTGCATTCTAAATCGTTATAGATATATCTCTAATCTTTGTAAAAAGAGAGAAGAAAAGGTACTGCATTCAAAGTAGAATAATAAGACAGTCCATAAATTACAGTTTCAAAGAGTTTGGAAAAGAGAAGGAGATTTCACTGGAAGGCAGCTGAAGGTTGTTCTTTTCTTTCTCCTCTCACCAAAACTTTGCAGGCATCTGTAAACTAGGAATCTAAAAATGATTTATTGTAACAGACCATCATTCTGGTCATAGCCACCAATGGGCCAGATCCAAAGCCCTCTGTAATGAAAGTCTCCCTGTTGATTTCATGGCTTTGGATCAAGACCAATGTTTGTGCATTTCTTTTAAGAAGCAATTTTTCCAAATAAGCCGGGGTTTATTGGGAATTATTCCAAGGGCTACGTGACACTATCAAGAGTTTATATTAATCCAAATGACTTCTAGGAGCCAGTTCTCTGGGTTTTTTACATGGAAAAAGCTTCGGGGAGGAGGGGAGGGAAAGAGAAGCACTGTATGAGTCCATCTAGGCTTTTCCAGATCCTTCTTTAGAAGGTGTCCCTCAGGTCTGGTGGCACAAGCAGGGCAGGCGGTAGCAAGCCATCCCATCCCTTCCTGTCAGTTTTCCTGAGGAGCAACCACAACCTACTGAAGCGGTTGTGCCCAAGGTGGTTATGAGGAGGGAATGAGTCGCTCCCTAGACAGCTCTGGGGCTGGGGACTTGGCTAGTGCTACATTTGCTCCATGTGTCCAGGCTGGGGCAGGTGGGAGTTTGCCAGCCATAGGATGTCACCGACACTGGGTGAACCCAGCATCCTGCTGTCCTTTCTGCCTATAGGCCTATGTGGGGAAAGCCCAGCATTAGGTTCATGGGTTTATTATGGCAATCCTGAACTACCAATACAGCTCCTCGAGCACCATGCTTCTCCAGAGCTGCAAGTCATCCATTCCTCAAGCTGGATTCTGGTGCCCAATTTTTTTCAGAAGTGCCAAGTGGCTTAGGCTGGACCAGTCTTATGGCTGCTGTAGCTCACATGGTAGGCTGAACCAGCCCTCAGCCACCGCCAAGTGAGGAAGAGGAGGGAGGGGAGGAAGAAAGATGATGTAACATCTCCCTGATCTTTCATTTTCCTTGCATGCCAGGACATCAGAGTCTCAGACTGTCCACTGTGAGGCACGCTGTCTCTCAGCACAGAAAAGCTCCTGTAACTGCATGTTGATCAGTATCTCCCTCTTTGCCAGAAATAAAGACTACCACATGCCTCACCATCTCCAGAAGATATGTAGAGGGCTAAATTCATACATTTGCCTCCTCACAACAGTATCAAAGCAATCTGGTAACTGCTCTAAAGCATGAACAAGCAAAAATGAAACACCCCTTCTAACAGTCATGGGTTGTAATTAGAGGTAAGGCTGAAGAACAGAAGTCCCACTCACCAACTGCAAATGTGATTTTTTTTAGTGCTTAGAAACTCTGGTCTTATGTTTAAAATAAATACCCAGCTACAAAAATACTGTTAACATTAAAATTATGTGAAAAATTCCTTGGCAGACCTCTGGGATCTACCCAACCAACATTCAGTACCAGAGCACTCACAGATAGATAATTAACACAGCTTGAACCGTTCAGTACAAATGTTAAGCAGCCTGAAAATTTAGTTTTACAGCAGTACTTCTGCACAAATGGAGTAATACCATGATTTGTTACAGCAGCAGCCTGATAGAATAGTAGTGAAGACAAGACAACATTTTTATTTATTAAATCGCTAACTTCTGCAATGTTTTTCCTTCAGCCAACACAGAAAGGTAGGTATTCGGGCCTTCGGTGCTGGAAAGGTATTCAGGTGGTCTTTAGGGCCAATATCCTGAGGTAGTTAGGTGCTTAACCTCCCCTGGAATCAAACAGTTTTGTTACTATATGAGGGACTATATTTTCACTCTTTAGCAGCTTTTTATAGTATTCACTTAAGAAACTTTCTGCCAAAAAGCCCTGCTGCATATGGAGCTAGATCTACCAAATTTATATTAGCTACTCTAAGTGGAAAATACTGTGTCCATAAAAAATTAGAAAAGCCTTGATTCAACATGAGCTGTTGTATAGACCTGCTTTTATTCACTTTGCGATTTTGACTGCCTCTTGCAAGCGCTACTGTGAAAACTCAAAAGCACTTTTTCAAATGAAAGAAAATCAGAGTATCTAGTGTCGGCAAGCCTTGTAAAGTCCATACATGTTTACACTTGGCATCAGATTACACACATTTGACTTCTTGATTTACTGTGCGCACTTGTGTTTTCCCTTCTTTTGTCAGAAAGAAAATACAGCTATTCTTAAGAAAAGTTTTTGTTTTTAAAAAGACCTAATTTGTACTGTATGTTAGAGGAGTTCACTTTTCGCCCCACCCAGAAAGAAGCCTGATCCAAATACAGGGGGTGCAGGAAAGCAAAACTCAGAAAAGGTTAATTTGGGTAACGGCGATATCTGCTTGCAAGACATAAAAATGAGAAAGAAAGAGAGTGAGGACAAACTGGAGTCCTCGGCCAGGTTTTTTTTTGCTGCATCACAAAAGCAATTCTGCTGAAATCTTACTCGGAACATTGCCTGAGTAAAAAGGAGAAACACAGTTCTTAAATTATTTTGTACTTTCCATGTATAGAGGAACAGTCAGAACTGTATGGGGTTTTACGCCTTCTTAGTAGCCAGCTTATAAACAGCATAGCTACCAGTCTTTCCATAGGAAAAACAATGTTCTGCGGATAATAATAAATGACTAACTGCTCAAGCTTCAGGGGCAAAGAAAGCTTTCTACCTAAATAACATGGTATCTAGCCATCTATTAAGTAACAGACAACTGATAAGGAATAAAAATAATCAAAAAGAACAGATAAGAGTCTGGAATTGGGGAACAGTCTTACACAACTAAAAAGCACGTACAAGTTGACCTTCCTATCTCTTAATTCTGTGATTCTCTGAGAAGAATATTACACTAGAATGAGATGAAACTGAGGGGGGGTTATTTGTATAATATGTGTTAACAGGCCATCAAGTGGAACATGGGTACATAAGTGTGTGAGAATCAAACTCATAAAGATAGCAGTAGCCACAAAAAAGTGAATAACTAGGTGAGACCAGAAATTGTCAACATGTTTTTATGGATATTTATATGCAGAAAAAGGAAACTCATCCAAATGTAGAAACCAGGTCAAACAGAAACAGTTGTATGATTTCCAAGTTAATTCAGACATTACGCTATTATTGATCATTACGTAAATAAAAAGCAAGTTAAATCAAACACCATTTGTGCCTGTTAATAATTTGAGGGAAAACCATAATCCAAACCATTTTTTCCAAAACGTAACAAAGCAGGTTTGCCTCAGAACATGGCTTGATGCCGTCTGCACACAGCCAACCTAAGATCAGCCAAAAATAAACCGTTTATAAGCAAGCAAGCAAGCAAGCAAAATGCTCTGTTATGAATCCTACTATCTCTCTAAATTGCCTATCTGACAAATGAATGTAGCTTTTCTGCCATGGGCAATCCCACTGAATGTTTGCAGAGCTAAAGCATTATTTGTATTACCTCTGTCATCTAAACACAATATACTAATCTGGGAGAGGAGAAGAAAATAATACTCTATACGTGCAAGACATTGAACCCATAGTTTTTGTCAAAGTGTGTTAACTCCGCACCATATCTCATATATTTCCTGCAGTACCTCATATAGAAATAGTGCCTCTTAGACATAGCTTCTTTCATAAATCTGTCACAGCTCAGTATCACATTAACAGTGACAGAGAAATGTATATTTTCATACTTCTGTGACACTTAAAACATTACAGGAGGTTGTGCCATTCAGAGCTACTGTGAGCACATGGAACAAATTCAGGCCCACATAAAACCTTCCTGATGATGCTGCAAGTGATAAGCTATAAATCACCTTTGTGTGATTTTTGTGTGTGCTGTGAAACTGTCGAAATACAGTTTAAAAATTTGCATTAATTCATGATCTTGTCTTGAAATTGCACGACTGAAAATAAAATTAATGGTCTCAATACAGACCCAAGTTAAAACTGTATTTTTCCTGATTGCAATTTTGCCATTGGTTCAGAGCCAGAACCTAGGACCAAACTTTTAAGAGAGGACACAGACCCAACCTGAATACATTATTTGCAGAAACCCATGGAAAAGAAAAGTTTGGGGTTTTGTTTTCAGCTGAGATTTGAAATATCCTGGGAATTGGTATGAGGCAGCAATTTGAGACCCCTATGTTCAATTTGCAGAGTTATTATTTAGGCTCAGAAGCTACCACAACAAATAGCAGCCTTATGCCTTCTCACAAATTCTCTTTGTGTTGGTAGAAATCTCTGTTCAAGCAGTCACCCCTACACTGGGGAAAGCTGCAGCTTTATTATTCATCACTCTTCCCTCATCTAAGAGATCCTAAACCAGCAGTATAGCATAGCATGCAAACAGCTTGTAGAAGCAGAGAAACCACATTTTAAATTATACATATTAAGGTTCATTTTAATGAGTTTCAAAGAATTTTTCCCATCCATTTTATTAGATTTTGGAAAATAAACTGTGACAACGCACTGATGAAATCCAAAATAGGAAAGTAACTACAGTTGCCTTGTTTACATGAAGAACAAGAATGTTTCTCTTTAGATTAGCAAAAGAGAAAATGATGTTTATTGTACAGGAATTTATTTTTTTATTGCTGATATGCAATCATTTTAGCTACTGAGCTGTATGCTTGTATTTAGAGAGGCTGCTTGTCTGTTTTCATAACCGTATTAATTATAGTTTTATGCTTAATTCTCTGGAAAGTAGAGCTGTTACAACAACAGAAGAGCATACCTTCTGAAGTGGCCTTCCTCATGAGGAATTTTGATGGGGCACATGGAGGGGTGCTCATAGACCCTGGCACAAAACCCCAAACTACTTTAAAATTTTGTTTAAACATTTGCAAACAGAAATGCATTATTTGAGACCTCCTGCAAACATGGATCCAGCTGCTTACAAACCAGAGCTGCCATGGTACACATCCCTGTGGTGGCTACTGCTTGTCCAACACCAAGCATCATTCCTAAAGCACCGTAATTTAGCATAATCTCAGATGGCCTGCCATTTTGGTCACACCTTCTGCAAGGAAGCACCTTGGAAAGAGGAAGCTGTGTAAGTCAATGGACACCATCCAAGGATCAGTCTGTCTCTACCCTGCTGAAAACAACTCATGAGAAGCTCAGTGCCATCTACTTCGCACTTCTGCCACTCATGAACGAGAATGCTGCACGAGCTGAGAACCTGTGAAGCTTTTTTCACTCATGTTTCTTCTCTTTTAACCATCTTAATTTTCCAATGTCTGCTGACATCTTTTTAAACTAAATAGCAAGGGTGTTTCCAGTTTCTTCCTTGTCAGGACAAGAAGATGAAACTGTCCCTATGGGACCCTCCCCTAAAGCTCTTATGAGATAGGTCCTGCAAGAAACAGTCTGTGCTTAAGCACTGCAAGGGTCTGCAGGAGACAGTATTTAAAAGTGTGCTGTGCATCTTGAAATTGTTCACGTATGGGTTTTGGTTAAGAGCTATGAGTTTTTAAAGTGTTACAGCATTTCTATGCTGGGCAGGATGGAAGAGGAGTAACTAGGATGCAAGACCTGAAAGTGTAACCAGAGAGCTTTGCACAACTGATGTGGTGTTTGTGGTTCATTTAATATATTACAGTTTGATTAACCTACTTAGCGCAGTTCAGATGATAAATGTTGCTTTGGTGAAATTATTTTATTGGAAACAAAAACTTCATTAGACTACTTAAAAGACATGAGGATGTTAACTGTTACAGTGATTTAATATGTATTTGGTTTCACTGCAATACTGGAAAAATCAAGATAGTTTCAGTTTGAGCTTGAGTCAATTCTGACCGAAGGCTTTCAGTATTTTCAGTTTTATTTTAACAAATTTTATAATTTTTGTATTTTGTTGGAATTATTAATAAAAAGTACCTGTATTCTACAAAGTCTACGTCACTTTCTTTTTCTGACATGGTCAGTGGATGCCAGCTGCAAAGCCTGTCCTGCATGGCTCGCACAAAGAAGTGTAAGGTTCACTTGACGACTGAGATCATCCGGGCTTCCTCAGCTTATGCTGAGCAGTACCACACTTCACACATCAGCCTTTTAAACTGCACCTCTGCAGATGAAATACTTCAGTCTTTGTACTTCCCTCCCATCCATCTGCACAGGCCATGGGGCCAGTTCATTTTGTTCCAGCATTTGACTCTTTGATTAGTTTGTGCCTGCAAGACTTCCACCTTCCAACCAGCTCCCTGCTGACCTACAGTGCACGCCTGTGTCTGTGGCTTTTGGAGGGCAGCTGCTTTTAGCCCATTACAGCCAAGGCCCATTGTGTGGTGATTTATTTCACAGTGCTGTGTGACAAGGACTGTGTAGTTCCACTGACTGTTTTGGTAGGCACAGTCTCACCTGGAACCTCCAAGACCCAAGCCAGACAAAGAAAAGTAACTGAGGCAAAAGAAAGACACCAATTAGTAAAACTGATTTCAGGAAAACTTTGCAGCAATTAAGAATGCCTAAAAAAGAGAAACTTTTAGACAGAATTAGCAACTGCAAAAAATATCTCCATCATGGTAGCCAGATGACAAGGAGAAACAGGAAATCTCACTTACTTGCCTAAGTGAGAAAGAGTCTAACTATAATTTCCAGTATTTTGTATTGCTCACTTTATGGAGCCAGAAATAGACGAGTAGACCCCATATAAACATGAAGCAGTCTTACAGGAAACATGCGTTTTTCTTAATTTTAGGGAGGTGCTTGCCACATTTGTTTATGGAATCACTCATTCTGTTTACAGGGACATTGACTGCATGAGTATCATTTTTCCTCTCTGTGATTTTTATATACTGCGCACTCATTCTGAAAGTAAGTCAGTGGACCCTGTTTTATGCAGTTCAAGCCTGGCACCGTAACATAGTCATTATGGTGCTTCCTACATGCATTAGCAATTGAAAGGGTTGACCCCAAAATAAAATTATGCAAATCACATTAGCGCTCAAACTGATGCTGCGGTGCTGGGAGAAATGGAAAGGCACCACAGTGGCAGTGGGTGCTGCTCAGCCAAGCTGCCAAGTCTTCTGTTGGGGCTGGGCAGGAGGAAGCAAGCCCAGGGCTGGCAGCTAGGAAACAAGGAGAGGGGAGACCAGGGGATCCAGCATAATCACAGGGGAGAAACAAAAAGCAAAAGGCAGAACAAGAGAAAATACGTGCTAAAACTTGAAGGAAACTAGAGTGAAAGAAACAGGTGTGGACAAGTAAGTAGATAAACAACAAGGGGGGATAAAACAATCAGTCATCATTCTTATTTTCAAAAATAAGAGAGTAGATGAGAAGGGAGGGTAAGCCCTCCCCTTTAGATAGGACACAGGAAAAGGAAAGGTGAGAAGGAAGGTCAACATGAAAAATGGAAAAGGAAAGAGGGAAAAGGGGAAAAAAAAATCAAGAAAAATTACAAAATTGCGAAGCTTTTTTTTCTTGCCCCAAACGAAAGTTCTCCCTTGTCTTTCTCTTGGCAAAAAGAATGCAGACTGAAAGAAAGCAAATGGATGATTACAGTCTCACAGTAAGGAGATAAAGGAGGGGAGCAAATTGGATCTCAGCCGTATACATCAGAGGATATGTAAGGGAGTCATTGAATTCAAGAACACTGCAATGCACAAAGAACATTTCTTCAAGGAGGAAAACTATCTGTCCAGCAGAATTCCTGAAATAATACTGCAAGCCCACAACTTTGTCCAAAAAACCAGTAAATAAAACTTCTGTCTGAAACTTTTCCCACCATTCCAAGACAGTTGGTATTTAATCTAAACAGCCTCCTGCTGAGTGTTGATCACAGTCTGTATCTCTGCAATCCTGCCTCACCACGGCCCAGTCTAAGTAGAGTTTTATTAAATACTCTGCTTAAATTCACACAAATTCTAACTTGATTCGAGTATGAACTCTGTTAAAACCTGTAACGTCTAAACCAAGAACAGGAACTTTGTGATGTTTGCAGAATACTAGGTTTTCATGTCGGGTCTCCAGGACTGTTGTGAAGCCACTGCTGTTTGGTGTACCAGCAATTCTGTCTGGAAAAAACCAGGATGTGTTTTCAAATAATATGGTAAGTCTACGGCTATGGCCAGACTACAGTATTGCGAATGCCTCGATGGTAAGCCCACCAGCTCTGCATCTGAGTAGGGGCTGAGAAGGGAGACCAGAATTGTATTTGTTCCAGCTCAGGTTCTTCACATCTCACTCCAGATGCTGCTTTTGCACCTTGTTTGCTTCCACCACCTCTGCATTCATCTTAATGACATAGGCACCTCACTGCCTATTCTGTGCCTACCTTGAATCCCACCAAGCCAGTCCCCCATCACAGCAAATCCTCACTGAACAATAATGGATTTATTAACATGCACACAGGGGTTCAAACATGAGAAAAATTAGATGTGTTCAAATCCAAACTTCACAGAAAACTGGAGTCTAAAAAAACTACAGCCACCATTTCTAATCACACAGGCATTTTTAAGCTCCTTAAGAGACCCTACCATCCCACTGATATTTTTTCCTTGAGGAAAAAAATGGGAGAGCACCTGTTTGCAAGCAAATAAGAAGGCCTTACCCAGTCCTTGCTCAAATGCAAAGCACTTGCTGCTGCAAGAAAGCTGGGACTGCAGTTGCTCTTTCAGCCAGATACCTCATCCAAAATAGCCCTTTCCCACCTGCCAGATCCAATCAGTGACCCAGACGAGGGCTTTTATGGAGTCCAGCTATCATTTTCTCCTGCTTTACATCCAGTGACCCAACACTAACACCATTCCCCACTCCAACATTACTGCACTGACTGACAGGGTCAGTCCTTGCTAGATGTCACTAAATCAACATCCCTCCAGGGTGTCTTTCCAAAGAGAGAATACGCTGTCTGGGGTGACCTTCGGAGTTCACAAGTGACTGACGCAGAAGCCCCGTGCCATCCATCACTCCAGCAGGAGGGGACATTTGCAGAGGGTCAGAATGGCACGGGACTTCCATGAACTTCCTGCACCCTGCTTCCCCGCATACCAAGCCTTGCTGCTTCCAGTGATTCATTTATCAGGAGAAGGGAATAGAAGGTGAATTCAATGAAGCTACAGTGTGCGCAGCAGAGGTCAGGCTCAGGAGGGAACCCAGAGTGCACACACACACATACACAAGAGACACAGAGAGAGGGCAAGCGTGTTTTCTATTAGCTGCCTGCTATAAATATTACCTTTCAGGTCAAATATTTTGTTTTGAAAATAGCCAAATCCCAAGGACTGCTTCCACCCATCAATCTAAAAGGAGGGGAAAGAAATGTCAATGCCTTCTTCATCCAAAAACTAGCTCGAAACAAACAAGGTCATGGCTGCTTCATGGCTAACAGCACTGAGTGAGTTCTATCAGCTCCTCTTTTGTTCCTTACCCAGATAACAAAAAAGTTAGATTTCTGATGCATGGAGGAGAAATTCCCAGGATGATACTTGGAGGATCAGTCCCTCATGTGAGCTGTGATCTGAGGTGCCTCTGCAGCAGATCTAGACCTGACCAAACTGATTTGCGACACAAACATGTGATAACAGCTAACACTCTGCCATACAAACATGTTAAACCATATAACCAAAAGTAAAAGATTATAGGGTGGATTAGCTTGCCAGGAGGTATGAATCTCCTTTGACTAATACCTCCTTTACAATTAATAATTGCCTTGTTTAAAAAGAAAAAAATGAAAACAATACAGCCTCCACCATATATTATGTGTTGCTCTCTGAGCAGTATTTGGGAAAAAACAACTGCTTGGCTGATGAGTGACAACTGAGGCCTGAAAAGCAGCCCTGTTTTCCTTAATGCAGCCATCATCAGGGACAGGAGTCATCTGGGGGACACAAATCAACAGATTGCCTTCTGAATTCCCTCAACCTGTCCAGTTTCAGTAGCTGTAACAACTCACAGCCCCATCTGTGGGCAGGCAGCCACTGCGAGCACACCTGCTGCCCACATGCCAACGTGGGAATCATGCTGGTCACCTTTTCCACTTGTGTCTTCTCTCTTCATTCGCTGAGCAAATGACAGGGGAGAGACCTGTGTTACTCCACTCACAGCCACACAGAGTGATGGGGGTCCGGGCACCACAGGTATCAAGTTTGCTATTCTGACTTACAGGCCCCTGTTTGAAGACATTCTTGGGAGAGTGGAGCTGTGACTCGTTTACACTAGGAGCTCAAGCATGCTGTGCTGAGTGTTGTACGGTAGCATGTAAACACCACAACATCAAAACCCAAAGTAACTCAGTCCCCTCTAAATACTATCACCATCTTCACAAATAGGACTTTTCTCATCCTGGCAGCTGTAATTATACATGATAACTCCTCACAGTGTATTTTTTATGGCCTGGTAAATATTCTGCAGTATGTTTTGAAAAATAAGAGAAAATCAATAAAAGGAGACCACATTCCAGGCTGGGAGCAGAGTGCCCTACCTGGCACGTTAGCTCTGCCCCGTGAGTCCATGGGGTGGGAGGAAGGGGCTGTAGGCATACCTCACCCGTCACTTCTCATTCTTGCACTCCCCACAGCAAAAGCATAACAGGCAGCTCAGTGCTCAAGCTCCTGCCTGAAGTCCAAACATACGTATTTTTTTCAACCACAGCCATGCTAGCAATTACACTGCATAGCTGGTCACTAATCATTTTTATACGCCAGTGCAACCAGCGCTGTATCGGCAGAGCTGGAAACATCAGTACTTTCTGGGATGGAGAGGTAAGAAGCAGGACAGCAGAAACGGCTACTACCACCAGTTTGCCTGGGCCGGGCATTAGTCATTCAGCAGTTGAAACACGATGACACCCTAACCGGACACCCAGACTTTGGAGCCAGTGAAAGTGTTTTTCCAGTGCAAGCCCGATGCCATGCTGTGCTGTGTTCTGGCTCTGGATGCAGTGGGGCTTCGGCAAGGCAGGGCTCCGCGGGCCATCCTTCTATGCCACAGCACCCCAAGTCGCTGCAACAAGAAAGCATGCCGATGTACGCACCACAACAGTGGCTATTCTGCTGTGATACTATGTGGGACCCCTTTAGTTTTCAATAATCAAGTTGAGAATGTCCTTAACTAACTGCTAAATCCCATCTTCTGCCATGTATATGGACAGCCTGAATTCTGAAGGAAGTGAAGACCCCCTCATGAGCTTCCCTGACCGGCTGCCCTAAAGCAGGCACTACCTATGCAGGAGCTAAGGATTCTTCTCAAACTGGCCAACGCCATTTCATGGCTGAAGTACAAGGACCAATGATCCATGTAACAGCTTAATTACACTAATGTGACTGACAAGACATTTCTTACCTAGCAGAATACCTAACCTCTTTTTTTCCAAAACATAAAGCTACTTAAAAGGCAGTGGTAGCGTGAAAAAAGCATAGCAGAAGGGCAGTGAAGTTGCCTCACTGGAGGTTCCTAGTTATTTCATCCTTTAACATTTTCCTACCACATCCACAGTCTACAATACCGTATTGGAAAGTTTACCATATTCACATCTCCACTTACAGCAATCTAATTTGTAAATAATTATGGCTGAAAGAAGGCCACTGTCCCATCTTACGCTGTCAGATGAGGTATACCAAAACTAGCTCCTTTACACTAATGAATTCCTGGGCAAAGGAGGATTGTGCTAGGGGAAAGCATGAAAGAGGGACCCTTCAGTACTTATTATGTACCCTGAAGTACTTACTATGTACAGGCACAGAAAGCGGCAGGAGTAGCAGTGAGGTAAAAGGCAATGCTAATATTAAGAAGAGGTATACATTCAGCTGAAGTACAAATTGCTGTTGGCAGAAAAATTGCTGCATGCTGGGAACCAGGGGGAGACACCAAAGGCACTGTTTGCCACACGACGTGCCTGCTCTCTGGGCAGCAGCGTTTGAGGTCCCCCTGCCTCCCAAGGCATCTCCAGTGGGTGTACATCTGCAATAAGCAGCTGCTATGCAATTGTTTATTGCTGTTACGGTTGCTCTGGTTTATGCACTCCAATGGGATTATCCGGGGTTTTTAGGTGATTGGGCTGGGATGATGACTAGCTGGCTGAGACTCAAGCCAGCCAAAACAGAGATGACCTGAGAGGTGCAGAAGGCGAGTGGGGGTGGAGATGACAGGATAAGCCTGTATCAGCCCTTCCATCCAACAGTACAGCCTTTTATACACAAATCAAGTTTGAAGCACAGAGGTCTTGTTAGAGACAAAGCTGATACTACACTACAGCCACATCAAAGAGCCTTTTTTCTTTGTCTGCACTTGGTAAAGAGCTTGCAACCTCTTATTTCAGATGTGGATTTCTGAAATTTACCATATTCTGGTCACCTCAAGAACAGGCTACTGCGATGGCTTTACTTGCTCAGGTCCTTAAGATTACTCAGAAGCTGAAGTGAAATCCAACACACAACAGCCTTAAGTGTGGCTTTATGATTACTTATGCAAGAAGGTTTGCAGGCTGAATTTAACTCAGTGGTATAGGTTTTTAACTGTAAATGCTTTCAGTTTCCCCAAGATACATGTCTGCCTATGCTGCTGCAAGACAATTCAGTGGCACTATACATCTGCATAAGATTATTGATATGCCAGAAGCGGCATGATCTAAATGCTAATCTTCAGTTTTTAATCAGTTCACTGGGGAGGCAGACTTCTCTTCTTGAGATGATTTTTGCTATTTTTGTACTCTTCTCTCAATTCTTACTGGTTTTGCTTGGTTATTGAGACTGTTTGCTTTATATTTCTCAGTAGAGATTTCTTTAACTATAACCAGGCAGAAGGAGGACTGCTAGTCTGTGCATCTATGAAGTAATAACACACCCAAATATCTTATAAACTGTTAGGCACTGAATACTGCAATTCAGTACTCTGAATTCAGTGGTTATACCTATTATATACAAAAGTTACACTGTATGATCATAAAACTTTCACAGTTCCCTCTACAGTAAGATGAGATTCAGTAAGACGACTGCTTCTCACACAGCATTCATGCCTAGGTATTATGCATTTAAACATACAAAGCTGTATCACAGTCCCCAAGACACATCTCACTATAAAGTGAACTCAACATTTCTCCTCGATAGAAAATGTAAAAGATACTACCTCTACCACCATTTTTTTTCTTTCCTATCATTATCATCATAATTCTAAAATGGAAGGTGCTGAAAAATTTAGGTTTTTTGAGGAGTTTTCCAAAACACAACAGTTTACTAACTTCTAAAAAGTTCAATAAACATGCTGGTGGAAACAAAGACCTCTGCAACCGTTTTCAATGTAAATGGTGCAGCGAGGTACTGGTGTATGAGAACCAGAAAGTGAAACAGGAGTTAACAACTTTAGTGAGATGTTCTCAATTGAGAAACATCTAGGAAATAAGCTAAAAGCCTAAGTAACAAACTTCTTTTTATTCTGAGAATAAATACACTTTTGTAAAATAGATATGCAGTTTATTATTAATTTTCATTTACTATCAGCTCCGAATGCACATTAGGTATCTGCTCTTGCCAAGCTGACTAGCGCTGAGTGCAGCACTATAAAAAAGTTTACTTTTTCAAGTCAGGAGACAATTCTGCTACATTGCTTCCCTTTATTTTTTTCAAAGCCACACCGAGATACCAGATGCGCTACTATGTAGATCCAAGAAAGGGACATAGAAAAGGGGGTGGAGGGGAGGAGGAGGAGAATTGTCTCAAAACCAGTTAAGGCGGCAATAGGGCTTGGTTTTTTTCTGCACAGTGAAAAATTTTTGGTTTGGGACAAATGAATAACGTCAAGCACTGTGAAACAAAATATGTCTCACCAAGGGTTCCCAAAGAAAGTCTGTGTATTCTAAAAAGTACATGTTTTATTTTGAAAGTGACGCTCTGAGATACTGCGCTTTGAGAATGATTAAAGAAATTAAAAACTTTTAAAAGTTTCAACTGAAAACTCTCCAGCTCTTAATGAGAACAACAAATTGAACTCATGAACTCATAACCAAGCAAGTTAATTGCTTTGCTTTTCAGAACAGCACATATTAGCAAACAAAGTTATTAGTCACGAAAACCTCTTTTACCCAACTCTAGCTAAAAAGCACAGGACTGTTTCCCCAAATTTAAGGGATAAAAGAGCTGCTGTGACTTCATTCAGATCACAGTATGCTTCTCTGGTTGCCAAAGGCAGCTGGTGCTCTGCAGATCTCCAGCTACAACTTATTTTCCCTCAGCTCACTTTGGAGATAGGATAGCCAAGAGATAAGGGAGAGGCATGAAAATTCCCCTCCAAGGGCAGGAAGGCTGGAGGGGTGGGAAGCATGCTGGGAATTTCCTTCACAGGAGGTCAATTTCCTGGGAGCCAGCACAGGCTGGGGCATTTGTAGGAAAGCCGTATTCAACAGCTGCAGCAGAACACAGTATCAGCCTTATTTCCATGAAGGGGAACCAGTAACATCACTGCACTGATCAAATCTGGTTTGTGATGTACTTCAGCCACAATATCTGTTATTAAGTTACCTAATTTTCTTGCATACTTCTCACGTTATCTTCTGGGGGTACAAGCCTTAACATACATAACTTCAAACCACCAGATGGGTAACCTTGCTGATCACCGCTGCTTCTTGATCCCTCTCTGCCTGCACACACACCGCTCCCCATACCAATATTTTAAAGCTCCACTTAAACAGGAGTCTCCTCCAGGTTGAAAGCTGTGAACTCTTATCACTCGCCTCCTATTTTTTTCACCTGTTTTAATTCATGACAGGACTTTACACTTACTTTAGTACCTTTGTGAAAGACTACATCAAAAGAATATCCAAAGGTTTCAGTTTTTGTTTTCATACATTTCTTTCCCCCTGTTTTTCCTTCAGGAGAATCCAAAACACCCAGTAGCATTGGTGCACCTTACAAAACCCGTGCTATACTTGGTGTTTGTTACACTTCCTCATTTTACTTACTAGTTACCATCAGTTAGTGGGAGCAGAGGTTCATTATGCTGCTGAATAATTCTTAGGAACATTCATGAATCTTGGAGGGAAAAAGTGTAACATATTAAGTCTATTGCTCTCCATGTTAATGCTTTACAGGAGAACTGAAGGTGACTATTCTTATACTTACCATAGCCATTTAAGCCTCTCTTCACTTTCTTCAGACAACTCAAAAAAAAAAAACCCCTCAAAAAAACCCAACACCTAAACTTGGATATGTTTCAATGTACTTTGTAAAGCTTTTTAATTTAATTCTTTGGGGAAGAAAAAAACGAAAATGTGTTGCCTTTTTCCAATTCCTCAACTTCATAACTGGCAGCGACTAACTCCTGGATGGTTATTTCCCTCCATCATCCACTGTGGTGAAGCTGACACACCTAATTCCTAGCATACAGCTGCTAGGAAAACCCCCACAATACACACATTTTCATTATACAGTGCTAAAAGGACATGCAACTGCAGCTAAGGAGCTATCATGTAAAGCACTGAATGTTACCTCCTGTTTCAGCCAAGCACTAAGTAAAAGCTTAGCTTCAAGAGTATGAATGATCTCACCCATTAAACCAGTACCCCTCATGGAAGTAAAGCTGAGGCTGCCAGAGGAGGGGGTCCCAGTACTGAAGAGCGCCCAAGCTGTATACATACCTCTCCCTGCATCGGCAGCAGGATGACAATGCTATAAAAAATACTTGCCTTAACCGTTTGACTCTCAGTCAAAAATGCACCTGCACTTTTAAGCTCAGTTGAACAAATAATGGCAAACATTTAAACTGGACATTTCCCATTTTGAGGACAGCTGGAGTACAAACCTACTGCCGCTCAGGCTGAGGATTTCAGAGCTCACATTGCTCACATCAGCACTCCATGAAGCAAAGAAAATTCAGAAACAAGAAAACAACCTTCAGATTTTCAGCATATAAGGTTGTTCCAAGACGTGCCAAAAGAAATCATTTCGAGCCAAACAGTTGGTTTGATGGCTCTGCTAATTACAGGCCAGGGGTGCTCCTGCTGAGCTGAAGAAGGCCAAGGCTTGTTGTCACGCAGACAGATTAGCCACTGTTGCCCATTAAGACCACCGCTTGAGTGTAGACAGAGACGTGGAAGGAAACATAAGAAGGCGGCATGTGCATAACCAAACAGGCTACCTTGCTGAAAAGAAACCCCCTAAAGCCACATTCTGCTTCATTAGCACATGAAAATAAGGTAATTGAATACTTCATTCTCCCATCCAGAGTCAAGATCCATCACTCATGGAAATGGAGTTTTGATAAGGTGGGGTGTTTAAATGAGGCAGAAAGAGTCTTTGAGTGTGTGTTACTTTGTTTATCTGAGAGAAATCCCACTTAAATATAAGTAAAAAGACATAAAAATCACTTTATCCTGTGAATCACTGGAACACAACAAAGCCCTTCTGCGGATAAAACTTAAACAAACCCTTTGTAACATTATTCTGAAGACAGAAGGCATTATGTTTGTTGCTGCTTTTATTTTTGTATCAAAATCTGCCTGTCAATTGTTTTTTTTTTTCTCCTTTCCTTGAACTCTAACCCCACTAGCTATTTTTGCTGGCTTTTAACATCAAATATATAAAGAGACCAAAAGCTAAGCAATTGGCAGGGCAAGGCATTTTAATCAGACTTTTGTTGGTTGGGGTTTTTTTGTTTGTTTCGGTTGTTTGGTTTTTTTTAAATCTATGCATGTCATACACTCAGGTTTTGGGGATTTTTATTTTTTTTCAACACTAGCTGATGACCAAAATAAGAAAATAAATTTAATAAAAGATCTGTCATTCCCAATTCCAGACTCAGACAGCTCCTACTTCAGTTCTTTAGCCTTGTTTTAGGAAAAAAAGGGAAAAAAAACCCAACCAACAAAAAACCCCAGGGAAGATAAATTCTGATAGTTAAAAGGCAAAAATGTAAGCAGAAACTGTTTTATGTTCTTTAGCACGATAAAGAGCAATGAACTCTTTTTCTCCCACTGGCTGATCACCTTAGGTATGAAGTACAGTGAATGGCATTTGCTCCAGAAAATATATTTATGTAAATACTGCAAATCGACTCCTTGCCTCAGCCAAAAATGCCTGCCATGGTATTGCCAAGTCTTTTACAGAAAGCAAGCATTAGAGAGGCATAGGGCTGAATAGATTGTACCCTTGTCCCTTGGGTTTAAGTTAAAGGGGTATAGTTTCTTAGTTTGTAAATTTTTATGCTGATATATTACCTCCAAACATAAAGCAAAATGATTTAACAATACAGATCAGTTCTCAGTCACTGGCAACCACAAGGATTTTGATAACATTTAAAACACCACCCCAGACCCTTTAAAAGTGATGCATAAAATGTCCCTAGCTTTTGTCTTGCTCATGTGATAAAGCAATGAAAAGGCTTTCCTGCTTAGAAATGTGTAGTAACTGCAGAGCTAGGAAAGAGCTAGGAAAGTTGGTGCCAGGGCCGTGCTACCATTCCCCCCTGTCCAGGCTGGCTGTTCCCACCACATCTTTGCTGCTCATGGTGGAACACGTCCACTTCTGTCACAAGCCAGCTCTGAGAGATAACCCTGCAGAAAACTATTCCATTTTCTGTGACTTAGTCTGCAGGTTGAGGACTGTAAGGTGGCTTGTACAGGATCAGCTAGGAGCCAGCTCTAGAGCAAGGGAGAAGGCAGGAACGGGAAGAAGAGAGCTTAAGCTGCTGTGGACCTGCATCTCTTGGAACAATGCTACTTTGGCCAAAAGACCGAAGAATGAACTAAAGCTAAACCTGAAGGGCTGGGGCAGGGTCTAGTAAGTCAAAATTTCACCACTCCTGCTCGTAGCCAATGTAATGGTGGGAAAACCAGGTTAGCATCTGAAGGCAAACATCCTTCAGACCAAAGCTCCAGGAAGCAATCTTTAAGGCAACTAGGTCCTACCACGTAGCTTTGAAATATGTATAGCATCACCATCTTAAAGTCAGGTCACTATTTCATAGCACGCCAAGCCAAAAAATAGAAGGCTGACACAGCTAGCATATAGTACGACCAGCTGACAAGCAACCATGCTGCTGCTTTCTGAAGAAGCAGTGGGCAAGCAAAGGAGAAGCTGGGCTGAAGGTTTTACTGTGACGGAATTACAATAGTCCAGCATCGTGACTGTAGCAGCACATGCTGGTGTTGCAGCACGGCTGCCATAGGCAACAGCAAGGCTGGTAACCCTTTTTGTGCTCATGGCTGAATAGACCTTCTAAGCAAAATTAGCAGGCCACGAATTAACACCCCCTTTAGTGCTTGCCAACAGAAAGCAAAAATAAAACAAAACCATGTGGCCAAGCGTTGTGTGAAATGGTGTCACAGGTCTTACTGCCTTCGACTGGGAGAACACACTGTGAAAACTGCGCAACTAAAGCAAACATTTGCAAATTATACCCAGCTTGTCATTTTCTCTGGAATAAATCCGGATAAAGCAAAATGAGGACTCAATGTGACTCACTGTCTCTGAAATAATATCTTAAATCAAACTGCCTGAACAACAGTTTTTATCGCCTAGTAAGATACTGACTTCCCAGGCCTGAGTACAGTAAGCAATGTGCCCCAGGAATTTACCCAGAGCAAACTGGAGCTGCAGAGCCCAAAAGAAAAAAAGAAAAATGTGTATTATCAAAGTGCTAATAACTTTCCACAACATCTTGAGAAAAGATTGCAAGCGGTCTTATGCACGTTGAGCATGGACAGCAAGCTAAGCTTTGATGACCACAGTTACTCAACACCCCTGGCTTACTACTTCTTACAAAATGTGCCCCAAAATCAGACACAAGTAGTTTCCCTTAGGCCATGTCTACACTCAGATTTCCATGTAGATTTCTCACAGTGCTGCTGCTGGCTTTATTGAGCCAATGGAAAATTCTTCCTGAAATTCCCTGTTGCTGACAAAGCCCCAGCACTGAAGCAACATGATAAATTACATCATAAGCTGCCAAGACATCTATCATGACCAAAATGTTAATGCAACAGGAGCAGAAAACACTGAAGACCCTGGTGAGGATACTTTTCACTTTCATGTAAAACACTTTTGTTATACATAAATTGATTCAGATGTGTCAAGGAAGCAAGCAAGAATTTGACAAAGTCTTTCTACCTTAATAAATAAAAAAAAGCTAGTATTTCCAATTTAAGCAAATTAACTTAAAGAATATGAGCATTACTGCCAGGTATAATAGCATACATTATTATGACACACATGTACCTGCACAAATTCCATGTAACCTACATAAAAAGAAAGCAAGCGTAGTTCTACTAATTCTGTGTATCTAAAATTAAATCTTAATTTTTTTATTTGTTTTTGGGGGTTTTGTTTAAACTGTGCTTAACAGTAAAGGAAGCTGTAACAGGTGTCATTGTTTCTCCCAGGTGTAATCATCTTTTTCATTTGCCCATGTGAGAAAAGAATAGCCATTTAATGAGCAGGCTGAAAGTGATGATTAATTAAACAACTTCCAGGGCCTGGGGGATCCTCCTCCATTTGGGATACATTTCCTTTAGCTGTAAGACAGCAACAGACTCCTCCTCAGCTTTTTGTTTTAGCTGGCGTGTAGTTGTGAAGGGTCGAAGATGCTTAAAAGGCTTTAAGATGTTTCTCAGCTTACTTGTCAGCCTTTCTGGCATCAGTCATCCAGGAGTAATACTCATTGCCTCCGAACACAATGTTTTTTTTAAAGTGTTTGTGATGATATCCCAGCGCTGTCCAAAGCATCAGTTTTGATATTTAAGTGGCGGCACTTGCTGATAAGTCTTTCTTCTTTTAATCACTAAGACTTGAATCTGCAGCTTTTTGAACTGAATATCCATATGCGCCAAGTGAACCTCTGAAAGTAAGTCACTTCATCTAAGCAGCCTCATGACTGATTTTTCTAGTGAAAACTTGCAAACAATGAGCAAGACGACAGGTCAGAGTTGGTAAGACATGTGGCCCCCTTTCCCTTTTTCTCTCTACATCACCACCTAGGACCTTTGATCTGAATGTCAGCAGTGAAAATACACAAACAGATACTCTCTTATTATATACTCACAGGTGTACATTCCTAAAACTGTTACATTCCATGACTTTCAGCTGTGCTGGAAAACAGTACCTTCAGAAGTTGACCCCTTCTTTCCTCTGATCACACCAGTATCCAAGTACAAAGCATCACAGCTAGCATGGTATTCTAAACACCAGCAATGATCACACCAACAAATTCATGCAGCACATGTAAGGACAGGGCCAAAGTGCTGGCTGAGTTTTGCCTGCACTGTGCACTGCTTTACAATTTGCAGAGAAAGGGAGAAAGGGTGCTTCTCACATCCAGCAGGAACACTTCTGGGCCAGGCAGCTGGACTTCTGATGCTGAGAAGGCTGGATTTAAGGCTAACTGGACTTGATTTTGCCAGTGCAACAAGAATTAGGAATCTTGTTGAAATAGATACAGCCCCTATGAATGTTCAGATCACTCCCCAAAACAGCATGCAACAAGTCATTTGTTTGGGCTGGGGCTACTGAATGCAAAAAGCACATCCCATCCTCGTAGAAAGAATGTTCCTACTTTTTAAAAACCAGCCTCCAGCTTTGGCAGCTTAAAATAGGAGGCAGTGCTCTTCTGTTAAAAATATGCCAGTATACTTCAGTAACTGGAAAGGAAAAAAGCGTGAGGAATTTTTCCATTTTTCTCTCCAAGTGTTCTGCACGGTGTTTATCAGCAGGCTGGTACTGCATCTCCTTTTGTTAGAAAATTAAAAGTTGCACTGCAAGCATAAAAGCCTCCAAGAACCATGCAATAACCTTCAGGCATTTTAAGAGCAGCAGAGGTTACAAGGGCAGCTCCAGACTCTAAACAGCACCTATTGTTTCTTTCTCTTCTTGAATAACAAAAGCAAAGCTGAAAGCTATTTACCTGGTTTTACCTCTGTCAGATCTCATTTCCCCCTTTATTTTCAGTAGATGATCTTATCAAATAGTGTCATTTCTAACAACTGCTTTGATCAGATGTATTTTTTGGTTTGATTTTTTTTTTTTATTTCATTAGTAAGTTCTATAACAGACAACTCAGCATATGAAGTCACAGCAGAAGAGCACTTAGAAGTCTTTAGGATTCTGCCAATGCATATTTAAATTAAGAGTAACTATTTTTAAGCTTATAGGTTAACATGCTTTCATTTTGAAATCATGAGGGACAACCTAAAAGCACAAGGCTCTGATCTTGCAGCACTCCCACGCAAACAACTTTGTCTGCATCATCCCATGTGTCCCCCTCCCGCTGCAATCAGATTCATATGACAACACTTAACTTGTGCAAACACAAGTACAGAGCAAAAGGTGCAAGGATAAAACTCCTGATCCACCAAACTTTTTGGGTGTTCTGCTATTCAACATAGTATGTCCAATATATTACTCAAATTGTTTATAATGCAGAAGCAAAAACCAGTTTAATTTCAAAACAAAAACCTTATATGAGTAGGCATCCTGCAGAGGTTTTGTAACTAGCCAGGAGTGATCTGTAGCTAATATAGAATCATAGAATCATTTAGGTTGGTATATAAAATCCTCCGAGATCTAGCCTTAAAAAAAATTCTCCCTACAGACTTTCTTCCACTGTTTTAAAATATTCATAAAACTTTAAAAGAAAAAATATTTTGGGGCTGTTTTTCTCTTTAGGAACAAAGTTCACACAAAAGCAGTGATTTCTAGCTTTACTGATCTTCTCTTAAAAAATTATTTTCTTTTTTTACTTTCTCTAAATCACTTCCCAAAATCCACCTCTTGTCTTTTGTACACTTCTACAATTTCATTAAAAAGGTAAGAAAAAAAAATTACTTGAAAATATTTAAAATAATTTCCAATTCATAAGCTGCTGTTATAATCTTAATGAACTGACCAGAGAAATTATTTTACTTTAGCTATAAATTACATGCCAGTATTTGCAACCCTAAAAACATCATTAGACATAGCAATCTACAGTGCAAGTTTATAGCATTTGATTCTTCATCATTAACTGGAGTTTGTAAATACCATACAGAAGTTTAAGAAAACCATTAAAGACAGCGAAATAACAGGACTTCCCTCTCCTATAAAAGTATCTTAAAAATGTGTATTTTTAGGAAATTCTTGGATAAAAATCTAAAATTTTAATCTTCCTTACCATAACATGCTATCTATGAAATGTGACTTAATTGAATGTTACATTACGAAAACCCAGCTCTCAAGTCACTATTATACAGAACCTCAGCCACTATAAACTGTCATAACTGGGCTGACATCCAACTAAGGGTAATTGAAGACCTGCAATGTGTTTCTGACAATAAAATAGATACAAAAAAAGACTGAAAATGTGTCATCTTACACAAGCTGGAAGTATATTGAAGAGACACACATTTTTGAAAATTGCTAGCTCCTACAGCCTTACAGTCAAGTTTTGAGTTTTGTCAGAATATTTTCACTTTCCGCCAAGACTGTATCACGGATAGAAAAAAAAATCAAGGCAGGCTCTGAAATGAACTTTAGTATTTTGGCATGAACTCTTGCCCTTCTGCAGCCCCACTTCCACCCAAAGTTCTTCCTAACTACAAATGAAAAGGAAAACAATATCTGAGCATCTGTAAGAACTGAAATTATTGCATGTATTACTGGTTTCTACGAATCTTTCTTGAGTCACTTGAATTGTTGTAATTGCATATATTTCCTGCTTTAATAAAATGTTGGTGAAAGGTTCAGTTACTACAGTCCTTTACAGCTCTGGAAGAACTGGCAAGCTGGAAAGAGGAAAGTAACTTTCCAGTCAGTTCAAAGGAAATGGAGTATGCTCATTTCCACTTGCAGAATCTACTCTTTCTCAGGCTCTACAGACATTTCTGTGTGACCTGCGGTGCAGCATCTGGGCACAATATTTTCATCTAATTACTTTTTTTCCACTGAAGATATTATTAGTTTATACAGATCAGGAAAAACTGGACATAGGGTGAGAAACATTTGAGCAAAAATGTATGATTAGGCAGTTAATCACATTCTCATAGCTGCTCTGTATGACCGTTAGGATTTATGATTTCTCCACTGTGTCCAAATCTGAACATACACACACAAACACATAAGTATCCCGTCTTTCTTCAAAACCATAAATTTTGGACAGTCATCTAATAAACTTGATTACTTTTCTACATTACTTAACAAAGCAGGTTTAGTTAAAAATATTTATGCTGAAATTCTAAAAATGGCATTATACTTTAATAGGAAAGAAGAATATTTAGCTTGAACTTTTGAAAATTAGTGTCTCTACTCACAGTTTTCTCAGGTCAAGAACTAGTTTAGTAACACTGCCTTCAAAAAAGTTTATTAGAGGCTTGGAAGATAAATAATTTATTTCTCCTCTTTACTGCCCAAATATCATTTGAGTCTTCCCACCACACAAGTTGTACACTCTCAACATTTTCAATTACTTCATATGGATGATGCTGTTTAGTAACTAAAACATTAAGACGCTTGGCAGACACAATAAAATTATCCTGGGAAATAGATGTGGGGAGCAATGTTTCAAAACTTCTGTACGTGACACATTGCCAATAAGAGGGTTCCTAACGTTATTTAGGAACCTTTAATCACAGATACAGTATGATCAGGAAGCCATTCACAATACACCTGCATATGGCAAGCTACACAAGACTGGAGTGTTTCTGAATATAACATCCCCCCTTTTCAGGCGTGATTCTGAGGACATCTACCTTCACAGGCTTGAAGGGAAGACTAGAGCATATATAACCAATGAAGCATATATCATCACACAAAAGAAAAGCCACCAAAGGCTTAAAGGAGGAAGAAAGTAAGGAAAAGTTATCCCATCTTCATTCCACACTTCTGGAATGTGGACAGATCATAGTAAAAGTTAAGTGGCAAGAAGATTAAAGGAAAACTGTTAAAGCCAAAAAGTTAATGTTTTGGCCCGACGGCCTCACAGAAGATACTATAGATTATATGTGTGTTCTATTTCGATTAAAAGCTTCTCTGGCCATCACAGCACATCTTGCCCCAGCTGGAAGCCACTCTGGCATTTTTCTTTTTGCTAGAAAGTACCCTATAGGCAAATTCCAAAATAATAATAATAAAGAAAGTCTACATAAATTGTCAACTACTGTTTGTTATTATTTATCATTTTTTGGCACACACAGACATGCCAGGCACTTTACAGAAAATACTTCGAAGACAATTCCCTGCCCTGTGGGGCTTAAAAGACCAGGGCTAGTCTGTTCTGCAAACACAGGGCACTGCTTTACCAGAGATTATTCCAATTACTTCAGTGGCATTCCTCACAGTACTAAGATTATGCTTATTACACGTACTAGCAATTTCAGGTCTTAAGAGATGAACAGAGCAAATAAGGGAGGATAAAAGATTAAGATATTTTAGAGACAAATGGTTCGAATGCACTACATTTGATCTTTCTGAACCTGAAAGCTTTTTCCTGTGCATTTAACATGCCCAGTTTTCACAAAAAAACCAAACCACCAAGTCTTCAAGGCTTTATGTTTCAAAATGTCATTATACAAGTATATGATGCTTCGTGTGGGATTTCTAAAGTAATACATTGCTACTGAAGAGATCCCTGGCATTGGTTTTAGTAAGAAAGAGAAACTGGGAACAGTGGCAACAATTCTTGAAGAGTAACACCCATATGGTTTCAAGCACAGCCACCCAGACCTGCACAGAGCAGTACAACTGCAAACCCTGACAAGCCTTCCACCCAGCCTTCAAAGCAAAAAGAAAAGTGGAACATGAGGCCAACTGTGAAACTGAAAGAGCTATCAGGTTTGAGGAGGGCTGCAGAGAAAAAAACCTCATAAATTACAAGGCTTAACAACAAAGATCACTTTTAACTTCACATCCTGAGTATTAGAAAGCCACCATCATAATTTCAGAGCATCGAAAAGGAGGAGTGATCAACAATCTAAAAGCATTTCTAGAGATACTGTGCTTTCATATCCAGTGTCTTTCCAAATGTTACTTGGAACAAACAAATAGTTTTATTGAATAGAGCAGATCCATATGGTCAAGGAATGACTAAAAGTAACATAACTAATATATAGCAAATATATACATAAAGGCACATTCCTTTCTTTGACTCATACTCTGGGCAATAGGAGTTTCATGGTAAGATTCCAGTACTACAGTACTATCTCAGGTTGGGTCCTTCAATTTTACCAAAGCTAACACTTAAATAACTTTTTTTTTTGTGGCTATAATATGATTGGTGACACAAATTTAAAAAGAAAAAAAAAAGGAAAACCAATCTGCCAGACTTCTTCAATTGTACAAGGCTTTTAGGAAAGTGATTATTTTTATTATTATTCTTACTTTTAAGACAGGTAGAATCTAGTAAGTTTTCACTGTTCTCAAAGGAATGAATTTTGCAAACAGAGCCACAAGGAATCAAACCTGTGAAATTCGACAATCTGCAGTCAAGTATGAATTTTCAAAAATACAATCTTGGCCATTAAGAATAGCATTTCCAAACTTACTAGTTTAGCACACAGCACTGTATTTTAATCACAGCCACAAGACACGAAACATATTATTATTAAGTGCTTTAGCAAGTTCTTAACAGCTGCTGAGAACATGAGTGTTTCTATGGCTTTTGGCAAGACTTAGCAGTGTTGGAAATCAGGAAGATGAGATCTAGCAAAGATATTTTTAGGATCAAATCTTGCAAAAAATAGAAATAATAATCTAAGCAATCATACATGCAATCTGCAGTTAAACTATCAATTGTACTACTCTGCCTCTTCTTCTGTAGTTTCATATTATGCTATAATTTTTAATTCTACACAGCAAAAAGTCAGGATGAGTGCCAGGGGTACTCAAAAAACTTTAAAACTTCCACTGTGAAATAGCTTACCGTTTGCCAGTGTGCATACTACTGAAATTATATTAAATGCTTTTTAAAGGTTACCTATTTTAAATTGAAGTTGATGGAACAATCATTTTCACTTCAATCCAAAACGCTTTACAGGAATTACAGAGTGGTTTAATTTGTTAGACATATTATACTGTCTACCTACTTTATGTAAATTTACTTTCTCTTTTGAAGTGTTTGATAAGGATTCATTTGAAGGATGCAGTGTTCCACGTAAATTTATTACTACAGAAAAACTTAAGAAAACGACACTGCTAGCAGTAGAACCCATGGGAACACTTCAGCATTAGAAATTCTTTCAGATAATCTAATTGGCTGTTATTTGCCAGAAAGAAATCACATGTTTAGAGGAGAGAGGTATATTTTGCAAATTCTTACAGTTCATCTGGAATTAGCACTTAATATTTCTCCATCAGAGCAAAATGAAGTTCATCTGAACAGGAGAGCTACAACTTGAGTTAATTTGTCATCCACGATTATCACTTGGAAGTTCACTGCGTGATAAGGACAGTAGAAACACTATTAACCATGTCATTTAAATTGCTTGAGTTGGCATCGTGCCCAAGTCCTTCAGATCAGTATATCAACACACTTGTTGCTGGCAGGGACTTATTTAAAGGGAAGGGAAGAGGAACTACCTCAGAACCTAGTATGCTGTACAGATTTCTACAGTAACTCATGAGAATAAGCAGTATTACTCGGTCTTTGTATTTGATTCCTAGACAAGAGAATGACAAAATAATAACAATCAAGTGAAAGACTCTTTTCTTCCTAAGGAAAAAAAAATGGGAAAGCATTTCTACAATATTCATTTTAGATTACTTGAATTTGCATTTACTGAACAGCGTACTTTGCTTGTAATTGCAATACTGACAAACTAACAAAGACACACACCTACCCCCCAAACACTTGCTCTGCCAAATTTTATGATCCTGTATCTCTCCCACCCTTGCCTCCTCCCCAAGATCTCCAGCATTCACTTCATTAATCCTGTAGGAAAGAGGAAAGCTCTGATGGCTGGACACGGTTTATTTTCAGTAGTAGTAAAAGCCATTTTATTTCACTTCAGACAAATGTCACAAAGTAACATAACAACACATTTGTGAAAGCTGCAATTAAGAAATACAAGGATATTTTTTCCCCCCCAATTCATACCAAAATTACTAACATCTTTGTTGGAAACAACCTACATGTTAAGTTAGGCATATTATTTCTACATGCAGAAAACAGGACAGAAACTTTTTCATTGTATTCTTCATCTCCTGTTTGCCTACGCTATGTCCCGATTAAGAAAAGGTACCCCATTTTTGGACAGGAGGAATTAATCAGCTTCACAAGCATCTTAGTGCATAAAAGCAGCTCATCTGTTTGCTAAAAAATGCTGTGCTTCCCAATATCCACACCGTGGCCAGCAACAGCTCAGCATTCTCCTATTTATCACTTCGCAGCACGAGTGTGCTGGCAGTGTGGGCCTGAGTGGTAGGCAAATACTGAGGTACGCACAGTATGTGGCCCCAGAGGATATTGTTGGGGAAAAGGCTCTCTTACCTTCCACAAATCGTCCTCCGGCGTCTTCAAGTGAATGATCTGGAAACACAAAACCAAAACCCCCTAAAGTAAGAGCACAACCCACAGCCAGCCCCGCTGATTTGCCGTCCCCACACACACACCCTCCAGACCACTTTCCCACTGCTTGCACTACAAACAAGCAACTTTCCTGTGGCATTTATTTTTTACTGGTGAGCCATAAAATCGCCTGCTTGTCCAATTAATGTGAGCATCATCGTTTTCATTTACCTTTCACCATCTCCAGGGAAGGAAAGCGGAAGGGGGGAAACAGAAAAGCAAATGCATAAAAGAAGCTTCAGAAACACGAGTTTCAACTCATTTACGATCTCAGATAAAGGTTAATAGTTAAACTCCTTCCTCTCCCTCCCCCCCTCACAATTATTGATGCCCTTCAAGAAATGAAATGGTTTTTTTTTTCTCGTTTACTAGAGGCTAGACAAACTGTCAACATCTCCACTTTATTTACGGGTTGAGCAAGAGCAGTTCCTCAAACATCAACATTTTTTACGTTAATCCTGGAGAGAATCCACTTCTCTAGAACTACAAAATCTGCCAACTTCTGTAGTATTTATTTTTAACGAACGAGAGTGAGAGCCTTGAGCTATCCTCCCTGCCCTCAGAGGAGAGGAAGGGGGGAAACGCGGCTCCACTCTCCCAACTTTAAAGCCCTTTTCTCTTTCTTCCCACACCACTCAGCTCCTGGTCATTCTCCATCCCACCACCCCCTCCCACTCCCCCAAAATCTCTCCCGTCCCGATCCCCCACCTGCTCCACGTCCACAGGGATTTCAAGGGAGGAAACAAAATCTGCCAAGTGGTTCGTTTCGGGCGATTTCTTCAACCCGTCTGGAGGTTTAAACCTGAAAAACAAACACCTCTATTGAATGCAAACTAAGCTTTGGGGGTTACCGAGTTAATTCCTCGGCAGACAGCTACTCTCAGTGTCTGGTTACACAAACATACCTACAGACAGGTTGGAGGGTGTCCCTTAGAAACCGGGGCGTGGGGGGGTAAGAAAAAATAATCAAAACGGGGACAGAAGTTGGAGGGGGGCCCTCGGGGTGGGCAGGCTGGAGAGAGGGAAGATACGCAGCCGGAGACAGGTTTAATACCGGGAAGGGACGGGGAGAGTTAAAGCAAAGGGCAACCCGCGAAGGGGCAGAGACCCCAGAGGTCTCAAGCAGGGATGGGGGGATGGGAGAGGGTGTCCTTTTGGGTGGCGGTGACAACAAGTTTTTATACACAGCCTAAGTACAACAAAGGAAGGTACAAGCCCGGCTGGCCGCGGCGGCGCGGGTGAGGAGCGGGCTGCTCCGGGGGCGAGCGGGCTGCTCCGGGGGCGGGCGGGCGGGCGGCGGGGCGGGGGGGCCCGGCCTGGCCCAACCCGGCCCGGCATCGGATGTCACTGCGCACAGCCACGCCGCTCCGCGCCCTCCCCGCCGCACCGGCACCTCGCTCGCCCGCCCGCACTGGCGGTAAAGAGCGGCTGCCCTGCGTGCCCGCCCCCCGCCGCCGCCCTGCTTACCTGCCGCTGCCCCCGGGCGCCGCGGGCCGGCCGCGCCCGCCGGCCCCTCGCCTCATCGCGCCGGGCACAAAGGGGCGGCGGGGCAGGGCCGCGCCGCGAGCCCCGGGAAGAAGCGTGGTAAGAGTAACGGTGGGAGCAGTGACAGCCGCGGCGAGGAGGAGGAAAATGGAAAATAATAATTAAGAGGAAAAAAGGAGGGAGACGACCACCCTAATAAGCCGCCGTGACCATGCCGGGGAGGGGAGTCCCTCCTCTCGGGGGCAGCGCTGCGGGCCGCGCTCCTGCCCTGCCCTGCCTGAGGGGGACGCGGCGGAGGAGAGGGGAGGGAAGGGGGTGCCGCCCGCCCTGCCCGGCCTCCCGCGCCGCCGCCCCCAGGGACGGGCAGAGTGCGGCCGCGGAGGAAGGCGCCGGCGGTGCGGGACCGCGGGAAGGGGAGGGCAGGGAGCGGCGCGGGGCCGCTCGGCGCTGCTGCCGGGGCGGGCGGGGGGGCGCACCGCAGCCGTTAGAATCGTACACCCCCGCACCCCCCCGCCTCCCGGTAATCGCCCTCCGCAACCCCGTGCGGCCGCGCTGCTTCCCGGCTGTCACATGGCTCCTGCCGCCACCCCCAAAGGGTTTCGGGAGGCGCTTCACTTTCACTTTGGCCCCGCCAAGGGGCTCCCGGGGGGCCGCGGCGCCTAACGGGAGCCCAACGGAAGCCCTCGCAGCGAGGGGGCTCCCCGCTGCTCCCCTCGCTCCAGGGGGGGCTGCGGGGCTGAGCTGCACCCCCGACCCCCTGTCAGGGCGCGGGTCGGCGCCGGGGCAGCGGCCTCCCCTCAGGCCCGGCGGGGTGCGGGGCCGCCCCTGGGCCCGCGGCGGCGGTAACGGCGCTGCGCACCCAGCGCTGCCAGCCCTCCTCTCGCATCTGAAGTAGGAAAAAAGTGAGAATAATGAAAAGATAACCGGGTCCGTGGGAGCTCCGGGCTGGGGAGGGCCATGTAGTGCTGCAGCAGAGGGGTGCAGGGGGCTGACTGGTAGGAGTGGGGCATTTCAGAGCCGTAGGCAGGGACACTTTCCCCAGCCTAGTGGGGACTGATCACATGTATGTCCTGTCCCCCCTAACCTCCTTGATCCCTTCAGTCAATTTATCTAAAGGGGCTGGTGAAAATGCCACTGGAGAGGCTTGCACAGGGTGGGTCACCTCAGGCAATTTCCAGTGTCTGGCACGAGGATGTGGCGGTGCCCCCACCGGTCCTCTCCGCACTTCCCACCAAAACGCACTGTACCCACACCTACGGGCACCAGCTGCTCAGTACCCCGCCACCCGCGAGACCAGCACCGCACGTTTAGCCAGGGATGGATCTGGCCCAGCATCATGGTTTTTTTGAGCTTCCAGGGTGGGTGTGGGAGGCACACTCAATACAAGTATGTCAAATGCTGTTGCCTCCCTGCTTCGTTTTGAAAGAGCAATTAAATAGGAAAAAGGAGTTACAACTTTGCTCTTGCTCCCCTCTTTTACTGTGGGCACCCCACTCTCATGGACCTGACCTTTCTGTAAGAAGAATAAGTTTTGCCATGATCACTTCTGATCTAAATGCTGGTACCATTCAAATGGGACAAGAAAGAGCCAGAAAAGAGCAGTAGCCTTCTCCAGAGAAGCTCTCCACATGCCTCCTGTGAAATGCCCATCGCCTGCATGGTGCTTATGGGCAGGTGGTCATTAACCATGTAACGGAGCTGGTGGCTCCCAGCAGTTTCTGGAAGACACAGCAGCACTTCACTAATTACAGCTTCACATGCCCTGTGCAGACATGACATTGTGCCGAGTGAGTCAACTGGCATTATGTCCTTGCTAATGCTTTTATATAAGTTCTTTCACTCTGGCCTTCTCTCAACAGTCATCAAACATGGCACAACACATGTTCATCATCTTCCATGAGCTGGCCTGTAACCACCTTTGCCTAAGCCCTTGTCACAAGCAAAGCAATTGCTTGGCTTTCGTCAAAGCCTGGCTGATGCCGGTGCTAACCATCAGGCTGCGTGTCCTGTGAAGTCCTAGTATGCTTGGTTCCTCTGCACCTCAGCCTGATTTCCCAAAATGTCTGACATGTTTTACTCAGCATGAACAAGAAATATATAATTATGTTGAATTTGGTTGGGGGGGTGGGTTATTTTCAAAGCACAGTTAGATAAAATATTACTGCACAGAATATACATTGCAGTGACAATAAATGAAGTCCCGGCACCACACATTTTAGTATTCTGTCCTGAAATTTCTGCTTCTGAACTAAAACCATTAGCCTTGAGATTCACTGTTAAACAGAACAAAAATTACTGTGATATTTGTGTTTGTGTTTCTTTCTTCTTTTAGTGTTTATCATGAGGCAACAAGAAGCATTGATAAATCAGACTGTGAACAAATGTTTTCTCAATAACCACCCAGTGCATGGCCTGTCATTCTGAGTATTTGCTAACTTGAAAATTAAATTGCCATTTGAGACTATTCCGTATTCTATAATATTCATTATCTTTCCTTAATTTTCCCTTTAATTACAAGGCCTGATTTCACCCCTTCTATCCATGTTTTTTTCTGCTAGAACCCCCCATGAAATCAAGAGCACTAGACAGCAAGCTACTGCTAACAGGCAAAATAGGACAGAATCTGTCCCCAATTATATAGTTCTCTCGAATCCCCTTTCCAGTGACAGCATGCTCACTGCCCTGGAACAATGGCCAGAAGTTAAGAAAGAAAACATTTTACAATAAGTGAAATACAGGGAAACAATAGCCTAATTTATCAAATAAGAATAGTGAGATATCATCCCTGAAAAGAGTGGAGGGGTAATCCAGATAAAAGAGAGAGTGAAGAGATGATCAGGCAGTCATTCAGGCCTATCTCCTGATGCTGCCCGAAGATTAAATCTGTCCTAACAAAACAGAGCAAGAGTCTGGAATAATGTTATCTTCCTTCTCCTCCTCCTGCCTGACACCCATCCACCCACCCGCTCCTACATTTTTATCAATCTCTATTACCTTTGGATGCTCAGAAAAGAAAAGGAAAAGATGGAAAAATACAGAAAGTGAGAGGAAGGAACTTGACTCTTTTTTTTCAGTTTAAGAAGAGGCAGGAACGTATTTATTTGTTATCACACTTCCATCACAGAGCATTTTGATTTAAATATTTGCAATTAAAAGAGCATCAGTTTTACTTACAAAAGGCTAGAATTAAAGGAATATCAAGTTAAGCGTCCATCAAGTGTCTGTGATGTTTTAAGTAAATTTGGGGACTTTATCGGCTTTTGCAACATCAGAAAAAGTGGTCTCAAACAAGTGAAATACATTTTTAAATCAACTGACAAAAAGGCTTTCCATCCTTAGAGTTGCAGGGGGGAGCGCTGCCTAGCAGAATAATGTTTTATGATCAACAGCAGAATAATCTGAGACAGCCAAGCCTGTGTTTGCATGTTAAGGTACACAGAAAACACGCACCAGGGTGCTGAGCAGTGAAGAGAGGCATGAGTGAACTCAAAGCTGTCCCTTTATGTGGTTTTCACAATATTCTCATTTACCAACGTTTATCAGCAAAAAACAAGACGGAAGGATAAATTAAAATGTATACCTGGTGCATATTTTTGTTTCCAAATGCTTGCAAACTCTCTTTGTGATTTAAGTAGTTCTGAGGTTATTTATGATAATGGTATGCATGAGTCTAAATGGCATCCTGTTCTGAAAAAAGAGCTGATGGAAAAGTGCTTTGGGGCAGTCTACACCCTTTTTTGTCCTTCGTCTGTAAAGACAACTGATACAGACAAAATGTGACAAAAGCGTGGTGCTGTGTGAGGTGGGGCAGCCGGATTAAACACGATGTGGAAAAGTGGTCTGGCTATGGGAATTCTACTAAGCTTTCTACTCCTGAACTAAACAGACTTCCCAGAATCTTGGGCAGGATGTTGTGTCTTACTTTTTCTGTACAAGGTAACTGATATTTCTCTGTAAAGCAGTCCACCATGTCCCAGCAACTGTAAATGTTGCTTTCAAGTTTGTAACATGCTTCAGCAATCCACATGGAAAATGTGAAGTGGCAAAGAGTCTAGTTGAGAAATTTCCTTACCTCTGAAATTTCAGTTACCGGAGGTAGTCTGTACTGAGGGAGAAATTACTGTATTAGAGTCCTGGAAATTTGCTGCTTAATTTATTGCTGAGCTTCAAACAGCCTGATATTACTATTTTCTGTCAGGGTGCAAGCCCGCAACTCTTTTTGCCTTGCCTGGAATAGATGCATGTTTGGAAGGGCAAAGAAACAGTGTTGCAGGTCTGTAAGGGCAGTTGATAAGTGTCAGTGCTTGTTCTTGTGTTTATTTAATTAGAGATATTTTTTATTATTATTTGTCCAGGGTACTTAGAACACCAGATATGCAGGCACTATCTGATAGTCTGCAAGCTGCCCAGATGTGTTAAATTAAAGTTATTCTTATTAAAAGTTAAGGAACAAAAATAAAAGTGGAACTTTTCTCTTTGTAGTTTTAAAGAAAGTTTACGTTGCATGTTTGTACTCTTTTCTAGTTCCACTAAAAACAAAGTTAAGCCCTCAAATTAGAACACTAATATAAAGATTTCCTGTAGTGATTACTTGAATTGGAAAGGACAGTCAAACTGACTCTACCACGTGTGAAGAAACAGACAAATGGTCATGATTCTTATTTTGAATAGGTCGAGAAGGAAACAGTTTATACATCACACATTATTATTTTGGCAGTATGCAACATTTCCAAAAACTCCCAAGTCTCCTGTTCAAAAATCTGGAGACTTATAATATTTTTCTGACAGTCAATGAGACATCCTAATTCACATTGGTGCTGTAATAAACATGCAGAAAAGGATAGAACATTATTTGAATTGTTCTACTTAATATTTTAGTGTCATATTTGGTACTTCTATTCTGTGAATTCAGTTCCAGACTTGGCACTAGTAAGGAGGGCTAAAAACTGTCCAGGAAAGAAAGCCTCTCCAGGAGATGTAGAAACATAGGAACGGTCATACTAGCTCAGTCCAAGGTTTATCCAGTATTTAACCTCAAATTATGTCTGTTGGTGGCTACTTCAGAGGAAGCTGCAAAAACCACCGAAAAAAAGTATTGCTAGTGTAATCATGTTTCTGTCTACACGTTCTATTACTTGGACTTCGAGATGAAGACTTGCATTTCTTCTAAATATGATAGTACAAAACTATTACCTTGATTAGGAATACAACTCCATACATATCAATACAATATCCATATGTATATTTTTCTTTGAATTCCATCAAGACCTTGCTTTTAATGGCATGTGATGACAGTGCATTCCACAAGGTAACTGCCTTGTACAGAAAATTCCTAAGATCTCTTTTCCATTTCCTCTTGTCTTGTTTATGTATTACTCATACAAGTCATGAGGGTGGCCAAGAAGTTCCAAATCTACCTTATATTACACCCATTATATTTTACACATCTGTGTTATTCATCTTACCCTCTCATTATCCCATATTCCCCAAAGCAGCCATGATCTTTTCAAATACCAGTGTTGTCTATACCGCTGACAATTCGTGGTGCTTTTCCCTGGGCCATTTTATTTCTGTGCTTTTCTTTTGAGATCCTATTCCTGGCAGGGGCTTCCCGCTGATTTACATGATGACGAAGCTTATGTAAATCTTTCTCCCACGCCTGCCTCCCCTTTCCTTTGCTATCCAATATTTAATTAGCTTCCTTTACTGTTGCTGCCCTTTGACCAGAGGTTTTCACTGTTATCCACAGTGATGTCCAGATTTCCATCCTGAGTCACTACAGTATATTAAGAGGCAAATCAGTGAATGTGTTTTTCAAATCTTGTGTTTGCCGTTTAACATTTGCCAAGCTGTTACCCATTTTCGTGGCTGCCTTGGGCCTCTCTGAAATTCCTCTCAGTCTGTCAAGCATTTGGCCAAAGTAACCACTTGCGCCATTTAAGATGGATACCACTTAGTTGCACTTATCCTCCCCTTCCATCTGCCAGACTGTGGGCAGGCTGGGGTTACTCAGTTGAGTTTAGGAAGGAAAGTGAAGGGGAGCTGTGAATCCTGGGCCATCTTTGTCTCAAAGGGCCAAACTTTCATCTCCTGATTAAAAGTTCTTCCTTGTTAAATGAGGTCCCTTGGGAAATGATGCCTCCTCTGTGGAATGGGATTGTGGAAGCATTGCATTTGCAGCCTTTTGGGCTGTTTGTTTGAATCCTGCTTATAACCAGCTAGACCATGAAATTTGGAAACAATATTTTTTTTTAGCAGGGGGCACACTAAAGTGGGGTCTTTTACTTGTTCCAAAATGGCCTTAAATATCAGAAATACTAGAAGAGATTAAACAACTCTTTTCCCCTTCTCTGTTTTGATATATCTGCCACAAGCACAGGAGAGAGCCCCTTCCCTCTGGATTAGTGTTAAAGTGAGAGACATTGTTAAAAGGCTAATAAAAAATCAAGGAGCTATAAATACTAAGTGATTTTTAAGTAAATATGTTTTTTTTTCCTAAGGAATGCTCAGCTGTTAGTGTTACGTTTGACAGCTTGTAAAAAGGTGAGTTTTCACTGAAGAGCAAGAACAGGTCGAAGGAGAGACAAAGGCATGTTCTGAGATAAAGAAATCAAGAGGTATCTGCTCTACAGATTGAAGGTGTTGCATTACTCTGTGCAATGTCCAGAAAGGGGGAAATCTGCACAGCAAGATGGTCATAAAATACATTTTTGCAAAGAAGACAGGAAATGTTTCTGTCAAAAAAAAAAAAAAAAAAAGAAAAAGAAAAAAAGAAAAAGGAGGGGGGGGCAGCAGAAAAAAAGCTCAGTCCCTCTGGTGTAGCTTTCCCATCTGGTGAAACGAAGTGAGACAGATCTCTCCCTGGCTCCCAAGCGATGTATCTCAGAACCATCCCCGCACCTTGTGGCAGCAGTTTCATTCCCAGAGCAAGGTGCTGTGCTCTGGGTGTCCCTGCGCTGTGGGTATGGGGGGTGCTGCCAGCCCTGCTTGTGCGGGGACAGCTATGGCACCTTCTCGGGCAGCTTAACCAAGACGGGGCAATCAGACTAGCGCTGGGCTGGCTATAACATCATGGCTCGTTTAAGTATGTAACTCAAAGGTCACTGCGTTAGCTCTGAGAAAAAACACTTGCCGTCTCATTCTTCCCTCAGGGTTTATTGCCAGCATGATTATATTTTCAGGAGTGACAGGGAGGCCCTGATCTATAAATCTAAGGGAGATAGGGCGTGAGCAGATTATCAGACACCTCCTTCTCCACTCCAAAGTCAATAACCTCAGCACCTTGCAAGGTTACTTTCTGGAGGAAAACAATCTCTCAGCCAGGCTCTGCCTGTTTGCATCTGCTGAATTGCATTCAGTCTGTCTGCCCGATAGCTGGGAAATCAATAGCTTGCCAACCAGACCAGAGCCCCAACAACCCGATCTTTTTTGTACCAGTGAGGAAGAGGCTCAGGTCCTCACTGAATTAGGTGAATTGGATTTGAAAAGCATGATTTAGGAGGAAAGTAAGTGCTTGAAGGAAGATCGCTGTTCCCCACTCCTAAAATCCAGCATGTGCATCTCTCCCCCTGCAAGCACAGGCCCCCTTGTCTTTGACACCCCTCTCCCCCCAATAATTCCGTGGTGTTTTAATGACCAGAGAGCCACTAAAGACTATGCAAAATGTCACATTTAGGACAATCCAAGGAAGACATCAGCAGCCTCCCGGAATCTCATTTCCACCCCCAGGGTAAGTTTATTGTTGGAAGGTTACCGTTGTTTTACCCCAGAGGCAAGTGGTAAACTCAGGCAGCCGAAAATAACAGGCCATTTGGCATCTGAGGAGCTGCTTGCAGATGGGGATCGGTTTTTATAAACCCTGTACGAGGGGGCACGTTTGAAGTAGCCCCTGCGAGCGGCTCCCCGCGCCGCGGCTCTGCTCGACTCGACTCGGCTCGGGTCGGCCCGGCCCGGCCCGGCCCGGCCGCCTCCCGCCCCCGGCACCGCGGCGCGGAGGGACAAGGTATTTCCTCGGACTGAACCTAAACCCTTTGTCGAGGGACTTCGTGTTTTATCATAAAATCGTGCACTTTAAACCGCACTGTAACGGGACTTTTTTATTTCACATAAACCTCCGGGAAGAACAAGGGAAAAATCCAAAAGATGCCCACTCTCCTTCCCGACACCCGCCCGGGTGCGTTTCCTGAGCATCAGGACTTGCCGGTGGTGACTGACCGACCTTCCAGCGCAGGAACCACCGACAAGTTCCGCGCTGGCGGTGCGCAGCCCCGGGCAGCCAAAGCGTCAGGCTGTGCCGGGCGGCCGCACGGTCATTCCACCAGCTTTGGTGCAAGGGGAGAGGAAAACAGACCCCGGTCGGGCTGGGCGCTGGCAAAACGTCACCGGCAGCCGCGCCGCCAGCCCCGCGGGGGACCCCGGGGGGCTCCCCGAGGCCCCGCGCCCCACCTGCGAGGTGTGCCCAGATGCTGCCGCGCCGCAGCGGCGGGGGCGGGATGGGCGCGGAGGAGAGGCTCAGTTAGCGCGGCGTTAATGGTCTCTCTGCCTTTGCACCGCTCTCCGTTAAGCAGCGGCCTCAGCCCGCGGGGGGCACCGGCCCGGCTCACCTGCAGCTCCGCGCCGCCCCGCGCACCTGGGCGGCCTCGGCGGGAGCCGCCGGCGGGGCTGGAGCCGCGCGCGCCGGGGCTCGGTGTCCCCGCCGCGGCGGCCCCTGCGCGGCTGGCGGGCGCGGGGCGCTCCGGCCGCGGGAGCTTTCCCCGGGCTGGCGCGGAGCAAACTCGGGCGGGTTTCCACCACCAGCCCCTCGGCAGCACCGCGAAAAGCACATTATTCCCAGCGTATGGGACTTTTATTTTTTCTTTCTTTTCTTTGTTCTTTTTCTTTTCTTTTTACGCGCAACCAAAGCGCTAGGACGAAGAGTGCGATTTAAATGCGAGCTCCGCCGTAGTCCTGGCACTATCAAACCACACTGATTTTCACATCCTTCCAAAAATCTTTTTGCCTCGGTTCCCTTGCTGCAGTTTGCGTAAACAGCTTTACTATTTAACTACTAGGAAACATAAATACACGCCAATAAATAACAGCACGGCAACCGGAATGAATAACCCTGGGCAGAGCGGGCAGAAAGTAGAGATAATCTCCCAGAATGTGGTTTGGGGGTTCCCTCCCCCCCGCCCCCCGCGAGCAGGGCGAGGTAATTTAATTAAAATATAGGTGTGGTTTTTTTCCTTTTTTGATGTGCGCTCGCGTAGCAGCCACGTCTTGAAGAACAAGACGAAGCAGACGGATTCGGGCGCCGCTAATTAGACAGCAACGAATGCCGGCATTGCACGAATGTTTGGGTGGCCAGTGGCGCAGAAGGAGCCACCGGAGGGGCCGCGGTTTCCGCGTGTTGTTGGGCCAGCGTCGGAATGGCTCCGAGCGGCGGGAATCAGCGCGGGTCTCCCCGCCGGGCCGCGGAGCCAGCGCGGAGCCGCGGCGCGGGCAGCCAGCCCTGCCCTGCCCTGCCCGCCCCCCGCCGGCGCGCCGCCTCCGCGGGGCGCCGCGTAAGCCGGCGGGAGAGCCGGGCTGGTGGATCCGCGGGGGGATCCCTCCCCTCCCCTGCTCCGGGTTTCGCGGGGGTCTGCGCCGCGCCCGCCCGCGCACCCTTTCTTTCCACCCGAGGCTCCCGCGCCCGTCCCCGCCACGAGTGGCCGGCGGCAGCTCCGCGCACCCCCGCGGCTGCCCGCGCCCGGGCGTGGGGCGGCGCGCAAGGCGGGGGCCGCGCAGCCGGTGACAGAGCGAAAGCCCCCGACCTCCCAACCTCTTGTCAATCCATCTTCGGCGGATCGCAGCGAACAGCCCGAACGGGTTAAAGAAAAAGGCTTTGTCACTGCCGAAAAGGGAGAAGTGGGGAGGGGAGGCGGGGAGGCAAGAGAGGTCCGGTGGTGAAGAGCGGTGGTACAGGGTGGGAGGGGAACCACCTGGAGATCAAGCTGCAAGGGAAGTTAAACGCACAGCCGTCCGTCCGTCCGTCCGTCCGTCCGTCCACTCCCTCGACCCCTTCACCCATCCCACTGCCGACCCCCGGCGCTGCACCCCCGTGCACCCACAGCCGTGCCGCGGGGCCGGGACCCACCTGGGGAAGGCGGGCAGGGCCGCAGGTGCGCGGTGCGGTGCGCGGTGTCAGGCGGCGAGGAGCGGTGCAGACCGGGGAGGAGAGAGCTAAGGGCAGCCAGAGCCGGGGGGAGGGTCTGGACGTGCTCGTTTGCCCCCAGCACCGGTGGCCTCCATGGACGGAGCGTAGGGGGTTCACCTCCGTGGGCTGGGACCGGGGCGGATGAACTTTTTTCCCCAGCAGTAGAGCCCGGGGCTGTGAGAAGCAGGCGAGGGAAGGGTTCCCTCCGCTTGAATTACACTGGTTTTGCTTGTCCAGCACAAGGGACTGCAGCAAGTGGGGGAACGAGAACCAGCTGAGCCCTCCTGCCAGCCTTGCTGGGGCTGAACTTGAGGTCAGTGGAGCGCAAAACTCCTCCAGGGAAGGAGAAAATATGGTCGTGGATCGGGTATCGACAAACTTGGAACAAGTGGGAGGGAGAGGAGGAGAAGGGGCAGTCGGAGCTGCCTTCCTAAAACTGTAAACAGCGATGTTGGGACAGAGTTGGAAGGAAATTGCCCAGCAGCTGCTTGGAGTTTCCCTCTGAAGTGCTTGTCCCAGTGAGAGAGGAGAAAGCCCTTTACGGGAAATGTGAAGTCCCCCCATCCCAGTAACCACGTCCTGCGGCAGAAGCTGGCCATCCCCTCACAGGTTCCCCTCTGGGTTACGGGCAGGCTGGGGGGGTGGGGGAGTGGGAAGCAGGTCTTGGAGAAGATATCCCAAGAAATCTCATCGCTGCTGATGAAGGCCTTTGCACGGGGACACAATGCGCTCCAGTGTCCCGGCCCTCGCAGCTCCTCCTGCCAGGCAAAAGGTGACTGCCCCTTCGACAGGCTGCCTCTCTGTTCGGGTACTTATTAAATTGGCCTGAGCCACTGGCAAAGGCAGAACTTCCCATTGATTTTTACAAACTGTGAAACCTTAAGCCGGTATCAGGTGATGAGAGAGAGGGGGAGATCAGGGGGTTTCAGCACTTGCAAATCTCATCATTTCATCACTTTAAAAAGGAATTTTTATCTCCAACCATATTGAAGATAAATGATCTATTAATAACAATAAAAGAGAGTTCCAAGCAGAGAGACCCAGGTATTCACTTTTTTTAATGGACTTCTGGTTTACGATTGATTTTCTGAACAATGCTTCAGCAATGGTTTTTCATAAGATACAATATTTGATTTTTCCACGAGATATCAAGAACAGATGCATCTAAGTAAACAGATACATGTAAGTACAGACTCTCACAGAAGGCAGTACTCATTTTGTCCGTGTGAGCTTGGAGAATGATTTATTTTTGTAGCCCTTAAGCATAATAATAATAATAATGATAGAACATATGTGTCCATTTTATTGCCATATTTCCAAAGTTCATACAACTCAGCAAGCAACGAACATTTTTGTTTCAAGCTGGGCCTTAGACCATATATTTATTAAAAAAAGAATTCCACAAAACCCAGAACTGGTAAAACTGTGTGAAGGGCCAGGGAGCTGCTTTACTACAACAGTTGTGCCTAACGTAACCTAGAAAGATCAGAACTAGCTCCGTTCTCTCTTACCTTACCAGAAGGCCTGTGACATCCCAAGCTAAAGCTGTATGATCATTCCATTACAAACCACACATTTCCCAGCTGTAAATGGTCACGGTAAAAACATATTTGTGGCTTAGTTTGGTGTGCAGAGACTGAGGACATTTTTTTCCACTCTGAAAGACTTTGAAATTAAGCAATTTGGTCAATTGTTTGGGTTTGGAAACAGTAGAAGAGGGTCTTTTAAACTTCTTTCTCAGGTTTTAATACATAGAAGTGGTCTGGTTTTAAAAGTGATCTTCAGTCATTAGAGAAAGAACTTGAATCTACACATTAAAGGTTAAGGGGAATTTGTAATGAAGTTCAGCAGACATGGGAGAAAGCTCAAAGTTTTTTGCTGATGGTTATGTATAGTATATAGACTGTACATTGGAGGTAAACCATAGCTGAAGTTCCAGCAGTCAGTTTGGGGATATAAGGGCAGTGAGAGCGAAAAGTTGCTACAAGTCAAATACTTCAGTGTGATACATCTATACTGCATACGATGTCCCTGAGGGTTTGGTTCTGTGTCATCCTGTATGGGTGGGGATTCTTCTTAACCTGTCAGTGAAACCTGGGATGCGGGTTGGAGGGAAATTAATTTTGTCATCATTTGTCATGCAGTCAGCCAAGGCTGGGACTCTGTAGGCCAAGGACCTCTCTACATCTAAGGGTCCTGTACGTCACTTCGGGAAGTGGCTCTCAGAATACAATCAGAGCAAAACCACACAGGTCCAAAGATTTTACTGGACATAGTGATCCTGGAACTGTTTCTGACTGCGACTGTTTTTCCCCCCTCTGATTTTGTTTGCCATACAGACATAGGCACACTGAGACCACTCAATGAGTGATATCACTCAGTGATACAGTGAAGCCCTAGCTAAACCCCACCCCTCCAATACAGGTGTGTGAGGACAGCATGAAGGAAAGGGCAGGGAGGAGGAAATTGCCGGGACCCTACGTGGTAGATGGACTAACCAAATGAAGTAAGGATGCACCTAGTGAAACTTTAGGAAAAGTCTGGTGCCAAAGGCCAGTCGACCAAAGGAAAAGAAAGTCCCAAGACTCATGACACGTCTCCATCTCTATCTGCACTCCATCTGCAACTACTTACCTATCTGTTTGTCTGCATCTGACAGCTTAAGTTTCTGAGCCATGGCTGGCAGCGGGCTGGAATTTCTCCCTTCCCCATGTGCTGGGAAGAGCAAACTTCTCTCTCACAGAATTAGGATGAAAGCTAGAGGGGGGACTGAGAAAGGAGAGGTCGCCATCCTATTGCAACCTTGGGTGAGCCTAACCCACACAAAGCCTGCAATGCTGCAGAACACAGAACTTGTGCTGGATGAACTGCTGTGACTGCCCCAGAAACATGCTACTATTTCTCAGCGGAATGGGTATCAGTGTACTCCACCAACACCCACAGTTGTCGCTGCCACTTAACTGGGCTGCCTTAAGGCCCTGCTGCAGAATGAATGTACATTGCATATTCATTGAGACTAGACTTCTTGCACAAGCCATGTGTAATGCAGTTTCTCTGTGCATTACATGGGCATAGTCACGCTGCGCATGAGCGTCACTTAACGCTGCATGTCATTCAGCATAGCCACAGTGCAATGCTATGAGATCTTCCCAGCATGTTTGAAGTACCCAACATAATGCATGCTGAAGACTGCTTTTCAGCTAGGCCCCCTGAGCTCATGCTTGGCATTCGCTATCATTCTTCTGCTCAGGACGTGACCTCTTAGTGGTTATATGTACAGGGTGACTCCTAGCTCTGTCACCATGGTGGTGACACACCTCTACCCACATCTCCATGCCACAATACTGAAAAAATAATTAAAAAAAATAGTAATTTGTAGAAGTGGGAACTAAAAGGCTGGAAGGAGTAAAGGAGACTGAAAAAGAGTATGAAAAGGGAGGCAGTTGCAGTCCTTCATTTATCCTTAGGTTGACATTGCCAAGAGCAAGACCAAGGGCCACAGTTTCTGCTGACAACAGGAGATGGGCCTGGCTGGCAAGACAGTCAAAAGAAAATGTGGCAGGTCCTATACACAATTTCTGTAAATGCTCTTGGTTAAACTACTGACTGTATTTCTTCTTTGTCAGCTGGCTTGGTGTATGTTGGGGCCACTCAAAAGTCTCAGTTTTTGTGGTCCAGGGGTCTCAGAACAAGCAGGTTATGTGCCCAGTCCGGCACAGGCATGCTGTGTCTGGCTCCACAACCGTAATCACCTTGAGTAGCTCAGACACTGCTGCAAAATGCATCAACCAGCCCTATCACATCTCTTTTTCACATGCTATTCATGTCACCCTTGCTACTAAGAGCTCCACAATACCACTCTTAGCAGGACAAGTGGAGCAGCACGCCACTTCTGCTCCCCTCCCCATGTCACCTTTACTGGTAGTGAAAAAAACGGCAGGAGGGAAATCAGTGGTGGCATTTCAGTGTTGTGTAAAGTATAATGTTGTGAGATCCTGCGGTATGAAATGTGCCGGAAGAAAAAAAAATTAAACACTATTTAGTTTTCTCTGTGCTTCAGTACTACTCAACATCTGCTAGTGATATTTAGCTTCTGAAAGTGTGAGTTTAGGTACTATCAAATGGATGGTTCTGATCCTGGAAACCTCTTAAATGCATAGCCCTGACATACATTAATTGCTTTCAGTAAGAAGATTATTCCTTTATCATCAGGTAATTGATTTAAAAGTGTTTCACCGTATGTTTACACTTGACATGAATTGGTGTGCTCAAGGACTTAATCATTTAATAGATTTAGTCATTTACTGAAATCTGATGGTCATTGCATTATACTAACACCTGACGATATTTATACAGTTCTTTCTGAGGAAGACCTGCACATCTCAGCTTGTGTACAGGAAAAACATTTCATGGATTTTAGCCTGTATTTTTTCATCAGAGGTTTTTAAAGAGATTACTGCATGTGAAAGGTAGGGCACTGGGCTGTCTGTGCACATGCGAGCAGACATTCAAGATGTGTACTCTTTACAATTCACAATATTCACATTTTTTTACTGAATGTGTAGTGATATATCACTGTTTTTGCGGCATTATCCATATACTATTTTCTTGTGTTTCATGGATTTTTTTGGTGAACTTATCTGTTCAGCATCAGCCTACCTGGTGGGTTTTGTTAATTTCTACTTGGTGGATGCTGGTGAGGATAGACTTAGAGAAAACAATGAACGCACACTTCTAGACCAGTTCTGGAGGCAAAAGGCTGCTGAGTACCCAAAGCTCCTTTTGAGTGACCAGCAGGGTGATGCAGTAAAATATACTGCATTTAGCCTTGTTCTTGTAAAACAACTTCTATTGATATGCAAGAATGTTTGAGAAGTCTTTCATTTGGCTTTGCGTGTATCTTGGAGTAATTTGCAGGCTGGTAATAACCAATCTTAGAGGTGCTCTTTAGCAATAGATTTTAAAAGTGACAAAGTAAAAATGCTTTGTAAATACGTTAGCACTGGAAACTGCCTTTCTGACCAAAATAGTTCATTGCCCTTTTTACTTTGAGTTCTGTTTTAATTTATAGTTGATGACATTCATACCTTTAAAAGCAGTTATGTCAGGTTGTCACTCTCAGGTGATAAAATAATTACACTTAAGGACATTTGTGCCTGAAATGCCATTGGCCTGTATTCAGTTTGGAAATCATTTCAATGGTTTGAGAGAAGCGTTGTTATTGCTTATGAGCGTACTCAAGCATGGTGTTCAGTTCTTTACCCATTTGATTAGTATAGTGTTTTTTCTTCCCTCAGTATGTATATAACTGTGACATAAATAGAAGTTTATAGCAGATTTACTCATGACTATGAATATTTCTCTATATGTTCTATGTTTATTTCTCCAGTGATACTTTACCTGTTGATATATTCCATAAACTCTTTGTTAGGTCCTAAAGCAGTATGTTTTGTGATTCTTACTTTGGAGTTACCTAGTTCTTCCGTGCCTCATAGCAGCTGTTAGAGTCTTAATAGTGAAGGGAGCTGTAGAAAGACAGCTTCAATTCAGCAAACTGTACACTCTTTCCTACTTGGATGTAGAGGTGCCTTCCCCTCCCCACCATTGCCATCTTGCATTAAAAAAATATTACAAACAACTCTTATTACTTTGTATAATTCCTATTTTTAAATCAGCCATCTTCTGGTTCCCCCCCCCCCCTACCACCACCACAAATATGTTACTCAGCCTTTGAGACAATAGCTGTAATTTGGCTGTAATTAGAATCTGATCAGAGCAGGGAGAATGGATGAATACAAAAGAAATCATCAGATTCCAGAAATGTGATACCATGGACCAAATCCCACTTGCTTTGCTAATGAAAGCTGACTTGCGTGAGTTAGATGGACATAATTTTAATCAAAAGAAAAAAAATAATAATATGAGCTGCTACAGAGCCTAAAAAGACCAAAAAAAAAAAAAATAGCTGAGGACTCTGAGTGAAAAAAATCTTCAAAGGCATATAAAGTATTTCGATTTAATCCTGCTAACATCTGCCTGTTTTGAACCCGAAAACAGCCTAATGTTTATCTAATAGTCTTAGTACATTTTGTAATTAAACTAATTAAGGAAAATATCTCACAGCTTTTCCCTGAAAAGACACACCCCCACCCTTCTCCCTCTCATAAGAGAAACTGAAAATAATCCCTTTTGTTTGCAAGGCAGATAAAATGAATTCCCTCTTTACATGTATTTTTCAGCAAAAACCTTTCAATATCGGAACCTGAGAAGCAATTGAGACCTGTCCAAAGGAGGCAGAAACTGCTTCCCCTGAAACCTTTTTCTACAGAAGGAAAGTTTTTGATCTTAGGAACTCTGCTTCCCCCCACTCTCGGCTTCCAAAGTCCATAAAAATACTTCTAAGCAAAATTAGCTTCCAAGTCCATAAAAATGCAATATATCATTTAAATCATGACTTTTATAGCATCCTTTTTTAGTACTGGAAAGGGGAAACCCATGAAATGGTGTGAAGACATTCTAGGCTTTGAAGATGGTTAGAGATATGATGGCATTTTCAGCACACCTTCTTATTGTCATGAAATGAAAAGTGCTTAGTTGATTAGCAGGCTGATCCAACTGAGTGAACTGCAATTAAAGTCAGTGGCAGTTTTGCCAGAGTAAGAACTACATGAACAGCCATCCAGGGACTTCTTAACCACTTTCTCAGAACTGGAGCAAAATCTCTATTTTTTTTCTAGTGCTCCATCTACTTTTTCCTCTCTTTACAGCTACTCCTGCTTAGACTTCATGATTTCTGGTATTAAATAACTTTAACCAACCTTGTATATTTAAATAAAAAATAATAATTTGCAAAGAGCATGGGCTTTTTGGCCTAAAGATTGTCTCTGTTTTCACCTTTTGAACAGTGCCTGACCTTTGTACATTCTGACTGCTTCATGAACAAGAAAGTCCAGAATCACTGTTTGTGTGAGGGTTATGGCATACTGAAAATAGCACATTTTGTGTTAACTTCTAGGTGATATTGGTATTAAATGTTACTCATATGGATAGTGTATCTAGCTCCCACTCACATATGTCTTTGAACAATCAGGACAGTGTGAACTATAAAACCACTAATTTTCTGAGACGTCTGCAGGTGGCACATTAGACGACGTTAGGGAACTCTGCAAGAATCTGCTCCCACTGGACTGTACGATGAAACTTCTGTTGCTTCATAGGGTAAATAATGTAGCCTATTAAGTGTGGGCCCATGCCTGTTCATGAGAAGCAGGATTGCCTTGCTCCCCTGGGAAGCCCATAGGCTGCAGGTCAGGAATTGTGCCATGCCTTTGCTCTCTGACAGATCTGCCTCACTGAATGGTGAAGACATACAGGGTTGGACCAGGTATTCATCCACACTGACTTTGAAGGGGCCTGGATAAGACCTCTGATGAATGTCAAAGTCTATTCAATGAATAAATAATTTTGTTCCCTGCAGGAAACAAATAGATATATTACATTAAAGGATGTAAAATGCAGCATTTTTTGAAAACAAATATGAAAAATGTCAATTACTATTTCCAAGATTTTTTCAATGATAACTCTAGAGTAAAATGCTGTATCCCCACATACAGTCTGTTAACTTCCAAAAACATATGGTCATGATCACCATTTCACATCAGAGTGTTTGACATGCAGTTGTTTTGTACATTGTGCAAGTGAATGGAATTGGCACTGTTAATTTTCTTACAGTCTTTTATGATTTCAGTGACTACATAAGGTGCAAGCGGTGCTGAGAATTGCTCCTGTCAACTTCAGCTGAGTGAGGAGAAATAAATCAGGTCCAAAATGCTTTTGTGTAAGTACAAACAACAAACAGACCAACAAACTCCTTTTTCTAGCAACAATTTCACATACTGTTTCAGCCAGAGAGGCCAGCTACAAGGAGGAATTGAATTTCCAGAGGCTGCCAAATGTCTGTGCTCAGCAGACTCAATTAGTCAAGACGAACCTTCCCACTTGGCCAAAGAAAAACAGGGATTCAGACCAACATTAAACAAAGATGGGATGTTGTATCTATCACTGCTCTGGCAATTAACAGCATTTTGTGCATGCAGCTCTCCTCTTTACTAATAATAGTATCCATTGGTAATGTTGCTGCTTTTTAAGTGGAGCCTATGAACGGTATCAGCTGGACTGGGAACAGTTTATAGAGTGGAGGTGTGATTTTTCTGATCAAGTTCTGTGGATAGTGACGTACAAAAGTCTGATGTTTCTTTTCATGTTCCTGGAGTAATTTCTGCCTTCCTGGCTGTTAATTATGTCTTCTGGTTTCCACCCTTCTTTTCTTCTCTCCTTATATATTTAATGTTGTCAAACTGATTAGCCACTGAATTACATTGCATTCAGGTAATGAGATCTTTGTTATTGATTTGCTCTGAAGGCTTTCTTTGACAGACAGACTGGCAGAATCCTTCATCCAGGTTAGAGAATAATCTATTTGAAGGTTTCTTCCAGATGTCACTACTATAGCAACAGCTTCTATAGTGTTAATGCTGATATTAAATAGGGTTCAGCCCTGCATTACCATCCAGCCATATGGCTCTGTTTTTTTAAACTTGAAAATGAGTTTGCTGCTTCTTCCATAGGGAGGCTTGCCTGTCGGTATCTTCTCTTTATTTCCACTACCTACTTCTTTAACACTTCCAAAAGCAGTTTTTAGACCTTTCAGAAGACCATTAAGAACAGACCCAAATTATTTTTTCATCTAGATCTGAGTCTTCTTCAGCACATTATGGAAATCTGTGACATTGTATAATTATCTTCCTGTTAAACCTGATATTTCAGATGTTTGCTTTCAGTTGTTTCCTTTCTTAGGTAGGCTGAGTTGTGTCCACTTCATATCCTCACATCTCTTTTCTGTCTCTTATTCATAGAAGTCCCAGCCCAATCTTTTTTGTCTCTTTGTCTTCGGATTTCCGGAAGCTCCCTAAATCTCTAAGAAATTCGGTATTCCTGAAGCTGCAAGTCTCCTCCCCCTGCTGGTAGAAATCTTCTTGGTGGTCTTCCTCCTGACACAGCCATCTTTACTCTTTTTTTTCCTTTTTATTGAAGTATGAGGGATAAGATTTAGCTAACCTGTGTGCACTGTGACCTCATTTGATTTGTTTCAAGTAGAATCACTGAATGCACTGCAGGATCCGCCCTGAAGAACTCCAGGGCCTCCTATCTACAGCCTCACTAGCCAGACCACGACCAACAAAGTGAGGAAACCGCAACAAACCAGAAGGCAGGGGCAGGATTGGTTCAGATGCCTGCACGGAGGCCTGTGAGAGGAACTGTGGGCAAGGAGCAGGGATGGTGGTGTGAGGAAGCGGAGCAGGCTGGGTGCCAAGGCACGAGCTGGGTTGGAGGACATCTGCATGAGGGTAGGCAGGTAGCCTGATGGGAACGAGGAAATACAATTTCTCAGCCAGGCTCTAGGGCCATGGATTTGGACCCAGTGATGCGAGTCATCCAAGATCACGCTGCAGGATGCACAGAAGGCTTTTTCTTCCTATAAAGCATTGCCGAACTGCTGAGGTACTTTATGGATAGAGTTGGAAGGGACAGGAAGGATGGTCTTGTAATTATGGGATTCAGTGGCAAATCAGGAAATCTGGGTTTAATAACCAATTGTGTCACAGATTTCCTGTGTGACCTTCGCCGGATCACTTACTCACCCTGTGACTCAGGTCCCAGTTTGTAACATGGGGCAACAACACTTCTTTTCTCACACCTTTTGTCTGTCTTGTCTATTTAGGCAACTCTTGCATGGGGCAGGTGTTTCCTCCAGCTACACATAGCACCTTGCCCCAGAAAATAATTTTTGGTTTGGTTCCCTTCTCATAGGTGATATTACTTTGATATTACTTCAGTTCATACAAATTGTCATGGGTCAGGCAAGAATAATCTGAGTAGCTGTTGTGACAATATACTTCATGGCCATCTAGCTTTGAGGAGCCTCTTTTCATCTGAAATAACTGTATTTCTCTCAGAAGAGGAATTCAAGTGCAGTAATAAGAGAGGTGATCCCACTGATATATCACTAAGTAAAATCTGACATGCAGATATAATGAAAACATGAGGCAGTTTAATAATGAAAAATGTATAGTCCTGAGCTAATGGCTGAAAAATGTTTAGTGAAGGATTACACTGAAGTAAAAAACCACAAGAAAGAAATTCAGATAGATTAAACATTGGGAATTCATTTGTAAGTCCAGACAATCTATGGTCTGTAATGTACTTTTATGGTATGACAGGATGCAAAGAAATAATTTTTTGGAAGACTTATTATCCTTTCTGGTCAGACTTCTGTAGTCTTCATCGAGCCCTATGAATCTGCTTTTGAAACTCCTGTCTATCCTCAGGGTCCTTTGGTGCCATACCCACTGAGAGGTGGGCAGCGGACCAAGAGTCCAAGGCTGCCTGATGGAGAATGGAAGTGCTGATTATAGCCAGGGGGAGGACTTAGTGAAAAAGGCTTTGTGAGACCAGACTGAATCCCAGGCAAATCACTGCACAAAGTAGCACAGCAAGACTGGCTGGGAAGGGCCTGGGCTAGAGTCCTGAAAACAGATTGAATGAATGCACCTTGTGGACAACAAACAGTGCCTCCACATCCAGAAAACAGGATGTTGCATATAGCAAGAGAGTTGGAGGCCATCTCAGATCTGCACTGGTAGCTGAGAAATAGGACTTTCTGAGTAAGTAGTATTGCATGTGAGCAGAGCTATCCCAAGTAGTCAGAGAAGGGCAATGAATAACAAATGCAGATGCTCCTAGCAGAGCAGAGTCTCCTGAATTATGACTCTCCTCCCAGCGTTAAACAGATATAAGAACTAACTGAGGTATTGAAGTGATAATTAATGGTCCAGTATTGCATTTAAAAAAATAAAAATCTAGTAGTGTGAAAAGTTGACTGTTACAAAATCCCAAGGTGAAGAAAGTCTCCAGAAATATCTGTCCCAACTTCTACATCTTCCAGTATCAAGGCGTCTTGGAAGTCTTATTATTTCTGTTTTCACCTTAATGGAATTCTGTTTAACTGTCATTTAAGACAGATGCTCCTGGAGTGTGCGTGCCAGTAGAAGAAACCCAAACCTGATCATGGTTCTATTAAAATGCCCTGTCACAGGTCAGGCACTAGTGGATGATGCTGTGGTGCCTTGGTTGTTCTTCCTCGGTACCCACCTGTGCTGTCCTGGGAAGTCATCTAAATCTTCTGTTGCAGTGGTGCATCTGAACCAAACATGCCCGGGATTGTGTTAGGCATTTTTTCTTTTGTATGAAGATTTACACATGACTGATCTTTTTCTGTTGGCATGAAAGCAATCCAACTTTGTCCCATCTCTAAAAAAGATGCTTCCCTTTTTCCATCAACTCACCACAATGTAAAGGGAGATTTACTTCTCCTATTTGTGCCTCCTTAGTGGTTCAACCACATTATTTTTTTCACCACCATCCAGTTGCAATTGTTTCAGCGCTTTGTGTTTAGAGATGTGCTGCTGCTTCACTGCAAGAAGGAAAGGTCTCACCAGTTGCCTGTGAAAGATACCTTTTTTGTTTACTGAAAATATTGATTCGTTCTCTTTTACCTGTCTGCAAGCATTTTCTTTTAACTTACTGTATCTTTGGGACTTTTTAAGATACCTCCAGAGAAAGAGTCCTTCTTTACCTCAGTCCTTTTTATCCTCTGAAAACAAACTCACCTCATCTCAGGCAGGGAAGAGCAACTCCCAGCCCCTTCTGTGGCTTTTCCAGCCTTATGTGTCCCGGCTGGGCACTGGCAGTTGGGCTGACCCCAAGGATGCCTTCGTTACACAGGCAGCAGTCCAGGCTGGTTTCATGGGCTCTGAAGACTCTGAGCATTACACTTCACTGCAGGCTTTCATAAAACACTTCTCTCATGATGGTTTGCTTCCTTGTTCTCTTGTATTTCACCATCTGTCCCTCTCCTGACCCATCTCTTTTTGCCAGCTATCCACAGTGGAGGGATGTATAAGTTGTTGTCTCACCTGAAGTGAAGGGTATCTGCTCGGTGCCATCCACGAGGACTGCTGTTCCACCCTGCTCATGCTCTGTTTAATCTTGCTGCTTCTCTTTTGACTTCAGTCATATCCTCAAGGGTTTTTTTCCTTTCTCATAGTCAATGACTTATTTTTTTTTAACTTTTGCCTGGCAGTACGTAGTGTTGATTGGATTCTGAGGAGGGTAGTGCTTTCACAGTTTTGAACAGGGTCCAGTGAAGGACAGGGGCCAATGGACCAGCTCTGGAGGGTTATGATCATTTTTTATGGGCAAGAGAAGAGACCCAAGATGCAGGGCCTGTCAATGAGCCCTTTGTCTGGACCTTTCTTTTGCCTGCGATGGGGTGTGTCAGATCCCAGGGCTGGCTTGGCTCCAGATCTCAGGGGGCCAGGCTGGGAGCAGTCTGATGTTCCCCATTTGCAGATTATGGCTTAGAGCCATCTCTTCCCCCCACCGAACACTTCTTCGCATGTTAGCATTATGATACTATTAACTGGTAAATTATCTCTAACAAAGTTGCTGCCCTCCACTTAGACACATCTGGTGCATCTTAACCCACCTGAGTGTCCCAGTCAAAGCCTTTCTATCAAGCACAGTTGGGACCAGCTTGTTCATGCTTTTGTTCTCTGGCTTTGTGGTCTGGGATTAACCTTTCTCATGCCTTCACATTTTATAAAAGCGAAGTTTTTGTAGGAGCTGTGATCTCTAATGCTTTCAAAATGTGCCCACTAACGTTTTATTTGAGGAGCACAGCAAGGAGGGAAGATGCTTCACATTACCAAATTACTGGGAGCTTTGTAAACAAATTTCTGTACAATTTTCTGCTCTCTTTTCTACTGCAGTTTTCCAAGGTCTCTTTGTGCCTTTGCTTTTTTGAATTTGAAGGTTTTATTTTAAGCAAACATCTCCTAGAGCATAAAAATCAACATAAAATCTTTTAAGAGCTAGTTTACATTGACCAGCTGTCACAGTAACGGGGAGAAATGTGTGGGATAGCGGTGGACAATTCGTGTACAGAGGAAGGTAGGCATTTTAGAGTTGTTAAATCCTATTGCTACGCCCAGGGCTTAACAGGCTTCACATTTTTTGCTCCAGGGTATCATGGTACAGTGAAAGCAAGCTGATGGGCTCCATTAGCATGAATGATAGCTTCCTTCTACACGCAAGTCAATTTGCAGGTAAAGTTTTTTTCACACTGTCAAGAGATAAAGAAAGGCTTTCTGAAAATGTCCTGGAGCTGATCTTAGGGCAAGGGAGGGTCTCAGTTCAGCCAAAGCAAATGTTTGCTGACATTGTTCAGCTATTTTGGAAACTGTTAACCGTTGTTTTCAGCCTGACAAAATTAATAAGTGGATTCCCTGAAACTGAACATTAATCTCTGTCATCACCAGCTTCGCTTCTTTAAACTTCAGAAGTGTTTTTGTTAAATTCTTACTTGAATTTAGATAATAAAAGGACCCCTTCACAAAGCTCTATTCACACAACAATAAATGCTGCATGTGTTTTTAGAAACTAGTTTTAAAAAAGATTAGAGCAATTTTATAAGTTTTCCTTGCAGGCTTCCTCTTACTTCTTTTGCCATTTGAGTCAGTCAGGTCTTTTGCCAATGAATGAAGTGGGAAAGGTGGGAGGACTTTTTTTTTTAAAACAAAAGACTGTAAAAAGAAAGCAGCCCATGTGTTAGGCTATAGAAATCTAAAGAAGGGCATAGACTATTTGGAGGATTAGACCCCAAAACAGCATGAGTATTATGTGAAGCATGTTCTAGCTATTAGGCAATACTTGATGTCACTGTTTGCACTTTTAAAGAGAAATTTCACCTGCATGCTCTAATGCATCAGAAGAGTTAAAACACACATAAATTACCACCTAAAATGGCCACATGTGAAAACCCTTAAGTGGCAACGCTGCTGTAAATATTTATGGTGGAGTTAGGCACCTGCATATAGTGTGCCCACAATTTTTTAACAAGCTGAGATTAGAGTAGATATTATGGAAATAGTAAAAATGTAAATAAGATAAGTTGCCATATGACTGATCCAGTGAGTGAGTAGAAACACAGTGATGAATTTTCAGAACTTCCCAATATGGGGGAAAAAAAAAAAAAAAAGAAATGGCCCCATCAGAACTTTCTGTTTGTGGCTGATCTTGGTTTGTTTTCCCTCAAAAACTTTCAAGGTCCCAGTGGTAGCTTTGTGTTCTTCCTTTCACTGTAGCTCTGCATGGAGCAGTTGAGGGTATTGACTTGAGCAGAGAGTTAGCAGGGCTCATGATATTATCACTCAGGCTGCCTGCATCCTTCTGTTTCCTGGGGCTTCACCTCCTAGGGCTTAATGTCATTGAAATTGCTTAAAATGTTACAAATAACAAGCATAGCAGCACTTTCCAAAGACTGATAAGATTGCCTGCCAGCTTCTACAGATCAGAGTGAAACTCTGGCCCCATGAAGTCAGTGGTAACATCCTCCTAACTTCAAGAAGGTAAGAATTTTATTCTTCATATGTATCTCTCTGTTACAGCATGCCATTGCTGCCCCTTCATGCTCTTTCATTTTCCATTTCATTACTGAAAGGAAACCCAGCCCTGGTTCATAAGGTACCAGGAACTAGAGGTGTACAAGGAAATTGGCAGGAACTGACTTTTAGTTTATGGGCAGACGGTCTGCATTTATAATGAAGCTTGTTACAAGAACCTCCATGGCTTTATAAAAGTTCTGTTCTCTCTCCAAGGACATCATGGGTCTCTTTATTTATGGGCATGGTGCAGCATGCCTTGTTCACCCAGTAATGTTTGCCATAGCCAGACATAACCTTTAATATACATTTATTTGTGGGAGATAATAGAACGTGCTCCACTGTGGATTACTAAAGAAAGAGAGTTCTGATGAACAGTTCTGAAGAAAGTGTTTGCTTGTATCCCTGACCTGTAAGTTGCTGGAGGCTAGGAGAGTGTGGTGGTTGGGAAACTGTACCAGGAAAACATTGCTGTATTTTTCATTGTTTTGTACACCTCCAAAGTTATCTGCTTTTGGCCACTGTCCCCATGTTTTTTTCCCCTTCAGGTAGGGGAGGCAGCCCAACCCTAACAGAGCTGGGCTGCCTCCCCAGCCCAACAAAAAAACAAAGACCACGGGGGGAGGAGAGATGAAGAGAAGACACTGGGGAGGAAAAAACTCTAAGAGATCACAAGTGGCAAAAATGATAAAGAGATTTGAAGGGGAGTCAATGGCTTAAAAGTAGGGAACCAGAAGGGGAGACTTGACAGGGCACCCAACTGCACCAAATGCTCCCTTGAGGCACCTAAGTATCTGCTAGATGCTGACCAGGGGGACCCTGCAAGGAGATGTGGCAGGGCCAGGCATTGGGAACAGGACCTACAGTCCCCACCTGCCAAATTTCCCAGGGACACAGAATTAGCTCAGAGCACATGCTAGCCCACTAGTGCTCCTTGCCTTCTCCTGGTGAGGAGAGCTCCTAGCACTTTGTGTCTAGGTGGGATGGGTTGATGAGGCAGTGGAGTGGGAAGGCAAGAACTCATAAAGATGTTGTCAAGATGTGGTTCTAAGACAGTCTTTCTGGATATCATGTTGTCTGGTAGAGCTGCACGCGAGGGTGCACCTGGCAAGGGTTGTAAACTTAGTCAAGATAAATGGGGACTGCAGGATTTAAGAGTGTCTTGGAAGACTGTGGGATTTGAGCATGCTGACCAGATGGGATAGGGACAGAGAAGGAGGGGCCTTCTGTGAGCTGGGCAAACAGCATGGGATCCACCTGGCATTGCTGATCATGGAGATCTGGTGACTCCAAAGATCTCCCCAGGCTGTGAGGAAATCCTGGCAGTTTGGAGGGTTGTATGATAGGGCATCTCAAGTTGATGGTGAAAAGCTGTTAGCTGTGTTGGAACCATTGGAAGTGGTGGGAGAAGGCACATAGCATCCTGTTCCAAGCTTAACCACCTGTGCTGTAGATGGGTCACTGGGATCTGGACAAGAGAGATCACTCTGTCTTGGTCTTTTCTAGATAGATAATGTTCCTCAGCACAGACTCTGTTTGGAGCAAGATGGTGTTAATTTGTCATCTGTGCTGGAAAGCAGCTCTAGGTTCAGGTTCCCCAGGTTTCTGTGGTCCTTCTTTGACCAGGGGCTGTCATAGCCCTGTTGCACAGAAAGGAGGGCACCCTGCTCCCAGAGCACTCACTCCAGATAGCTGTGAGATCTGAGCCAGGTCAGCCTGTTGATACCTGGGGATTTTAGGGGCAGCGTGGCAGAAGGCCTGTGAGGATTAGGCTGCAGAGAGAAGGGAGGTGAATGATGGCATGGGGGTGGTGGAGCAGCCAGGGCAGGGCTGGAGGGGGCACTCTGCCCTTTTCCCTTCTACCCCCCAACTCCCTCTGTGTAGGAGGTGCAGAGCAGAGGAGGAGCAGTGAGTGGGCCAGCTCTCCAGATGATTTGAGGACCAGCCTGCACCCAGCAGAAGCTCTACATGGTTATGGGGTGCAGCACTGGCCATGTCAGGTCTTTGCTCTTGGCAAGTGGTGGTGGCAGTTTGTGAGGTGACGTCAGCTTGCTCTAGCTCCTACTCTGCTTCTCCTGGTCCAGGCAAAGGAAAAGGAGGCAGGGAAGGAGCTTCAGGGCTATGAGCTATTGCAGTCAGCATGTCTAGGCCCTTCTTGTCCTGTTTGTCACTTGCAAAGACAGGATAGTGGGGGTGATGGACTTTTGGACCTGTTTCGTTGAACCACACTTCTATTAATCTTATTTGCTGAGCAATTTGAAACCTTTTTCTATGAATTGTGAGCTTTTTAACATAGAAACGAAGCTGGAAAGAGACAGAAAGAAAAAAGAAATATAGCGATAGAGAATATATGGGAGGTTTATGATTCAGAAAGGATTATCTACCAGTTTCTAGGAACTGTGATGGAGTCACATTATGTAGGGCAAGCCAGTGGTAGATGGGAGTGCTTTGAAAGAGCTGAGGCTGCCAGCAGCTTAGATTGCCCAGGTACAATGCTCACAGCGCTAATCTTCTGCAGTCCTGTCTTCAAAGTAGTTTTGCATCACTCTGAGGCAGAGATTAGGTGTGCATTTATGTTTTTAGTGCCTTTCACAGCACCACTACACATCCCAGGAGAGCAGATTAGGCCATTCTGTTTCCAAATGTCCAAAATTCTCTGTTTCCAAACTGTAAAGGGTCTAAGAGAAGACAAAAACAGATGGAGCTGATCCAGGGATACAATGGCCGTCATGAATGAAAGATGGACTCACAGAGAATTCTTCAGAGGCTACAACAGTGCTGGTGCCAGGTTGTGGCCAGTTTGTCATGATTTTCTAGATGATGTCCTAGGAATGCCCTTTGGGACACCTGGAAGTCCTGACTTTTCATTTCACCCATCATAGCAACTCCTTTCACAAATACAAAACAGTGGTTCAAGAGATTTTGCCAGCCGAAGTATGTATATTTATTTCAGTGTTTGATGGGAAGAAATACTTCAGCAGAGAAAGGAAGCATGGGAAGAATGACATTCAGAGAGTATTTAGCAAAACTTTGAGTGGGTTAGATACTAGCTACCATTTCTGATCCATACCATTTTGACTCTGAGGCACTTACTATGTCTTGTGGAAGAAACTTATTTTCAGCACCAGCTTCCTGGAAAAAAATAAACACAATCTGCAGTAAGAAAGCATACATATCACTTTTGAGCCTGAAGCTGGTGTTCATGGTATTAGAGATCTCTTTAACATAACGTTGACATAGTACTTTGTGAAATTTACTTATTTTTGAAAATAAGGTTAGGTCCTTTATGAAAAGAAATGCTGGTTCAGCTGCATACTTCTGCCTGCCTGACAAGGTTTAATGATTAATGATCAGGTTTAGTGGGGCTTCTTTCCATCCAGGAGTGGGACAAGATACAAATTATTGCAGCTGCTGTTTTCTGTTGCGACTTCATGTGGTGCAAGAGGACTCTGCAGCCTTCAGCATGTCAGTCAATGCAAGTGAGGCAGTGGAAGGTCTGCACTGCCAGAAGGAAAGGCTACTGTAAAGATGGATAGTTATATACAGGTAGAATTGCTCTCTTTAGTGTTTTCCTGAAGCTCCTTACTGATGTCATAGACCATGAGCTGCTGATCTAATGGCAAGCCACTGCGTGGCTGAAAGCTGGGGATGGGTCCACCTTCCTCCTTTCTCCACTGCTCCTTCTGTCCTCTGCTGTGTCTGCCTCTCCACTTCCTCAAGCACTCTCACGTGGTTCCTCACAGTGAGATCAGAGTTAGATGGGCTTAGCTTCCCCAGCTGGGTTGCTCCTTCAGAAAGATCCCAGAGAACCAGTTTGGGAGGAATTGAACCATAGCCCCCATTGAAGAAGGGATGTCATTGCTCTCACCACCCACCACACTGGGCTGTCTGGGAAGCCTGACATACTGCAACAGGAAAATCCCTGCACTGAACCATACATAATTTGCTAGCATATCTGTTGCCAGTGTGTTTTCATGTAGCATTTTCCCTATGGAAACGTGACTGAATACTTCACAGCTTGCGTTATAGGTCCCAGGAATTAGCAGAATGCACCTACTGTCTCTCTTTTGGGGATTCTTCCTGTCCCCCATCTCTTGTACATTCAGCATACTTGTACCCAGAGCCACAGAGGTAGCCAGCTCTCCACCCATTTCTCTCTGTCAAGTGGAGATACCTCAGTGCGGGGCACCATCCATTCCCATGCCTAGCACAGGGCTGGTATGAATTACCCAGTATCAAAGATCCTACTCATCCTAACCCTAAATCCAAGGCAAGCCAGATTTCGCATGGTGGGATGCCATGAGACCCCTCACTTGACTGTGGCTGCTCACCTGCATCCTGCTCACCTGTACCGAGTGATACTCATGTTGTTTTTCTCAAATTATTCAAATGAGATGATTATGGGAGTTTTCCTCTCCCCCACAAAGCTTCTCAGCAATTTAAATTTCAGTTGAAGAGGAAGTTATTAAAATGTGAAGATTAGAAGTGACCTAATTCTTACAGGGAAATTTAAACAATAGTCTGAAACTTTGCCTGATCTGCACAGTTGAGATTTAATAAATAATCAGATGTTTTTGTGACATGGGGATGTATGTACCCTTGGATTAAGAAGCAGAACTACATTTGAAATTAAATATGTCAACTTCTATAAATGTGATTTAAATGACAAAATTCAGTGTCTTCTCCAAGAAACTTTTGGAAGAAAACAAAACCGTATAAAAATGTTTGTTTAAGGCTCCTCAGACTTACCTTAACCTTTCTCTGAAGTATTTTCCTCTTTGAAATTTATAAATATAATATATGTTATTATTAAGGCTGATCTGCATGTACATTGAATGGAGAATGTACTCCAAATACATCTTTATTAAAAAAGCACTAAAAGTGCTGTTCTAAGTTCTCTTCATCTTTCTTCCTCAGCCTCTCAGACAACTTTATGTGAGAAAATACCGTTTACAGACTGCTGCGCCTTTGCAGAGATCTTTGCTTGGATCTTTGGCTTCAAATCAACAAAAAGAAAAAAACAAGCAAACAAATAAGCTCAGTCAGTCTGCCTGATTATCTAGGCACCTATCTGGGTTATATAATCTTGTTAGTATCTGAGTACGCTCTACATAAAATCAGCAGCAACAATGCAGTCTCCACTGAATTCTTCCTCTTCAAACTCAAACTCAAAGTGGCTTTCATCTTCCCATGACTTCACTAGTAATTTTCCTTACTTTTCTCTCCTATTTTGTAGAGTAAAGGCAGACTAACGGGACATGGAAGCATATCTGTTCCAAGTTACTTTTCTGGTGAGAAGACTTTTCTAAAAAGGGAGATTTTGCTGTGTTTCCTGAAGAGAGACAATCTTTGGACCCACTCAGCTGATGTCCTCCAGACATGTACTGTGCAGTGGGGTGCCGGGGGGGGGGGGGCTTGCCATTGCATCCTCTTCCTGCAGCGCTGCCCAGGCTCTGCCTGTCTCCTGGCAGCCACAGAGCTCCAAACAGGCAATGTATCATGACGAGACTCCAATTAGAAAATTAGGAAGTTGTCATCTCATCTCACGTATACTTAAGGTATTTCAGAAGTTTAAATGGGTGATTGGATATAATGCAGTATACCTGTGAATTTATGGTTCTTTAAATACCTTTCTCCCTCTTAAAAACCTGCTGAACCAATTTAGATCTTAAATTACTGACTTGGACTCTTTATTGAATAATATATGTTTCAACTTAAATCAAGCCTCTGGTCATTTTTCAGTATGTCTATAATCCAGCTGTGAGGTAAATAAGCTAAATCCTGTAGAAACAACTACACAAACCTCTTTTCTTTGTTCTGGTAAATCAGAATGATTTCTACCCCTTATGAGTAGCCTTGATATGTATTTAAAGTAAGTTTCCAGTAACGCATTTCAAAGTATTTCATAAGGTAACATGGGAAGATTAGGATTCTTTTATTCCTACAGGTATTATCTCCAGCAAGAGAAACTTGTCCCTGTACAGGAGATTAAAAGTCTCCTTTTCCTTTAATGAAGCCTGTTGCTATTATCCCTTTACCTCTGCAACAATAATTTTATCTAGGCTTGTTTAGGATGGAGTTATGTGATTCTCTTGTGGGTCACTTTCATCACCATCTGTTAATTATTTCAGCTGTTCTTAGGCACTGACAGAGGATGGATATCTACATAGCTTGCATTTCTGCTCTCTTACACACACTGCTGAGCGAAGCACAAACACAAATAACTTTCAAGATCTGATCTGGCAGGCCCAATCCAATAAAGAGCATGGTTGCCTACAGGTTAAATGGCACAACACCTGCTGATGTCTGACTGCCTGCACAGAGCCCTAAACCCTGTGTGAGGGCTTTGGGATGCTTGTTGAGTCCTTGAGGAGGATTTGGCATCTGTGGTGGGTTGACCTTGGCTGGATACTAGGTGCCCACCAAGCTGCACTATCACTCCCCTCCTCAGCAGAGCAGGGGAAGAGAAAATAAGATGGAAAAAAAACCCCCTTTGTGGGTGAAGAAAGAGGCAGTTAACAAAACAATAACAAAAGTCATGTGTGTGGAAGTGAAGGAAGACAAAAAATGTTATTCCCTACTTCCCATCAGCAGGCAATGTTCAGCCATTTCCCGGGAAGCAGGGCTTCAGTTCGTTTAGCGATTGCTCTGGAAGACAAATGTTGTAAATAACAAATGTCCCCCTTGCCTTCTCCTTTCTCTTAGCTTTTATATCTGAGCAGTTGTTATATGGTATGGAACTGGTCACTTTGGGTCAGCTGTCCTGGCTATATCCCCTCCCGAGATCTTGCCCACCCCCCAGCCTATTGGTATGGGGGAAATATTGGAGAAACAGCCCCTGATACTGTGTGAGCACTGCTCAGCAGTAGCCATAACACTGGTGTGTTATCAGCACCTTTCTAGCTACCAACACAAGCCCAGCACCATGAGGGCTGCTATGGGGCTCAGCCAGACCCTATACAGCATCTCAGAGTAGGTTCCACAATGTGCAGTAGAGTGACCCACCCCTTGTTAATACCCTGAGCATAGCTGCCAGGAATTACCCAAGGGGACACCTCGTGCATCATGGTTTCTGGTCCTCCAGAATCTGACTTGGAGATGTCTGGCTTCCCCTGCTCTGGGCCTGTCACTGTGCAAGGTGTAAACCATTGATTGCCCATGCAGCTGACCAAGGATGGATCTTTTCTTTTGAAACTCTGCAGGAGGGATGAGATGCCCCACTTCAGTGCTATGGGTAGCTGTAAGAGCCCTCACTCCAGTGTCTTCCTTATATCCTTCTCCACCAGTGATCATGAAGTAGTCCTGAGGGCAAGGTCAAGCACCCAGAGCTCTTCTTTCCCCACCCTGCTACATTCCCTCTTACTCAGGCAGTCACCTTGGGTCGCTTTGGCAGTGGGGTAGGCACCAGGCTGCTCAGCTTTCATTGTCAGGACAACCCTGGCAATGCACACAGCCCTGGAGCTAAACACCTCAAAAGCTTTTGACCAGGAAAGGCCTTCTGGGGTTTTGACAACAGCTGAACAGGGGCTTTTAGGGTGGTGGGTGTGGGCTGTGTCTACAGGATACATGGGAGCTGATACAACAGCTCAGCACCACTGTCGAGGAAGGTCCCACTTGTACCCTCCCCATGCCTGTGACTTCCCATCCCCAGCTGTAGGCTCCTTTTGCTTACTTTGTGCCATTTGTCAGAGTCTCTGAACCAATGCAGTTTACAGCCTGGAAGAAATTTTACCTTACAAGTGCAAAAAAAACCTGGATGGGGGAGGAGCAGGCAGCCCACCAGAGGACAAAGAAGAGAGGAACGAGAGTGCTGTGGACTCTGGCCCACGTGGGGCTACTGGCTGACAGCTCAGCTTGCAGCTGGGGAAATGGCAGAAACAGTGACTTCAGTCCCATCCCCTTCCCCTGCTGCCTGTTAAAGGCCTTTTTGAATCTGGTTCAAGAATCAAAAAAAATAAAAGCTGTGTTGAAAATGGAAGAGGGATCCAACCCATGTAGCACCCAAGGCATTTTATTTGGAATTATCCACCCATCTAGCCCTTCTGGAGGTCAGGGCTGGTGGAGGGCTGGTGGAGTCTCCCCAGTGCCTGGGTTTTGAGAGTCAAATCCCTGTTTGATAACGATCAACATTGTTCTGGGTAGTATGATGAACCTCCCCCATCACAAATGAGCCGTGATGATCTGTGCTAGCTGAGAATCTGCTTTTTATTCCTCTCTCAAGTTACATGGAAAAATAAATTTGGTAATAACATCATAGTTCCTAGAATATAAGAGTGCATCCCACAGCTGGTAACCTCTGCTGTTGATAGAAGTGGAGCAGGACAGTGTGCAAGTCAGGACTGAAGAGACCTGGCAGGGCTGAGGGGAGCTGGAACAACTCACACAGCATCTGCAGGCACACCACATATGCAGACCAGCACTCAGAAAAAACCAAGGTTGTTAATATGCTATACTGAGAGATAATTTAAAAGCCTCCCCGTAAAGAGAAAAGCATTATCCCCGGAGCAGTAAAAGGTATTCCCAGCTCTGCTAGTGTTTGCTCCTCTTGCTCAGACCCCAATCCCACAACATGCCTTAAGCTCAGGCACTGTGGAAGTGATTATGCATGCACCTACCTCTTCGTGCTGCCCTGATTCAGGGCCTCCCCCTCCACCAGGCGTGTCTGAAGCCGTGATTAGCCACCTACTTATGCAGAGGTTAAAATCTGGCCCTTAACCTCTTTCCTTTTTAGTTAAGCTTCCTGTGAAATGGGTTTAACAAATATAACTGGCATGTTATTTAGAGTAATACTTTTAATGAGGTGACTAATAAGTGTAAACAGGTACCTAGTTATTAGCCTAGGTGTATCTGTTTAACCCACCTTATTTTTACCCCAGGAGTTTTTCACTTCGGAAATTTAACCGTATTGTCAGGTTGTCAAACCCTCGCTATCAAAGATTTCCCTGTTACTAAGATGCCTGATGCTGTAAAGGGAATTGAGCGTTTCAGGTCAGTGTGTCAGGACATGAAAGAATTACTGCCACTACAAGGCTCCCACAAGCTCTTTTAACTGCAAGACTTAATTGCTTAAAGAGTCTGTGCTTGAAAACTGGCGTGTAAGTAACAAGAAATTGCAGCAAGGATGAACTGTCTCATTTGCCTTATGTTCTCGTACGTGTAAGGTTACAGTGATTACAACACTGCAGTATTTTCACTTCCTTCTGTGAGGACTTCTGGGTTCCTGCTTGTCGGCTGTTGGCCCACATATCGCTAGAGATCCTCAGATTTCTTCTCCAGGGGTCCCTGGGAGGTACGAGACAAGCAGCCTGAGACGAGCAGGCTTTACATTTGCTATGCAGGGGTGCACTCTGCCCCTTCTCCGTGCTTGTCTTTCTCAGGCAAGAAAGTTAGGGGTATGTAAAAGGGAGAACACCTCTGAATTAAAGACTGCAGTTAAGAAACTGGGTTCATACTCTAAAGGTGAACACCCCCACCCCCCCGATACCAGAAAACAGGCTATGATTGCTACATTTCTCTCCAAATGAAAGTATCTTTGCAGTAATTACATGACAGCTCTGATAGCTGATTAATAACAACCCCAAGAAGAACAAGGGTTTCATAGTACTTGCAGTATTTGAGAATCAGGTTGGCAGAAATCCTTGAAATCCTCTCGCTTTGACACACAACCTTGTCCAGAAAGGAGTCACTGCTTCATCTCTGACACTGCTAAGATGAATTATTGGAGGCTGAGAAAAGCAGCAGGCTCCACAAGAAATTACACTGGAAATATCTGACATAAAGCATTGGCCCTGGCTACCAGGGCTAAAATCTTTCAGCACCTTTGCTTGTTTCCAAGTGCAGGAGAAGTGGCTCAGATGCCTACACAGCTCCATCTAGTCTTTTGGGAAGTTACAGGTGTGTTTTATCATGGCTCAGCTTTGTTGCTGGCTACCTGCTCTGTATCTGGAGCATATGGTATTGGTATGATGCTTATATAGATATGAGCATCACGACTCACCTTGCCATGATGTAGGGAAGCAAGGAAAGGAAAGCCAGCTAAAGGTCATCTGGGAAAGAAACCAGAGCGGAGTTCACTTTAGAAAGTCATTAGAAAGCAAATGAGGACACTAAACGGATGCAAGGGTGGGGAAAAAAAAAGCAGAAGGATGATCGTGAAGAGCAGGCAGTGGAATTAGGACATTCTCCAGATGGACTTTGCAAGGATTAAGCCCTAAGGCCATAGTTAGCTAGACTGGCCTTGGAGGCTAAGCTTTCTTAGTAAGCTACTAGTGCTTTTCCCCTTAGGAAAAGCTATCAGTTCTTTTTTTAGGCGACTGAAGTTATTTAAAGTTGCGGTGTTTGTGATATGTCACATTTTAATTAGCTGATTATTTAAGAACAAGCTGCAGTATCAGGTCAGTTTAAAAGGCAAGCGCTGTATTTTTTGGTCAGACTGACAGGAGAAAAGGAGTATATCACAGTTGGATCCGAGGTTGGTAATCTTTTAATTCTGCCCTTTCTTGGAGTGTGAACAGCGTGAACAACAGGCAAGTGAGGAGATGCACTCCAGCTCGGTGAGAGGTCCTGTGAGAAATGGACATTTAAAACCCCAGAACAGTTCTGCACCCCATAATGGTTTCATAAGCACAGGATGACACTTGATGCTGTTGTCCCCAATTTATAGCTTCAAACCAAACAGTTCAACAAAGGAAACAAAAGAAATAGTTTATTGGCATTATTAGAGGCTCCAGCTATTGACATACAAAGACACTGGTCACAGTGTAATTGAAACAGTTCTTCTACAGCCAGTGAGGGGCCATTAGACCCTAATTAAAATTGGGTTCTATTTTCTGTTCTATCTAAATTTTAAGTTTTACAAAGAGGTGACTTTAAAAACAGCCCTTTCTCCCACGTCTTTAGATAATATTCTAGGAAGAGGGTTTTGTTTAGCCAAGGCCTGCTAGTTCTCATTTTTCAAAAGGAAAATATTCTGTTGTAGGGTAACCCAAACTTTTGCACAGGTCTGCATCATAGGAAATGGCAATGGAAAATGACCATAAATAAATATGTTTTTTACTTGGAGGTTGTGATGTAGCAGTTATTTTAATACCTGGGGAAAGATTGGGGAAGTATAGATGATATTTTTTGCTTGGTTTTTTGCATACTGTTGAGTTTGGAAAATGAGAAGACCTATTCCCACCACATATTTGAAATTATTAGTAAACGTTTTATGTAATTATGATTTGCACCAAAAGAAATAGGCAAACCTACTGTTCTATTTCCATGCAACCTTAATTATTCTATATAAAAGAAAATGGTGCTCTTATATTCATACACATTTATATGGTTCATTAAAAGCTCATAATTCAAAAGAAATTTGAGTTTCTGTACCACTACAGACATACTTTCATTTTTTTCCAGGTAAAATTTTCTTTGACATCTCCAGTTTTATGTCAGACCAACTTTGATGTAGTTTGAAATAAAAATTCCCTTTCACTTCAGATTTTTCAAAATGAGAACATAAGTATATTTTGCCTTAAGGAGACACTGAAATAATTAATTTAAATTTCTTATCTGTAAAAAACCTGTTTGTTTTGATCAATGTGAATCTTTTAATTTTTTTTTTTTTTTAGCAAGTAAATTATCCATGCAAGAAGAAAAATATTGTTCAGGTTTCTTCTTGCTCCCTTCTTGTTCCTCTTATAAGTTAGTATTGCCATTCCCCTGAAGGCCAGCAGACACACTTGGGACCTATAGGGATATAAAGTAACTGTCAAAAGCTGTAATATGAGAAAAAGATATTCTCAGTAGTAAAGCATGACCTAAAGAGGCTTCTTCAAATTTGCCTGAAAATTGTGGAAGTAAAAAATTATATATATATATATATATATATATAAGGCCTTTTCTAGTCACCCCTTGACAATCAAATAATAATAGAAAAAATGAGTCAAATTGCTGCCCAGCTGTGCAGTGTTATGTGCCCATCGCTGGGAGCACCTCTGGGCTAGTATTTTACTCCCCTTGCTTCGGACTGCGTTTTCTGTAGAGGGTCCTGTCCCTGCACTTCCCGGGCCTTGGCTTTGCTAATGAAGTCCAGAAAATCTCATAACAAATCCCAGCCCTGTTGCTCACTTCGGCTCAGGTTTTCTTAGCATTTGCCTTCCAGGACTTGGGCATGGGAAACTCCCCTCCAGGGAAGCCGGGCTGTCCCTGCAGAGGCCGGTGGCCAGGATTTCCCCTGGAGCCTTTCGGCAAAAACGGAGGAGACCTGTCCTGGGTATGAAGGGAGGATCAGCTGCCGACCTAAAACCAGGAGACAGCAACATAATCAATGTGCCTCAAACCCTATCACACAAATAACCCTGAAATTCCACTAAAATACGTTATGAATAATGGCATCACTTCTGCACATCTCACCTGTTTCAAATTTTGGGGTAAACGTTTTTCACAAAAAAATATGGTTTTTAATACTTCTCTTTTCAAAAGCTGAATCACTTCACAAAGGCCTTTTTTGGCTCATCATTCATTTTTGGCAAATAAAATGTACAACTTGTTTCACTGGTGAACGAATGCTGTCCGTTTGCCAACAAGGATTTACTTTCCCCTCAACCGATCGGTTTATACTGTAATTTCTGGACACAGGAATAATAAAATTGGACACATGTATTGTTAGACTATTGTCTCCAGAGGATTAAATCAACCTATATTTCAGATACTTCTCTTTTTCTGAGTTTATAGTACTCATGCAATTTAATTAAATAGAGATCTGTTTACTAGAGTGAATGTTCATACTGCTTTAGTCTGTAATATCCTGGACATACTTCAGAACAATGGTCCTCATTTCAGTACAGGGAACATGCACAGAGTAAGGGTTCTGGTTTCGACACCAAGCAAAAGGAAAGCACGCAGGTCTTCTAGTGCACTTGGGGTGCGTGTGGAGCTGACCTGTGCTGCTGTGAAGAAGGGGAGTTAGGCAGTGACATTATCATGCAGGGGACAATTGCAGCACAGATTCAGGTAATATCTGTGGCTACATTAATCAAAGAAGAGATTGTCTCTTCTCTTTATTGAACCACAGAAGACTCCATCTACGTAAAGTAGTTGTAGCAGTGCTGTGGTACCAGAAATAAAGCTTACCCAGCTGAACTTCCTTTTTTTTGCCTTTTCCATGCAGATTTGTCTGCTTCTTTAGCATGCCTGCACAGAGAAAAAGGATGTCTTCAGGACCAGTGCTATGTGTTTTGCCAGCTGTGGGCTGCTGAGTGGGCAGTGAGGTAACGGAGCCGTGCAGGCTCACCAGCCCGAAGTCCTTCCACGTCTGGACAAACTGTGAACTCAGAGGAGGAGAAAAGCATACAGTTTTGTGTTATACTACCTGTAGCAATGAGTAGTACCGAAGAGGATGAAAAAGAGATGAACTGAAAAATTAGTACAGACGAGAAAGTCTATTCGTAGCATCAAAGCCTGAAGTTCCTATCTGGCAAACAAAAAAGGTGTGGGAACTGGATATTAGAACAAAATTTGTATATTGTGTTTCAGTCCTAAATGGTGACTGAAATAATGAAAGCCTGTGTTTCCCTTCCCCCCCGCCCCCCCCCTGCTTTTTTTGGCATCTTGAGAAAAGGGAAGCTTTGGGCAGAGCAGACATTTAGGGAATTCCCCAGCAGAAGGCCTCCTATGCTGTGGAGGCTTTTCCCTTTATTAGCAAGCCTCAGTCACTGGGTGATCCAGACTAGCCCGGCCAGGAGGCCCCTTCACCCATGCCATGGGATGGAACTGAGCTTCAGTGTCTGCGACTGCACTCCACCTGCCACTTTCTTGTGGCCCTTGCTGTGCCCGTACCCCATGGCCGCCACCTTGCACCTTCTTCCTCCTTCTCTGCTTGCTCTTTCCCTGCAGAGTCCTTTGTCTTGCATTCCCTGCTTTGCCATATTTTAGAGACCTACTGAATTACGCAGAAGGAAAAGGACTTGGTTAGACACAGATAACGTCCCAGGTGAGCCCAAGGTCTAAAGCAAAAGCAACCGTGGCTCACCTGCCACCCCAGAGTAGGTGACCTGACTGACCAACTCCTTTGCTTCTGGAAACAAGCACCCCTGTTTTTTTCCTATATTGCACTATCCCATTTCTCCACCCTTTTGTTTGTTTTTGCCAAGAGCAGAACATCCGTACAGCTCTCAAAGGGACCAACTTGACATTCCCTGAGTGAAATCACATTTTCTGTTTGGCCCAAAATAAAGAGCCTAATTGAATAAGAAATCAGAACTGGATGTCCTCTACCCACCAAAGGGACTTCCCGTTAAAACATCTTGCCATTTCAAATCCTTTGCTGTGTTTCAATGTCTTTTTATCTTGTGCTTTCTATCCAATAAATACTCAGATTTGGACAGAAATATTCTTGGGCTACCATGTCTGCAAACAAACCCATGTTAAGTTTTCAGTGTAGACATTGCGTTATCAGGGCCACCACTTTTGGAATCTCTCAGCCTAGCTTTCTGTATTTTCAAAAAGACTTTCCATCAGAAGGAGCACAGTATTTTTTACATCCTAAGTGAAAAAAAATAATATTCTATTTTCATAGTGCCAGTAACTCCTGACGAGGAACACAAAGCACAAGGTAACGAAGACATATGGAGGAGTGCATGTGAAGGAGGCACTCTGAGAACATGAATAAAGTGAATTTCAAGTGCAAAAACTGCCAATGACATGTAACTTCATACACATGGAAAGTACTTGCTGGTTTTTTTCCTGGAGATCTTTTGGTTTAGACTAGTTGATAAAAAAGGGATAAAGGACAAAATATGTGTGTGAACATGTATGTAGAAAGACACTGAACAAAACCAACAAACATGGCCTGAATACTCCAGGGTGGACACCATATACATTAGATAGGATCAGAGAAGACAAAAGCCAGCAGCTGTCAGACACCCTGTTGTATCATTAGCACCTAACATCATCAGTCATAGTGGCAGAGCTCTGTTTCAGCTGCAACTCAAAAAAATGTTTACCCTAACTATGTTTCTCATAAACTTTAACTGAACTCTTTTGCAAAGCTGACATAAAAAGGGTGGGCATGGCATCCTGAAATTCAGTGGTTTAGTTCAGCAAAACGCTTGTAAAGATTTCTGCTTTCACTCTTGCAGCTCTTTCCACGAGTACCTCTTTTGGCAGAAGGGTCTTGAGCGACGGGGAGTTGGAGAAGAGGAGGCAGAGTGGTTAAGAATGGTCCAAGCACCCATACCCCACCAGCAAATTCACATTTTGCTGCCTTGCATGCTTGCCATCTAGGGAACTTGTCAGCTGAAATACGGAGAGGCTGCAGTCTAAACTGACAGAGATGCAGCTATCGTGTCTGAACCCTTCTGAATTTCTCTCTTCCACCCAGCCAGGAAAGAAAGTGGCCTTTTCAGTGAAATGAAACTTGGCCTGATCAGCAATATTTAGAAAGTGGAAGGAGAAAGTGTTGACATCGGCTGATATATTCTGAGTCTGGGGCCAGAAACTGTGTCACATCATGTGAGAAGGATAGAACCTTCTTGTCAGTGACAAACATCAAACGTTTTGTGGTAAGATCTGCTGCCTAACAATGAGGTGATGATTATAAAAGGACATTTTTTCTCACATTTAATCTAGAAGTGTGATATCTCTACAGAGGTGCATACAGAGCCAGTTTCCAATCTCAGTTACACTAACATTTAGATTAACTTCATTCCAGTTTTCTGCAAGCTCGCTCCATGTTTGTAAACAGGGAGAGCTCCAGGGAACTGCCCTGACCTCGGCTTTCCTTCTTTTGTAGCTGATTTGCACATTTTCTTTTTCACACTACAGACAAAAACCTTTCTGAAATGTAGACAGTTGGCTGGCATTTTAACTGTGGGTGCTTGCTAATAGGTTATTGCTTGTGTGTTTTAGAGTAATGGTTTCTGCATCAAAACTGAGCAGCCCTCATAATCCATTAAGTTTACTATCAAAACATATATTTAAGGAGGGTGTGTGTGTGAAACAAGAGACTCCCTGGATGAGACTGCAATAAGGCACTGCATGCATAGTCTGCCTTGCATTGTGCACAGGTGGGATTCATAACGCACTGCAGGTCAGGTGAAAAAATTACTTAGGTTACCAATAAAAAAGGGCTAAAACTTTGCATTGGAAGTATTTTTATTTCTCTTGTGGCACCTATTTCACTTTAATTTGAACGCATTTGCGTCAGACTATGATGTGAGAATGACTGCAAACACTGTTTAGGCATTTACTTTGAACAGCTCTAAGTGTCCTTAGGAAGAAGAGGGATTGCAGCATTGGGTGTCCACCCACCCTCCAACCCCCTCTACATCTGTGCTCTAACTGTGAGCCAGTGATTTTAAAAAAGGTGGTGGTGGGAATGGGCATAACAAATAGCTTCCTTCCTTCGTCCAGCGTTTTGTGCAGGTGATGGGAGTATGCCTGGGCGTTGGTTCTGACGCTTTGCATGTATGGGCTGCAAAGGACTTCTCTGAGCCACCATGTCTTCAGGTGCTCAAGGGAGCACATTACAGACAATGTACATGTTTTGGGCAATTAGATGGTCGCAAACATGGGCATCTGCCATGCCCAAGTCTCTCTTGTGTCTCTAACCTTACGCATCTTATGCTACGTTACAGGAAAGCTTGATGCTGCTGAAAAGCCGGACTTGGGAGGTGCAGCATGGCCACCCCTGGGAGATACAAGCTGTCAGTGAGAATAAAGTGCTAGAAATATGGATCTTTTGTTGCACAGAAGTATTTTCAAAGTGATATTATTCCATTTTGGCCACATAAAATCACCTCTGAGATCAGCTGTGATACTAATTTTGCTTGGGTAAGTCAAGGCAACCAAGACTTTCAGGGCATGGTGAGCCACCTGAAGGAATCTTTCTGTTTTCTATGTTGGCTAGTGATTCTGAATGCTCTTTTGAAAGCTTTTTGATACAGTATGATTTTCAAAAATTTCTCTGCACTGACTGTCTGAAGACTGGGTTTTTCTTAGTAAACAAACAGGCTCTGAAAGTTAGATTGGACATGCTATTGAACATGGGAAAAGAAAGAAAACCCTGTGTCACAGGATATGTGTGTAGGGATGGGAGAGGGAGAAAGCATGCGATGGTTCTTTCCAGCTAAAATTTTCAGTAATATTGCATCCCATGACACATTTATAGTTATTAATTTCTTCCAGTAAAGCATGGTTACTAACAGGAAGTGGAAACTCCAAGGTCTTAGTTTCTAGTATCCTTATCCTCTCTGCAAAGTTTAAATTCAAGAGCCAAGGAGAATGCCAACGTAATGATGTGTTACGTGACAGCAGGTTATTTGACCTCCTTTCTTTGAAGTTAGTTCTTTTAAGATAGCTTTTGTCCTACTTCTCTTAGAAAAACTAATTCCTGTTCCCCTTGTTTTCAGTGCAAGCTTATCAGTGACTTAGATTGCAGTTTGGATACCAGAGAGTAAATTCTTTGAAATCTGCAAACTATCCAGTTTATGAAATTTTGGACCCGTATTTGAGATCCTTGGTTATAGATATAGTTTAAACCTGTGGGTTTTAGGAAGCCCATCTTTGTCAAGGTAGTTCTGTGAACTAAAAAATTAAGAACGAGAGACCAATAAATGCTCACAGCTTTGGTTCTCTCCCCCTTCCCCTTTTTCACACATAGTCCCTGAAACACATTTTTCATTCTGGACATATCAGCTGTGCTTAGTGGCTTGTGAGTTTGGCCAGAAGGTGAACTGTCAAGGTAGGCTTAAATTTCTGATTTGGAGTAGGTTTGAGAAATGCTAATAAAAGACTAAATATTGTTAATATAAAGAATATCAGCTTGTTTTTAAGTGCATGTTTTTCTGTCCCTGCACCATATTAGATATGCTTCCTTTATTAACCCCCATTGAAAACTTCAGATTTTTCCCCCCCCTAGCATTGGAACGGGCGTACAGAGTCCACTGTGTCCTGTCTTTCTCCCGAGATTATACCAGCCTGTATCACTGGGGGAGAAGCTGCCTGTTGTTAGACAATAAATCCTGGTAGGCTTGTCCTTCATTCGGGTGGAGTGAGACAAGGCACTCATGGTCTTCACCTCAGTAGGGTGGTTGCCCAGCAATTCTCCCAACAACAGTGGAGGCAGCAAGAATCCATGGGGGACACCCACAGTGCACATTAACGCCCCAGGATTTGTTGCCTGGCATCTCAGAGTAACCTGCTCTTCCTTTCATCTGCTTGTTCTACCCCAGTTTATACCATTCTTGTGTTGTCCTTCTGCCTTTGCCTTTCCTCAACCGTCATATCAAACTGGTCTCCTTTGTCCTTAAATGACACCCTCCAGTGCCTCTCCCTTGAGTCCACAGAAGGAAGGAGATCTTTGCCACCTGTCACCCTGTCCTTGGTCTGTCTGCTACATTTTTCCCACTTCACTCTTCTCCAGAAAGTAAAATTGTCAAGGCCCAAACTGTTTATTTTCTTAGGCAGGGAACGAGGAAATTCATCAAATGGATTTGCACAGGTTGAGCACTATAGATTCCCATACATCCTATTGGTCTTTGAACTTACCTTAAGGCCAGTTGCATTAATATTATGGTCCTGTGGATATTAATGCTTTCCAGTAGAGCAGAGTAACTAATAGGGAGCACGAATTCTATTAATTTACTTTTTTAGTATCTTTACATTTGCAGAATTTATCACTTTTGAATCTAGATGTGTTTTCTCTTACATAGGCTTTGAGAAAAGACATTCTGTCTCTTAATTTGCGACATCTTTTTTTAAGGGGTAGCAAATGCCATTTTCTTCATAAGTACTGTTCACTTTGTTTCTACTTTTGGAAGAAACAGTGAAAATTAATTTTCTTGATTTTCTGTGCAAAACCACGTCAGCAAGGCTATTTGTGTGAGCAAGATGACTGGGACTTAACGTCAGTTTAGCAGGGGAAATGAAAGTGCAGTATATAAAAAACATGATATCACTGGCTTTCTGCTCAGACACTAAGGCTATTTTTAGAAAGATCAAATGCATTAGTTTTGCAACCTATGTCCTGCCACAGAGCTGCACATCTACGTAAAGACTGACAAAAGTCTTGCTTAAAGCTTTATAAGCAGCCATATTGCGACAGGGTGGGAACTGTTAGCGTCAGACAGTATGCGAGCGAACTGGAAAAATGAGGGCAAGGTACAGAAACCACCAGAAATGCAGATAAGTTAAACATGCTGGCAAATTTTCATGGTATATTGCTCATACTGTAGTTATCCAGTTGTGAAGTTAGTTAAGAAATGGATGTAATGCTCCATCTAATTGCAAGCAGCTGCCTATTAGGCAGCTTGGCCAAAAGGTTTTAATTCCACCCTATGATGATGAAGGAAATGGGCAACTTCGGTCTGTTCTGTGTGTGAAAGTTCCGAACGCTTCTTTGCAAAGTCACAAAGTGCGATGAGAAAAGTCTTTTGAATTGACTGCAGGCTTTAATGATGCAATCTCTTCCTACTTTTACCAGAATATGTTTGCAAAGCATGGACCTGCATAGGAGATCAAATTCCAGTTTTTGTCAGCCTTGCAAAGTTATTTCATATGAGGCTGGTGACTGCCAGCGGTGAAAGTGGTTTGAGCAAAAATTGGATCAGCTCAATTATAATGGAATTCCAGGCTGAACTGAGAGAAGTGAGCTTGGAGGGTAGGCAAAAGAAAAGCTGTTGGGAACACTTTAACTAGCTGACACGAAAAATACTGCAATCTGGTGCATTTTAGAAGTGGTTTCCTGTAAACGTAAAGTCTGTTGTGAATTAAAAAAATAGAGAGTTTTCGGGAAGCCTTCATTTTTTGCAATGTATTAAAGCTATCCAAATTTATGTATCAGTGTAATTTTTGCCTACGCTCTGATTAGTTTTGCAAAACAGGTGTAGCCACAGAAAGTTTTTTACAGGCAGTCTTTCCATATGTCTTGATCTGAAGGACAAACAGTTGAGCACTAGAAACAATCAAGGACACTGAAAATGGGACAGAATAAAAGTTTTGCATTGGTATATTATCCCACACACATTTGTCTGTGATATAATATTGGCTTTATGGTCAAAAGAACTGCAACAGCTATAATCTCCCTGGACTCATCAAACCCATGAATCTGGCAGCACGGTTCAGACTGGAGAGATGGGGATACGTACAAGAGCGGTAGGCTGGCTGGTGAAAGGGGAAGGCAACCGCACCTGGTGCTGACAAGAAAATGGTATGCTTAGATGGATGTAGACAAGGGCAGTTTCTGAAGGACTTGGTGCTGAGGCTTGATCTCACGTCAGGCTCTCTCCAGTGACTTGTTGGGGTATTTTTAGTACCACAGAGAACTGAGATGATACAATACTAGAGTAATTGGGATGACCTTGAGGGCTGGCATAATAGGAGTAGAAATTTAATAATATTAAGTACAAAGTCATCACACTGTTAGGGATTAATGCCAAAATTTTCTCTATATACCAGAACTCATCATTTGGAAATGTTTTAGGAGGAAGAATATGTAGTCATAGTAATGGATCACAGGGTTAACCGTCAGCTACCAGCATGACACAGTCTTAAAGAAGACATCTAGGAGGGAGAGGGAAGCATTGTCATTTTAGTACAAAAAACAGCAAAACTTATCTGGATTACTATGTACTGTTCAGGTCAGGCATAATCGGGAAGGCTGGAATTCAGAGGGAAAAAGGTACAAAGAAGGTGCAGAGACCATTAAGGGAAAAGAAGATTGTCATCCAGGAGGGGGAAGCTAGAAAAGTCTAGCTCTCTTAGCCTAAAAAAATGAAGGCCAGAAAGGGATAGAATTGCTTACTACAAATAAATCAAAGAATTGAAAAGTGGAGAGGGAAAAGAGCTATATATACCATAATCCAGTGCTGGCACAGAAACAAATGGGTACAAAGTGGATCTGATATTGTGCAGGAAAAGTGAAGAAAATTCTTGACCATCAGAGCAGGGAGGGTGTGGAGCAACATTTGTGTGGGAGGAACAGCAAGAACTGAGTAACTTTCAGCTGAAGCTCCATTGCTTTATGGGGGCATTATGTAACGTTGCCAGTAAAGCCAGGAGATGATGAACCCAGTGACTCGGGAAGTTCATTCCAGCTCCTAATTAGCCTACTATTTTAGTTTCAGGATGTTGTAATCACTAAGCCTAAACACATGAAATGAAACATACACGAAAGGTAAGCCTATTTCTTGCATGTGGGAGACCTGTGTTTGAGCTGAGTCTCGCAACAGCTCTTAAACCAGACCCATTAGAAGCATTTTCCAGTGGGATGCAATACTTCACTAGCCATTGCTATACACTAACATGATGTCTACAGATCAAGGCAATTGCGCATTCACATAGCAAATTCAACTTCTGTTCAGCAGCCTTGTATTAGATGTGTTGGATAAGGGAAAGAAAAACTGGGACTGTCTGCTAACACCTTGCAAAAGGAAAATCTCTGTCATAATTGCTCACAGACCTCTCCAGCCTTCTCACGTTGTGACCTCTATCATTATTTAGTCTCTCTCTGCATTCACACTTCACTTGAAAGTTGCTGTTGATTCAATCTTCTCTCCTTCTACAAAGCCCAGCATATTTCTTTAAGATTACAATGAAAAGCCTGTTTCCTAGAGTCATTAAGAATTACATCTGAACTTATACTTGCAAAAGTTTTAAAAGGAGTCATTATTATGCATCAAAGGAAGGTCCTGACAATCATCACCTATTCACAAAGGATACATAAGGACATCTTGGCCACACTTGGAGTGTAATAGTCCTTTCAAAGTGCATCATAGCCCATGTGCAACTGAAAATTCAACTCCACATTTCCACTGTTGTTGCATAGCTGGTAGAAGACATTAGCTGACAGAGTCATAGAAAATGAGCAGACAGATTCACGACTCTGTTAAGGTCGAGCCAGACCTCCCATAGACCTTTCCATTCTGCTGTTTCCAACATTTTTAAGTCTCAGACAGAAAAGCAAGTCTGAATTTAATGAGAAGAAAGAAAACACTGAATATTGTTATCCTCATTGTCAAATTCAATACAGAATATTTCAGCAGTACAATTAACTAAATATCTTTCAGATAATAATGAATCAACAAACACACCAATGCACATAGTGAATACTTTTTCAACTTGCATAAGCAGGTATCTTTTATATCCTAATGCCTGAGTAGCTGCACTGATTTTTTCACATTTCTGGCTAATACCTGCAGTTTCCACTGGAGCTTTATTTGGACATAAAATGATCTGAATACCGATCCCCTTGATGCTCCCCAATTAGCAAGTGTATTCAGCAGTTCTAATTTTAAGTCATTATCTAAAATAAAATAGAGTAACAGAAAGGCAGATAAACAGTCACTGGGGAAAGCAGGAATCAAACAATAAGAAAGAAAATATAAAGAAGAAAAGATACTAGAAAAAATCTTTTTTTATACAAAGCCTGCCCCAGTTCAGCTCTTTGCTAAATAAATATTTTATGTCTTTACTTTGAGGACTCTTCACAACTTAATGTCACTATGTCTATATGACTGAGGTTTACAGCTGTTTTGTGGATCTCCCTTCAGTTCAAAGACAGTTCTGAATCTTTTTCATGCACGATTCTTTTAAACACCCCCAATGCCTTCTCCCAAAATGCTTCCCAAAGCACCAAAATTCAAGCCACTGCTGCGTATCTTCCTTCAGCTCTTTTCTTGTCCTAACACCTATAGAACCCACTGCAACAATTGTGGCCTACCAGGTGAAGACTTGTGAGTACTCTTCTACTTCCCCACTTCTGCTGCTTTTTCTTTATTAAACACAAACTACAGTACTACTATTTAAGAAACTGCGCCAGTTCTTCATCCTATTTGTTTGATGAGATATCTAACCCTTCATCTGTTTATTATTATTATTGCTATTTTGAAAACATTTTATTATTATCATTGACTGGAAAGCCCTGTAAAAAGGATTATCTTTCTTTATTTACCTTCTACAGAGAGGTTCTTTCCTCAGTTTTTCCTTTTCTTTTCCCTACAGATTTGTATAGAGTTCACTACTACTATTAAAATCTGAAATAACCATCCTTCCTGACTCACTGCTGAGATTTCTGTCTTCTTGGACTATATTACGTGGTTGATGAAACACATCTTGCTGGCAGTATAGTCTTTGAGCCTTCTGGTTTCATTAAAAAGTTTGGTCTTAGCATTTCAACAGTTTGTTGTCTGGAGAAGGAAGCGTCTCTTCTGGTGTCAATTTAAGGTGGTCATCACAGTCTGAAACAAACATGTGAGACTTTGCTCATCCAAGCCTTTGTGTGATACCCACCAGAAGGCCCTGTGCCAGGAAGATCCCTTCTTGACTAAGCATTAGATCACAGTCTTGGTTTGCAACAAAGACGTATTGAAGAAACAGGGTGTTTAAAAGATGTTCTTCAACAGACAGGACAGCGGTCAGGAAGAAGAGAGTTATTTTCCTAGGTGGAAAGTTATTACTTTCCTAAGCAGAAGTCAAAGTAGACAAATCTGATGCCTTTTTTCCCCACCTAGTTCTTAAACAGTTATGGGAATACTACAGCTTGTGCAAAATTCCCCCATTGTGCTATCCATGTTGGTTTATTTTTGAGGATTTTTATACTCATAGTTTCCTATTTTTCTTGACTAAACCCGGTGTCAAACATAATAGAGTAATTTTAAAAGTCTTTTTTTGTCAGTTCCTCTCAGTGGGGAAAGGCTAGGGCATTTTTTAAAGAGGAAATCTTCTTTTATTATTATGTATAGATATTGCAGTAATGCTAATAATTCCCATCCAAGCAAGGGAACCATTTTGCTAGTTGCTGTATAGTGTTTGGGTAAGACAATCCTTGCTCCAGAGAACCAAACCCAAAAATCTTTCAAATAAGTGAAACAACAAGGAAGGGGACAGAAGAAAGTTAATCACTAACAAGAATGCTTTTGTCTATTCTACCTTTATGCAGAGTTTGCAGATACAAAATGGATTTCTCTTTCCTTAATGGAAGAAAGAATCAGATTTAAATACAGGAAGGAGAAGGTGACCGAAACACTTCTGGGCATACGTACCCATTGCCCACGTGAACCTGGTCTAAGCCCACTCAACTGGAAGAGATTCCTAGTTTTTCGTCTTAAAATGTTTGAATCACATCAGAAAGAGAATGAGTGAGTGAGTGAATGTAGCGAGGGCGTATATGCATAGGACTGAAAGTGTATAGGTTTGGATTTTTTGGTCTCTTTTCTTCGCATCGCAATGTGGTAACATTCTTCCTTTCTTGTGTCAGCACTTTTGGTTTTCACTGTTTGTGAAAGTTCCTCATTTTACAAATGAGTATAGTCTTTTTTCCCTTGTAAAACAATGCCTATGATGAGACCATTTTTTTTCAGCATGAAGCAATCTGTTTTCGATTTTGAGAATGATGGATTTTATTATCTGTTTAAAGAACACTCTCTGGTTGCTTACTTTTTTCCCTGATGCATCAATAATGCTAATAAAAATGAGCAGATAAAGATTTGGCTTGTGCTGGAGGAACAAACAAAAACATCTCCCATGGATGCTTCGTATTCAGAAATACTGCTTTTTGTTTTCACTTTGCAGAAAATATCTTTCCTTTCATAATGTTTAATGAAATGCTTCACCAAAAAATAAATAACGGATTTTTTTCAGAAAGAGCCATACTCATCAAAGGCATCAAGGAGTAGACATTGTGTGTCTCGTACCTCCACAGATAACTTCAGACTTGCTGAGCTTTATGCCTCTGAGAAGATAGTTAATCTATAAAATGTCTGAGAATGGCTTTGGGTGGCTGATGTTTACCATATTAATCTTAATCATTTCCCTGTTAGTTTGAGTACCTCCTGTTTCTTTTAGGCACCTGCTCTTGCACTATGTGCTCACTTTGTAAATGTACTGGGATGGACTGGTTGCTGCTTCGCATGTAGACGATGTGTAGCAAAATGGGACCTCGACTGTCAACTGAAGCATCTATTTTCTCTTCACTCAACAATGTGAGTAAAAATAGAGAATGTTGAATGGAGTTTTTCCTCAACATAAGGCCTGTGGGCCTCTTAACAAAACATCTGTGAAACGAATTGTTGATGTGTAGACTAAAAGTGTTGATTAAATTTCCAAGATTTTCTCTGGTCAATTAGAAAGCCACCTGTAATGCATTTTTCCCCTAACCCACTGAGACACTATTGATATTCTTAAGCTACTGATTATTTAGAGCCAAACTCTGCTTTTATTTAAACAGTTCACAGTCATTTGAGTAGCTCTCCTAAAGGTCATGCAAGCACTGAGCTTTCTTCCATTAGTCAGGAATGATCACCAGCCTCATCTAACCAGCAGCGGTTTCTTCTTGACGAGTATATGGCTTTATGACAGCTTGAAGATCTTTGCACCCATTGCAGGTGATCAGAGGAAGTCCCTTCCCATGACATGTGGGACAAGGTTTTGTTTTGTGACTTCCACTGGCTCCCTGATCTCCCCAGGCTCAGTTTGCAGGTGGAACTGCTAGTTGACCTAATGGTAGTCCAAAGCCTTTATTAGCTGCCTTTGCTGAAGGGAAGTCATCTGAGTAACAGTCTATGAGATCTTACAGGGGTGAGAGATCAAAAGCCTGTTTGAAATAACTGGAGATCCTAACCCTGGTTTTGACACTTCAACGCACTATTCCAAGGTGCTGCTGCGCTTGGCAGTTGGTTGCGTTGTTCCTCAGTAGAGATGGTCATCAGGTAGGTCTGGTGTTTGATGGCTGACAGGACAGCAAAAAGGACTGGTATTTGGCATCTCAGCCAGTCTGCAAACCAGGCACAAACATTTTGGAGGAAAAGTGAAGTAGCTGCACACCATCGCCCCTTCTGCTGTGACGGGCAGTTCATAAACAGCTGCAATGTATAGACTGCTCTGAAATGGGTCAGAAGCCACTTGACACCACCGCGTGGATGCTGGAGCTCCTAACCCTTTAGTAGCTCCCAGTCTTACAGGAGAAATTCAACCCGTTGAAAGAGGATCATTCCCACAGAAGAAACAAGAAATCTGAATCAGAGGCAACTATTCTCTCTGTCTTGCAGACTGCCAGTGTCCCAGCACACATAACTGGGAAAGATCCAGAAGGAATCAATTTCCACAATCCAGTGGTTGACATGAAGTGGAAAACATTCAAGGAGGGTAGAAAACAAACAAACAAACAAACAAAAGCAATCAAGAAAAACTCTTCTTGTTTCTTATTGCCCAACAGTTTACTATGGTTATTGTTCCATTTTGGCCACAGACTTGTGACCCCTCTCATTTTATTTAGTACTGCTTTCAATTCCCTTTTTTAAAACAAAACAAAACAACTCAAAGTGTTGCTAAAGCTGTGTGAAACCTATTTACTGTTGTTTGAGTCTCTTGCATGGGCTGATGTTCGTATCAATACCAGAGATGGATGGGACACCTGCTTGCACACACACACTGCTGAGCCTCTGGTGATGTGCCTTGATCGGATTTTACAGTATTATATGAATAGCGAGGGTGTAAGATAAAGGAAGAATTATATTTTACAATTATCTGCATAAACAGGCAGGCTTCCAGCCTCACAATAGCACTGGTTGAGGTTTTGAAGTGCTACTAATGCAGGATGAGATAGTCTCTTCACAATCTAAATAAATACGCAGTATATGTATACGTATGTTCATCAATTAAAATGCATCATACATATATAAATACACTTATAAAGAGAAAATTGTGATCAGTGTGAATATTAGGAAAAGTATGGCCTTAACTTGTTTAAATGTGTAAACAACAAAGCCTTCTCCTACCTATTGCTGTCTCACCACCCTTACCCTGGGAGCAGCCCAAGCATGGATGTGGCCCAGAGAAAGTACATCATTTTACAGTGCAATGCCTGCTTTTGCACAGGTCCCATTGACTGCTCACTTGCTGCTTTAAGGACTCAAGTGAACTAACACAAGCCCCGTTGTTCCATACTTGCTATCTCTCTGATGTGAGCAACCTGCCAACATCTGCACAAGACCCTCACTCTGGAATACTCCAGACCAGAGGTGGGGCTGCGCCATCCCTTTTCAAGCCTGGGCCCACACCAGGCATTCTGTTTTGCCTATAAAATGTGAGAAAAACCCCTGTGGGGTAAATGTGACTTGTTCTGGCAAAGGAGAGAAGCAGCCCGCAGAGATGTAGCTTTGTTCAGAGCACAGATGCTTGTGGACAAAACCCTCCCGGTTCATATTTCCTGGTCTCTGGGAGGTTTAACAGCCTGTAGCCAGGGGTTCATCCCTGTGCCTGTGCCTGAGCTTGCCCACACCACATAGCTTGGTGTGGGGTTTGAGAGGCCTGTGTCCGCACCCCACTGGAGCCCTGTGGATGCTGGCACTTCCAGGGCTGTGTGGCTGCTGGGTGGAGTTTTTGTGGATGACAGCTTTGGAAGTGGGTGCCTCAAGCCATCTACGTATTGCCCTAAGTCCCAGAGCCCTTTATTTTTTCTGTTCCTGACTCAGTGTGGCTCAGAAGACTTCTGGTAACAGCTCACTTTTGGCTGGAGATGGCATGAGAAAATGACTCCCCCAGTGCTATTTTTTTCTCTCTCTCTCTCTCTGAGACCTGGACAGAATTAGGAAGGCACAGTCACACCTCCCCTCCTTCAAACTTTGGATTTGTTCCCAGACAGGTCACTTTTCCTTTTATCCGGCGTACTGCAGACACCTTTGCCTTCTGATCGCTTTGTTCGCTTCCTGGACGCTGTCCAGTGCACCCCTAGCCAGAGCCCCAGCAAGACAGCCTTTGCTTTTGCCTTCGACATCAGCCAGCCAGCGGTGCACCCCTGCCAGCAGAAGCAGCCAGAAGCAATCCAGGGAAGAAGGCTTCCCAGGTGCCAAAATGTGTTGCTAAAGCTCTGCCAGCAAATGTGAGGGTGAACTAATGGTATTCGGAAGAGTATTTGCAACTTTTGCTGGTGGCATCAGAATCTGATCTCAATTACAGTGAAGTAACCAGGCTAGATTTGGGTCTGGATTAGAGCGACCACATTTAAGTCCTTTTTAAAAGTTTGCTTCTGCCACGCTACTCTAATGAATCAAGTTGTCTTGCACATAAAGGCATATTATTGTCCTGTTTCCTTAGCATCTTTCTATTTGTTTGTTTATTCTTGGGTTTATGCATGAAATTTTCACCAGTTAAAAATAAAATAGGCTTTTAAATTAATTTAATTAAAAAGATACAATCATTTGTGAAGACTCTTAAATTGAATTAAACCCATTTTGCTATGGACAGAGCATCAGCATTGCTAAGTTTGTCTAGTACTGCCCTATATAAGGGCTTTTTTTTGAGCAGTTTTGATTGTGCCAGATGTTTGCAATTCTGAATTAATTTTCTTACATTTCTGGCTGAGAACTTCCTAGGTGTATGTCTCACTTAGATGCTTTTGCAGAAGCTAGTAACATGTATCCAGCTGTTTTTAAGGATGACATTAAGGAAAAATACATTAGTGAAAAATTTTATTGTAGTGTGTTTTTGTTCCTTTGCTTTTAGGAAGGGCTAGTGTTTCCATACTCCCATGGGACTAGGATTTGAAACTTGTCAGGGAAGAATAATTTTTATGCCAGAAGTGTGGTTTTTCCATTCCCCATGAAAAGAAAATTGAATTTTGCATATAGGCCATGGCTGATTGTTATTTTGGTGAGGGCATTTTCTAAGAATTATGGTCATCTGTGGCCTAATCTACCCCTTCACAATCCCTCCTGTGACTAGACTCAGTTAAAACTATCACACATCTGGGTTTTCCAGGACATACCCTCCTGTTTTTCAGACCAGAAACTTTGTCAATGCAGATTTTGAGGAAATCATATCCATGCTCTGCCCAGAGGGTCTCTGCATGTGCTAAAAGTCTGATGCACTCCAGAAGTCCTTGATCTACTGCACGAAGTAATTGTCTGTTGTGTGAAGAGCATGGTCATGATACTTGCTCAGTGGGTGTTGTAAAATACAGGGGCATGTTGCTCTACTTAGGGAATCTGGAGCAAAATGCAGAGGTTTGGGAGCACCTGACAAACTTGGACAAACCAAGTGAAAAGGCTTATTTCTTACATCATAATTTTAATGTAAATTAAGCACAAATTTTTAATGCCACATGTCTTTATTATGAACATAGGCACACATCTTATCTTTTCCTTGGTTTAGCTGAAAATTACTGTTCCTGGATTGTCCGGTTCAAAGATGCATGGCTCCTCACAGTGAGGAATCTTATATCTGATGGGTATTTAAGATAATCACAGTAATGGTTTTAATCTAACACAAATACAAGTTAAAGCATTAACCACAATAAATGAATAGTTGGTGACTGAAATGGGATTTCCTGCAAGTAAGCCTGCTATTTGTCGGTAATAGCAAGTCTTTAAGCAAAGAAAATATGTCAAGTCCAAAAGAAAGCAGATGAAAGCATTATCTAAGACCCCAAATCAGGATGTTCATGCCCAGGATGACCTACAAAATGAACAAAACAAAGCAAACAAAACCCTAGAGCACACAAACAAAGGCTATTTGATACCAATGACCCTGAACAGCAACATTTAAAATTACTACTGCACATGCCAGTTCCCCCAGTTTTGGTTTGTGATGTCCATGTGTGCTAATGTGCCAGAAATGTTTATCTTTTGGAAAAATTTGTGGCCTGCATTATCCACTGAGTTAGTTGCCAAGACAGCAGATCCCAGGCTCATACATTTGTGGGGTTATTTGAGATTGCGATTTTCCATGTATTGTGTCCTATTACCGCATGGTCATTAAAAACAAAGGAGGTATTGAATTTGCGTATAGTGCATTTCTTCAAAGTTAATGACTTTATCCTGGGAGACATGACAGCATGATTAGCGGCCTTGTAGCCCACCTGAGCACCATCTTTCCTGCAAGTCCCGGTACCAAAAGCTGGCAGAGGGCTGCATGGGGCACCAGGCACATCAGCTCGGTGCTGGAGAGTGGTCTGCATGTTGTGTTGGGCCAGAGGCTGCTCTGACCTTGCAGGCTAAGCAATGAAACTGGGGAATGTAATTGGCTTTGCCAAGAGTAAAGCAGGCTTCTAGTTGCCGAGGCTGCTCTTAGGGCTAGCCACCATCCTGGAGTGTGGCTTCCTCTCTCTGCTATGCCATGCTGCTTGCCCTCCGGGCTAGGTCCATGCCAGGACGGATGTGCCTCCATCAGCTTGCCCACCTTCAGGATCACTGCTCTGCATCAGAACTACATTTGGTCCATCATTTAGGAGCATTTTAGAGAGGAATTTTATTTTTGTTTGTGCTTTTGCAGTTTTCTGTGCAAAAGCTGTTTTACTTCCATAGATGTGGTTCTCATCTGCAAGATAAATTGGGACCTAATCTTCTACAGTCTGTGCAGATACAGGTAAAGCTGAACTGGTCAGATTTAGCTCTTCTGTCTCACTGGTCACTGTTCATTTTTCTTCCAAATCAAATCAAGTCAAGTGAAAAGAATCCAGGAAGAGCTCCTTCTAAGACACTTTTAAAGACAGAGTTTTCTTATGTCATATTTTGATTTTACATTTGGTTTTGAATAGCATTTCATCTGTGAATGATTTTTAGAATAAAATAAAATTTCACCGTATAGCAGTACATTAAGTGCCAATTTTTCCCACAAGCTGTACACTGAGCTGGAAGAAAGCATGAGCTGTATCAGTTCATGTTAAGCATTACTGCCACAGATAAAATAAAAGGAATGGAATATATCACTTATGATCATGCTGTGATGATATATCCTCAATTATAATATGTAGAATTGCACAGTATGTCAAAGTGCTGCTGCTAGGTCATGAAAAAATGACACATTGTGAAAAAGTAACAGCATAGATATGTTTAGAAACAACAAAAATGAAAACTATTGGAAATACCTTTTTGGGAAGAGAACTATTTATCTCTTAAAATATAGTCATGGAGGAATTTTCCTTGAAGTTTACAGAATATCAGAATAACTGGTTGACTCTGTAGGCCTTTCTCAACAAACTTCTGTTGCAAGGAAGTTTTCCAACCTGCTCTCATGTCAAGTGAATGGAAATGAAAGCAGATTTGGGCCCTGTGTCTATATGGTTCATATTAGAGACGGGCTCGAACCAAACCCACTAGATCAGAACATTCCCAGACTTTGAGGAAGTTTGGCTCTGATTTCAGTTTTAAAATCCAGTGCTGGCTCCTTTCAACAAGGAACTAAATCATCTGAGCACTACTTTGGGAAATTTGGATCCAGATCAGTACTTTGCAGCTGCAGCTGCAGCCCTCATTGAAATCTAGTGCTCCTCGAGCCTGGTCCAGGGGGCCAGGAGAGCACGAGGCTCCTCCAGCGGCTTGCCCACGTGGAAAGCCCAAGTCATGGGAATAGGCACACTTGGGCTCTACCAAGAAGATCTGGAACTAAGAGGTGCATGGAGAGTGCACACGCTGTATGATATGAGTCCTCACAGGAGGGCTATGTATCCCAAATCAGCCAATACCCAGGTTTATTGCACTGTGGATTGTGGAGTCGGTGTGAAATGGGCTGATTGTTGTTGAAGGGCTTGGTTCATACCCTTGAAAAGCAAATCCTTTCTAACAGTTTTGTTTAACACATTTTTCACTGTTGTGTGGTTCCAGTCCTGGCTGTATAATTGAGAGCTGGGGTGCTAAGGGAGCTACTGGTCAGATTTGCTAGTAAAATCATTAGCAGAAGCTTCCAAAGTGCTTGATCCTGGAGATCCTGGAGTGGTGAGTCCTTGAGAACTGCTGCTGATGTTGGTGATAGGGGAAACAGACCTGAAGTTGGTGCTGCTTTTATACACAGTGAAGACATTTTTATTACTTTTTTTTCTTGTAGTCAGTCAAAATAGTCAGAAATGGTTTTCCCAAGCTGCCTGTGTGACCACATCAAAGCCACTGAAATGCTGGGCCTCTGCAGCAAGGACAGCAGGTACTTCAAGGAAGGGAATAAAAATGCCTCCTTGTCATGGCCCCGTCCTCTCTGCCCAGGAACACAGCAGAGCTGCGGCTGTGCTGGGGAGACCCTGCAGTGCTGGAGGCACGAGGAGCAGCACCGTGATTTCCTCCAGACTCATCACCTGTGCATGAGGAGATGAGAGAGAAACTCACGGAGACTTCAGCCGGTGGAACGGACCTGTATCCTAGGTCCATTCTCAGGACAGCTTACTTACCAGTTGTTCACTGGACTTCTTCACTCCTTCTGTGATATAAACAGAGAAAAAAGTTTTTCACTCTTTTGTCTCTGGAGATCTGACTTCACTGTCACAGTCCAAGCTGTTGTTCAGCTAATTCAGCAAGTGCATTTATGCTGTTGCAAACAACCTCCATAGTTTGTCACAATGTTTTGTAAGTCTCATATGACAAGAAACAAATGCCTTGCAATCTTTCCATGAAGACCATCATCCTGTTTGGCCCTGAGGGTTCCTCAAAACTGAGCATGGCACAGGACCAAGGCAGAAGACGCCCTTGGGAATGGGGGCAGTATGGTCTGTGTTTCCCCATCTTTTTCAAAACCCATTATTATTTTTACATGATTCTGTTGCACTCACTGTGTCTATTTTAGCTGCCTAGATTCCAGCTGTTCAGTACTGTGGCTATGTCCCACTTTCTCTCTGTATGGCATCTAGAACAACGGGGGCCAATTTCCAGTTAATTCTTGGTGATAGTATATTAAACGTGCTTACTCTTAACGCTGCTTATTGAAATATCTTAATGCCATTCAGTTTTAAATATTGACCGGGCCAACAGTCACTGAAATAGGTAACTCACTGCAGTGTCATTTTTCAAAAAGAAGGATTTTGGCCATCTCCAGTTCTTGTTTCAATCAGTCTCTTATTCTTCATGTTAAACAATCAATTTAATTGAGCCTATAGCCCTCCATTATAATTGCAATCCATCGACCTTTATGAGTGCCTAGAGTTTTATGTTTGAATTAATTGGCAGCTAGTGAACCAGTATGGAAGAAATTGTCAGATTCTTTGAGGTGGTTGGAAGGAAACCTATTCCCCAAACAATAATAGCAAGACACCATGTGCCGCCACTTGTCAAGCTCCTAGCACCTAATCTGGTAGGGAGCAAAGCTTTCAACAAGTTCTTCAAAGGGGTTATGGATTGGTTGGTCACAAAGTATTTTTACATAATCTCTTCTGGAAGTGTAACATTTCCCTGGGCACGTGGAGGGGATAACTGCTGTTACTGACTTTCAGAAAGCTGTGATGGTGCATGGCTTTGCTGAAGGCTGGTGGAAGAGCTCCTGATCGTACAGCTATGATGAGTATTTCCTGTGGACCATAAAGTGCTCCTTGCTGTAGGACCTGCATCTGCAAACATGCAGTGAGTTCGACATTTATTTTTCTGCAACTGTTAAATGGTCATTGAAGTAGAACATGTAGTATTTCACTTTCTAAATGCCTTAAATCATTTTGAAGCCGCTTTTTACTGTGCATTTTGAGTTTAAAACAGGGTTGGTTATGACTAAGAATCACATAATACTTTTTCTGGGACTCTAATTAGCTTGGCTGACCTCATGTCCTAACGAACTTTGGCAAAAGCCCTTTTCACTCCTTTTCCCAGAGGGACAAAATGCATTTACTAAGCTGTTATTTTGCCATATTAAAAATGTTAAAAGGCCTGGTAACTTTTACACTTTTATGATTCCCTCATGAACGGAAATTAGATTAAGATTTGGGGTAAGAGATTATCCTTACATTGTAGTCTATGGCAATTTTACAAGGGAAATCAGAGGCACGTATTAGCCTGATCTCATTTGCACCAGGCTAACCGTGAAGTAAGTGAAGTCTTGGAAATGTGTATGTAAAAAGCTCACATAGTTAAGACCAGAACCTGCCTAAACCCTTTTTTACCCCTAGGCTACTAGTCCTACTGTCTGGAATTCCCTCCCTTTTTACTACTCTGGAATTCTGTTACTTTTACAGTACTTGAGATTTCTAACTCTAATGCTATTATAGTTTTACTAGGGAACAGTCTCCTGAGTAAGACCAGAGCTCAGGATTTGGATGACATGCTCCATGACTGGCAGGGTTACTGAAACACAGCCTAATCTTCTATTTGTGTCAACTCTGCCATTGCCTTTCCATCTTTTTTCGGTCTTACCTGGATATATACTTTTTTTTCTTCCTCCTTTGACTTCTCTGCTCTCTCTTTCTGCTAATGTTATTATTCTTTGACATCTTTTATAGTTTTGAGGTTGTCTGGAAGAAAACAAAGCTTAGAGTTACAAAGATCTGCAGATATGAATAAGCATTAGACATTTCATTGGTCTGCTGCATTGTATTGTATGCAATTGGTAAAAATTAGCTCAGCAAGGACAACTCAGCTGTGCAAAATGACTCATTTGCATAAGGTTTTACAACCGTACTGCAACATGTGGTATATGTAATTAAAAATCAATACAAGTCCGAGCTAAGCACTCGCCTTACCCCTGTATATTTTGATTTGTCTTAGGAATCTTAAGCAGAAATACATTTTCAGCAGCTTCAACAAATTAAATAAAAATTTGGGAACAAGGGCAGTCTGAAGAAATCTGTCAGCAACGATTATCTTTTTTTTTCTTGTTGTTGTAGGCACAGTTTCAGTTAAGAGTTCTGTTTTTAAGAGAGCTCATTGAAGACCATGTACATTTGCAAATCAAATCCTCAGGCATAAAAATGTATTCCACTGGGTTATCCATCTAATGAAAACTCAGACAAGCAAGTGTCTCCTATCAGGTAGGATTTAACACAGCCTTTTTCTTCACATTAATGTACAGTGACTTTGAGTGGACAGTATGGATTACAACTGTTCTGTGCTTTGGAGCACACAATGTCATCCAGGCCATTAACGCTGAGTATGAAAATGCTCTGTGCCTCGCAAAGTGCTGACCTGCTGGCCCTAATCCCAGAAGGAGCTGAAGTATGTGCTCCCATGCAGAGATAGTCCCAAAGACCTGAAGGTAAGTTAATGCTTCTGATCTCTCTTGGATCAAAGGAAGAGTGCTCAGCAACCCTGCAGGATCACAGAAATGTAGCGTACCTGCATGGGACCAGCCTGCTTAAAAAAAATAAGAAAATACATGATTAGCAGGAACCAGAATAAAAGATGAGAGATGGCGGAGAAGAAAAAGGGGTTCATTTTCCTCAATTTGCTTGTCTCTTTTTTGGCTTGAAAACTTCCGCACTGATATCAAAGTAAACTCAGAATATTTGTGCTGGTACTATTACAGTTGCATCAGGCTTATTTGTTTTTATTGTTAAGCTAAGAGTAAAGCTTGCAGCCACACAAACCTGTACTTGTTCTAAAAATTAAGGAATATTAATAAGGATAGATATGTTTGTTAGGTGAAAAAATTCATTGTTCTTACATTTTCCTAGAATTTTTTGTTCTTGGGATTACACCATTGAAATTTTGAAACTTGAGAGGGGAAGGAAACCAAAAGCATAGAATAGCCATAAGACTGGAAGTCATGACATTTCCAGGAGATGAGGGAGACTGCAATTTTCAAATTTCCTGTCCTGCACAGGACATGTTAGGCATGTTGAGTTGTGCTTTCCAGACTGTGGCAAAATTCACAGATTACAGGCTGTTTGCTAGTTTCTTTTTCTCTCCGATCCTTAAAGAATTTCTGTCCTGGTTCCAAGAAAACCTCTACAGGAAATAAATCTATTCGGAAGAATATATTCCATAAAGAAATTCTTCATGAGCTGTACTTACCATACAAAAGGCCAAAGGGTTCTGCCCCTTACACTTGCCTGGTTGTGTTTGGTTCATGCAGGGTGTAGTGGCAGGCAGTGCAATTTTAATCTCTCCTGTTGGTAATACCAGAAGGAATCACAATATTGCCATTTTCTGTGATATCGTGAACCCTTGGACAGGAAGGGAATTTGTGGGTGGTGGTGGAAGCACTGATCTTTTTCTTTCTCTTCTCACTAGCCTCCTATGCTTTAGCTTTTTGAAAATCTCTGCTTGGTCCAGGACTTGTGTACAGGGTTTTCATCACAGAGAGAAACCCATAACATGCAGTGGCCCTGGCACCCTTACTTGTTCCCGCTCTCCATGGGTATAATGGGACCCACTAGCTCAGCACAGCCCTATTCCTGGATCCTGCATACCCCTGAAACTGGGCAATTTGCCTGGTGCCATCACTGCCCTGGGGACGGAATGGCACTGTCAGCAGGGAAAGGAGAGCACTGCCCAGCTGCCCTGGCTAGGGCATGTAGTCCTGTCAACAGCACCAGCCTCTGTAGGAGGAGAAGGAGATGGATTCATGGTGGAGGCACAGATGTGCAGGGCACAACACTGTATTACAGATACCTCAATATCACAGTACCGCCCCTGTGTTACAATCTGGCATTGTGTACTTGGAAGCCGTGGTACTGAAATATCACCAGCTAGGTCATTGCATTTTACATGGTGATGTAATTTCACACCTAACACCAGATTATGTCATGGTCCAAAATGAAAAAAACAATGTTCCTCCTCCCTACGGAGTGAAATCCCACAGTGAGGCATGTTAATTGTTGGAGATATATGTCAGAATACCATCAACGTGGGGATGAGTTATGCCAGGCTACAATGGTACCTTGTGATGGATAAGAGCCAGTACCCAGGACTTCCAGCCTGTAGCATATATCTGCTGCATGTCCAACTCTTTCTTCTATCTGGAAATCACTGAGGAGAGGACTGATGGAGTGACCATGTGCAGTGTACTCAGCTGATCATCCCTTCCCTCCCTGCAGGCAGAGGCAGGGCTCTGCTCCAGACATTTGCCTTCTCCAGGCATATAACAGCCTGGGTGCAGGTCAGAGCACCAGTGGACTGGCAACCCTGGGCTGATGTGCACCAGGGAAAGAGGCTTGCTGCCTTTCCTCACCTCTGCCTGCTGCCAGGGCCACCTGCCCTCTGACCACAAACCAGCAGGCACAAACCAGGACAGAGATCTTAGGGATGTGATACAGTCCCTGTGTGGCTCAAGTGGCTTGCAATACAACTGGGTGGGATGGGGGCATAAGAAGAGAGACAGCAAGGCAGAGAGGTGATGAGTTTTGCTGTGGATCGAGCAATGGGCCAGTGGCACAGCTGGAAAGAGCCTGCAGGCTGCCTAACCTGGCTCCAGTGCACACGGCAAGACAGCCTCTGCCCGTTGTTGCTTATTGCACCTCCTCCATCTCCGCTGCATCTCCTGGACCAGCTTCACTCATGTTTCATCTCCGTTCATTGCCACGTATGTCATCTGTGCATATGAAAAAAACCTGGCAGCTGACTGCCATAGCTTGCTTGGGAAAAAACCAGCTTTCCAAAAGAGAAGGAGGTGGGAGTTTTGAGAAGGCAGGAAACTCTTTTGGTATCTTGCCAAATGTCCTCATTGGTTTCAGCTGTGGGTGCAGGGCTAGCTTAATCCTCGGGCATTCAGGGCCTCTATGCAACTGATGACGAGTATGCTTTTAAGGAGACCGTTGGAAATGTAACCGTAAATGGCATCAGCTATCTGGAAAACTTCTTAGCAGTGCCATTTGAAAGACATCTTTATCTGGGTTTTCTGGACTTGATTCTGATCTCACGCTAGTGTGATAGGGATGTGCTGGTTTTACTTCAGAGCCAGCCACACCAGACATCTTTTTTTCTCAGGACCTTTCTCTGATTGTCTGGTTGGAGAAGAGTATTTACATTTGCTCTTTTTTCCTTAATTTAAAAGCCACTCCACTTAATCACCATGGCTTGTATGTCATAACCTTACAGCTGCCAAGCGTAAGGCCTGATGCTGTTTTGCATGTACATAACTGCTGATTTTTCAGAGCTGCTCCTGACTTAAATGAGGAAATCCTGACCGAAGACTTCTTCTGCCACTTTTTCCAGACTGTGTATTGTAGATCTCTCCACATTATGGCACATGAGTCACATAGTGAGTGTCTGACAGGTCATTCGTGTTATGTCTGCAGTAGAGAAAAGAACTCCTTGGTTTTACATGAGAAAGTTGAAACCTAAATGTGGCTGGAAAAAAAGTAAAGGGATAAAAAGATGCCACCAAATAAATATAATGTGCCTATTCTTTTCCTCCAAAAGATTTTCTTATGCAAATAAACCACAACCATTTTCAAAGACACTTCTTGGAGGTTTTTTTAATATTTTAAATGGATCGTCTTGAACAAAAGCCATATTATGAAGGAAAAAGAAACCAGAAAGCAAGTCTGACCTTGAGCAAATTTGGTGCGGTAGTGATTCACTCTAGTGTCATCTTAGTCAGATAGTCAGCATCAACTAATCATAAACCCATGATTGTTGTATATATGTGTGTGTATTTATACAAATATACATAAAATTTATGTATGACCAGTCATATTAGAATGAGAGAAGAATGCAGCATCTGTCACGCACGACACAAATTAGTCTGTAAGACGCCATTCAGGGAAGATCTTTAAAATGGGTGTAGTAATTCTAAGGGGCTGCTTAAGTCTAACAGCACTTATATACTTCTCTGAACTGAGTGGCAAGAATTTATTTCTACCCATATTGAAATGTGTTGAAAGACCAGCTCAGTGCTGCTGTCTCAGCCTCACTTTAGAGCTTCACCTCTGTCTACATGCAGTGAAGCCCAAGGTTTTCTTTAAACACTTAAAACAGAAATACTGTATTCAATAGGGAAACATAAACAGAGTTTTGAGTCTATATCTATGGAAGTTGTCAGTAGAAGGTGATTGGCAGCTATAGCCAATGGGTATCCCTTATTCAGAAGGTGTTTATGAAACATTTGTCTATCAAGGCTACTTGTGAGAAGTCCCACTTGCTAGACCATGAAAGCACATCAGGTTCTTCTACCACTTTGGTCAGACTGGTGAAAGGTGAGAGCTGCTGGGGAGCCAGGGAGGCTGCTCTGTCGGTTGCTGCACATCTGCAATGAGGGCAAAAGCAGGGATTTATGAAAGCCCGAGGGAAAGAGGGAAATAAAATCACTTGTCCCTGTGTGAAATTAGAAAGGAGCAAAAGATATTTGTGATGGGTGTGTTTTCACATGTCACTTTATGGGCTTTAAGCAATCTAAATAATTACTGGGTTACAAACCATGATACAAAATGACAGCCATAGTTGTCCATGTTTTATCTTACCTTGTTGTTTTTCAAAGAGGTTCAAAACCAGAAAGAACATACTATTCCTCCGCAGTCAGTAGTGTTTATGTTTGGAAATGAGATGAGAAATCTTCAAGTGAAAGAGAGTCTTATTTCAGGGAGATAAAATTGCTTATTAACCCTGCCCTTAAATCCAATTGAGTGACCAAACCCCAAGTGTTGCAAAGTGGAAACATCTCTCTGAGCAGGAGTTTTCTGCTACTTTCACTTGCTGCAACAGCCAAGCTGTTGTTAGGCAATAGGTGTAAGTGTGCAAGAGTATGGGTGGCTGTGTTTGTAAAGTATGGATAATACCCTTTATGCAAATCTTCTTTTAAGTTTTTGCACTAAATACAAGATGTCTCATGTGTTTGTTCTTTGGTCAGACTTTGTCTTTGACTCACACTACTTTCCAGAAATGCTCCTATTATTTTTTTAAGTCCTGAAGCTATCTATCAAAATGAGTATTTTTTTTTTCTAAGAAAATTCCCTTTAGAAAGAAGGAAGTAGAAGAGAACAAAGGCAAACAGCCTGTGACAATGACTCATTATGTTCCTTATAAATTATAGCTGTGAAGTCAATGCAAATTGTTTCTCACAGTTTCAAAACCCACTATAAGACAATAACTTAGGGCTATAGAAAGAGGAGCACCTAGAGGAATAATGGCTTTTTTTTTCTGTAAACACAGGGAAGTGTGCAACAAACAGTAGAGTTATTTGGAAAGCACTTGAAGATGCATTAGTAGATTAATTTCATGCTGTAGCACGCAAAGCTGAAACTGAATCAAACTCTTGAACTTGTAGCTCTTGTGGTATTTAAGCCTGAAATTTCTGTAATTTGTTTGGCAAGCTACCATTACATGGGGCATTACTAATAGGGAAAAGGTCTGAAACCTTCAGGAAAAGTGGCAGATGTTCAACCTCTAAAGCTCAGTCTACTTTGACAAGCGGCAGTACCTTACTTCTCTGTGTAAGGAGTGCACTCGGTGGCATGCTTGGGCTGCAGAACAGAGCACTTTCAGCACACACTGAACACTTAGCATACCACTTTCTTGGAGGGGAATAGAAAGGCTCATGGGCTCTTGGTCTCTGTGCCTGCTCAGGTCCACTTGGAATGGGGGAGTCTCCAGAGCCTAATGTGTACACTCACTTTGCTGTGAAGGTTGCCTGTTTGCTCTGCTTCCAAAACTTTGCTATCCATGAGTCTCCAGATGTGTTTGTGGTTGCTGGAAGTCCTGTGTTCTTACAGCTGCCTTCCCCTAGCTACTCTGATGGTATAACATCTCAGACTGCACTTGAAACCAAACCAAAGATCTCCACAGCTAAAAGCACAAACCTTTATAGCCCTGTTCAAAAGATGCATACCCTGTGGCTATGACCTGCAATGAACCATGCCCTCTGTGGAGCAAATATCATGAAGGGATACCTAAAGTAGAGTGACTAGCGGACGGTGGCCTCACTTGGTCTGATCTGCAGTCACTGGTCTCTCAGAGGAGAAAGGTCTATTAAAAATTGCAGGCAAATAGCTTTAGCCTAGAGTTCTTTGGTGTTCAAGTCTGTTGTTCCTAAACACGTCTCTTAATTGTGCAATGCAGCCACATCATTGCTATACTGGAAATGATTTTGTTTACAAAATAATTTTTTATGTCTTAGCTCTCTGAGGGTGAGAAACCAGATTTGGAAACTTTCCTAATGTACCTTAAAGAATTGTCTTAACTATCAACACAAGCTACCTGAGTCACCACCAAAGTCACCATGTTTCTAGGCATGCACTACAGCTGTATCTTACAGAAGAAGTATTTTAAAAACAATTGTGTGGGTGCATGTAAATATATGTGCATACAGCCCTCGTAGTTTCAGACACTGTGCTTTAAGGATGTATCAGGATGAACTCATTGAGATCTGGCTTTTACAGGTTCTTCAGCAATGTGACTAAATTCCAAGACATTCTTTCCTTCGATGGGTAGGTCTGGCAGTGTATCATAAGGGATATTTTCCTGTTATTTTAAGAAAGCAAGGTCCTTTTACTTTATCTTTCCATGAAATTACGAAGAGTTTCCTTGAAGCCATACCTTATCATGCATCATGGCCAGCACGGAAGGATGCATTCCTGATCATTACACATTAAAAGGTCCTTTGAGGAAATGGTTTGAACCTTTGATGCTGAAAAAACTGTTTGATACCACGTGTTTTATGTCCTATGTCTATTTGTAGTGTAGCATTATTAATAGGTCTGCTTCTTCCACCAACTTCTTCAGCTGCTCATCTTTTAGATAACAACTCCCCTTCCATCATTTGGCAAGAAATGACACTTATTTCTCGTTAAAAGCAAGCATAACATCTTTCCAGTGTTTTCAGAGATACAACTCCATTGACAGTGGACAGGATTAAGTGAATATTATTTGAAGTTGTCTTTTCTATAAGTAGTAATGGGGGCATCATGTCTGTTAGTTCCCTAAGCTCTGGGCCAGATTGTCACCCCACCTATTCCACCTCCTAGCCCTCTGTCATGCCCCGTACCTGGTATCCATGTAAGCCTGCCTGGGGACTAGGTGGACAGAGTCACACTCCAATTTTACCTTGCCGTCCTGGGTAGTGAAATAATGCTGACATGAATTAGATAACACCTGATAGGAGGTGGGGAAGTCATGTGCCCTGAGAAATCAAACCCTGAGCCCATCAATAGATATGTGAGCTTAGGAAGGAAAGAGGAAGACAATTTTCAGAAGAGAAATCAAAAGGCAAAAGGCTGGAGGGGGGCAGCACCATGAAATACAGACAGAGCACATGATAAAACATCTTTTAATGGCGATACTGAGCTGCCATCCTTCAGTGTCTGCTGAGGGTTTCTATACACTCCAGTCTAGCCTTGGGGCAAAGTGGCTTCGACTAAGAAAGCTGCATGTCCTGACATCTGGGTGATAGTAGTGAAGAGATACTGGCACAGGAAGAGTGGGTGAGTGACTGCATCTGCACCATTTCCTTCTTTTGTTAGCATACTCTTTGGTTGGTTCTCATTCCACGCAGTTCCTGACCATCCCTTTGTACTGACAATAAGTGGAAGAGAAGTCAGAATGCGAGCTATTGTAAACAGCTGCATTAATACTCCCTGCTGATGTAATATTCCCTCCTACAGTGTTTTGACAGTAATTCAGTAATTGTTTTCTGAGTGGGTTACTCTTTCTTCCGAGGCAGAAAACAAAAGATAGATGTAGATACCTCTTACACTGTAGTGTCTATCCTCAAAATGTATCACCAAAACTAATTTCTCTGATGACCTAACTGAAGCTGTCTATCAGCTTTCAACAACTGGCACGCAGGACTACCTCAGTAAGGCTGTATCAGTTCATGGTTTCAACCATCTTCCTGCCATTCCAGGAGTTGGCAGGCAGCTGCATAATTGGGACATACTCTCTTCTTGCTTTCGCTGAATTTTTGCAAAACCCAACATGTTTCCAGACAAAATTTCATTGTTACTCTAGAGCTACACTCTCTTGCTTCGTGTTACTGCGATTAGATGGCTTTGCTCTGGGTTCACTTCTAGCACAGACTCCATACTCTTTCAGGAATGCCATGTTTATAATGCTGCTAGTAATCTGAGTAAGATGAGATGAGGGAGTTTCCAAGGTTGGCTTTGAGGATTCTTTCAAAAAAATTTTAATGACACTACCAGCAGCAGCTTCAGTTCCTAACGAGTGCATTATCATGTCCAGACTCCCATCTGCCATGATCTCATGGTCAGTAAGCTGTGCCAAGCACAAGAGAAAGATGCACAGCGCTGGTTATGATATGGAGAGCATGTGACAATATCTCTTGGCACAGAATTGCATTTCTTTATATATATATCTTTAATATGCCCTGGCTATGACGACATATGTATGCACAGTATAACGTGAACACAAATGGTTGTAAAATCCATCGAGTGAGTAAAAGACAAGGGAACACCTGAATCCTTCCGTAGTGTCTGATCCTGCATACTATGCATCTGAGCCTCAGTGGGAGTAATTCAGCCACTCCAGATTTCATTCCAAGAAACACTTTCTTGTACCCTTATTTAAGTGAGAACTATAGGGCAATGTTTGACAATATAAGCGATCCAAGAGTTATGTTTTCCTCTCAGGTTTGGGACTTAGAGCTTCCCCCAGGCTTATACCTTTCTCTTCTCTCTCTGAAAGCATGAACAATTAGAAGAAATATATTATCTTTCTTATATATACAAAACAGAGAAGTCAATGGTAATGAAACAGAGCAGCATGAATTTTTAAAAGAAGTAAATGTCATAATAATACCCACACAGTTTAAAGAGGTGCTATTATAACTCTACTTACTGACCTGGATTTATTTTTTTTTCATCTGCTTTATATGTTTATTTTCACACATGTTGACAAGAGGCAAAAATCAGCATCTTCCCTAGGAACTTTGTGCAATTAATGGAGCTTATTCTGAAGATGACTGTGGATCTCAGCACCTTTAGAAAGGTATGAGTAATACTTGAAAGGAACCCAGAGTCCTTTCTTTTCATTTGGCAATGAAATGAAAAGGAAAATGTACTTGAGGGCCCCCCTCCCACAGCCTCCCGACAGACAAAAAGAAGAAAGAAATAACAGTGGAGGTGAGGAATAGAGGGAAAACAGGATTTGTGAACGGAAAGGTGGGAACAGCACAATGCAGCATACATAAGAAAGGAGTGAGTGGGTGTTTGTGTTTTAAATGCTCTCCAGTGCAACAACAGCTCTTCTCAATGGCCTCTAGTACCAAGAGCACCCTGAAGACCGAAGACCAGTCCCACCTCTCTGTTTCATCATACATCTGCCAGTGACAACGCTCATCTCAAGACAGGACAGCGTGCATGTAATTTGGCATGTGCATTATTCTTTTTTTTTGCCTCTCTAGAAATACAAGCTCTAATATATATTTCCACATCTCTTAGTTGCCGAGTTCAGAGCTGCAATTCAGCAAAGTGTTTAACAGGCTATGGTGCAGCAGATCACATGCTTAGATTATTTCAGAAATGGGATCAAATTTCCTTCCACTTCCATCTTTATTCTTGGTCTTTGCTTTTTTCTCTCTTAGATTATTAAATTTATTAATTTTCCTTTCTGTATATATGTAGCTTTTGAATGCCTGTTTTTATGCACTTGGTGGCACATGAAAGAGCTGCTTTGTTTAGGGCTATGGATTTGAAGTAACTGATCAACATTTTTCCTTAGAGGATTTATTTTTCCATAATATAGAATGTCAGAAGTTCTGAAACAGGATTTGGCATGATCTTATGGATAGTTTTGTTTGAGTTTTGCATCATTTCTTTTCAACATTTTCTAATATAAGTTTTCTGATTTTTTGTTTTGAGGCAATAGTTCATTCAAAATTTGTCTGCATTTAATGCTAACTTTTAAAGGGATAAGAAAAATCAAGGAACAGCTAAGAGTCACTAAGCTGAAAATAAAACATCCCGTTCTGGGTTGAATGAAAAGTTTCAGTCAATAGTAAACATTTTTGTTGTCTTGTTATTGTTGTATTGCCTAGTAAAAAAATGTGGTGTCAGACTAAACCAAAATAAATTAAAATTACTTTTTTCTTGAAAGAACTGAAAACTGAACTTTTGAAAGCTGTAATTGAAACCACACAAAAAAGTTGGAAAGGGGGAGATATATTCTGATGCAGATAATCTACCCACCACCAATTCAATAGTCGTGGTCAGCCATTGGATGCAAATGAATGGGATTTATCTAATTTAATTTCAGCATCTAAGGTTCTACTGTCTAAACCTGAACTAGTCCCTGTAAGTTTCTTTTATAGCCAATGACATGAAAGAAAAAGTTCTCAGAATGTGTATCACAACAGCTCTCTCCAGTACCTTTTTAGGATGGGGCAGCTCAGAAGTTCCTATTTCTTTCCTTTGGCCGCAAAAAGAGACCAGTGGCACTGCTTGGATTTGTACAGTTCATGCTAAGCCAAATGGGGTGAGTTGTACCAATTACGTCTGTCCAAGGAAATGGAGATCAGTCCCAATGCAGCTGAATTTTATATAGTATAATACTATATGTTATAATGTAATATACTATATTACCATAATATTATAACATTGATATATTTATTATTATGTACAATATATTCTATTAAATAATATAATATGATAGAAACTTATTTAATTTTCTATGGAATGATTCTGGCGTTCATCAAGCATCTTGTCTTTTTACATGGATGATCAGGAAATCCAGATCCCAAAACAACAAGCTTCCTAATCACACAGGAACACAGAAGAAAAAGTCTCCTTTGCAAGATCAGAGCCAGTTCTACCAGACATTTTAATGCTAAGTCAGATCAGTCAAGTAATAATTAAATTTAATTGGCACACCCACAAACTGTAACATTTATCCAGTGCAGATGAGTGATTTAAAAATAATGGGCATTCTTATCTTTAAATGAAGACAGCAAAGAAAATAAACTTTAAGCAATATTTCTAACATTATCATTGTTATTTTACCCCTATCTGTATGACTAAGACCAGGCAGAAGAGTCCCAGCAGGAACCAGTGTTGCATGTAAATTTCTGGTCCTTACAGTCTTAACTAACTATAAGCATCACTTATCTCTAAAATGACTCTTACTGTGTGTTACCATACCAGGTGTCAAGGGCTGATACAGTTCTTGAGGGAACTGGACTTGGGGGAGCCAATTACTTCTTACCTGGCATACTTCTTACCAGAAGCATATGGTGAGAAACTCGTCTCCCCACGCTCAAGTGGAGCAACCTGTACTGTATTTTTACTTGTCGCCTGCTCTTCCCTGTGTTTCAAAAAGAATGATGTATCTGTTTACAAGGAATTCATATCTGAGCTAGACTTGAACTATACAGCTCAGTGACATAAGCTCAAGAAGCAGTTTTAAATATTTCATTTAAAACCAAACCCAAGGTTGAGATAGGCAACCACCTTGCAGAAGAAGAATAATTTAATTACAGTTATGACTGAAGAGTGATGTGTCTTCACAAGGATCTCCAGTGGCAGCAATTTGTCACCGGATGTAAAAGGATGGGACATAAAGCACACTGATAAAAACAAGAAGAAAAATATATTTACCGGCTGAAGGAAAGATGAGGGAAAAAAAAGCAAAAGAAATAAAGCAAACAGAGTATAGAAAAAGAAGACATAAGAATAAACTAAAGTGACTGGAATGGTTGTATGGAACTGAGCAACAAAATTAAAAAGTCAGTGTATTTAGAAAAGAGCAAGTGATATATGTGCTGAGTGAACTGGGAAGGATATATTGGTTAATAGCATAGATAATCTGCTTTAATGGGGACAGATGAGTTGTTGCTGGCTTTTAGGTATGCTTCCTTTAGCAGTGCAGGGTTCCAAAAGTTTTTCCTATTAGTGTTGCAACATGCTTTGCAGGAAATATCTGAATGACATTAAGATTTGACTATCATACTGCATCTTTTTTTTATTTTGGACAGAATACACTCAGCAGTGCAAGATTATGTAAGTAAATAAAATAAGTTGTTGTGTAGGAATATTTCAACATACCTTTGAACTTCCAAGATGCAGAAATTTGTGTTTATTCTTTTGGTTTTTTTTTTTAACAAGAAAGAACCTTGTACGTTTTATTTTCTCGGCCTTCCCCTCACTCTTCATCTCTCGCTCTGCTTCTAATACCTTCTGGTTATCTGTAAGGCTGCAATGAAAGGAAGCAGATAACTGAGAAGTGAGTGGGCAAGACTGAAGAAGACAAAGCTGTAGTCAGAAAGAAGAGCTTGGAGAAGCCAGGGAAAATGGATAGTGTTGCTGAAGACATGGATAAATGAGTAGCTGTTCTGCATTGATTCAGGTTAGAAATCAAAGAGGAGAAAGGGTCTGATGGGGTGTTATGCAAACTTAATTCACAGACTGTTGATGCGGGGTATAAGAAGACAAAAAGGGAGGGTTTGCCAGTTCCAGAGAACGAATCTGATCCAAAATCTTCCCATTCATTGCCACTTTTTTTATTATTCTGTCTTTTTTCAGTGTTCATTAGAAATAACTTACATAAAAACTGTGAAGAAAACAGGAAAAAAAAGTTTTCTTTCTCTCGAGGTTAGAAATTAATCTTTTCATAACAGTCTTTGAGATGGAAAATGAACAACGACACGTTTTGGCAAGAGCTGACAGGACAACTACGGCAAAGAAGTGCTTTCCACTGTGGAAACCAAAAAACATTAAACTTCTGTGATCAGGGTTTTGCATAATGAACTGACAAAGAGAACTCAGTAGTATGAAAAGAGACAGGAATACCCTGCATGCTACTAGAACAACGAATGGTATATTTTAGCTACCTCTTTTCAAAGCAAAATAACCTTATCAGAAAGATCCGTTTCTTACATGAAAATTTATGGTGTTTCTTTTAAATTCAAGGATCCAATCTGCGTTTCCCAGCACAAGGAAATCAGAAGTTTTGTCTGTTCTTGAACATAGGCCAGTCTATGCATTTTCTTCAGAAAGCAAATGGACAGGAAAACACTGATTTAAATAATATCCTTTATGTCTGTTGGCATAACACAAAACACTATGCTCCAGACTACTGCTTTGTTTGAAGTTGACTAGCAATATACAACTTTCAAAAGTTCGCTGTGCAGATCTTCCTTTAGACTTCTGGGGAGATTTCTTCAAATTGACATGTTTTAGCCTGTACTTTGCTTAGATTTGTACATTCTTGTATGTGTGTACACCTTTGCGCTACACAGGGAAGTACAGTGGTTGATTATGAATGCTCATCAGGCGACCTGCTTAAGATAGGCATGTGCACAAGTAAACATGTATTCTAGAGGCAGCAGAGACCAGGGCTTGAGTATTTGCCCAGATGTCAGGTGCTGCTGAATTTTAATCTAGGTCTGGCATGGATTTGCTGTGTAGCCTATGGCAAATCACATAATCTTCCTGCCTCACAGTCCCCACCTGTGAAGTGGGGATAATAACACTTACAATTTCCTACCTCACAGGCTGTTTTGAGGATTAATGGATGTCTGAGAAGTACTTTGTATACTGGAAGTCCTGGATTATGGGAAGGTCTTTTGACTGTGTCTGAGTGCAAATTTGGATCATTGTTTTGGACTTTTCAGGAAGAATAAAAGAATAATTTACAAAAAAGAAAAGCCCCATCCTAACAACTCTTTAGGTTCAAAAGCCATTGTTCCGTCAGTGTCTAAGTTTCCTTGCGTGGGAAGATCTGGTACACAAGATCTACTGCTGGCATCAACAAGTGGCCTCACTAGAGGAACATACTAAATTCTTCCCTTCGTGCTGCAGTTGCCCCTGTATTGAGCCTTGGTGTTACCTAGGCCTATGACAATTACTGAGAAAGGACATGACTTTTGAGAAGGTACAGTCCTGACACACTGGCTAGGTTACCAGAAGAAAAGGGAGCAAGAGCGCCAGAAGGTCCACCAGTCAGATAGGAATGCAAAAGGGAAACAGAGCCTATTCTTTAGCACCATTTCATTGCCATGGTGGGAGAAGGCAGGATTGTGCATGGGGAGACCCCAAGGACTCTGAGCTGCCCATGGTTCGGGTAGGGAAGATATGCTTTTGGCTGCTGTGGCAGGCTCTGCAGGCACCAGCGTCGGTGCTGTTGGAAAGCACTCCTGCCTGCTTCGGCATGCCTGCTCTCTCCCCCAGAGTGCACACTGCCTCCTCCATGAACCACTGAAGAAAAAAACCAACCTTCAGAAACAGGGGGATATTCTTAAATCGAGCTGAGCTTACTAAATTAGGGGCAGTGTGCTGATACCTGGAAAGATACGGTTGAAGGCGGGGGTGGCAAGCATGAACCCCTTACACCAGTGTTTCTGCTGAAGTTCCCACATTGTAAAACTAGGACTTCAGCCTGAGTAGGAGTGGTAGAATCTAGTCCTTTACATGGAAAAACAGAGACCATGATTCTCCATTACCTGCCACTATGCATAGTCACTATTGTCCCTGCAGAGTGGGAGTAACGCACTATCGGTCCGATTGGTACACCCACTTTTCAGTCACTTTGCACAGTCTAAAATGACTATGAAGCAGCATGTAGAAGGCTAGAATTATTGATGGTAAAATCACTAAACGCCCATGTCGTTTTTTCTCATTGTAGCTGTGGAGTGCAAAACCAAACAAAGCCCTCTTAGCACACGAGGTCTGGTCTCATGAAGGCTCGCATTACTGCATACTTCCTAAAGTTGCATATAACAGATTGCTATCTCATCTTCTTTAGTAAGCACTTCTGAATGCAATGGTTAGTTAAAAATGACAGAGCAAAGACAGAAATATGTGACCTATTACTCTAAAGTGTACTCTGCACTAAAAGAAAGGTTTTTTTGGTAACATAGTGGCTAACAAGATTTCAAACAACGCTGACTGTAGACTAGAGCTTGCCAGGGAAAAACACGTTAGCTGGCAGTGACCAAACCTGGGAAGACTTGAGTTCACAGTAACAAACTGAAACTTTTTTGGAGATGTCAAGCTATTTCTATATACATTTATTTGAAAACATTGAAATCTTCTTTGCTCATGTGGCACTTAAAGATCAGTAACCAATATGTTATGTAATGCATTTGCTAATCATATTTAATTTGTTAAGCCAGACAAGACTGGTAAGAAATGCCTCCACAGAGAAGATGGCTGGCACAGTTGCTGGGGATTAAGCTGTTTTGTGGTGTCTCTAGATCAGATCCCTCTATGGTCACTCAGTTCTGAAGCAAAAAAAAATCTAATCTGGCATGATTACTTTGCTTACAGTGTAGATTAATTTTTCAGTAATAAAACTAATTTTCTTTCCACATCCCCCATCCCAAACCTGGGAGATACTATCAAATAAATAATAAATCCAGTGAGGATATTTGTCAAAGTCCATTTGTTTCCTCCAGACTTGAAGAATAAAGGCTTATTCTAGACTAAGAAGGTTGGTGAGGGTGGAATATGTTTATCCAAGTTGTGGTCAGTGAATATTTCCTCTGTAACAAGCTGCACCAACAGTACCTCTGGGCATAGACGGACTCTGCAGAAACTGAGAGGTAGCTCAAAGGTAGGCGAAATAATATCCTGCTCATTGCACCACCACGTGTCAAACATTTCATGGTGTTCCATGATACGTCATAAATGTTTTATCTAGCCCTTTTAGCATATCTTTCAATTTAATGAAAAATCATTGCCAAGATTCTTTTAGGTTTTTCAGTTGAAAAAATAGTGCTGCTTTTATATAGCTCTTGGCAGGTAAGTGAGACTGGGAAACACAAACACCCTGCAGAATCAACCCAGGGAACACTAACATATCAGGAAGTCTGTGAAGGAATCAGAAAACTTGATGGTCTCAAGGCTGTGGAATCCATGAGAAAGAAGCCCATGCTCGGAGTCCAGTCTTTCTTTCACTGCTTCTTCCTTACAGAAGGGGACATGAGTCAGCAGACAGACAGAAAAACTTGAACCAACTCTCAGTCCTCAGAGTGAAAGAATCTCTGGAAATCAAGGACACAACAGCAGACCATGACTTACCTCACTGTTTCCCTCCCTCTTACAGATATTCACTCGCACTTTTACAAGACAGATTTTCAAGTGAACTTGAGCTTTTGCTTAGGGGAAAAAAAAGTCTTAAAAACAGAGAAAAAGAAACCCAATAAAAGCCCTATCAGAAGCAGATCAGCATCAAACAAATTTAAATCTCCAAATAATATGCCACTTCAAACATCTGGTGCTTGGCAACACTTGGATGACCTGCTGAGAGAACAAGAGGAGAGATGTATTCCTATTTGAAAATCAGCCCTGAACTCAGAAGACAGCCTCAAAAGTGCAAGACCTCCTTCCCTCCCTTCCTCCCTCCCTCCCTCGCTCCCTCGCTCCCTCGCTCCCTCCCTTCCTTCCTTCCTTCCTTCCTTCCTTCCTTCCTTCCTTCCTTCCTTCCTTCCTTCCTTCCTTCCTTCCTTCCTTCCTGCCTTCTTTCGTCTTCTGTCTGCTTGTTTGACTCTCATTCTTAGGAAAGGCAGATGGTGATGTCTTGGAGCTGGCTGTAAATGCTCTGTTAAAACTCATGGACAATAGCGTATCTTCAGGGGTTTAAATTTTGTCTTTGCCTGAGCTGTAACTCCAAGCTAGACAATGTCTCATTCCTGCTGTACTGTCCTGCTTAATCTTCTCCTAGGTTCAAAAGCAGTAAATCAGATTTGGAAACTGGAAAGAAAAGTAAGGCTCAGGATAAAAGGTGAAGAAGGCGCTGAAAGGTGGGTGCTGCAACCCTTCTGTTCCAGACCTCTGACCTGCAGAGTAGACACACAGAGGAGCAGGTGGCTAAAGCTCTTTTTTTTTTCTGTGTAGACTGCTGGGGTGCAACTCCACAGTCATTTTATTCAGCAGCAAGGCTGGCTGCAGCCGATCCCACATGTTCCACAGAGCCCATTTCCTCCAGCTGCTTTCCCTCCTTGTGCCCCAGTTCACTGCAGGGCATTTCAGCAACCTGACTGAGTGAGGTGGCTTCGTAAGCAGCTGTGTCGGCACAACTGAGGGGGTGGCAAGCTGCAACTGGGAGGGTGGAAATAAAGTGTGGGGAGAGCAGGACTCTTGCAAGCCTGTTTTGCTGCCAAAAAAGGTAGATGGAGGACCACACCCCAATGCACTGCAGCACCCCTGGGCACCTTGGCAGGGTGATGCAAAGATCCGGCATGCTGAGCAGGAAGCCACCAAGAGCTGCCTAACAGGCAGCAGTAGCGGCAGGGAGTTATTGGAGGTGCCTGCGCTGCAGAGCAGCGTGTGAGTCAGGGCTGCTAGGGGTGCATACTGTCCACCTGCAGTCCAGCTGGGCCCCCGCGAAACGGCCAGATTGGGCACAATCTTCAAAACAGAGCCTCAAGGAGAAAATGATTGCTGCTCTGAGACTCACCTTTCACATTCCGTAGTGGGTAGGACATCAGCCTGGCAAGAGGGAGGCACAGCACCTGTGTCTTCCTCAGCCTTGAGGAGTGATGGAGACTGAACAAGAGTGTATCTGCCTGGTTATCAGACCACTGCTGGAGCAAAGGCAGTGATGTGCCCGCAGTCGTGGTGAAGATGCACAGTTGCATAGCGCAGCTTGTGCAGTTCATTCATTGGAAAGAGAATGTTTAGGGAGCAGCATGCAACCACATATGGTTCCAGCTGTGGAGCCCCATGTTGCAGTCCTTTCATGAGCTGTGTCTGAACCATTCTTAGATACGAGTGATTTCTAGCTCTTTGACTAGGCTGATTTTGCAGGACCATATTGCAAACTGACATTAGGCTGGAGTGCAGTTCTCTGAAATCCTTTTGACATGCTACCTTTCCATTCACACAAGCAAGGAAATGTTGCAGGAGAGTTTGGCAGGGCCATGATCAAGTTTCACGAAAAGTTTGAGCACAACTATTTTTCTCATATACAGTGTTTGGCTCATTGTTTTGCTGTGGTTATTGGTGGTATCACTCCAGTGATTTCAATGAAAGGACTCCTGGGATGAATCTGGCCCACTGAATTAACCTTAAGGAGGCACAGAGGAAACTACCAGCTTAAGGGGGAGTCATTAGTCTTGTTATGAAAGAGTTAACACCCTTTGAAGGATTTCAGGAACACACCCTTTCATTGTCTCTTTGTCTTCTACTCCATAAAGCCTCCTTGCTTAGTTATTCCCTTACTCCCTGGTTTTGTTGCCTAGTGCAGCCCAGCTACAACCAGAAAGGGCAATGCTTTGGCTTGTGGTGGCAGTGTCCCAAATGCAGATGCAGACTTCTCACTTTCCTTTTAGAATCTGCCAATTGTGTTGGCAAACATTTTTCTTAAGCTGCTGTCTGACATGAAAGCAATGAATATTAGTGAGAAAACAAGGGGGACATGTTCCTTTTCTCTCAGGGCTGCCTGAATGGCTTCAGGAGGGTGCAGAAGCAATGGGGTGAACTTGGTTTCTCTCCCTGCCATAGGGACCAAACCAAGAGCACATGAAAGCTGATGAAGAAAACTCGCTTTACTTTGTTTCACTCACCAGCTACCATCACGCCTCTTACTGTCGTCACTGCACTTGGTCAGGCTAAGGGGGAAAGAGGAAAGTGCATCTAAAGAGTGTCCCCAGCGGCTGTCAGAGCAGTGTCTGTTCCCAGACTACAGGGGATACCATGCAGTTATAATGCTGCTTTTGAGTCCTTATCCTGCTCGATGCACTGGCGGAGCAAGGCTGGGAAGACTTGGCATAGGCAGATCTAGTTATTTTGCAGGTGGAATTGCACTGTGGGTCCAAAGTGTATTAACACCAATATAACCACAGATCTGCTATAACCAGGGCAACTGCTGCAAAGAATAGCCAAGCAATAACTGTGGGAAGACTAGACATAGCTGAAAGATTCAGGGAAGATCTTGTATGTACAAGGAGCCTCATACTCAAGAAATGTGTCTTCTTTCTTCCAACATATACGACAAAGCATTTGTTCATTCTTATTATCCAGGCGGCCTTTGAAGCAGAAAAGTGCCTGAGGACTTTGTTCCAGGGAGGAGTGTTTAGATGCAATCTGAAAGAGCCATGGAGAGCAGCCCAAGCTCTATCATCGAGGTGGAACTTGTCCAGAGCCCCTTTGGAGCTGGCTACACCCTATTATGCTGCAGTGACTGCTGGGTATGTATCTACCCCTCTGCAGTACGGCTTCTGATACTATTATTAGTAATAGCACCCCAGCAGCTTCAGTCTGAAAAGCTCCAGTTAGAGGTGGGGGCCCTGATGATGTGAGTCACTAGGCAAATACTTATTAAAAGGACAGGCCCTGCTTTCCATCTGGTTTAGGCTAGGCTAATTCTAGACTGCTCAGAGACACCACCTAGTCCCTGTGATAGCCCTACTAGCTGGTTTATCTGGCTTTGCTGTTCTTCTGGCCCAGATGTTTAAGTACACTTAGATACTTAACTGCCTTTGGCATTAGATAGGTTCCTAAAATAATTTTTAAAATCTGCCTATTTGCTCCTGTGAGCTTGCAAAAATATTTTACTCAGAAAATGGAGTAAAAAAAGAACACCCAAAAGATGTCCTTTGGGTAAAACACAGCAGTCTGTTGCAATAACCATAAATCAACTCACTACAGCAGTCAGTCACTTGTTTGTCTTCATCACTACAGGATTTTTTAAAACCCTGTAAGCAAAGCAATGAAGCACTTTCAGACATATTTGATAAGAAGATGCAACATATTAGAAACAAAGCCTCTGTGAGAAAGGTGTATTCATGTCTCATGCTCTGTAATAGGCTACATGAGAACTAAACACAAGGAGTAGCTAGTAGAAGTAGAAAGTGGGCTTCTGGAGTTTTACACGTAGATAGACAAGAAATTGCAAAGGCTCAAACAACACACCTTTGATGCTGCTAAAGACACTTCTCTGCAAAAGCAGGGACTGCAGCACCTCTCCTATGACAAAAGGCTGAGAGAGCTGGGACTGTTCAGCCTGGAGAAGAAAAGCTCAGGGGATCTTATCAGTGTGTACAAATACCTGAAGGAAGGGTATAAAGAAGATGGGGCCAGGCTCTTTTCAGTGGTGCCCAGTGACAGGACCAGAGGCAGCGGGCACAAACTGAAACATGGGAGGCTCTGCCTGAACATCAGGAAACACTTTGCGACTGTTAGGATAACTGAGTCCTGACACAGGTTGTCCAGAGGGGCCATGGAGTCTTGGAGAATATCTTGGAGATATTCAAAAGCCACCTGGACATGGTACTGGGCAACCTGCTTTAGGTGACCCTGCCTGAGCAAGGAGTTGGACCAGATGACCTCCAGAGGTCCCTTACAACCTCAACCATTCTGGGATTCTGTGAAAAGCCTGTAGCCATCATTTGATTTTGAAGCATTTGGAATATCTCATACACCTATCGGATAAGGAAGTGGGGAAAAAAGAGTCCTTTTAATGTATTTCCAGGAATGCTGTAATTGTCCACGTTTCTTAACAAGACACACAAAAGCCTTTGATGGCCACAAGGCCCATTGAATCCAATGGCTACTTGGGCCAGTGTCCAGAAAGAGACCATCTATGCTGACCTCTGCACTCTTTAGCAGACAAGGTACATGAAGAAACACAAACCCTGGAATCACTTCAGTTCTGCTTCCCAGTGGAAACAATTCCTCTTGGCACACACATTACCTCAGTTTTGCAGCACAGCTCTTTTGCAGCTAGTGGTTGAATGGGTGTCACTCTCAGGGGCAGGAGCCAAACAAACTATGGTTCTGCATCTGTGTTTATAATTTTTGGAAGAGCCATATGTGGAATGTATGTGAAAATGATGTAATCTGGCATGGTAGAACCACTTTTTCTTGGGGGTGGGGGGGGTGGGAAGAAAAGGAAAGAAAAAATAGTTGCTGGATGTTAACATATGTTGGCCTGTGCCATTCCTACTGATGACATTAAAAGAGACTAGGATCTTTTAATCAAAACTGATTGTCTTTCTCTTTATTCCATTACTGATGTGTCTATTATTTAATTATTGGAGGCCTGCACACACACAAATCCCAAATCCCATGACATAAAGAAAGCTTTAAAGTCACTTTTGCTAAGGCAGAAAGAATCACATGTCAAATAGAGGACTAGCAGCCTGTTCATTAAGTAATCATAACTGACTCTGTTTCTTGCTGTCTTCTTCAAATGTTATTATGCGCCTGCATTCACTGAGCCCTGTGATGTAAATGTGCTTTGCATGCATCCACACACTTGATCATAATGAAAGTGAGTCCCAGATTTTTATGAGCATCCTGAGAGCCTGGCTGTGACCGACCATGCAGTCTAACAACGGTACTTGTTTCCAACACAGTCCTAGTGCTGGACCTTTGCCTGGAAGATACATGCAAGCAGCTTTTTTTTTTTTTTTTTTTTTTTAACTGAGTAAATGTAAGAAAACTGATGTTAATTTAATGTTAGAGAAAATAGGAAATTGAAAAGTTAGAGTTCCTGAAGCAGTCTTCTTTTGTCCATGTTGTGCACTGAAAGCCTATCCTAGTCCCATCGTTCATTGTTTTTGTTTTTGAAAGAACACCATAAAAAGAGGAGACAGGATACAATGTAATGTTTTTAAAACCCTAGACTTTAAATTGCCTCTTTTCAGAAGTTACAGTGCGCCCTCACTCTCCATCAGAATTGATTATTAAGGCACAGGGCAGAGAAGGATTTGTGTCAGTTCTCTGTGGAGTTTGTACAACAAGGCATAATACCAAACTCACCCAGGGCCAAGCACCCTCAAACTGATCCCATGCCTTTTACCCAGCTCCCTTTGGCAGCTCTCCAGGAAAAATGCCACCAGAATTTGATGCTGTCTTTCCCCTGTCTCAGGGTAGCACTGCAAGTAACAGTGCTACCAGCGTTGCTTTGCTTTGGTTTGTGGGGTTAAAAACTGTGCTCCAATGGCACATCTGTCACAGTGCTAAGTACCTGACAACAGAGGTTAGACACAAATTGGTCCATGTGCCTTCTTAAGCTAATTTGGCTCATCATAACCCAGAGATTTGCATTTAATAGTCTTGAATATTTATAGAGAAGGGGAGAGGAGGAGGAGAATGATTTTGTTCAGGCACAGAGATGATAACTAAATAATTTAGTAATTTCTGTAGCTCATTAGAGGAAGCAGGACATTGAAAGATTGCTTTTCTCCCCACATATAGCAAGAATCTAGAGGATGAAGCATAAAAACACTTTGTACCTTTAAACATTTGAGACCTTCTTAGGTTGGGAGTAATTGCCCTCTGGAATTGTCCCTGCGAGAAATGCTGGGAGCCAACATACCTGGTGTGGACTATGTTCTTAGCTTTTACACAGCTGAAGTTAGCTAAAGCTACTCTTCTCCAAATGTATTTTTTTCATAACAGGTGTTTCACACAGGGAGTAAAGTACAAGGGCAATATTTTCACATCATTTCTCCTTCAGGCCATAGTAAGATGCACTTCATTAAATCAGCCAAGTCTTTACACATCTTTTGTGGGCATTAGAAAAGAAGACAATTTACCACAGGTTGATTCCTCTCCTCTCCTCTACTCCCATAGCACTCAGCTCTGCATTACCTACATAAAACACCAAGGTCCAACAACAGAGGTGCTTGGGCTACAGGAACGGGAGGAGGTTCATCTCACCAAAATTTGAATGTGTCCAAGGGTATGAATACTGGTTGCGCTGGTATGGAAAGCAAAACTTTCCATGGAAATTCAGAGTCAGCTTACCCTGATTTGACCGAATAGGGATATGTACAGTGTAGGGAATTACATTTCAGCTAGAGATTCTTAGTGAGAGAGACAGAGAGAAACGGGCACTTTTAGGGCATAATTCACCTGCTATTTTAGATGGACGTTTTAAAAAAAGAGGAGAGAAGGAGCCAGGTATATAGCAATATTTTCCTTGTGTACTTTCCCAGCTAACACTGGTCTACAGCTCAGGTATTCCTTGTGAGATCCTTTGGTCCCAGAGCTAGAGATCCTTCCTATGTGGCTGGTTTCTCAAGTAGGTTTGTTTGAGCATGATGTACTACACCCATTGTCTGCTTTTCAGTTACACCTGGTTTATCATGTCATTTATGACAGTAGAAACAGAGCCTTTTAATTTTTAGTCTACAAAAGGACAAATAGTCTTCCTACACAGGGAAAAGAAGCATTACTGCTGTGCTGATATGCAATCTTAGTTTCAAATGCTGAAACAACTTCAGTTTCTCATAAAGGAAGACTGTCAGTCTCTGCATGTATGTTCTTGTGGCACATTTCCAGCGGGAAGACAACACATCAAAACGTCGTTGTTCCGACATGCTCTGACTTCTTCTAGACCTTCTTCAAGTTTAGACTATTTTGTACTGAGAGGGAGTTTTTAATTGTAGGACACTCGATGGTCTTCCTGGAAAATCTCCTGGAGAAATAAGGGTTTGAGTACTATAATAACATACACATACAAGACTGACACAGCTGGGATGCACTGTATCAGCTGCACATGCACCACACAGATGGCTGACACATGCTTAGCAAGTATGTCAGGTTCCTGTGCATCAGGTGATCCGCTGTGACTGCATGTGCTGGAGGTTTGATGCCCATGAGGAGGGTCAGGTTCCTTGTGCATTGACCTGTCAATGAACAGGGGATGTTTGTCTGAGCCTTCCAGGCAACAAGAGGGCAGCAGGGGTTGCTTGGCTGCTTTGGGACCTCTGCAGAAAACGTGAAATTTCTTCATCCTCGCAGACAAAATTCCAAAGTGAGAAGGAGGATAAGCCCGTGCCCAAGCTTTGCCCAGTCAGCCTGCAAGGAGGGAGCCTGGGCTGCCTTGTCCTGTTTATCTGTTACCTGCCCTGGGACAGTGTATGAGTGTGGGGTATTGGCACATGCCTGGATGCATCCCATATGTGTCCTGCCCTCCTAGAATGGGAGTGAGGCTGATGCTGTATGTCCAGCAATACCTTTGATCCCTGATGGGATGTGGGATGGGCAGCAATTACTGAGTTCTCACCTCCCATAAGACTCAGCTTGTCTGGTTATGGAGAGAGGAGGTCTTTCAGGCGCAATCTGTCCCTCAACAGACACTTAGTCTTTCTGGGTTAGCTTGCAGTACAGGAGGGAAAAAAAAAAAGAAGGGAAAAGTAAGAAAATTAACCGTAACACCTCAAAAGAGAAATTTTGGCTGGCAGGAAGCCCAGGTAAACAAAATTGTCTCTGAGACTTAGCTGTACCCTATGCCTGGTACTTCACTGGTGCAGAGATTGGGAGTTATCTCCTCATTGGAGCAAGACTGAAAGTTTTCTGTGTTTGCAGCAGTGTTCCATGACAGTGGTAGAGATAAAAATCATAAAAGCATCTCAAGATGTGAGATCAAGGACTTCTAAAAAAGCTACTTTGTGTTTTAGCAAAAGCACAAACCACTGTGCCTGGTTTTGTACAATACAGCAAAGACCTCTGGATTCTGGATTGGAGTTACATGTAATAAAAATGGACGTGGCTTTTTTTGATGCTTTAGTGAGAAGACATTGTTTTAACCTAGATAACTGTCTGGGTCACCATGTACTTTGAATTCACCACCATTTATTTTTAAATCAGGGGAAGCTGCTTGACTTATGAGAAAAGGACTTTGCAGCATCTCTAGAGTTACTCAGCCACCTCTGAAGAGCATGGGGCCCTCACACTGGACATGTAGAAGGAAGAAGGAATTTAAGATGAATCTCTTTATTAGAAGAGAGCAACAGGCTTTATAGTTTGATAGCTTCCAACAGGAATCTGTTGGGATTGTCAAGGTCAATGTTTGGTTTGGAGTAATCCCATTAATTGTTAAGAGGTTTTCTGTTATGAACTCACAACAGGATATATCGTATGAGGGTTTTTTGGTAAAGCTTGCAATTAGGTGAGTAATGGTGCTGGAAGGTTAAGTAGGTAATAAGACTGTGAAAACGTATTAAGACCTTTTTCCCCTTTATTACGATCATGAAATAGAATACTCAAAAGCTGCAGTTGTGCAGCTTCATGGAAGGGTGCACAAGTAGGTATGACATCGAATAAAAACAAACCCAAAATCCTGACTGATAAATGAAGCCTGTTTTCTCATTCAGTTGCCTATAATTGTAAACATCTGCAATGCTGGATGTTTTTGCTGTTTGGAGGCTTTGCTGAGAAAACATGGCTTTGAAAATCAAAACAGAGAGCACAGCTATGCCATCAAGTTAGGTCATTTTATGGCTTTTGACAGTATGGTGCAATTTTAAAATTTTGATTTTAATTTATTTTATTTTTTGCAATTAGAAAGGATATAAGCATATTGAAAGTATTACACAATGAATTTACTAAGAGCATTAGTACTTCAGGAGGGGCAATTCTTTTCTTCTTGTTCAGAGAGAAATTGGGATATGATGCCTTCTGCTATGAGTAAGAGTAAAAGTTACCTAACAAAAACTGTCCTTAAGCTTAAATGCCAAAGGCAAAGAGGCTGACAACACACCCCATCTGCTGCTCCTCTTTTAAGGTGGAAGATGCGCGTCCTCCTTTCATGAAACTCAGAAGGATGTAGCCAAAATTCCCTCTGTATCACAGTAGATATAGCTTCAGGGTGTTTTTCAGTGCTCTGCATTTCATATTCTGGTCCCTCCATTGAATGGGAGAGTAATAAATTCTATCACAAAATTGACATTTAGTTTGTCAACATTTTGCTATATTCAGGAGAAATCTGCCTTTTTGACCTAAAAAGCAATTAGTGTAGAACTGGAAGAAATGTTTGAGCCATTCATATACCGTGAGCCACATTCCTGGGTACCACCCAGGGGCCGCAGTCTCCCTGCTTCTGCAGAGCCTCTGCTCCCTGTGGTTAACCCGAACCCATTGCATGGAGGGGCTTAGCCCAGTGGAGGTTTCAGGTTTGCCTCCACACAGCAAAGCTAGCAAAAGCCAGCTGCTCTCTGAGTCCACCACAGGAATGCCACCTATGTATATCACTGCCCCCTCTAAGGATCACAAAGTATTTAGCAGTGGAGGAAGATGAGAAATAGCCTTCCTGTCCTCAAAGAGGTTTTGAAATTTCTACATTTTTTCCTTGCCTAACCCATGACAAAAAGATGTCCTCTTGGAAGGAAGCTCAGGAGGATAATCAGGAAAATGTGCATCAAGGCAAGACATTTCATCAAGCAAGATAGACATTTCATTAAAGTGAAGTTGAAAAGATGGCTTCAAAATTTTTTACTTTAAACTTCATTCTTTAGTGTAAAATTCTACACTGAGAGCGATTTCTAAGTGGAAAATAAATACCTCATTATGCAAATGTTAAAATGGAAAGCTTTTTTCAACTTTCGAAAAAAACTTCTTTGTTCAGCAGGCCAATTCTTCTGTGCAAAGAGATTAAAAATAAATATTTTTCTGATTAAAAAATACCCAAAAGCCTTTAAAGGGAAATTGCCTGTTCAGTGCTATCTGTGTACACAGTAAGGAGATGAAATCTTGCAAGCATTTGTGAAAAACCTTGGTATGACTCTTAAGAGTGGCTTAGATGGATACAAAGCAAAAAGAGTCCAATGGCCTGGTTTTGTGATGAGCTGAATGTCTGGGAGGCAAGTGTAAAATAGTATCATGGCATAAATTTGGAAATTTAGAAGTTATTCTAAATACACAATATCAGCAAAATATTTTAGATTTGAAAAATGAGCTGGAAAAATCACATAGAGGGAAGTCAAAATGTTTTTGCTGAACTCTAAAATTTAAAATCTCCAGTGTTATTGTGCTACTTCTGCTATGGTTATTTTAAAAACATTTCAGTCTCAGTTGGAAGAAGTGCTGGCTACATCCCAGTGCCACAGCAGCCATAGATAATCATGCCTTGTCCAAGGGCAAAATACATCATCCCGCTACCAGAACTGAAATCATAGACTAGCAGCTTTGGTTTCATAATTTGCTGCCCAAGGTATTACAAAACACCATTTTATATAAATTTCAAAAGGTGCAATAAGAAAATCAGAAATATCAACAGTCTTATACAGCTTCATAGAAAATATCATTGTGGGCTTTTGGAATATGTACACTTGACAGGTGAGAGCAACAGCAATGATACAGTTGAGGCTTGGGGGTGAACCTTCACCACACACAGGTGAGGTTTTACTGCGCACCTGATTCTCTCCTGAACAAGCTTGTCTGCCATGCTAAAATTGCAGAGCCCAAGTCCTGCTCCCGGCTTTGTCCTCTGCCACTGTTTCTCCAGCTGGAAGATAAAGTTTGACTTCGTGGAGTGGTTTGAGTGATGCTTCGAGAATCAAACAACCCTAAACCAGCTTTGGCTTTGAAAGCTATGTCAGTGACCCTGGACTTCACTTTAGACAATGTTTTCTGTTTAATTTTGTTTCTTGTTAGCGCAGCGGAAAAGACAAGGCCAGCACTGGCAGGAGTGTCACATTGGACAAGTAGATGTCCATGAAGTGCACAGAGTGCCTTGAAAAACAGCGCATTTTGAAGGCCAGATAAATGTATGTAGAACAGTTTGATGTACATCGACTGACTCAGCCTCTGAATTATTCACTGCCATGTGGTGCAGTGCTATGTGCACAGGCTATGTGTTGCTCTTACAGAGTTAAAACATATGAAGTAGTAATTATCAGAATCTAATTAAGTATGTGAAAATGAGCAGCTATCATTTTCTTCTCTATACTTTCTCCAATACGCAATGCTCACTAATTTGCATGTGCCAAAATTAAGGCCTAGTAGATGGAAGCAACCAGCATTTCATAGCTCTCCATCTGTTTTAATAAGCCTGTCCTAAGACGTGATGTATACGTGGCCCCCAAGTCCCGATGTCTCCTCACACAGGTAAAAGGGTGCTGCAGACATTGGCCAGTCAGAGAAGTCACAGTGCAAACTGTTGCCATTCACAATAGGTCTCCCTCCAACCCTGATGGAGTAGCAGTATTAAACACCAGCCAGGCAGGCTGGCAGCAGTCTTGTGGCTTTTTTTTAAAAAAAAAAAAAAAAATTGGTTGGAAACAGAAGTGCTGAGGTACTAACAGACTGACTCCTGTTCTTACCTCTGCCATCAAGAATGGTTCCAAAGAATGTTTATCAATATGGTGATAGGCGCTTTATATATATAAATATATATATATATATATATAAATATAAATATTCCTGAGGGGAAGAGCGTAAGAATATTTTGGCAGAGCCGCCATTAGGCACATAAGGGCCCCCAGCAGAGGCTGAGGCACGGGTAAGGGCACCCTTGCCCACTGCCTGCCAGCCTCCTGCCCGCCCCTGCCCGGCTGCCGGAGGCAGGGCTGGCGGCCCAGGCTGGGCCCTGTGCTCAGGCAGAGCCCCCACAGCCTCTGTGCATGGGGAAGAGTCTGTCCCATGACGTGAACCGTGATTTAGGTAATCAGTCATAATTACAGTTAATGATAGCAGTGTCTGGGCACCCTTGCCAGAGTCAGGACCCCATTGTGCTCAGCATTGTGCAAACACTTAGCACGTAAATTAGACATTGCACTCAAAACACTTTAAAATGCCTGGCAAGCTGACAGCAGTACCTTAAAAGAGCACAGATGTAAGGCTACCTGGCCTGCTTCAGCAATCTGAAGGACACTCAGAAGGACAGGGGTACACAGCCGTCTGTCCTGGCTGTGAATGGTCCTGTGGAGCTGGTGGATTTTTTCTGGTGAAGACTCAATGTGTTGGGCAACTTTTTGTCAGTGTGAAACTATTTGTGGGTTGAGGTTGACTGCCATGAATAGCATCAGGAGTAGAGGGCTGGGGTCACAGAGCTGATGGAGAGCACTCTATTTCACCAAAAGTCCACAAGAAGAAATGCAACCTATGGGAGACAGTGGCCTGGGCCGGGGGAGCTGATCCTCCACCCCCTCCCTCCCTCTCTCTCTTAGCCTGCTGCCTCTCAGCTAATCCAGGAGATGGGAGCTGAGGGCCAGGTCTTTCATTCCTGTTTACACTGTCCTCTTTGTGTAAACAATTAAACATTAATTGGAGTAGGGTTGAGTGTCGTGTGTGTCACACCTTCCAGGAGAATGTTTTAACTAGCATGTCAGGAGTCATTCTTCACACTCTTCCTCCATGACTATCTAGATGTTTTATAAGAAATGGGATAGCTCCAAGAGGAGGACACTGGGCAGCCTCTGCTGCAAAAAACCTACAAAACATGTCCTGGGTTAAAGTCCTCACATACAGACCTCTGCCTTGAACCAGTGGAGATTTTAGACCTGCACCAACATATTCAACCTCTCAAGTCACTGTTAGCCATGAGGTTATAAATACATTGAGGTGTGTCTCTCCTGTAGGAGCTTCTCTGTTTATATTAAAGTACTTACACAGTCATGTAGCAAGAGAGTTAAATGGCTTCAGAGTCATGACAATGAGGCCAGCCTGCTGGGAAGTGGAGAGCATAGTCTTCAGTGTTGCTCCGGTGAAGACCAAATTGTCTGCACAAAGTAATGAAAGTGACTGCAGTATCCTCATCTTAGGATATCTTCATAACCTGCTTGGTTATTCACCCCTGAGAGAGACATGGGCATTAAAACCTGCATTCCAGCTTTTATCCTGGTATTTTAAGTGGGAAGGATACCAGCAACCCCACCCTTAAGGTACTCATGAATCTGAACATAAGGAAATACTTTTTCACAGTGAGGATGACAGCACTGGCATAAGTTGCTCAGAGAGGCTGTAGAGTCTCCATCCTTGGAAATATTCAAAAATGACCCAGACACAGTCCTAGGCAACTGGGTCTAGGTGGCCCTGATTGAGCAGGTGGAGTGGGCCAGATGATCTCGGGAGGTCCCTTCCAGCCTCAACCATTCTGGGATTCTGTGATCTGGCCTCTTGTGTTCCTTTGGATCTCTCAAAATTTCCCAAGATGAAACATTTAATTTTCAGTCAAATGCAACATTTCTGTTGAATGAAATGACATTTTACAGGTTTTCATTTCAGTGAGACCAATTAGATTCTTTTAATTTCTTTTCTGTCCAAACTGAGGTGTTTCTACCCCACAATTTTTTAGCCCAGCAGCTCAGCTGATAAAGCTCATTATTTGCACAGCCCTAGGGCTACATGTTTAAATGTACGCAAACACCTCTACTGCTCTGCTGAGGTGGGATTTTTGAAAGGATTTTCTGAGGCTCTGACTTTACAGTGTAAGGACCAGATGCCTGTTCAGTGTGGTAATGTGGTATGTTGACTGGTAGCCTTACCTTGATCATTAAAACAACAGCCCAGGTGTGGACTATGCTTTTGAGAGCCAGCCGTACACCAGGACCCTGCCCTCAGGAGTTTTCAATCTTATGCAGTCATTATAGCAAAGAGGACAGTAAAGGATGGGCAGGGTGTGTGTGTGTGCACATACAAATGCCAAAGATTTTTGCAACAGGAGAAGATGAGAGAAAATATTCCTGCTACAGGCACATCTTGGTTGCTTACATTTTTCTTTTCTGTTACACAGTGTTACCTTTTCATTTCAGAGGCCCACGTGAGCTTGACTGGGAACAGTGTGAAGGGAACAAAGGAAACTGAAAAGCACACTGTGGGACCAGGCAGGTATTCCTGCCACAGGGTAAGGACAGATGCCAGGTGATCCATGAGTGGGGAGTGCCAAGCTGCTGAAAAGTAAGGTACAGAACAGGGGACAGGAAGCTTTGGCAGGAAGAAGGCATGGCAGATTTTTTTAGGAGTTGTTTAATAGTTGTGGCAATTAAGAAAAAATTGGTGGCCTGTTTCTTTACAGAGTGGTAGTTGAGCACTACTTTGCAGCCAGATTCACAGCACACTGCACTCTACAAGAATTGACTTCAGTGGGTTTTGGATCAGGCCTTTGGAACACAAGCCTGGAGCAGAGTCTGTCAGCCCATTAAAAAAGAAAAAAAGAAAAGGATCATGAATCAATCCTCCCCGTATCTGCTCCAGATTCTGAATCAAAACCATCCCTTGGTTCATCTGATTGCCAGAGAAAAGGGGAAAAAAAAGAAAAAGAAAAAAAAGTCCTTCTGTGTCTGTGGAAAGACTTTCTCATCTGCAATACCTCAAACTTCTTGGGAACTACCTGGCGTGTTCCTTTAAGAAGTGCATTTCTTAGCTAAGGTTTACAGTAAGCACAGCTTACGTCTGCCAGCTTCCAACGCTGTACCTACACTGTGGTCAGAGCTGCAGTTGCAGCATGTGAGATGCACTGAAACCAGCTTTCATCTAACACTAACAATAGCCAGGAAGATACGGGTTTGAGCTTCATGGCTCTCATTCCCTTCTTCCAAAACACATATGGAGCTCCTTCCACAGCCTGCGCAGCTGCAGATTCCCTACCATACTCTTGAAGCTAGCTAGAACATGACTGCGCTGCCATCACACCTCCAATTACTGAACCATCTACAATGCCCTGGCAGTGTTATGGATGAAGCCTATTTACCTAAGACAGATTCTTGGCCTGCCACTCCGTTTCCACCATTACTGCTCCACATCTTGATGGAGTCACTCCTGGGTTACATAAATATAATTGAAATCAGAATCAGACCTGCTGATCCTCATTATTTTGTTGTTTTTCATACCAAGATGGCTGTCTCCAATCATCTACAGGGCACACAGGACCTGAACTACCAGGTCTCCCTGGCTTTCTTACTTATGGATGGTATTTACTGCTGTATATGTCACAGGTCTGTGCATGTCTAGCTGGTGCACATACATGATGCAGATCCTGGCACAGTTTCATCCACAGTAAATTAAGACTCATTCAAGTTTTGTTGATTGTAACTGATCAGAGACCCTTTGCAGTCTTGCTTAATGGCCCCGTACCTGTTGTAACTGAAGCTTTATTACCACATCACACAAAAGATGGTCCCAGCCCCAGTCAGGAAAAAAAATCCAGCTTACAAAGAATAATGTGAAACTACAATCTAGAAAAGCAGGGTGTGCCAAATGCCGGTCGCTATCTTTCTGTCACTCATCTCTTTCTCTTTTACATCCTGCATTTATGCATCTCCTGAGGTCTTCCTTTGCCCTCCACATTCATCAGTTCTGAAAGCTGGCAGAGGATGAATGAATGGCAGGTACCAGAGCAAGTGTGGGTGCAGTTTTAGGGGCAAAGGACTGCAGTCAAGTGTGACAGAAACAGTAATGCTTCTTTCTCTGCTTGGCAACAAGCAGGGCTGGGACATTTAGAAAGTTGCGATGATGAAAGTGTTTGGAATGGTGTTTTTCTAAGCCATTGTGTTCAGCTCAACTGCAACAAATTAAAGAGAAATATAATGAACTAACTAAATAAACAGCGTCGGCAAGGTAGATGCTGGATGAGATGCTATGATGTTGGATAAATAACAGGAGATGAAAACTTAATTATAGGCCAGATTGTTTCCTTCCACTGAAAGCAGCTCTTGAGTTCCCCCTGCAGAATTTTCATAGGTTTCTTCTGCTGAGTGGGTGGGATTTGCAGGACTTGTGACAACCTGTTGATACACTCAGGAATTTCAAGACATCTGCTTATTTATAAGAGATCTCTTCCCCTCCTTTCAGTTCTCCAGTCCCTTCAGCTTTGTGGCCATGTGATTTCAGCAGAGTTGTTCTGCTGGGGCATTTACCTGTATCTCCTCTTTCTGAACCCCTTTTGTCTTCTAGGTTCCCTCATTGTGGATTGTGGAAAACTTAGAGCTGCCTGTTGACATTTAGCTGAGTTTCTTATGAGACCATGGATAGATGGGATGGATGAAAGCCCTGTTCCATCCATAGACTTGCTCTACAATTTTGACCCTTTCTTTCTGTGCAGCTCCCTCAACTTCAAGAGCTCTGGGCCAGACTAGGGAAACCCTGCTAACGCTGTGAGATGATTGCCTCATTGAGGTGAGTCAACAGCCTTAGATGTGAGCAGACACACATGATATATGTGGTCTTCTGGGCTAGAAGACACACGGTTTTATTGACAACAGACTTCATAGTAACAAGCCAAATTCCTATGCTTAAGGAGCTGACATTGCCATTTATTTTTGGCTGCACAATCCTTTGCTTTCACAATTTTGTGAAACAGAGCGTGGGGATTTGTGAAGGGATTCTAAAGCAAGTGTCTGATTGCCTCCCCAAGGCTTGTATGAAGAATCATTTTGAGAGGTAGTTTCAAACTTGCTTACTCAGCTCATTCTCCATAAAATTTACCCACCCCATCATCTACACCCACACCTACATACTGTTCCATCACCATTAAGACGAATCAAAACAAATCAAAAGAAAATTACATATAATGAGTAGGAAGGCTCACTTTCTCCTGTTCAACTTAAACTGCTTGCAAACATCTTGCAGCAGGAGGTAATACTTCTGATATGTATTCTAAGGATGAGCGAAAGGGGAAAAATAATGACTTTACACAGCAAATCTTGTATGCACAGAGCTCCAAGACTCTTGTATGCTGCATACATATGGGACTAATCATTCATTGCTGTCTCAGAGGTGAAACAAAGCAAGACTCTGAAACAAACCTGTTGGATGGAAGTTTCTTTCCAGTGTGATTATGTAATTGTTCATAGAGATTTGAATACTTAAAACAGGTGGTTGCAAAATTAAAAATTAAATTTAAAAATGATGGCTGAAATCTTACTACCAGAAAAAAATACTTCTCCACGTGTATACCTGACAGGCCTTCCTCACTCTTGAGAGATCTCTGCTAGACACAAAAATAAACATCTTATCTTTTAGCCCCATCAACTTCATTTGGCCCACCCAACCACAGATGAAAGATCTTCTGGCTTCTACAGCACTGGAATAGCTCCACATATTCTAGGCCTAACGTTCAAATCCAGGTCCCAAACCTATTACAGTTACAATAAACTGGCTGAAAAGAAATTTTGGCTATGCCTTAAATGAAAAATATCTGGGTAGCTGTAACCAAAGGCAAAATGGGACAATAACTGTTGACTGCTTTGCAGAGGTCAAAGATAGAGTACATTCCTAGGCCCTGACAGAAACATAGGAATGTTATGCTTTTCTTCACATAGGCATGTAAAAATTTGTGAGAGAATACACATGATGTGAGAGGGGCAATCTGAGGGATATTTAGTAATGCTGTTACATGTCCAGGAGATACCACTGAACTGACATGGAAGAAGATGTGCTTCACAGAAGAAGATTAAGTCAAGGGTAATGTTCAGCTAAGCAATGGCACATTTTGAAAACATGGACGAAGAATTTGCACTTACCACACATCAGCACAGAATCTGCCTATGGAGTCTTTGTTGGTAGCAATAACTCTCCAACTGGGAATAACACGACTTTGACTTTCAGAGCAGTATGCTGTTGCAGCATTGAGGCCTAAAACCCCCCAAACTTTGTACATATAAACTGACCGTGGCTAATCTTGGGTATCAAAGAGATGCAGAAAGCAAAAAGCACTTTTCTGACTGTGTCAATTTCTGCTAAAGAATTGACATTTTAGACCTGCACATTAGAAATAAAAGCAAGCTATTTCTTTATATTTTTTAGAATTACATTACAAACTGAGAAAGGGATCCCCTCGTCACTTTGGACAGTTAATCAGAAAAGCATAGCTTAGTGAACTGCTTGCTATTTGATTATTTTGTCTACATTTGTATTGAATTTACTACCCCAAAAGCACGGAACAGTTTTTCCATCTTTAATATTCTATATACGTCTATTTTGAAGAGCGAGCCTACTCTAAAAGTCTGCTCTTTTAGTTGCTTTCTGGATGACTGTTGTGATAAAGTCTTAGCCAGACTGTCTCCTTCTCATATATGTGACAGTAACCTCATCTTCTCCCAGTCCTGCCAGCCTCATGGCCCATTCAGTGCTTGGTTATTTCTGCCCATGGAGGCAGTGGCGAGGGAGATAGGAATGCTTAGATCTCTTGCACATATGATCTAAATGCTTCCCTTTGCCCTCTGCTATTCACAAGTGCTGTATATTTGTGTAATATCCTTCAGATGTCAAAGCCCTTTGGGCAATTGGCAGCAAATCAGATGGTGAACCTGTGAAGAAGCAGAGAGCTAAATCCCTTCCTCTTGTACAGTTTGCAAACACCTCTCTCTTTCTCTCTCTCTCTGATCTTGAGTCCTGAGGTTTTCTTTGCTGTGGTTTGAACTACAGTTTAAAATGTTTCAATTGTCATCTTGCATTGTGATGCATCACATGGTGCCCCAGCCACAAAAAGGCCTAGTAATTTGGTTTCATCCTGTCACTGATTTTGATGTGTCTGGTGCAGCTGGATGTGGTCATGTCACGGGTTCCAACATTATCTTTAACAGGAAAACAAATGTCAAGAGAGAAATACTATTGTCTTACAATTAGTTTTAAACAAATCAGACTTTGGAGAACAGTACGATTCTCAGGTCTGTATGCCTGTACAAGGAACTTTAAGATAAAATTAACATTTGACATGCACAGCCGTTCCTCAGGGAAAAGAAAAGCAACTCTGAGGCTTCACAAGAAGGAACAGAAGATCTGATAATTCAGTTCTCGGGCAAGACCTTTTTGTAAAATTGCTATGTGTCCGGCAAGGTAGGCTATATCTTCCACCACCCATTTTCCAGAGCAGATTTATTCTTTGCTGCAACCGGTAAAAAACACTTTGCACTCTCAACCTGCTTTGACTGGAGTCAGGATGGCCTGCTCTGATTTGGGATGTCTTTCTTCTTCAGTAATAAGAACGAAGGGGACACAGCAAAGCAGACCTACTGCCAAATGACATATTTTAGGGTCAGGGGAGCTTTTCACCTCTAGCAATGAAAGAGGTTAACAGGTTTACTTGCCTTGCTTAGAGGAAACAAAGTGGAAACATTAGTTGTGAATCCTCCTTTCTGCCTTTCCTCAGTACTTTTGTTGCCTATATAGCCCTCTCTCTCCCATAGGTGTAGGACTATTTCCAGGTGTACTTCTAGAGGAAAAATGGTGAGTTCTCTTGCTCAAAATTTAAAAAAAGGGATTTTTCTGAGAAAAATGAGGAACTAAGGACACTGTAGCTTTCATTTTTTTTTCAAAAAAGAAAGTAACAACAGGAAAGGCATAGAGAACAACTAGTCTAAGTGTATCAAAACTGTCCAGTGGTTTAACATACAGAACTGGTTCTCAGTTATCTGATATTATGCCTCAATTTGTATACTACAGGATCATGCTGAGTACCTGGCTTCAACCTTTGGAAGCAGAATTTGCTTGTCTTCAGGCCTCTACTAACCGTGTTGTAGTGCAAAGGCTCAGTTTGGGAAGAAGCAGCAGAGTGGAACGCATCCCATGAATGGTTTTACTTCATGTTAATATTGATGTTTACATAAAATGGGTTAGAGCTGTCATTTTGATTTTGGGTTAATCTTGGTGAAAAGTAATTTCTGTGGATTTCCTGTTCTGGCAAATGAGACAAACATATGAGGAAACTCACATGCTGATGAGATTTCATTAGGATCAAGTTAGTGGATATGTCCTGTTATTGGAGGAGCCTTATACTCCTCTTCTGCAACCAGGAGATCTCCACTTCTCTAAAGAGAGTGGCACTAGTCACGTGAGCTTTTCTAAAGGCTGAAATCCTTGCATGTTTCTTGGCTAGAGGTAATCAGGACCAGTGCTAACATTTTCCATGACTGGACAAATGAGGAAAGAGTGCTTTGCATTCCTGTTTCACTTGGTGCATTGTGAAAAAAATTTTTTTCCCTCATCTTGAAGAATCTTAATCAATGTATTGGAGCCAAAGTAAACTTCAACCTTGGGAAAAATAAGATTTGGATTGAGATTCAAAAGTAGGCATTTGGGCCTGTCCCTACTTCTATCTTATTTTTAAAAAGAAGCATGAAATCTCCACTTTTCTAAATTAGAGCTCAATGAAAAGAATCATGAAATAATTTCCTATATATTTATGTGAATGTTTGGATTCAGTTCATCAATACTGAGCTTCTATTGTATTGAATCAGTGGGAAGCACTTACATTCTGGGGTTGGGATTTACACAAGCATGTAGAGCACCCATTTATGAGGATATATTAAATCAGTGCAAGAACCCACTTCATTTGTAGAGGTGGGGGTTTGTATTTTTGTTTCTACTAACTTATTCTCAGTTGAGACATCCTTTTAATCTCCAGTAAAAATGCCCATGTAAGTTTTGTAGAGAAACGTATCAGTATCTAAAAGATTTTTTTTAGTCAGTCTGATACCTACAGTGAGATAATTGACTGCAGGGACTGTCTGTCAAAAGTTACCTGTGAGGATAATCTTAAAATCAGATTGCTACATTTGTACAATTGTACACAACAAAGATCATGCTGGAACTATTTGTCCTATCAGACAACAGAAACAATTCCCAAAAGATGATTTATTTGACCATTCACAGTAACACCAACCCTGACTCATACTTATGAAGTATTCAGGCTAGGCTTTTTTTCATCCTCAATTTTAAAACATGTGCAATGAGAGAGCTATTGAATGAGCACTTCTGAATCATTTCCATCAGTGTTTGGTTTTAGATATTCTGAAAGCAGAAGAGAAACAAAATTCATCAGGTTGCAGTGTCATGATGAATAATCTGAATCTGTGTACTAAATAACCTTATTACCTCCTAAAATTAGAAAGAAAAGTAAATTCAAAGCCATTGCCCTCCTGCTCTTCTAATTGTGTTAGATGGTTTGGAACTGATTTGCTGAGAAGCAGTGGTGAAAAGAATGGAAGAATGTGATTCTTCCCAGTCAGGGAGGCACAGCAGGAAAGTGAGATTTGGAAGACTATAAGATCTCACGTTTCTCAGCCTCACCTTACTGCAACAGGAGACAAAGGTGGCAAGAGGACAAAACTAAGCTTTTTTTCCAGACTATTTTTAGAGTTTCTACTACTAATTCATCTTTGTTAAAAAATAGGCAAATGGTTATATACAGTTTTATTGGCAGTAAAACTTATGTCTGAAGCCAATTTTCCCTTTTATTTTACAGACTACAAATACTTCCACATTCTTATTACTAAAGACGTAAAAGCATTGATAGAAACATTTGAAAGCTATTAGGGAATTAATGTGGCTGTGCTTTGAACCCTATTAAAATGTATTAGACCCTATCAACTGTAGTTGGAGTGAAGGGCAGAAAAAAATGGCAAAACAAGAAGGGTTGTTGCTGAGAAAGTGGCAGAGCTGGTGAGAACAGGAGACCCAGGATGACTGAAAAGGCATACAGACCTCTTTTGGCTCTCTTTCTGGGCATTTTGCAGCTTCATTCAGACTGGCACTTTAGAGCTGATTATGACTATGAAATCATTTCTCAGTCCCAAGGTAACTGTTCTCAGCTTTTCTTCACTTCATTGCGTTGCTCACAAATGCTGCAGGATATTCTAATGTCCTGCAGATGTAAAAGCCTCCTTTAGAAACAGGCAACTAATAGCAGTGGGAAAATGAATGAGCTTTTGAGGACACAGTTGGTGTTTTGTGTAGTTTGGGTTCCACTGCGCAATTACAAAAGTTAAAAATAATATAATTTTGGAACTGGAACCTGGACCTTTCACTTTTCCTTCAACTGGAATATCAAACAATAGAGACTCCTTCCTGACTTCATCTTCCCATGACCTGCTCCCAAAAGGGTGGGCTGAATAGGTACCACTGCCCAGTGCCCACTTGCCCTTGCCTTATCTCAATGTGATTAATCCCTTCTACTGGTACCTAGGTCCACAGTGTATAACACAGGGTGGTCTGAGACTGCCTGGCGGAAGAGTACAGCAGAAGGGTTCTAGTCCAGTACATGGGAATGCCACATGTCCCATCAAGCTTGAATTAACATAGTTCAGGTTTATTGTGTCATAGGTGTTGCCAGCGTGTCTGATAGATCTGAATGTGGACGTGTCACAGCACAAGTTCACGCAGTATGATGAGGCAATGCAATAAGCTATAATATTACAAGGGTTATGCAATGTTCTCAGAACCAAATAGAATAAATCTTGTATTGAAAAAAAACTGCAGGAGATATTGTTTTATTGTTACTAGCTTTTTAGATTTATTCTATATATTGGGATTTTTCCACTTACAGGTGAAAGTGCTTGTTACAGCAATGTTGTTCTGAAACAATCAGGACAAAAAGTGCTGTGTTTTTTTCCTTAATGAAAATCCCTGAGTCCCCTTCCAGCAAAGGAAGACCTGTTTGTCAGAAGCAATTCACACACCCCTTTTTTAAATCCATGGCCTGTTTTTACTTGTGCTGTTCAGGGTTCTTCAGTCTTTATTTAACAAGGTTACGTAAGGAAAGGTGGGGGAGGAGGTAGTATATTGTACTGGCAAGAAAACAACAGGCTATTTATGTGTCATATATTTAGCTACAGAGCAGTTTGGGTAACCTGGCTTCACTTGTCTTAGAATAATGAACACATCTGATATAGGGCTCCAGTTGAGGGGTTGTAAGTGTTTGTCATTCTCCAGGTCGTTCCAGTGGTCCTTCTTTCAGACATCCAGACCATCCTTCATGTGCTTTTGTTGGCAATAGAACTCCTTGGCACCACTATGACCATTTGTTTGGGTTTTTTTCCAAGGTGTAGCCACAAAGCCCTTATTGTCAACTGCATTCTGCAAAGACAGCAAAGGGGCCTTTCCCTAAGGGAAACGGAGTGCAAGGAGTAGGACAGGACCAAGCAGAGGTGAATTATGGATGATTATCAGGCATCTTTCTTAATAATGATTTCTATTGTGCTGTAGATTAGACTCCAAAGGGCAGGATCAGAACTTCCTGTTTTGCAAGCATGAAAATTCAACTGGACAAAACATTTAAGTTCCTGCATGGCAGCAAATAATTGGCAGGAACATGACTGAAATGGCCAGTTACTGAAAGTCTTATTCTAATTTCTAGGGTTCTGTTAGATATCAAATTTTCAGACTAAAAATTCAGAAGACAATAAAAGCTCAGTCAGCTGTGCATGCAAATGGGAAGTGTACTAGGGAGTGAACCAAGAGCTCGCCAGAGTTAGCAAGTCCACACTCGCTGTGGGGGGGACAGTTTTACTCTGCCTGAAGAGTGCCTTTTTGTGGTTTAACTCAGCCATGTGTCCCTAGGGGTACTATTATAAAATAGCAATGGTGGAATGCTGTGTGTGGAATAGTTATTGCAGAATAACTATTTCAGGCTGTTTTTTTCTGTGCAGACAAGCCTTACTACTACATTTTGACAAGAAGGTGCCCCTAAGCTGATCTTTTTTACTTGATGTCTAAGGAGTTTTCAGATTTACCTGTATAGAGTAAAGCTCTCCTGAGAAGTTAGTGCTTGCAAATATTTACCATTACTGCCATGTCAGAAGAAAGTGGAGCAGGAGCTCCACATTAATGGAAATGCATTTGTTTCACATAGATGCACCAGAACTACTTACTTCCAACCCTAAGTTTAGACTCTGACCTGAAGTACTAGAGCGGAGGGCATGCAATCTAGGTCTCTCTATGGCAGGACTACTCAATATATTTTTTCTAAGCTTGTCTGGGAAATTTTACAATGGTTTAATAACATGCAACAAAGTCCTGCTCTCTGAGACATGAGGAGAGCTCCTAAGAGGTGCTGCATGAATACAGTGTGTATCATGTTTTGGGGATCATGAGGAGGCCTGGAAAAGATTTAAAACCTGCTCTGTAGTTAATATAGCAAGGGAACACTCTTGGATATCTGATCTCAGGTGAGCTGAATGACCCTCTGGCATCACCTATCCATTGAGGCAACTCACAGTTGCTAGAGGGAGTATACAGGGGAGGTGTAAAGTTGGGCAAGACTTAAGCAGAGCCCTTTGGCTACTGGGTACTTCCACGAAGTGTTTAAATTAAGGAGGGGTAAGTCTGAGGCTCACAT